>NC_140932.1:116707490-117430240 GCF_014529385.1 Adiantum capillus-veneris | reverse complement strand
AGAGTCTTGCGGCAGGGAGAGATATTCTTAAGTTAGAAGATCATTTGACCAAACAAATGATAAATACTCTTAAACAACAACTTGAGGAATGTAAAGAGAGCAATGAAAAGCTACATACTCAGCTCAAACAAGCTAGAAGCAAGAATACAATGTTAGGAAACAGACAAAGAGAAAAGAAGTTAAAGAACATTGAAGCCTTGAGACGTGGTGGAGGAGGTTGCAGCAGGAGAATCAGAGCAGCAAGGTATTGTTATTTTATATGATTCTGCTTATGTTAGGTTGTTAATCTTTTTGTTAGGTTGTTATGCTTATTTTATATGATTCTGCTTATGTTAGGTTGTTAATCTTTTTGTTAAGTTGTATTGTGATTCTTTTTGTTAAGTTGTATTGTGATTCTGCTTATGTTAGGTTGTTAATCTTTTTGTTAAGTTGTATTGTGTTAATCTTTTTGTTAAGTTGTATTGTGATTTTGCTTATGTTATTGTTATTATGCTATTGTTCTTTATTAAATGATTAATATTCAGTTAACTTTAATTTAGTTTGTTTATTTTGTTGGTGTCATTTGGACAATAATCAGTTAATTTTGTACCTTTTGATTTAGGACTTTGCTACAACCAAACTCTGCATCAAACATGGAAATGGCAGCTAAACATTATTGTGATGTTTTACCTCTCAAGGTTGCCAAAAAGATTTTCACAGAGAAGAAGTTTAAAAAGGCAAAGGAGCAGTGCATTGAGGGATTTTTGCAGAGCTCTTGCTTGGACAAGGAGGATGTGCAATATACTATGGATAAGGTAGGCATTAGCAGAGATGGTTATAGCAAGCTATTCAGAAATATGAAGTCAAGGTTAAAGCAATGTAAGGTCAGGTCCTCTTTGCTTCCAAAGCCATCCATTGTGCAGCAGGCAAGGAAAAAGATCAATGAGAGGATAATGGAGATGTTGGGTGAGCCTCACCACATTCATGGTACCTATCATGGTAAAAAGAGGGATCTTCAATTTGACGAGTTCAATAATATTTTCCTTGACTTGAAGACACTTCAGAAGGAAATGATCAGATTCTATGAGCTGGAGCATACAGAAGCAAATGGTGTTGTCAGTTTTGTGATAAAGCTTGATGAATGTGAGATTGTTAAGAACAGAAAAATTGAGAGGATTTCCATAACTTTAATGAACAGAGCATTGAAACCGAAGGATACCAAGTACTTCAGCGTGCAATCGGAGAAGAATGTCTGGTGGCTAGGCGCTCTTGAAGTAGAGAGTGAAGACTTTGATGTTCTGGATTGGGTTTTCCATCAAACAACAATACCCGAAGTCATTAATGCACAAGAATTAGGGGAAGAGCTTGAAGTTGAAGGGTTTGGAAGTTACAGGGTGGAATGGCACATCGGAGGAGACCTTAAAACCCTTAAATGTATGTACAATGTCTCCAAAGGAGCTATGGCAAAGAGCCCTTGTCTGTATTGTATGGCATCAGCAAAAGAATGTAATCCTGCAAATTGGAACAAAGCACCCAATAGGCATACTCAAGATCCAAACTTCAAAGCAGTTTTAAATATTCCACTTGCTAATGTCCACATATGCACTCTGCATGCTCTTTGTAGAATTGTGGATAAAATTGTACATCTCTATGTGGGGTTTGCTTGGAAGTTACAGCCAAAAGCAGCTAGAGATGCTGCAATCAAATGTATTGAAACGGTTTTATGAGAAATTGGCCTTCACAGTGGTAAGGTTAAGATTGAAACAGACCTGAAGAGGTCTTCAAATGGAAACAATGTGCCTAGAAAGGTATCTGTTGGTGGTGTGAAGGCCAGAGCTTTCCTAGGGTTTCATGGCAAACTAGGAAAGGTAAATTTAAAGAAGGGTTCATCCAATGTGAAGTATAACCAGTGGAAAGCTCTCCACAATGCCATCAAAGATCATGGTCTTGAAGGTACATCAAGAAACAAAAAGGCAGAGGTATGGGAATCACTAGACAAAGTATTTTCCTACTGTGATAAGACATCCTGGGGAAAAAATGATATGCCAAATTTCAAGAAAGTGCTCAATAATTTCAGAAGTGCAATGAAAGATGCTTGGGATCAGGAATTCACACATTACATGGTAAGTTTTTTATTCCTTTTTAATATGTACATACTTTTAGTTTGGAAGCATATGATTAATCTCATACTTACTAATTATTGACACACTTTTACTTTGCCAGCATATAATTTACAATCACACTCCCTGGTTTGTAAAGAGATGGGGCTCCCTGTCCATATGGTCTACACAAGGCATGGAGAAATCCCATTATCAAGCAAGAACCAAGTTTTTCAAGCATACAAGACATGGAGGAGGTGCAGTGAAGGCAAACAGCTTGCTTGAGGTTTTCCAATGGTTCTATAGACAAATATGGCATAGAACCAGATCAAAAATGACAAAGAAAGCACTACTGACCTCAGATTTAGCAAATGCCTTACACAGGAACAAGCAGAAAAGACAAAATTCATATAATAGTTCATCTGCAAATGAAAAATTCTTACAATGGCTAGCTACAAGAGAGAGACAAGGTAGAAAGTGGGCCAAAGTACAGGTATGAGCAAAGTCAGTCTTTTGATGAAGGTACATCAACTTCACCCCTAAACTTCAGAAACTTCTGCTTATTGTAGCCTATCATTTGTCTCTTGAGGTCCCCAGAGTGGGCAAGCACATAGGATGCCATTGTTGCAAAATAACCAGCTCTAGAACTAGTAAGGCCAGGGAAGAATCCAAAAATTGTGATGGCTTCCTCCTTTTCCACCAATATTAACTTCTCTAACCCTGGAGGAAGCTGATATGAACCAACAACCTTTGTAAGTGCTTTAATTGCAAGCATTGGCAGCAATGGTTCTCTTGTAAACTTGTTATGGAATATAATTACAGTCTCTTTGTTGAGCTTCCCAATAAAGTGTCCCAAGCTCTGGTTCCTTCCTAAATTTAAGGGTCTGGAACCCTTCCCCCTGCCAAGGAATTTTTCTGTGTCTAGTATTTCAATCTGCAAAAATATGTCTTGGTTAATTGTTCAGCACATTAATAAGACAGGGCAAAATGGTCATTAACATACCTTAGGAGACTCATCCTCCTCAAACAAGGTAGGTTCCCATATATCAATGGATCTAGTTGGCCTTACTTCATAATCTCTGGTCTTTTCCTCTCCCATATGCTCTCTTTTGAGCCTTTTCTGGATCTCATTGAACTCCTCTTCAGAAGGTACACCCTGTTGCTCATATCTCAGAACAATGTCCTGCACATGCTTTCCAACACTTGAGCTGTCAATAAAATTTTCTGCCTCTGTGTCCAAGACTGCTAAGGGGCAAGGTGAGTAATCAATAAATCCTATGTCATTAGATCCCCACTCAGCCAAAACTGCCAAAGCATAATCTTCCCTTAGATAAAAAAGATGCTGAATGTCATTCAGCAAAACATATTCCTTTTTGTTAACTTTGTATGTGGGAAATGCTGCTGTGCAATGCAAAGGATCAACATCTTCATCCTCAATGTCAACATTCTCCACTTTAGTGATATTTTCTGCTTTAAATTTTGCAATGTCCAGCATCTCAGTGCTTTGTAGCTTCTCTTCCTCTTCATGGAACTCCATCTCTATCTCCTCTTTCTCCTGGTCCTCCTCAGCCTGGGAAATCTGCTTTGGAATCTCTTTGCCCTCTGGTGTTGGGAGTACACTGAAGAAAATGATAAGTCCAAGGTCATAATCTACCAACTGGCAATGCATATTACCATGAAATTTGCAAGGCTTTATGATCTTTTGCCAGTCTGGATGAAGGCTTGACCACTTCTTTGCAATACCTGTCCTTGACAAGCTACCTGCTTTGCATATATCAACAAAATGAACAAGATTGTCAAGCCTGTGATCTCTGATCAATTCTGTATATATCTCTTTCAAGTCACTAATTTGTGTAGAGAAGCCATCCACAAGTGCTTGAAGATCAAAGGTAGCATTAAAAATCTGTTTGGCACTTTGAAATCTTGTAAATTCATTAACTTTGTAAAGAAAAGACATCAGCCTATCATCAGCGGTCTCTTGTATATCCTCTGTATCCATTATGACAATCCACAAATGCTAAGCTGAAAAAGAGAAAAGAGAAGTCTATCAAGACATTAACCACCCTTCTTTATATCAAGTCTACAAACAAATTAAAAGCATAAAATTGTCAAGCAAATTAGGAGCACAAATTAAGCGCAAGCAAAAAAGAATTACATAAAATTGTGACATGCTATGTTTGTCACTTGTTATGCGAACTTTGAGAAGTTAAGAGAAACTCGTCACTCACTAACAACGCGCACAATGTGACACTTGGTACGCGTTTTCCTATTGCTAGGAAGAGGTTGACGTCCACCAAAATCGCGCACGGGTGTCGCGGTGTGTCGCTTGGAGGGTTGGAGGCTTCAATTCGTGAATGACAATAAGTGAATCAACGGGTTGGGTAGGTTCCTTTTATGGGCAAAAACGCCGCCTCGGGAAGTGTGCAAATCCGTTGCCGCCTCGAAGTTTGGTCCAACGGCTAGTTTTTAGGCGCCTAGGGACTTGCGCCATGCACCCTATATAAACATCCTTAAAGCCCAAACTAAGCTCATTTTGAATAAGGTTTTGAAGGAGTTCCACAACCCAAAATTTCGAGCTCTTTGAGCGTACACCGTGCGCGATATTCGTAAGTGAGAAGACTTTGCCTCTTTTATCATTTTGCGTACCGAGTTTCAAAGCAATGTGTTCTACTATGTCCACATATGTGATCATGTTTACGATGTGTACCTTAATGTGTACCGCAAGAGGTTTTCACCGCTTGGTTTTCCCGTCACCCCGTGCGCGAATTTGGTAAGTGGGAGGACTTTGCTCCCTTCGAAATTTTGCGTACGAAGTGTCACTGTATCTGTGTAATGCTCCGTCACATCATGCGCGATCACCGTTAGTGTTAAGACTTTGGTCCCTCGGTGATTTCGCGTACGGGGTGTCATCGCAATGTGTTCCACTATGTACGAAAATGTGTGCCACTAAATATACATTTTGAAGGACATTTTGTCATTGCTTTTGTCAAGTCAATGTGTTCCACATTTCCACATATGTGATCATGTTTACGATGTGTACCTCATATGTGCCATTATTTTCACCATGCGTACAACATGTGTCTCAAGATGTTTAAGAGGTTATCAACGCTTGGGACTCCCGTCACCCCGTGCGCGAATTTGGTAAGTGGAAAGACTGTGCTACTTTCGCAATTTCGTGTACGAAGTGTCACCATATTTTGTTATGCTCCATCACGCCGTGCGCGACCACCGTTAGTGTGAGGACATTGGTCCCTTTGTGATTTCGCCTACGGGGTGTCACCGCAATGTGTTCCACTATGTACGGAAATGTGTGCCACTAAATATACATCGTTTACTTTTTTTACTAATGTTTGTTGTGTTCCACTATGTACGGAAATCCCTTTTGAAGATGGCAAGGACCAAGAAGACTGCAAGGAAGGTTGATAAGCCGGTTGATAAGCCTCTATCCGAAGATGAAGAAGAAGCTCAGCCTAGCAAAGCTTTAGCTGGTACTTCAAAACCAAAGGAGAGCACATCTCAGAGGAAGGACCCTAAACCAAGTACACCTGACCCTCAACCAAGCAAAAGAAAGACTACACATCAGAGGAAAGCTTTCAAGCCAGTGCAGCTTAAGCCTCTCCTTACAAAGAGAAAGTTCAAGCAGGGGGTCAAATGTCTAAGAGAGATAAGGAAGGCCATAAAGGCCATCAATCTTGCAATTCCCAAACTGCCCTTCCAAAGACTATGCAGACAAGTTGCAGAGGAGTACAAGATTGACATGAGGTGGACTAGAACTGCATTAGCATGTATCCAAGAGGCTTCTGAGGACTTTATGATTGAGCTTTTCCAAGATGCCTATATCTGTGCAGCTCATGCCCATAGGGTTACTTTGATGGACAAAGACATGATCACCCTCAGGAGGCTGAGATACAGGTTTTCAAGAATGTTGGAGCCTGTCCCTATGCATGATATTAAGGCCTTTAATATTCTCAACATTCCTCCATGGAGGAAGCCCAAGGAGCCTGAAGTAGGAGTAGTTGATATTACTGAAGAAGAGGAAAAGGAAAGGAAAAAGAGAGCAAAGGAAGACAAGGAAATTGCAGATAGAAAGGAGCTTGACCTGTTGGAACCTCAACTAGTGCCCCTCTTGAGGAGTGTCAATCCTACTGGTTTTGTTGTCGCTCTATTCAGTGAGGAGGATCCTAGGGAGGATTACAATTCACTTGACTCTGAGACCTTGGAAATTCTCAAGGACTGGACCAAGGAGATCAATTCTCCACTCCTTATCACATGCCTCAGGTTGCTTTTGTTTTCCTATGTATTTTTGTTTATAGCAAGAACTCTTTATATAACAATATCTTGTACCAGGTTAATGATGCATACATATGAGCCAGACCTTCAAAAAAAGGTGGAATTTTTAGACCCTTCTATCTCCCACTTTCTCAGGACAGAGACAAATATTAGAGAGCTCACAAAGTGGTTGATTCATGTGGACTTGGAAATCTGTGAAATTTTCTTGATTCCCTATCATGAGAGGTAAGTTTCTACCTACACTTTGTGAAGAGAATTTACTAATTCATGTTAGAAGGATAACTGAGGCTTGTTTTTATAGCTCACATTGGAGTTTAATTGCAATTGATATTGTGAAAAGAAAATGCTACTTTGTCAATTCTCTTGCTGGAGTACATGGTCAAGCAAAATTGTAAGTATAGTAGCAGACACATTTTGTAAACCACAAGCAGAACCTCAAGCACATACTTTTAATAAAGAATTTTGGACAGTGTTGCTACAAGATTTATAGAGACACTGGAGAATTGTCCACCCATGCCAAAGATGCTGACTGAAATCCAATTTTCAGTTGTGAAGGTTGGAATTCTTTATGCTTTGTTCACTTCAATGGATATCCTCAAATATTTTTTCCCATAAATACATGTAATGAGTTGCAGGTTCCAATCCAGCCTGAAAGCCATTCATGTGGATGGAGGGTAGTGACAAATTCCAAGCTCCTCTTGGACTTCATATACTGCAATGACAATCAGAATATAGAAGTATAGCATATTTCATATTTGCTAGCTGTATTTTTTCTCATTTTATTGTTCCTAAAACTTGCTTTCTATTGCCTTGTATAGATCAACAGAGAGTGCTATAGTGAGAACCATGTATGGTTGACAAGAGCAAAGATTATCAAGTATATGATTGAAGCAAATGGACGACTGCAAGAGGTATTTAAAGATGATGATGCTGAAGAGCTAGAAAAGGCAAAGGGGAAAGCAAAACTAGAAGAGGCAAAGGGGAAAGCAAAGCTAGAAAAGGCAAAGGGGAAAGCAAAACTAGAAGAGGAAAAGGGAAGTGAAGAGGGAGAAGAGAGTGGTGAGCAGGAAAAGGCAAGTGAAGAAATGGATGATAAGAGAAAGAGGAAGCAGCCCTCAAGCCCTCCTGCCAAAGAGCCCACAAGAAAATCTCCCAGGACAAAAGAGCCCACTGCAAAAGCACCAACCCCTAGGGACAGGAAAACTCCTGGCAGAAAACTATTTTAGCTTTTTGTAGCCCACTTGTATCAAGCTTCCCACTTGTATCCAATTGTCTGTTCTATAGCCCTTTGTATCAAGCTTGTATCAAGCTTTTTGCAGCCCACTTGTCTCAAGCTTCCCACTTGTATCTAATTGTAGCCCACTTGTATCAAGCTTCCCACTTGTATCCAATTGTCTATTCTATAGCCCACTTGTATCCAATTGTCTATGTAATTGCAAATATTTGAAATTGAATACATTTTGATCACCTTGTTTTAAGACTCTGTTACAAAATCAAATCATTGAAGTAAAATCATTGATGTTTGGAAAAGTTGCATTTCAATAACAAAATAAAGATCCTTTTAGATCTTTATTTCAATAAGATCCTTGCAGGTCATGTGATACAAAACAAGATCCTTGCAGGTCATGTGTTACAAAATTTCCTTAAAGGATGTTCAAGGCACCAAATGTACAATGCCATCCAAGATGTCCTTGCACTATAGCCTCTTTTCATTCCTTTTTGATACCTACAAAAACAGCCCAAGTTAAATAAAGAACCAATAAGAGAACAAGAGACTTTTAGTGATAACAGTTACCTTTCCACCATTTATTTGAAAGCAGAATGTTGTGGGCAGTTCAATTTCATCATTTTGCAGGTCCAATCTCAATTGATGTAAGCTACACATGCCTCTTATCTTTACAATTGACAGATGCTCATTGTTTACCCATATATCAATGTCTTCTATTGGGCTGTCAATGAAGTCCTCCATGTCTTGATCAAGTGGAGTTAGCTGACCACCAACATAGTGCCATCTTCTGTAATAAAATGACATAATGAAGTTTTGTGTCCCTATCATGTATTTGCAAGCAATTGAGCCAGCTTGCACATTACAAGTGATTCCATTCACTGTTTTGGTGTTCCAACCCTCATCCACAAATTCAAGTACATTTGTTGAGTCTAAAGTCTTCACTGAAAACATTGTTCTAGATTTTTTGACTTCAGCATTAGAGAAGAAGTCTACAAAAACTGTACTGGGCATGAATATAGAAATTCTACTCTGCTTGCTTGCTATGTTTGCTTTCAAACACTTTTGAATCTCACAAAAGAGTTTGCACCTGTAGCCCTCACTTGTATTTGAGCTAGGGAGTGACCATTCTCCACTTTTGAAATCAGGCAAGTCTAGCTTAGTTGTGGCTCCAAGTTCTCCAGTCCTTCTAGGTGGAACATAATAATGGTCAAAGAAGAATATTCCATTCTCTGCCAATGAACCCTTAGTCCTTCCCTTGTATATTTCTTCACCAATTGATCCATGACACACTGCATCCAGAATATTTATAACACATTCTACTGGCTGCCATTCCATAATGTTTGAAGGATACAAATCTGTACAACAAATAACCTTATACAACATGCATTACAAATAAGAATTTAAGTTAAGAGACTTACAGTTTGGTCTATGTAATGGCAAAGCAGAACTCTCTGAGTTAATATGCAGATCTTTATGCATGTACACATGCTGCACCAGCACCTCTTTGATTGATTTTTTGTTGTCGCCAAAGCTGAAATCTTTAACAATGCCCTTCCATCCCGCCAAGAAAGAGTTTTTGGTGGAAGACTTTATTCTCTTGTTCTGTTGCATCAGTATCCACGTTCCTTTCTGTATAGTTATTGGAATCCATTCTCCATTTTGATCAGTCGTGTTGTAAGTGACAATGGCTTCAATGGAAGTTCTTGGTCGTTTTGATCGTGATGAAGATTCCATGGTGAAAAAATAAATGAGCAGAGAAGTCTAGTCTGAGTTCAAGAGAAGAATAAGCAGAATGTGCAAAAAACGGTTCAAATCTGGAAAAGATCATGAGATAGAATCCAAACGTTGTTTTATGATGACGACGTGCAAAATGAAAACAATATAATATGAGAAGTACGTCTTTCTGAAAGCGACAGCTATTGAATGCCTTTGCACTTTTACTTGTTTACATTGCTATTTACCAGCTCAAAGTTGCGGTAGAGATAGAATATTTGCTTTTTTGTGAGTTTTCAAAAATAGAGGTTCCGTAACGGAAGCTCTTCAACCATTGGTTGAGACCACTCTCTCTCTACACGCTAAAAGGCACAAAAATGACCTCAAAATTCCCCTAATGTGAGATTTGAACCCTCAGCACCAGCTTGAGAGTTAGGGGCCTTAACCATCATGTTCGCGTGTGCTTTCTTTAAATAGATGTGTTTCTCCATAAACTTAAAGTTAAAACAATAGATCTCTACAAAAAAAATTAAACTCGAGATCCCGAGTTTAGTTTTTACTCATTGAACGACAACCGAGATGTGCAAACGCTCTTGAATTTGCACAAGAGCCCTTGATCCAGTGTTTTGAAAAAATGTGTCCGTTTAATATCGTGCCATTTTGAAATATAAAAAAATGCCGTTTAAGGGCGATGGGAAAAGGAGAAATTCTGTCCCAAAATAGAGAAAAATAGTGTAAAAACTTAAAAAATAAACCTAATTTTTAAAAATTTCCTCTTGGCAAATTCAAGAAAAGGAATTTTGTATGTTTGATAGAAATAAATTTTCTTCCTTGATCCGATGGTTGGGACTCGTGGCACTTAAAAGCTGAGGGTGAAATTGGACCGACCAGTATGTCTCCCTAATCTTTTTTCTATTTCTTTTTGTAGGAATCTAGGGAGATACCTTTGTTTAAAGGGATGTAAAAGTAAAGGTACGTGTTTTAGTTTGAATAGAAAAGGAAGCAGACGTCCACGTGACGCATTGGTCAAGGTTTTTGACAATTGAGATCCGTTCTTTAGTGGTTAGCATGCAATTTGTCAGAGAATATCTAGCGGAAAAAGGCAGGTAGGCAATTATGTATAATATATTAACTAACTCAATTACAATTTATAATACAATCAGCTGTTATGGAAACTTATAAAAAAATTTATTTTCGGAGACATTTGCTCTGACAACTTGGCGTATCTTGGGATTTTTGGAAAATTTGAAGGGCATTTTGGGAATTTACGAGAAAATATTGGGGAAGCAGGGGACTTTGGATTTTTCATCGCGCACAGGACGTGCATGGGTCTCTCTCTTTCTGTGTGTGTGTGTGTGTCTCTGTCTGTATGGTGATGTCGATGCATTCCGTGGACGCAGGAAGAGCAACGAGCAACATCGACCGGAAGGGGAACGAGGTTGGGAAGGTTCGCCTCTGCAGGGTCCAAGCCTGTGCAATCTGCAGGACGAGGCAATGGGCAGGATGAGGGCACAACAGGGTATGGCGAGCAGGTGGAGCACTCTCTCTCTCTCTCTCTCTCTCTCTCTCTCTCTCTCTCTCTCTCTCTCTCTCTCTCTCTCTCTTTCGTGCTAGTCAGCTGCGAGAACCACGACCGTGGTGCATATCAACCACCTGAAAAGTTGGATCGTCCTTGCCTTCATGCAGCTAGGACGAGTGTGGAGGTGCAGGAGCCATAGCGACGAGCGAGGGACTCTGCAGAGCCTTAGAGCAAGCTGAGGAGGAGTGGAGTGGAAAATGGGCAGGTCACAGGGCGCATGAGGAGGAGCACGAGGAGACATGTGATGTAGGGGCCATCTCCGGTGGCGGTTTAGTCAAGGGAATGCACTGAGAGCTTTTCTGCATCGTGCACAGGGACAGCAAGGGAGTGGTCTGCTTCACTCTGTGAGCATGGCAAGGTGCGTGGGAACACCCTGTAGGCGAAAGCGACCAAACTTGGCAGACCGAGGAGGAGGGTATATCAAAAGATTCCTCTTAATAAGATGTATAGACCCAGTAGTATGTATTATTCTAGAGAGACAATCTTTGGGCACGTTGACCGCGAGTGACAGGTTGCCAGAGTTTTGCATTGCTTAAGGAAACCGAAGTTCAATGTGTTCACGTGAACACAGACAGAGACGGCTAAGCGCGCGCGCAAACAGGAAAACGTGCAAGCGACCGGGACCCTGGGAGGGCCTTTAAGCTTCCATGGCCATTACTGCCGACTTTCAATTCAGGTGCTCTCTCTCTCTCTCTCTCTCTCTCTCTCACACACACACACACACACACACACACACGTCTTCCATATCGTTTATATGGATATATCCTTCGTGTTGTTCCGCATGCAAGCAAGGAACCCCTAAGTTGCTTCTGTTTTGACAGATTCATGTAATGGAAATGCACCAGCAGCCATCCTCCGGCCCCAGCAGCTGTGGTGGTGCAGGCGACTTCGGGGCAAGCGGCACCAGGTTCAATTGGTTGCTGTCTGAGTTGGAATTGGTAAGTCGTTGCACAGCTTGAAATGAAGCTTCAATATGGTGTTTTCCACTCTGCTAATTATTCCTGAACAGGATTTGCATGAAGTATACCATAGGCCAGCTATTGATGATCTTTCACGGCTGGTTGCATCAGCTAACATGCAGCGTTCGACTCCACAATTGGAAGGATCTTCTCTAGAAGAGCTGAGGGTTTCATACGTAGTTGAGCCTGCAGATCAGCCATCAGATCAGCCATTACAAGGATCTTTTGGTATTCCAACATCTAGTCCAAAAATTACGCGCAGAAAGAAAGTTGGGACTTCTTTTAAAATGTTACCAAATGAGCAAATGCATATTGTGGAGAAGCTTTTGGCCAGCATGGAAGATGGACTCTCATCTATAGATTCAACTTCATTTTCTGGCAAAAGAAGGCTGTCCTTTCGAGATTCGCACAAGCAAGAATGGGAGAATGGTTTCCTTCACTCTCAAATTGAACCAGCACAACAAATGCAAATTCCTAATTTTACCGGAGTGGCAGACTTGACAAACACTGTGCCCGTTGATTCCATTCTTAGAAAGAGTGACACTCATGTTCTGGCGGAACGTAGAAGACGAGAGAAAGTCAACAAGAGATTTGCTGCATTGTCAGCAATTTTGCCTGGGTTAAAGAAGGTACAGCTGCTTCTTTTAATCTGAGGCACATTCTGTAGATAACAAAACCATTGTTAAACTAATTTTTTGGCTCTATATGGAGAGGGTTTTGGGGGCTATGTTGCTGCCCATTAATGGACTCACATGTGCTTATTACTAGATGGACAAAGCGTCGATACTTGGAGATGCAATCAAGTATGTGAAACAGCTGGAGGAGCATCTTAAACAGGTTGAGGCCCAGCATTCCTGTTCGAGGAATAATTCAGATGAGAGCATTCAGCCTGCTGATATTGAAGCTTGGGCATTTGGAAACAATGTGCTTATTCATGTCCATTGCAATAAGATCAAAAACATTCTGGTCAGATGTTTGGAGCTACTTGACAAGATGCCCTTGTTGATAGTGAATGCCAATGTGTTATCCTTCTCCGATACAGCACTGGATCTTACTTTCATTGCTCAGGTATTATCTGATTTTACCCTTTTTTGCACAGTC
Source organism: Adiantum capillus-veneris (assembly GCF_014529385.1). Classification (NCBI taxonomy): domain Eukaryota; kingdom Viridiplantae; phylum Streptophyta; class Polypodiopsida; order Polypodiales; family Pteridaceae; genus Adiantum; species Adiantum capillus-veneris. The sequence goes on along the minus strand of NC_140932.1, from coordinate 117,417,292 downwards.
TTTTTATATGCTTTGTGGGGTCTTTGGTTTTGTATTTGAACTTGTGTGTGTGGGTATGTGAGTGCACTTGAGTTTGCAACTAGACTTGTGGCTCTCTGCATCCTATCACCACCCACAACCACTTCTCTTTCTTCTTCTCTCTCTCTCTCTCTCTCTCTCTCTCTCTCTCTCTCTCTCTCTCTCTCTCTCTCTCTGATGCACACATACTCTTTGCTTTAGTGGACAAACACACACGACATACACCACATACAATTTTGATGTTGTTTGCCCATTTGCTATTGGAATGATTCCCATGATGTCCTTTGTAGATCGAGCAAGATAGTGACCTCACCGCTAGTGCCATTGTGGAAGTATTACAAACTTTTTTCAACCAATTGCAATATTAAGAGGAGAGGAGGGAAAAGGGCCGAATTATTTAACTTGAAGATGACCATCTTTATAATTAAGCTCAATGTTTTTGGAAGGCAAGCTAGTTGCATAATATTTTGCCTTGTTCTCTACCTTAACATTTATCGATGATTTTGCTACAACAAAAGCTATCTTTTTGATATAAGGTTACACTTACCGATATATCAATTGGGTTTTGGCTAGTTCCATGTATGTTTGATTTACCCTTGTTAAGTGTGGTTTACAATGTTTGGATTTGTAATCTGTCTTCGTCATCATAGATACTTTAAATACTAATTTTAGATCAGGGAAGTTGCACATAAGATTGTACCAAATGAGATGGTGTTGATTCTCAAGGATTGAAACAATATTCTAGGATTTAATTGTTAAATGAACAATTTCGTATTTCTCCATGTTTCGCAAAATTGAAGTAGACAACGGGGATTGATTCCATTGGGGATAATGGCAATGCACTAGCTTCCTAAAACAGCTGTGATGGACGGTTGTGTGACTAAACAAGAAAGGGTTCATGAAGGGATTCTCGCTCTCCAATGATCTCTTTGTAAATGTTCAAAGCTCAAATGTTTCCCTTTCAAGTAATCACCTAACTATTAATGACTAGTACCTAAACGCATCACAATGAGATTATTTAGCATAACTCATCTTGATTCTAAGTACATCTAGCTAAGAAAAATCTTTCTTTTGAATGTTGCAAGGATGTAGATACGTCAAGATACGAATAACAAAGATCTCTTGTTGATAGGATTATTCCAACATCAAAACTAACGTCGGGACAAAAGGCTATTCACTAGTGTTTTGTTTCCCACGTGGCATTATGTTACAAGGTTGTGAACTTGTCTGGTTAAGAGGTCCTATAAGAGGTACAATATGACTCCCTTGAAGATACATTTGGGGAGAAAAAAAGGAAATATTTCATGATCGTAGGCGTATCGTTGTGGTGGTGACCGATGCATCCCATTATCAATTTTGAATGGGCTAAGAGTGCTTGCGAGGATCTTAATGAACAATTTGGAATCAAAAGCAAAGAGAGACTCTAAAGGGAAATCTTCTTGTAAAGCCCTACGATTAAAAAAGAAGATTCAATGGAATGCAATATCCTAACAAATAAGAGTGTTAGACAATATTTAGCTATAGTTATAAGTTGTCTTTGATGATGATGAACCAAATGCTAACTTGATAGCCAATCTTTAGAAGTCTCTAGAAATATATTTGTATAAGCTTTCACTCACAACCATAATGTCCTCTATGAGCTTCAAAATAGAAAAGAAATGCAATTGTTTTAACATAAATAAGCTCAAAACAAAAGAACATAATCATATGAGAAACCTTTGTTTTTTTAAAACATCTAAGCTCTCGATTCCAACTATTACTACATGTACATGTCGACAGTGAAGCCAAATGGACATGGAAAGCCACTTCAGTTCAATGTTGCATATGGAAATATCTAGGATCTAAAAAAACAAAGTTTCTCACACCTTCAAAAGTTAAGGGATTTTCTTGCATAAGCAACTGTACTTTGATATCGATAGAAACAAGTTTTAAAATTCTTTATGGACATGTTCACAATTGTGTTCAACTCCCAAATCAAAATAATGTATTGGCATGGACTCTTCATAGAGGCATAAGCATTTATATTTTGGAACCGCAAGAATGAAAGGTGCTATGAGAAGCGGACACTACACTAAGCATCAATTGGATCACAAAGAAATTAGTTGTAACTTTAAAAGGTTTCCCAATAATATGTTGGAGTCATTTTACCCACAATCTTATCACGTTTGTACCTTGAAAAACCTCCTGCAATATCTCACTACGACCTTTGAGTTTAGACCTTCTTAGAATGCTATGGAGAGCTTGCAATAGCAAAGACTACGCTCTATGCTACCCTCTTTTTTTAATGCCATGTGCAGAGGGGTTTTTGATAAACTTCTCACCATACCCTTTTTTCTAGACATTTGAAACATAAGTGGATATAGCCTTGTGAGAACATATAGCGTGTCCAAAAGCTTCATTGTGCTAGAAAATATAAATGACTATAAAATGCTCTATAGCTTGTTTCTTTGTGAGTGATCACCCTCGATAACACTAAGTGTGGGAATGATGGTGTCACAAGTGGAATGTCTCAATGTTGAACTAGCAACAAGCTTCATATATCATTTCTCTTTGCAAGCTTGGCATTGATGCTCCTCGAACATTGGGGTCCCTTGACACCTCTGTGCTTGACAACAAAGACACTTTCAAAGGCGCGTTTCAACACATAACCCAAAATGGCATGGTGATGACAAAGAAATTTCTTAGTGTCTTTGTATAATAATTATTTTATTAGAAGGTAGATATTTTTTTATTCATACTTAGATAATTTTATTAGCTTGACATGGTACTACTAGAGAATGTTAGTTCTCTCTAAGTTAACCATGCCTCACCTACATATGGGTGAAGAATTTCTTTGCCGATTAGAGAGCAAGTTAGCGGGGGATATGGGTTCGAAGTGTGAGCCAGGTAGGTGTGGGGCCTCTGGCTGTGGGAGGTGTGAAAGAGAGAATATCCTATGTCCTCTTACTCATGCTTAATTGAGAGAGATCTGCAAAAATTCCCCGTCTTTCTTGTTCTTCACCTCCTTCATAGATGCTCACTTCTACTCCTTCAATTTAAGGGATCTGCCAAGCTTGCCGATAGCTTAAGCTTTCATAACTCTTGTTATCCTTCTTTGCTTGTTCCTTTCTTTGGTTAACCTCGTTTCTCCATTTCCTTGCCTTTTCAATCACGGGAATATCACCTTATGCTCGACAAGAGAGACTTCTTGCTTGCTCATCCCTCGCTTCTTGCTTGCTCATCCACGAGAGAGAGAGAGAGAGAGAGAGAGAGAGAGAGAGAGAGAGCGTTCTTATTTATGCTCGGTAGAGAGAGAGCATTCTAGTGCTTCACCTCCCCTTCTTCCTCACTCTATATCCCCTTTCTTCTCGTTCATGCCCTCTTTGATCGTGTTGAGCAAGAGAGAGAGAGAGAGAGTGAGCCCCTCCAACTTGTCGAGCCCGCCGTCCTTCCTCTACCTTTGTTTCGTGCCTTCCACCCTTCCTCCCGTTTGCCGGGATGCAAGAGGAGAGGTGAAGCGTGATAAGCTAAGGGGGAGAAAGAGCAAGCTTGCTTGAGAGAGAGAGAGAGAGAGAGAGAGAGACCTTCCCTTCTCGCTCAACGAGGATGAGCTCGAGAGATCTTTCCCTCCCTCGCCTCTTTCTTCATCTTCTTCCCCACGCTAACCCCCACAATCCATTCTCTCATGCCCTTCCTCCTGTTTTCTCCCTAGCCCATCCTCATTAACAACGACGGCGCGTGGGTGATGTGGCATGGGAATCGCCTCGATGATGCGGCATGTCGACTGTGGAGCAGCTCGAAATCCGGTACTGGCACCACACCTCTACGCCGTGACCTCTTGAGCACTTCACGCTTTATAGCCATCACCGTCCGAGCCTCCGTCTGGCCAGTGCCAGCTCATCCCCTTCCTCTCGTGCTGCTTGCTGCTCCGGCCTCGCCATGCCTTCCTATTTTCCTCTCTTTCCCACTCTTAACATTGGTCGGCCAGCCTTTTTGGCTTATGGGCAGCCTTATGAGCACACCATATTTGGAATATATATTGCCCGCACACCACATTTGGTATGCACACATGGACCAAGGCATTTCTCCACAAAAGAAGGCATCACATTTGGCGTAAACATCGCCCAGAGCATTGCTAAGTGCAACAATTTTTTTCCCGGCAACTCCGTACTATCAATATCATCGTGAGTTTTGTTTCCCCTATCATTGTCTCCTGCCCTCCCTCGAGATGCAAGTACAAGTGATTATATTTAGAGGAAAGGCATTCCCTTCACATTTGGTTAATTTCCTTAGAGCTTCCTTGCCGCAACCAGGTTGGGTATATCTTGCAATCATTGTTCCTATATACCATATGTTTGAGAGAATAGCTCATCAAGATCTTTATGTGCTTTTGTAATAGCACCACATTTAACACACATATTGCGCCAAGCACTCTCAATCACCACATATTTTCATACAACCCCTACCGAAGATGCAAACATCTCATATGGCACACTAATCGAGGCGATTGAGATGCTACGGAATTGGGCCTCAATGAAATTTAATTTGGCGATATCTTGTTAACTGTAACTCCAATTGTTGATCTGAAAAGACCAACATGCTACACAAAGTGAGCACTTTAGGCCCATACATTCATTTCATTTTTGTCCCCTCAGCTGCATTTGTCCAATCCGGTACGGATCTGTCATCAACTCAAACTTAAAACTGTCATAACATCTTCATCAAGCTCCAATCCGACGAGCCATAAAGACAGACCGATTGAAGGGGATCGGGGAGCACCACAGACGGAGAGTGAGAGAGAGAGAAGGAGACACACACGATGTGGGTGGGGAGACTCTAAAGAGTGAGCAACCCCCTATACACTTATGCTATGTATAAGGTATACAAGTCAGTGGGCGGTCGGGCAAGGCACAGACGCCTATACCCCAACAACCTCCCACTTAAAGGCGACTGTGCCTTTAAGCAAGGGAACCTAGTCTAAAGACTACAAAAGGTGAGAGAAAACCGCTCTCAACCGATGCCCACAGGCTGGCTGTGATCGTGTGCATCCGGCTGTCCTGCTCCCGTGTAAGTCCATACACCACCAGACGTACCACACACGTACTGCAAGTATGTACGCAATACTTGCATATCTCCCTCGTGCACTATGCCATCATCAGTCAACAAACGACTGACAACCCCAACTACATATGCTCCCACTGCAGCTGCGATATCCGGTCTCAAGATCAGCATCTCATACATGAGACCACCGAATGCCGATGCAATGCTAGCGGGCTCTGCTAGCTCTACGGAGCATGCATCAACATATATGTCCCTGGCAATAGGCATCTCTGACTGACAAGGCGTGTCAGCCACATGCATCTCCTGACTGTCCGCAAAAGACGCGTCAATCTGTCGTGCAACCTCAGAGCAAAACAGCTGCTCTAGGTGTCTGTTGGAAGACATATCGTGCACAACTATATCCCCATGCTCACTGTCGAGCATAGAAAGGAATGACTGCATAATCGCTGACATCTCAGCCTCCTCTGCAATCATCCACTGCAAACATGACCACTCAATCTGCTGTGACTCACTAGATCTCTCATGCTCTAACTCCGTATGCATAGACTCTTGCACAACGTCCTCCTGTCGTGACTCACTAGAGCAAGACCGCTCTACCTGTCTATCCTGCATAGAAGTATCTCGCACAACTGACTCTCTGCTTTGCTCAGTCACTAGCAAAGCATGCATGTCTGACTCTGTCACCTCTCTGTGTGACTGCTCAAGTCGTGCCCCAACTGTGTGCACAACGAGCTCACTACTCTGCACTCCATGCAAAGCATCCTGCAACCCACAAGCAAAAGAGACTCGCCTGCTCTCTCGCTCTCTACCTGGCTGCGTGATCACAGAGACAACACCGTCTCTCACGTGATCCACATGCAATGGGTAACCTGTACCACTCCTGGCACCTCTCGCAATCACTAGTGAACCCAAATGCATCACAAAATCTCGCTCTCGTAGCGAAATCTGACATCCACAATCTCTAAGCTGACCAATCGAGATCAAACTCGCTGTCAAATCTGGTACATAGCGCACATGTCGTAACAAGTAAGATGCACCACTCGGTAATGACAGTCTCACATCTCCTGCACCTACTATCGCATGCACCGATCCATCGGTCAAACGTACACTGCCAAGCATCCCGCTAGAATAGCTACAAAACCATGCACGATGCGGCGTGACATGAAACATAGCATCTGCGTCTAGCAACCACTGCGAAGGGAGTGCACTATCCACATGTATAGCATCTCGTGCATAGCTCGAGGTAAAAGTGACATCCCCGTCACTAGTTTACTCTGACACTACATGTGCCTCAACTGTCAAAGCAACTGAGTCCATGGCATCACTACATACATCTCTGAGACTGCCATGTCTCCTACGATGTCGCATACGACGAAAACAGCACCGTCTAACGTGTCCAGAATGACCACAATACCAACATGTTACCTGTCGGCGTGCTCGTGAATGTACATGTCTCACACGAGTCCGTGATGACTCAGATCTATCATACATATCATGTAATCTGCGCCAAAGTGCTCTCGAAGTAGTCTCATACATAACAAGAGCATATACAGATTCCGCAAGGTGCAGAGAGAGCGTAGATAGTGCCATCTCCTCTAGCTCCTGCCACTGATCGTCAGACATGTTTGAAGGTCTACCTACATCACCACTCAATGGTCGATGCAACCCTCGCTGTGTCAATGCATCAAGCATACACTCTCTCCATGCCGCAAAGTCTGACCCATCAAACATGCGCATCTGTGAGAGGTCACAATCTGATCGATCACCTGTCTCTGCCATGAGCACAATGTAGCAAACTAGAAAGCAAAACCACCTCACCAACAACACCTGAAAACTGTCTACAAATATGGCCAGAAACACAATGTAAAACCTGTGAGACACACTCCAAAATAGAGCTCCCGCAATGTCAATACAAGCCTCGCATGCTCTAGTATCACACTGCAATCTGTGAGCTAATCACCAAGCCCACACTGTGCGGTATCGATGCATACATACGCACAAATCTCCCACCTGCAGAGAACACCGCACGCAAATGCTGAGTGCAACCCGCAATCTCTACCTAGATCGCATAAATGATACGCATAAAACTCCTGGGAAAATTTCGTCAGAGTTTCGTCAGTAAAACGGTCACAAAACCAGTAACCAAATTGATTGCACGCTCAAAACCGTGAGCAACCAAAGCGCATCAAACCACACTCCAAATGCATGCACCAATCTCCACATTTTGCATACATCATTGCAAACACCTGCAAATCTAGTACACAAATATCTGCTCTACCTGTGACTGCCAAAAAACATGCTCAAGGCATACATTGCCGAGCTCAAAATGCAATCACATTAGTCTCCCTGAGCATCAAACCACATAAGGCATACATCGTATCCTCCCACCTGTGAGGAAACTTGCAGCAAATATCACTCTCACATCTGAGAGCAAACCATGTGTGGAATCCTCGACACAAAATAAACAACTGCTGCTGCTGCAGAAAATTCAGCGTTCAGAATTTTAAAATTCTGATATAACAAGCGCGTCCGGAGCGTGCCAAAACCCCAAGGTAGACTCCTGGATCATATGTATCCGAGTCCGGGTGTGAAAGCTATGCCAAAAACAGTGTTTTTGGGACCCGAAAGTGCACAAATAAACCTGCTGCTGTACCTGCTGTAATTCAAAGCATAATTTCAGAAAATAGACATCACCATCGCATCCGGAGCGTGCCAAAACCCTGACCTAGACTCTTGGATCATGTAGATCTGACTCTGTATGACGGAGCTACGCAAAAAACTGCGTTTTCGAGCCCAAAAATGGCAAAAACGAGCTGCACACAGTCTTGAACCTGCTCCTGCTCCACTCTGCGTGATGCAATGTCCTCTCAATGCAAGCTCCAACACAAGAGCTCTGCCACAACAGCATCCAAGCACTCGAATGTCAAGCTCTCCTCCGCCGAGCACTTCTCTAACGAGCTCCACTGAGCTCAAAAGCTCCTCTCACCAAGGAAGCCGCAACCGCCTCCTCGACCAAGCTTGACCACACCAAGCTCCTATTGCTCCAAATACAATGCTCCTCAAGCTAAAATCTCTCTTCGTGAAACTCCGCGATCGAACTCCACCGTCGAGAGCGAGCGAGCTATCGCCTCGAAGCTCTCAAAGCCGTCGTGCTCTCCGCGGTGACCATAGCTCTGATACCAATTGAAGGGGATCGGGGAGCACCACAGACGGAGAGTGAGAGAGAGAGAAGGAGACACACACGATGTGGGTGGGGAGACTCTAAAGAGTGAGCAGCCCCCTATACACTTATGCTATGTATAAGGTATACAAGTCAGTGGGCGGCCGGGCAAGGCACAGACGCCTATACCCCAACACCGATAGAGCACTTCAAGCACTACAGGTCTAGATCATAAACTCGCATCTGTGCTCACTTCAAGAATAATCTTTTTTAGCATCATTAAGGCATTTGTTGGCACTTCAAAGCCGCATCTGGCATACATTAATTGTATAAATAGCTTGTTACCAAACCCTGAACACTGATCAAGGATCAAGTAAGCTTCAAGTAAGCTCGATGTCCATCTTCCTGGTATCTTTCTTAGCATGGGAGCGGAGCTGCACGACATCCACCCCCCGTGAACCTGCAAAACCTCCAGTCTGTGCCAATTGTACTTCAATATGCATCTGCTATATAGGTACCTTAAGGTATTTGCCATCATCAGACTCCTGTAACTAGTAAACATATGGAAAATAATATAAGGCTTATATCCTATCATCAATGTTCTAGCTTAATCATTAGGTAGCTGTCATAAAAAATCTTTGAACCGTATCTGTCGTATCTCCAAAGCATTCAATTATGGAAAACATGTTTAGTGAACCCCGCCAGACTCAAGTGCTCTAGTTAATGATGCACACGGCTTGACCATCAAGCTCGCTTTAGGGAACCATGTCAAGCTCATGTATGCCTTACTATGTCTGCACACGGAATGGATGTCAAGTCCTTTACTTCAAGTTCTGGTAGTAGAACCAACTCAAAAGATGTGAAGATACTTCATCAATTGTCCAAAGAAGTCAACTAGAATCTAGCCATGTAAGGTTATTGATCACATAACCAAAAACTCTTGTGACCTAGCATAAATCCAAAAAACAAAACCTTGTACCATGCAATCTGCTACAAGAGACATCTAGTATCTTTCTAATCTTCAACTTGCACTTCAATAGCCCTCAAGATCAAATGGAATAATAAGGAATTACCCGAATACTTGAGCATCATAATATCCACATGAGCATACATTTCCTGTATCAATCAGCATCAAGCATTTTTTGTGCAAATATGCTACCCTTGTTCAACAGCACGCAATTACTATTCATACTTAACAATATCTATCTATATTGAATCTGCTTATGAATATCCTTAGAATCTCTTGGATCAAACATCATTGAGATCACATAGCATTGATTGACTCCACAATATACTAGAGCTTTTCATGAAGCATAATGCAACACCCACATCCGTAAACTTTTAGCAACTTAAGCTCGTTACCAGAAAGCATTAAAGAATTTTGAATCCCTTTTACTGGCAGCCAAGACATCAATGACATAAGCCTCATTAGGAATAGCATCCAATCCAGCCACATTTGGCACATCGTCCAAGGAAATGAAAAACCATGTGCACTTTTTGCAGTATCAACATCACCCCCTCTAGCTTCATAGCCATTACAAAAGACCTTGGGACTCTCTGGACATGTATCATGAGTGGAATTTTTATGTGTTGGGTTTTTAACTTGATCATATAAAACAACTTTATTCTATAGATCTTCATCCATAGCATCCTCGAGAAAATCACCCTTTGAAGTCTCAACATTCATCAAAACTAAAGGGGTTATCTCTTCATGCAGCCCATGTACAAGCATAGATGTAATCATCTCCTTTGAATCTAGTCAAGAAATCATCAATTATGGCATCTTCTTCTGTGATAACAGCATCTGGAAACATATTGTTAGTAGCAATCATAAGCCCATTGGCATTCTGAAGCTCATCCTATGCGTTTCATCAGCTACTGTGTATATAATAGATTTATTTATGCAATCATCTACATTAACATGCTGCTTGCTTGGCTAGATTCAAAGGAGAGTTTCATTAGTATCCTGTAGAGGTTCATCTACTTGATACTGATAGTTTCATTAGTATCCTGTAGAGGTTCATCTACTTGATGAACTTCTTCAGAATAACCCATGTCAAGGTCAGCAGCTTGTGAATCACTTGCTGTACAGTCTACGTCTTCACTGGGACCATTATTGGAGGTAGCATCCATGCAAGAAATCTTTGAAAAAAACTCATATAATTTTGTTTCAGCATTAAATTCATCGTTTACCTTTTCTATGTTGCTCAAAATATGCTCCTCTAAAATCGAATCTGCTATTTTCAATTTTGTATTTGCTTTGGCTTTGCTTCTTGCAGAAATATGCTCTCAAAATTGATCGTAATTAAGAAATTGCATCTATGTTCGAATTAGGGTTGCAGGAAATACACTCAGATTGGAGAAGACAAAAGAAGCTCAAGACACACAATAGAGAGTGTATTACTTAGTGTGAAATGGAAAGATAGATAGCCCTAGTGTGATGGACGTATATACAATGCACGGAGGAAAAACCTCCTGAAGAGGGAAAAAATGCCCCGGGGGTCCTAAGTGTGTTCACACACATCACTAACACATGTATATGGTAACAAATCCCCCCCTGGAGTGATGTGGTGAACGAGAGCTGGCACATGAGTAAAGGAAAGCTCCATGCCTTGAGGACATGATCAGTCCACAAAGGGGAGTAAGCCAAAGCTTTGTGGAAAGCTTCGAACTTCTAACAAGGCAATGCCTTTGTGAAAAGATCTGGAAGGTTGTCCTGTGTTGGCACATAAGCCAAGCTGAGCTCTCTTACTGAATGCCTCTCCCTGACATAGTGGTAATGCACCTCATTGTGCTTTTGAAGTGTATTCAGGGAGAGCTCCCAGTAGAGGGTCCTAGACCTACTATGAGTGTAGATAGTGTTGGGATTGTCCCTGTCCAACATCCAAATCAGCTATAAGGATTGTGAGCCATATACACTCAATCGTAGTTGTGAAGACTGCCATGTACTCAGCCTCACAACTAGAATTGGCCACAGTAGGTTGCTTCTTGCTCAACTATGATATACATGAACTGCCAAGCATGAAACAAAAACCACTTGTGGACACTTGCATGTCAAAACAACCAGCCCAATCTGAGCCTAAAAAAGCATGTAAGTCTGGCGGCAATGATTCCCCCTTGGGATAAAACAAGCCACTCAAGTAGCGGAAAATCCTCTTGATAACCTACCAATGCTTAGACCCAAGGCTATGCATAAATCTGCTGACCTGTGAGACTTCAAACTGAATATCCGACCTCATGTTGCATACATAAATGAGGTAGCCAACAAGAGTTTGGTAAAGAGTGACATCATCTGGATCACTAGCATCATGTAGAGTTAACTTCAAACTTGTTTCCATGGAAGTGGCAATAGGTTTGCAATCCTCAAGTTCAAACTTACATAGCAATGTCTCTATGTAACTTCTCTAACACAAGGCAATACCACCATCACACTACTTAAACTTTATCCCCAAGTAATGGTGCAACATCCCCAAATCTTTCATCTTGAAAGTAGCATTCAAATCAGCCTTAAATTCAGCAATATGTGCCTCATTGGGACCAGTGATCAACAAATCATCCACGTAAAGAACAACAATGAGAAATACATTGCCCTCACGCTTGACATACAATGTGCTTTCTATTGTATTGTTACCACAGTCTCATTTGACCAAATGAGTATCAGCTTTCTCATACCAAGCAAGAGGAGATTGCTTCAACCCATACAAAGCCTTCTTACATCTGCACACTTTGTCCTCTTATTTTTTATTGACAAGACCGTGAGGTTGAGTTACATAAACTTCCTCAAATATGTCACCATTCAAGAAAGCAGTAACAATGTCTGATTGATGTACATCTCAACCAAAATGAGCCGCCAATACACATAGAAAACAAACAGTAGTCATATGACAAGTGGGAGAAAAAATTTCTTCATAATATATGCCCTTTTGCTTCTCATAGCCTATTGCAACAATTCAATCTTTATGGCGATCAACCTCACCATCCGGCTTGTGTTTCAACTTGTAAAACCACTTTGTACCAGTGGCATTTTTGCCAGAAGGCAAATCACATAAAGTCCATGTGTGATTTTCTATAAGTGCATCATATTTTGATATTGCATGGCAGCCATCAAATTTTCTAAATTTTGTGCTTCATCAAAAGACAGAGGTTCATCAACATCATGTAAGCTAGACACAACCAAAGCTTAACAATCTAATGCATAAGAGGCATGGCGATAACATGAACGAGTATGACTAAACAAAGGTACATCCAATTTACTGTCACGCAAAGTGTCCATTCTTCATTTTGGCATGCCTCTAGTCTCCTCATTTTCCGCCCTTTCCTCATCAAGTACATTATGTACATCTGCATCAGTAATAGGTTGATCTGTAACATTTTCAGAAACCCCCATAGGTTTTACATTTGCCTCATTGGAATTTACATTCATACCATTGAAAAGAGGCAACAAAGTGTCATCAATGTCTTATGAGCTTACAATACTCTCTCTAGTACATGACAACAAAGGCTGAACAAAATCTTCCACAAACACAACATCACATGAGACCAAAATGCGCTTTGTTTGCTGATGGTAAAATCCGTAACCTTTTCTTTCAGCACTATAACCAACAAAAGTACATTGATAGTCTTATTATCCAATTTTCTGCGCTGCCCTTGTGGGGGCACTAAACCAAAAGCCAAACAGCCAACAACACGCATGTGCTCAATAGATGGCTTTGTATCATGCCATGCTTCGTATGGAGTCATAGAATGCAATGCTTTCATAGGACACCTGTTGAGTACATAAGTGGCACAGATAACAGCCTCGAGCCAAAACAGATGTGGTAAAGCTTGATTCTTGGCCATACATCTTGCCATTTTTGTAAGGGACCTGTTTTTCCTCTCAGCAACACCAATTTGCTGAGGCGTACACGGCACTGTACATTGGTGTATTATCCCACGACTAGCTAGAAATGCAATAAATTCATGAGACATATACTCCCCCCCTCGATTGGAATGGAGGGTGCCCATAGTACATTTTGAGACATTTTTCAGCCATAGCAAGAAATTGCTTGAAGCACATGAACACTTCGGACTTAGATTTCAATGGATATACCCATGCATGCTTGGAGTATTCATCGATCAAAGTCACAAAGTACAAGTAATTTCTCAAGTACGGAGTTTGCATAGGCCCACAAACATCACTATGCACAACTTGCAGTCTGCATGTAGCACAAACTCACCCATCCTTTGGAAACTTAGCATGCTACAGTTTACCCAAAATATAGCCTTCACAAACATGTTTGACAGGTGCTTCAAGAGGCGGCAAAGAAGCAACCATATCAAATTTCTGCAAACGCAGCAAACTGACAAAATTTAGATGCCCAAACATGCATGCCACAGTTTTGCATCTGAAACAACCCTTGAATCTACAATTGCATTTGCAAAAAAATTCCACACTTGTTATAAAAAGTAATCTTATACAGCCCACGATACAAAAGGCCAGATGCAACAATTTCGTCACCAAAACTGAGATCATGAATTGTATATCTATCATCCACAAATCTGACTACAAGTCCAAGTCTAGCAAGTGCACATATAGACAAAATATTATTCTTGATCCCAGGTACATAAAGTGCATCAACAAGTGCGAAAGAACTGCCATTTGCAGTAGTAAGCACAATCTTTCTAACTCCCTGAACCGGATAAGAGGCATTGTTGACACAAGTGACTGAATTCCCATGAGGGAAAGACTCAAGAGAGCTGAACAAATCATGAGGTGAGGTAATGTGCTTTGTAGCACCACTATCAAAATACCACACATGTGAATCTACACTATAAATGACATGCATGCATCATGGACAACATGATAATAGGTACACTCTTCACTAAAAGCCCATTTTGCATCAACATCAACATCACAGTCTCATTTCACAGAAGACTCAACAATAGCTGCATTTGTAGTGGAACCACCCTCTTTCTTCTTTTCCTCTTTGGCCTTCAACTTAGGACAATGTTTGATCAAGTGATCATTAGCTTTACAATAATGGCAACAATCCGTCTTTGGCATTTTTCCCCTTATGGTTCTTTGGCCTCTACATCCCAGCTAGCTTGTTCTGTTGTAGGCAAAACAACTCTAACAACAGAAATCCTTGCAGCAAGACCTGCAACATCCTCAATATCGCCTACATAATATTTCAAACGCCCTTTGACACAAGAACATGTTGCATCATGTAAGCCCACATAGGGCAATTTTTCCCATCCAATCTGTCCTCGGCAGCAAACATCTTGAACACGTGTGTTGTTGTCAGCCATGGTAAATGTTGCACCTGATGTAAAAACTGCCCGAAAAGAGGAGAAACGGAGCGGGAACAACACATGCTATATAGCACAAACCGTAGAAGACTATAAGGCACTTGTTATGCAAAAAACGGCACTGACAAAAATTTTGCACAAAATGACAAAATAGTATGTGGAGTACTCGCTGTAGTTGAAACGGAGGCCAAAACGAGCCCCGATTTGAAATTTGAGTAGACTAAGCTCTACAAGCTCTCTTGAAATTTTTGTCGACTTGTGAACGCTTGCCAAATCTCACAGAAATAAAAGACAGTGAGCAAGCGTGTGCTAGAGCTGTTGGCAACTATGCTCGGGAGGACACAACCTGCTCTGATACCAATTGATGGAATTAGGGTTCCAGGAAAAAACACACACAGCTTGGAGAAAACTAAAGAAGCTCAAGGCACAAAATAGAGAGTGTATTACTTAGTGTGCAATGGAAAGATAGATAGCCCTAGAGAGATGGGCGTATATACAATACATGGGGGAAAAAACCTCCTAAAGGGGGAAAAAATACCCTGACAGTCCTAAGTGTGTTCACATACATCACTACCACATGTATATCGTAACAATTTGATCCCCTTCACCTTAGTGAAATAATAATTTGACTTTGTTTAGTAATCACCTTTATTTCCAGATAGAATCCTTGAGCTTTCACAAATAAACTCTTCTACAAAATATTCCCGCTGTGTGGGATATGCTTCTGCCAGTTCTTGAACTTGCTTTTTAAAATGTGATTTACAACCTCTTCAAAACTGCAATCATCCAATTTTTTGGAACATTTTGGCTCTCCATCTCGGCTTCATAACATGCAATATAACCTTTTGGATCATATCCTTAAAAAACACGATATTGCACCCATACAACATGAAGTGCCATCTCTACTACAACATCTATGCATGGCTTTTGCGTCTTGCAGATATCCCGGAACTAATTCTAGTATTTTTGTCAAATATGTAACTGCTAGATTTTTATCAAATCCATTGGAATTGAAATCTTCAATAAATTGCATCAACTGTTCTGGCATCTTTATATCCCACTCTGGCTCGGTTTCACATCGGGTTCACCAAAGATGTTGGGGGATATGGGTTCGAAACGTGAGCCAGGGAGGCGCAAGGCCTCTAGCTATGAGAGGTGTGAAAGAGAGAAAACAACAGACACTAAAAGCTCTGGCAATCATTGTAATCATCAATTAGTTGAATAATGCTTTGAGTTCAATCTAATCAATGACCAAGTCGGGCTGTTAGCAGCACCTTCACTCAAATTAACTAAAAAAATTAGGAGTTTAAGCTCCCTTTTTACAAGATTATTTGGTCCATTAACGACACCAAGACTGGACATGATGATTAATTAATCTTCAAGCTGATGACAATGATGGAGTTTCCCTCCATGTGGCTCTTCTTGCTTCAATTTCCCTTATGAGCTCTACAAACTAACTCTCTATAGCATTATCTGATCGCCTACAATGTCGTCCTGCTCATGCTTAATTGAGAGAAAGATTGAGAGAGATCTCCAAAAATTCCTCGCCTTCTCATTCTTCACCTCCTTCATAGATGCTCACTTTTACTCCTTCAATTTCCCTTAAGGGATCTGCCAAGCTCGCCGATAGCTTAAGCTTTAATAACTCTTGTTATCCTTCTCTGCTGGCTCCTTTCTTTGCTTAACCTCGTTTCTCCATTTCCTTGCCTTTTCAATCACGGGCTGCTCGCCTTATGCTCAATGAGAGAGACTTCTTGCTTGCTCATCCACGAGAGAGAGAGAGAGAGAGAGAGAGAGAGAGAGAGAGAGAGAGAGAGAGAGAGAGAGAGAGAGAGAGAGAGAGAGAGAGAGAGAGAGAGAGAGAGAGAGAGAGAGAGCATGAAAGCTTCCTTATGATTAAAGAGAGAGGGAGATCCTTTTTGTTTATGCAAGAGAGAGAGAGAGAGCGTTCTTCTTTATGATTGGGAGAGAGATAGCATCCTCCTACTTCGCCTCCCCTTCTTCCTCACGCTATATCCCCTTTCTTCTCGTTCATGCCCTCTTTGATCGTGTTGAGCCAGAAAGAGAGAAAGAGCAAGAACCTCCAACTTGTTGAGCCCGTCCTTCCTCTACCTTTGTTTCTTGCCTTCATACGTTAATTGTATAAATAGCTTGCTACCAAGCCCTGAAAACTAATCAAGGATCAGGTAAGATTCAAGTAAGGACAATGTGCATCTTTCTAGTATCTTTCTTATCATGGGAGTATAGCTGCACGTCATCCAACCCCTCTAAACCTGCACAGCCTCCAGTATGTGCCAACTGCACTTCAATCTGCATCTGCTATAGGTACCTTAAGCTCTTTTCCATAATCACACTCATGTAACTGGTAAATATATAAGAAAATAATATAAGGATTATACCCTATCATCAATGTTCTAGCTTAACCATTAGTTATTTGTCCATCAAGAATCTTTGAACCGTATCTGTTGTATCTCCAGAGCATAAAACCTGTTTAGTGAACCCTGCTAGACTCAAGTGCTCTAGTTAACGATGCACACAGATTGACCATCAAGCTCGCTTTAAGAAACCATGTCAAGCTCACGTATGCCTTACTCTGTCTGCACACAAAATGGCCGTTAAGATCTTTACTTCAAGTTTTGGTAGCAGAACCAACTCAAAAGATGTGAAGATACTTTATCAATTGTCCAAAGAAGTCAACTAGAAGCTAGCCATGTAAGCTTATTGATCGCAGAACCAAAAACTCTTCTTACTTAGCATAAATCCCAAAAAAATACCTTGTACCATGCAACCTGCTACAAGAGACATCTAGTTTCCTTCAAATCTGCAACTTGCACTTCAATAGCCCCCAAGATCAAATGGAATTATAAGGAATTTCCCAAATACTTGAGCATCATAATATCCACATGAGTATATATTTACTGTATCAATCAACATCAAGCATTTTTGGTGCAAATATGCTACCCCTGGTTCAAATAGCACACAATTACTATGCATACTTAACAGTATCTATCCATATTGAATCTGCTTATGAATATCCTTAGAATCTCTTGGATCAAACACCATTGAGATCACATAGCATTGATAGGACTCCACAATAGCTTATCTTGAAGCATAATGGAGCACCCACATCCCGTAAACTTTTGGCAACTTAAGCTCGTTACCAGAAAGCATTAAAGAATTTTGAGTCCCTTGTACTAGTAGCCATGACATCACTAATGACATAAGCATCATTAGGAATAACATCCAAATCCAGCCAAATTTGGCACATTGTCCAAGGAAATGGAAAACCGTGTGAAATTTTTGCATATCAAGGATTGGTAGGTACAATTGCAGCATAGCCTAATCAATCCAAGACCAACAAAAATATCAATCCTAGGATCGACAACCCGGCTAGGAAATGCAAGCACGAGCATCAGATATATCAAATGAGGATTTAAGAGAATGCTCTTCCAATGCAATAGAGATTAGCCAAGAATCACTAACTCTAATCACATCATCAATCAAGCATCACCTACACACATTAAGCCCACCGAAGTTCGACTTATCATAGATTAGAATCTCAAAGCACACTCATGACAAGCACACACTAATTGCATTGGTGTTGGCCTCGCCAATCACCACATGCTAATCAAGGAACTTCATCAAAATCTATACACACAAGGTGAATGGTGCTAGAGTTGCATAAAACCGATCCACACACAAGCAAACAATAGGGCACATACACTAATCACAAGATTAAGAACCAACTTAATCAACCTAATTAGAGATGTTAAATATCTCAAATTGAGTGCTCATAGAAGGATAGGAGTGGTCAATAAGCAAGAAGTCATCACACACTCTCAAATCTATAATAATGAGGAGGTGAAATTACTTCATGACATTATGAAATATAAAAGAATTACGACCAATGAAGAAAGTAGAGATTAGATTAAGAAACGTTTCTCTAATTATAATGGATTAGTACTAGCCTCTTAAGCATGGGCTTTAGGCTCAAGGCTAGGCCATCCATAGAGTGGACACTCAAGAGAGAGAGAGAGAGAGAGAGAGAGAGAGAGAGAGAGAGCTCTCAAGAATGGATCTTCAAGAATGACTACTCAAGAATGAAGCCTTCTTGCATAAAGAATTCCTTATAAAAGCTTGCACCACAATCCGTTCTACTATGGGTTTAAGTTGAGCCCTCTAGCTAGCATATACAACTTGGAACTCCCAATGAGCCCAAAACCTTATACAATGTGGACAGGAAATATTATGCACATCTATAGAAAATCTCCAACTTAGTGCATAATTGGTGTAGCCTGTGTTAGTTTCTCCTAACATTCTCCCCTTCTTAATTTGGCGCACGTCCTCATGTGTCGGTGAACCAAAACACGATGACATGTTAGAAAGTAAGTCCATGAAAGAAACGTTGATTTGCAAATCATAAGAACAAGTAATGAGTATCAAAGACCAACAAGGATAAATAAAACATGAAGGATAATGCACAATCATGCAAAGTTAAGTTTTACTTCTAAAAGATGGGTCAATCATAGTCAAAAACTAAACAACATAAAGCAAAAAAACACCTATCATGAAGATTAAACCACTTGAAATTTCAGTTTTATGCATGAAACACAAGCAATCAATTAAAGCCCTAGATTAAGACCCTAGGCTAAAACAAGTTTATAAACCTACTAGCCTGAAAACTATGTGACCAATATTAATAATGCATCCAAGTCTATCATGTCTATGGGCTATTAAAAAGCTCTTAATCTATTAGTACATTGTGACAGCTTTTTTGAAGATCCTAGAATTTTTTTTTTTGTCATTCATTGAAAAACATAAATCACACTACAAGGCTACCACCCCAAGGAAAGTCTAGGTACGACTCTCGGCTTCTTGAATCCTCAATAAAGTGTTTCAAAAGCCTACTAACCTACCAAGGCAACGGCTAACCCCTAGCGGCCCAGGGCATCGGTTTAGGGACTCAAGTGAGGCAAGGTGATTCCCCTTGCCTGCCAAGTGCCAATAAGGCGCTAGGATAAAAAAGACACAACATAACATAGAAATTTCTTTTCATGTGTTTAGTAGCATTTCTGCTACTTTTTCTTGACATTTTTTACTTCATTATTTCATTTTTTAGCACTTTTTTATTGCTTTCAACATGAGATGCTAATGGCAAATGGACTAAGAGACTAAAGACTAAAGACTAATCATAGCCTTAGGTCATGTTAAAAATGAATGGAGTATTAAGACTATCACTTAGAGTCTAGGACTAGCAAGAAATGATCCTACATTTGCTTAAGGTCAAGGCAAATTACCTATGATTAGCACACATAAAACCTAATTTTTTGATGAGTTGATATTCACAAAGCAAAGTGTTGAAAATTTAGTATGCCTAGATTTTGAACATGAAAGAACCATAGCTTAGAAGCAAAAATTACTAAAGCCAAGCATAGAGAATAGAGAGATGAACGAAAGAGCAAAATCATGGAAGGATTTCACCTATTCATGCTCTTTGTGCATCCTTGATCAAGCATCCATAGAGAAGTCTCTTTATCTTTTTATTACAATCCAAGCTGATTGAAGCTAAGTGTAAACACAAGGTCTAAAGGCCTTTTATTGAAATCCAAAACCACAAAAAAAAACATTAATGAAAGCCTAAAGCTAGGGTCTTGCATACCCAAATTTTCCAAAGGAAAAAAACCCGAAGGAAAAAAGTGCCTTTGGTTATGCACATGATGCTCTTTAATAGCAAGTTTATGCATACACAACAAAATGAGAGAGGATGAGCTTCTACATATGAAAATTGTAAAAACCTCTCATGCATGAGTCAAAAGTTGATTACTTTCTAGCTCAAATGAAAGTGAAGATTAAAAGCAAGCCATGAGCTAGAAATAATGCAAATTTTGAATGAATTTGAAGCGGCTCTTGAAAGCCAAAGTTTATATTTCTAAAGCTCTCCCAAAAAGTTGGCTAGTAGCTAGCTCACATGAATTTTACAATTTAAGAGAAATCTATGAGCTAGAGATGACTACAACTTTTGATGAAATGAAAGTGAATGGCTCTCAATAGCCAAATTTTGCTTGTAAGCTCTCAAAAAAATTGTCTACACTAGCTCGAATGAAAAAAATTGCATTTAGACAAAAATTAGAGCTAGAATTTATAGAACTTGGGTCAAATGAAATCAAATGGCTCTAAATAGCCACATATTGCAATACATTGCAATGCCAACATCCCGTATTTGCAATGGAATCCATCCAATCACTCTTCGAAAACAAAGTCAATCATTGGTGCTTTTAAGCATATGAACATCCAATACAAAGCACTAAAACTCATGCTCAATCACAACTCAAAATGATAATGCTCTCCCATGGTCATTCAAAAAAACTCCATTTTAGTGCTATGCAAGGTTTTTGCATTTGAATCAAGCACTAAAATGAAAAAGCACAAGCAATGCTAAGTTTATGCACAAAATGTCCCAAATATGCATCAACTCATTATCTATAGTGTGACTCTCATGTCTGCATGCATATCACAAAGAAAAAATTTCATTTTTGCAGCCAAGCTTCCAATCGAGATGGCACAAAACCAATGCATAAGGCTCAAATTGGTGCATTTAAAGTTCATTCATGTATTGAAGCTCTCAATCAAAGCACACATGAAACCAATGCCCACTCCATTGCTCTTAAACGAGCAAATATGACATACATCGTATAAGAGAGAGAAGTGATTTTGAACTCTGTTTTATCCATCAAAGCCTGATGTTGTATCTTTGGCCAAAATCTCAATCATTAGTGTAAGAGAAGAAATTGCATTCAAACCAAGCATCCACAAGGCCTGCATTGTTTAGGCATTGTATGCAAAAAAAATAAAAAATTTGAATCATCTTACTGGAGATTTTTAAATGCGCATGCTCTCATGCTCTTTTTGTAGCCATTTGGGCATACAAGGCAAAGTAGGTTTCTAATTTTTGAGTCTTCACTGGCTAGTTTTTCAAGGGTATGGAGTCTTCGAACGAGGGGAAGGTGATCCTATGGGAGTCACCCCCTACTTCTTTGGTTTTCTTTTTTATTTCAAAAATTATTTTCCAATGGTGGCGGCCTGTGTGCAACAACGAGGTCAGCAGGAGATGGAGAGCAGACGACGGGCAACGACAAATGGGAAAGAGAGAGAGAGAGGGGGGGAGATATGGAGCATGGAAAGGGTAGTGTACGTGAGTGCGATTGTGCGGGTGATTAGGGTGACCAGTTTGTGTGTGTGTGTGTGTGTGTGTGTGTGTTTAGGCAGGCGGCTACAGTCTCCATCATTTTCAGTGCAGTGATTGAGAGTTTGTGGGTCCACAATGCGCTTTGAGCGTGTAGGGTGAAGGACAGAGAAAAGAGAGAGAGGACAAGAATCCATCAGGTCTCAAGAGCAAGTGAGTAGGGGCTAGGGAACCTAGGAGGGTCATGCAGGTTCAAAGCGCAAGTGTGTGTGTGTGTGTTCTGGTGCAAATCTCGGCAAAAGATTTTGCGAGCCATCGGGGTTGGTGAGCATCAATAGGGCAAGGTGGGACAAGCAAGGCCATGATTGTGATTATAGTTGGGCCAGTGGTTGCAGTCAAGGTAGATGGAAGCCAAAAACAATCATGTAACATCAATGATGTCGAGTTGGCATTTTTTCAAAAAAGGTGCGTGTGTTTGAGCTTAAGAGGGAACCCAATCTGGCAGGCACCACGTGTGTGTGTGTGTGTGTGTGTGTGTGTGTGTGTGTGTGTGTGTGTGTGTGTGTGTGTGTGTGTGTGTGTGTGTGTGTGTTGAATGCCACTCATGCCAAAAGTGGCGAGCCAAACTCATTTTTTTTCATTATTATTATCCTCTTAGGAGGAGGTTTGCACGTGGAGTATTGTGTGTGTGTGTGTGTGTGTGTGTCTGCTTGCATGCTTGCAGTGGGCCATGGCGAAGGATGAGAAAGAAGCATCATGTAGAGCCGGTTGTGGGCAAGCATCTGTAAGAGAGGAGCTTGATCCTCACTTAAACAAAAATCCCCTTTGGGGGTCGTTCTCACATAGCATTGATCTTGAAAAATTGCACTTTTTTAATATGGAATGCATGCTAGCAATAAGAATGGACATATTCATTTGGCAATCAATGATCTTAATCCAAACATAACTTGAAGTGTTATGTTGTCAACATTCCCAACTCTTGTTGATCAAAAGCTACTCAAGTAGCATTGCATGATCAATCCTTTCAATCATGCCCCACAGCATCCCAAGATTTGACTTTAGGTAGCTTGAATTTGATTCATTTTAAGCTCTAGCACCTCTTGGTTTTTAATGACATTGCATCGTGATAATTTTCACTAGTGCTCATGCAAGGTATAACTCTCTCAAGAATTGGTCAATCTTTTACATGGTTATGCTCAATCAGTCAATCTTGCAATTCAATGCTACACATATTCAAAAAATAGGTCAAATTTTATCCTTATTCATATCACTCAAATTTGATTATCTTCTTGAATAACCACATTGGACCTTGAATCAAAAGAAACTCGTGCACTACGATTGCTTCAAGATTATTAATTGAGTGATGCATACACATTAAATGAGTGCACAAATTTGCCTTAGCCAATTCAATTTTGATTGTCAATGATTGCAACATGATTTGCTCAAATTCAATAGTCCTAATCATCCAAACCCAAGTGGAATAATGTCATCTCGGTTTGTATGGATACACAAGACTGAATTTTAGGTCACAATTACACACACAAATGAATGCAACATTTCCATGTTCATCACCTTGATCAATCATTAACATGGCAATTCACTAAAAATTTCCACAATTGAGCATCCATTGAGTGATCTATTTCAATCCTCAAAGCCAAATTGTGTTACACACATCGATTATTTGGTCAAATCATCATCATAATTGGTAAAACTTACCAGTTATTCATTCATACATTGGATTGCTCATGCCAATGATTGGCACACACACCTAAATTTCGGCCAAAATTTTATGCAAATAATTTATTATTATTTTATTTCAATGCTAAAATTTCAAACTCAATCAAGCATAAATGAATGTATGCATGCAAATATTCTCAAAAACTAGCATTATTTTGACCCAATCAAGCAATGGACACACTCAAAATTTAAGCACAAAAGTTCAAAATTGACTCAATTGGCAATGAATTTAGGCTTATACCTAATGATTTCACACACTTTGCATGCACATTTCACAATAAAAAATCATTTGGGTGCCTCAATTGCCCATCAATCATTGAAAATCAAGTGGTCTTGGATGGGCACACACACTCAAATTTTGCCCATATTTTTGGCAAATAGACATATCCAATGATGGGATTAGCTTAATTCACATCAATTACATGATTGCATACTCATATATTATCAATTTCTATGCATGCACACACTCAAGATTAGGTACACACACACTTGAATTTTATGACAATTTTTCCCTCTTTAGTGCATTACACACATAATGATTTTTATGCACACACATGAATTCTTGTTGCAAATCAAACTTAATCTTGACACACACATCATTCATTAGTCAAAATCGACCATCAATTTCATTCCAAAACAATTAAATTAAGCTTCTCAAAGTATGTTTGATTTACACACCTAATTTTAGCAATAAATTAGCAACACATTGGAATCAAATTGACCACTCAAAAATTGAATGGAGTAGGTCAATGCACTTACAATGGATTTCATCCAAGCTAATCCTTGTTCCACGCGATGATTCCACCATGCAGACACATGTGTGGATTTTCAATTTTGGCCTAAAAATTGACCATTGTAGGCCAAAAATCAAACACTCAAATCAGCAAATTAGGCATGGATTAACATAATTAACTTGATAAAAGTGTTGATTTTACCTCTTATAAGGGGATTAAATGTTATCGGTTAGGTTCATAAATTTAGTCAAAAATTAGCATAATATCAGTACAATTAGCATGAAAATGAAGAAAAATTAGTCAATGTTAGTATAAAATTAGTGAAATTGGGGGTTTGGAGTATACATAACTAAAAAATTAGCTTCAATTACTTGCACACACATGATCAAATCAAACCAAAATTTATTTATATACACTCAAAACCGATGAAATTAGTAGAGAAATTACTCTATTCTAAACATCCTATACTCACTAGCTTAGGTTATCGATCCCCGGCAGCGGCACCAAATGTTGGGAAAAATTATAGCATAGCCTAATCAAACCAAGACCAACAAAATTATCAATCCTAAGATCGACAACCCAGCTAGGACATGGAAGCACGAGCATTGGATATATAAAATGAGAGGATTCAAAATAATGCTCTTCCAATGCAATAGAGATTAGCCAAGAATCACTTACTCTAATCACATCATGAATCCAGCATCACCTATACACATTAAGCCCACCGAAGTCCGACTTACCATAGACTAGAATCTCAAAGCACACTCATGATACGCACACACTAATTGCATTGGTGTTGGCCTCTCCAATCACCACATGCCAATCAAGGAAATTCATCAAAAGCTACACACACAAGGTGAATGGTGCTAGAGTTTCATAAAAACCATCCACACACAAGCAAACAATATGGAACCTACATTAATCACAAGATTAAGAACCAAATTAATCAACCTAATTAGAGATGTTAAATATCACAAGTCGAGTGCTCATAGAAGGATAGGAGTAGTCAATAAGCAAGAAGTCATCACACACACTCAAATCTAGAATAATGAGGAGGCGAAACTACTTCATGACATAATGGAATATAGAAGAATTAAAACTAATGAAGCAAGTAGAGATTAGATTAAGAAATGCTTCTCTATTTACAATGGATTAGCACTAGCCTCTTAAGCATGGGCATTGGGCTCAAGGGTAGGCCATCCATAGAGTAGACACTTAAGAGAGAGAGAGAGAGAGAGAGAGAGAGAGAGAGAGAGAGAGAGATCAAGAATGGATCCTCAAGAATGAAGCCTCCTTGCATAATGGCTTGCACCACAATCCCTTCTACTATGGGTTTAAGTTGAGTCCTCTAGCTAGCATATAAAACTTGGAACTTCCAATGAGCCAAAAACCTTATACAATGTGGATATGAAATATTGTGCACATCCATAGCAAATGTCCAACTTGGTACATAATCGGTGTAGCCTGTGTTAGCCACCACTGCTAATATAAGACCAGAGGAGACTGACTATCAATCCACCTCCGAGCCAACCTATTATACGAGAGTCCATGGCCCTTTGCCCTAATTGGATCCCCTGTCCACACCTTTAGTGTGGCCCTTGGCCTAAGTCCTTGACTCACCTAGGTTGGGCCCTACCCTCTAGCCCTTAGCCTGATATTTATCCCCCCTTGGAGAAGTGTTTTTGTCCTCAAAAACAAAAGTGGGAAACTTCTTCTTAAGAGCAATAATGTTTTCCCAAGTCGCATCTTCTTCAGGTCAATCTTTCCACTTGAGTAAAGCTTGTCGATGTACATGATGACACGTATGTAAATCATGATAGTCAAGTATCCACTCAGGCTCATGCGGTGGGATAGGAGGTTCAACAAAATCGACCAAAATCTATTGGTCAATAACATTGTCGTGCCCATGTAATTGTTTACGTAAATGGCTTACATGAAATACTGGATGTACACAAGAGTATGTTTATAGTGATAGTTTGTAGGCACGATCACCAACTCACTTGAGTATCTTGAAAGGCCCACAATATCCTGGAGATAAATTAGGTTTTGGCCCAATCTTTAGACTTTTTGAATGCTCTAGCACACATAAAAAAACTTCTTTCCCTTCCTCAAAGGTAATTTGCTGATGTTTCTTATCAGCGTACTTCCTATACCGATCCTGTGCTTACCGGACATTTTGACGAGCGAGTTTCAGCATATCCATATGATCTTGGAGAAAATCTTTCACCTACTGGAGTTTTTTGATTGCCAACCCCACCGTAATGGGTGACCTAGGTTGAAAACCATACATGAGCATGAAAGGACTAAATCCAATCGCGTGACATGCTTAACACTATTGTAAGCAAACTCAAGAAGAGGTAGATACTCTTCCCAGTCTATTTGTTTCTTGCTATTAGCGGGTGCCACGACGGACGTCTGCATCATAGCTTTTTGGTACTAATATAATGTCAATACTTAGGGAAGTGACTCAGATGGGGCATGGAGACTCTTTGAGATCGTCAATGTGAACCTTAACAAGAAAACACAACAGCTCTACAAGAAAACCAACACTCAATGATCAGGGAATTCTGCCTATGTCCTTTCTCACAGCTCTAGGTCATCACGCCATTTTGACACTCGAACGGACTCAAAATGCAATGAAACTTTAGGAGGAGGCCTAGGACACCTAGGGACGATATCCTAGCAACAAGGTACCAAAATCACAATACATCATGAAAAAGGTCTTGTAAACTATAACAAAAATATCTAGAAAGGTTGCCCTATAGTCTAGGAACAATCTCCTCTGGTCAAAACGACTATAAACAATGATTTTAAGAACTCAAATTTGCAATTACAACTCACAGATGCGTAGTCGTAAACCACAACAAAATTGACAATGCTTACACTTAATTTAAAGAGCAAAGAGAGAGGAACACAATGCAAGTTTTGGAATTGAGAACTGATTACCCATTCATTAATTGTGTTGATTACACATTGGAGCAGCTCGTAGCCTGAGCGTACGTTTTTGAGCTCCTTTCTAAAATAAGCCTCCTTTCACATTAAGGTTGTTGACCTTTATACCGAGGGAATTCTAAATGGCCAATGGATGGCTCACATGTACCTTTACAATGGTCATTGACAGAATTACAACTCAGGGAATTGACTGCTACTTTGGAATTAGGATTTACACAGAGTATCACTATACTAGCTTGGCAAAGTAATAAGCTACAAATGTGGTGTCCGGCTACGTGTCCGACTAGGTGGACGCGTGTTTGATCTATCCTCAAACATTCCCCCCTTCCTAAATCGTGTCGTCCCTTGACACGACCTTGTGCAGTCTTATCAGGTTGTCTTCAGCTTGTCTTTAAGGTTGGTCTTCAGCATGGGAAGTGATTTGTCGTTGATGATGCTCCCCCCTTCCTTGAGTGATTTGTATCTATCATGAAGAGTTCTTTTGGTGTTTCTGTCTTTGTCATTGAATTTAAATACTTCACTAGCTTCAACACTATGGAACTCCTTATGTCCATTTGTTGGGAGCTTTTTTGCTGAAGTTATCATTGTTTGTCTGTTGTCTTTGTATGACATTCTTTGTCTTTCCCCCGTCTTTCCATTGATTATTGAATCTTTGTCTTCAAGGTTGGTCTTTAAGTTTGGAAGTGCATTGTCATTAATGACGCTCCCCCCTTCCTTGAGTTCTTCATATCTGCTGTGTTGTGGATACATGACTTGATCTTTGATTATCGAGATAACTTTTTCTTCTCATTGCATTGTCTTCTCTCTGTTGCTAGTCTTGGCCACCATGAAGAAGGATTTTAATGTTTTTGAGTTTTTAGAACCAATCCTCTTTGTGGAATGGACTTTATGATGGATTTTCTTTCAAGGTCCACTGCAATTTTGAGTTTTCCACCATAGGTAGCCGATGTTGAAGCACTATGTGAGCTTATGTATGGTTGTTGTGGGATAGCTCGCTTGTTGAATTTTTCACTGCTTATTGTTGTAGGCCATTTTTTGACTTGCCATTGTTTGATGGAGCTTTGTTCTTGACCTTGGAGATAAAAAATTCTCTTGATAAGCATATGGAGACCTGTAATTTTTGCTCCAAGTCATTGCTGATTGATTTGGGTAGAAGTAATATATACAAGATGATGATGATGATGGTTTATAGATTAGGGTCTAAAACTTGGATAACCAAAGGGAAAAACCCGATGGGAAAAAAGTTCCTTTGGTATACACCCTATTCCGAGTTGAGCAATTCCACTTGAAGTACCTATCATGCAAGGTGAGTGCTTGGGAGAAACAAAGGAAGAGTGCATACATCCTCAATAGTAAAAAAAGAGGGCATACATGCAAGTGAGCCATAAGATGGAATGTTTTCAGCATTTTCTTGCTCATATAATTGACTACAATGTGTGTACATATCCACAAGACTCAAGTTACCAAAATTCTCAACCCGCTTGCCCCTCAAGTTTCTTCAAAATCTTCCACATGCATGTGCCTTTTCTTGGACTTGAAAAAGTTGTTGCTTTACTTCCCATCTTCTTCTCTTCTTTTGAATCAATGTCTTGTATGTATGCAAATGACTTTGACAGTTGTCTTTGTCCATAGTTGCATCAAGCTTTATCAAGGACTTTCGAGCATCTGGACATTCTTTATCAAACCACCTTTTGCGTGATCTATCTTTGTTGATACCATGGAGATGCTTTATGGCAAAGCATTCTTCGGCACAAGAACAAATAAATTTCTTGAAAGCTTCCAATTTAGTTTTCAATGGTGTGTCATATTGAAGCTTTGTCATCCATAACTTTTGCTCAACCATTTCAATGTACATTGGTGCCCGTTTGAAATCCATACAGAGTGATAATTTCTCTTTCCTTTGGCTGAAATTATCATGCTTAGTTGCTTCTCCACATGAAAGGTCAATACATAAGGTTCGATGGTCGGATTTTAGGGTCCATTGGTCAAACATACAACTCTTTATGCGATACATGATGGCTTTGGAGAGTAGCATATAGTCAATCACACTATCCCCATTATGTTTCCTACATGTAAATCCATTGGTTCTACTCCACAAAGATACACCATTGGCAATGAGCATACCCATGCTATTACACATGTAAAAGTAACTTTCCATAGTGATTTTCTAGCTCTTTCTCATCCATTGAAGTACGATCATAGAAGTGAACTTCCTCCAACTCCCTTGAAATGTATGGAATGTCAAATTGTTATCATGTTGCAATGTTTTTGTGCGAGCATTCATATCCCCAAATACAATAACATCACCTTTTCGTTTCAAATAAGAAATGTCCTCTTCTAAATCAAAAAATGGCTGATCTCTATCATGCAAGCATAAAAGGGAGAATCATGATGAGGAAAGTAGCAACCAACTACAAAAATGAGTGCTCTTTTTAGTGTCATAATTTTTAGCCATACATAACGTTTGTACTTGTCATCTTTCACAATTGATACAAAATCCTCCAATACTTTTTTAACCATACATGCTACCCCTCCTTGCCCTCTTTGTTGTTTGAGATTCTTTGACCACATCAATGAATATACATTGTAATCTTCCAAGCTGTTAGTCCTTTGTGTATCATGCTCCCAAGTTTCAACAAGAAGTACAATATCGGCTCTGCTTGTTAGTTCATCAATGCCAACCCCCGCATTCCATTGATATCCATTACAATTCCAAAAGCATATTTTTATTTGTAACTCAGTCTCATAGGTCATGCATCCCTATTTGCTTAAGGGACCTCCCTCTTCCTTGGGCACATTTTCTTCATTAGAGATCTCCTTGCTTTTCTTATTCTTTTCATCATATGCCTTGCGACACATATTTTCTTGCTTAGTAGTGTGATATTCACATACAAAAAATTTTGTATCTCTCAAATAGATCCAACTATTATCAAGGATAATATTTCATTTGGTCTCATCTGGCATGGTGCATACAATTCGTCGTTCTCCCGAGCGAGGAGCTCCTTACTTCCCCACCCTATGTGCTTCATAGATCATAACTCCAGACATGCCAAAGTGGGTTTTGTAGAAATCTTTGATAACAATGGCGAGAGAAGGAGGTGTCTCTAACTTCTCTTTGGGAATTCCACGAACAACAATGTTCTTGGAACTTTGCTCCCATTCCTTCAACTCCTCCACATCCACATACTCAACATTCTTTGTTTGAACCATAGCTTGCATGAGTAAGGAATTAGGAACCACATTGTTACCACATACATGAGCCCAAGACTTGTTTGTGCATAGACTCTTCATGTTGCATACATCCTGGCTCATGGTGTCAAATTTCTCCTTTTTCAATACATGGTCATGCTCTACTTTGCTCATGTGCTTCTTCAAAGCATTCAAGTCCACAAGAGAGCGTTTACATTCCTTGACCAATTTTTCAAGTTGCATCAAACATGTTGTTTGCATCTTAAGCGTCTTCTTGATATTCTCATTCTCAACCACAAGTACTCTTAGTGTGCCATTATCCATTGCACGTGCTCGTAAGTCTTCACCTTGTTTGTTTATGTTCTCTTGCAACGATACCAAGTATGCCATGATCATTGTTTGTGATGTCGTTGGTTGGGTGGTTGTGTTGCTATCTCCACACTTAGGAGATTTTGGATCATTTTCCACAATGGTTGTGGACCTTGTTGAAGAAGAAGAACCCTTGGGAGTGCCCAAAGACATTGTATGTAAAATAAGAGATGAGAGTCAACTTTCTTGAACCTGTTCACTTTGGAAATGCTGTTACAAAAACACCTTTCAGAACTTTGAAAATTTATGTCTTTACATCAATGCGTAGAGGGTGTTGTGCTCTTCGATTGAGGCTATAAATCACCCAAATCAGAGTTTGAATGAAAAAGTTGTGATCGAGAGAGAGAGAGAGAGAGAGAGAGAGAGGGGGGGGGGGGGGGGGGGGGGGGGGGGGGGGGGGGGGGGGGGGAGGGAGGGATGGGGACAATCCACACACACACACACACACACACACAGCAATGAGAGAGGGGGATGGGGACAGTCCACATGGGGGGAGAGAGAGAGAGAGAGAGAGAGAGAGAGAGAGAGAGAGAGAGAGAGAGAGAGAGCAATGTAAAAAAATATATATATATGGATTTCAAAAAATAATAAATATTACTTATAACCACTACAATATCAAATGCTCTTAAATCCTCTAAACGCAACTAAACACTTTCACTCTCATGTTTTCAATATCGTGCTTATCTTTTCTACTCGACTATCATGTCATGCAATATAGTCTTTTTTTCTTTTGAAAGGGATTTTCCCTTTACCAATGGGAAGATTATCTTTGGGGTTAAATATCTACATGAGCATGTTTTGCCACAAACGTTTCCTGCTTTGCATGCAATTGTCATGGTTGGGAGTGAAGAGTTGAGAGTGTAATGGACAGAACAAGCAATCACTTGGAAAATGAGTTTTATGTTGTGGAAGAATCGCTTTCTACAAAGTTTGTGGTGCTAGTCAAAGATGACACAGTCTCAAATTCTAGTGGCATGCTGCTTCATTGATGGATGTTCCCTACATAGACCTTACTAGTCCAAGAAAGGAACAACTCTTTGGAGGGCAAGCATTGCAAAACTCTATCAAGGTAAGAAGTACAAATAGTATTCTGTCATTTTTTAATGCAATAACGAAGCCCAACACTTTGACGAAGCTTCTTTCAAAGATAGTGGAAATCAAACAAGTGTCGAAAATACCAAAGGTGTACAATGGTAACATGGTGTTTGAGTTTCCACTGACCTTAGGAAAGGTTCATCCAATGCATGCTATCTAACATAAGTATGATCCACACCATTGGACCAAACCACAAACCTCAAATATCGCATTTCCTAGAGTGTGTTGCAAAAGTCAGTGTGCAGGTGCTCTAAAATGTCTCGATGAAAGTTGTCCCACATTGGTCATTTTTGGGAGGTCAAACACAATGCATTTCAATGGCAACATGCTATAATTATCTTGCATGGAAGAGTTTTGCGATGGACTTGGTGGGCAGGCTTACTTGCCACTATTGTGGTGAACCTCCCATTTGTTTGCGTACATGTGATTGCTTTGTATATTATGTCATGCCAAGGGATGAGAGGATGAGCAGATTAATGGTACATCAAGGAACTCACCAACATGACATGCAGGATTGGTCGTCAAAAGGTCTTACCAATAAAAACAAATAAATGGTTTCACGAGTTCTCGATGTGGATAGACATGCAGGCACAAGAAAGGTACAAATGTGTGTCAACGGAAATTGTGACAACAACTTTGATGCAAGAGGGGGGACTCTAGCCATGTACTTGGTGAGAAAGAATTTCTAAATGTTGATGAGGCAATGGGTCCCTTTGTGGAGGACAATTGGTGAGGATGCTTTCATGTTTCTCTTGTTTGGACATAATATTTCAAAGTAATTTAACTCTAAAATATAGGTTTCAAAGGTCTGTGGATGCAACTAGGAATGGGCCAACAAAGGAGAGCTTTGGTGTGGAGTCCTTGTTGCAGCTAAAAAGAGATTGCACATATGATTTTTTTCACAAAAGCTCGTTCCCTGGGCAAGAAGCGGAAGGGGAGCAGTGG
Source organism: Adiantum capillus-veneris (assembly GCF_014529385.1). NCBI lineage: Eukaryota > Viridiplantae > Streptophyta > Polypodiopsida > Polypodiales > Pteridaceae > Adiantum > Adiantum capillus-veneris. The sequence goes on along the minus strand of NC_140932.1, from coordinate 117,384,582 downwards.
TTTGTGTTCAATATGTCTATAGTTGGTCCTACATCTGTTGGATATGGTTAATCAAATACGATGAAGTGGACCTGGAAATCTTCGGCACGCTTGGGTGCAGTTTGATCACACTCATTGAGTGGCGGATTGGGTGACCATGGTATACCACATTTATGATCCAAGGTTTGTTGTCTTAGGAACATGTTTAAATAGATTGGCATATCTTTAGAAACAACCAGCAACATGTTTACTAATGTGCTGGTCATATGTTGCAGCATGTAGGATCTCCTCACTATTGCAACTTGTGAGATAAAAGAGGAAGAGATGGAAGCACAAATTCTTTTCTCACAGTCATAAATGAATTTTTGGTCATGGATGTGAGAGAGTGGATTTCCATGGATTCATGGCAAACAAAGTTCAAGCCAATTGGAATGCAGCTCGCACATTGTCCAATGGTGATAAAGACAATGCTCTACAACATCGAGAGCGATCTTGCATTCTTCATTGCAAACAAAGCATGGTGGCACACACCACAAAGTACAATGTCTCTTCATCTTAAAAAAATCACAAAGACATGTATAAAAAGTGGTGTCTAGTCCCCTCCAAAGAGGTAGCTGTAATGCAGTCTCGTCTACTTTTGCAATGCTGGCAGAATGGAAATTGCATGGATAAAAACATCCCTGCAATGGACTCTTGGTTGAGTTGGTGGGAGCTGCATATTGCACATTAGGGGAGCATCATGTCAGTAATAGAGAGAAATGTTGATGGGGAAAACACTCAAACCAACTTGGCCAAGAGCAAGCATGGTAGTTGGCTTGCTGGAGAAGGGTTTAAAAGAAAAATCTCATTGTATGACACATGTACTTCAGATATGGAAAATGCAATACTACAAAGCACAAAGACAGTTTCTTACTCTCAAGGTAATTGTATTGGAAAGGGTTCTTCACTAGAGAGGATCAAGGAAAGAGTTTCCTCTAGTCCAACACAAGTGATAAGAGTAGTAAATGAGGCTACATCTAGAACACCCATGTACAAAAAGCTCGTACCCTACTTGAAGGAGACAAAGAAACCATTCGGCAAAAGCGAGGGTCATTGATTGTGATTGATGTTGAGGATGAATGAACACATAGAACAGAGTACAATGCAAAAACACGAGGCGGCACAACACACAGAAGGCTAGGGAAGATCATTTTCACATAATATTCAGGGCTAGTAGATGGGAGTGAGAATTACAAAAAGAAGACAAAGTTTTGTGTTTTGGAACGGAAGGTCAATGAATCAATGTGGGAAATGAGAAGAATCCCTATTGGTAATACTGTGACATGCAGTGGCACCCCCAGTGATGGAAAAAGATGTGGACAAAATATTGTGGCATGTACTTAAGGAACTCCTACACCATCCTTTGAGGGGTATAGAAAACATTCAAATGGGCTACTTAGACAATGGTTTTGGTTCTGTCCTAGACATGTTGTTCATTGTTATGTGGTGGATCATAATATAGAACCGAGGCCAGCTCCTCCTCCAACAACTTGGCCGATTGATCTAGGAAAATCTCATAGATGAATAAGTTGAGGTATTACTGACAAGCGCAGCGCAAAACGGACCCCAGCGGCCTCTACGCTAGGACCATGCACGCCAAACTCGTCATGGGAAGTAAATACGGGGCACCACCTAGCTTTGAGCGGCTGGGATGTGGACAGTAGTGATTAAAATAACACTAATACAACACACCGAAGAGAGAGAGAGAGAGAGAGAGAGAGAGAGAGAGAGTGGGTGTGGGGTCTCTTTCAAATTAGGCATGTTTTTATACAGGTTCCTCCTAGTGTGTTGTGACGACTTTTCTCTTCATTTCTTCTCGTTGTGCTCTTTTTCCTTGTTATCCGAGATTTCACTGCTGTGCCGTTCTGGCGAGCTCTCGGTAGACTCTTCATCTGAATTTTATGTTCTCTTGGCAGATCTTGTAGCTCGAGAGGAATGTTGTGCTGACACTATCCAAGTGTTCTGATTTAGGGCAGGCGAAAAGTTGTCGGCCATGCCAATGGCATGGTAAGCAATCCTGGTCAAAACCTCTGGTGCTCCCAGGTTTGTGATTTTCCCTTATTTCTTTGTCCCCTTCAATGTAGACAAAACATACTATGCATGGTCAATTGGTTGCCTGGTTGTTGATTTGAGAACTTGTGTAAAGGTCGTGGCAACCGCATGATTTGGTGTCGTATACCTTGGTGGTCTTTTGGCAAGGAAGTGAAAGTGGTGGTGGTACAACCTTGCGGGCTCTTCCACTTGTTTTTGAATGAGGTCGGCAAATGTAGCAGCGATGGTTTCCTTGGTGAAGGTTCTTGCCGTCTTTCTTTCCCTTGCCATCATTGTCATTCCCTCTGTTGGTAGTCTTAGAGCTTTTGCCACTATATCTTTGGTAGTTACTGTTGGGATTCAGGCCAACTGGCTAGACATCCCACTTACTACTAACCCATCTACTAACTTAACCATTATACACTTATTCATTAATACAACAAAATAAAGAGCTGCAAAACAGGATAACATTGTTGTGCGCTCCATCCAAAGCAGGTCTCTCTCTCGCTGCTCTTGCACTTGCACTTGCACTCGCACTTGCACTCGCACATGCTTCCCGTGGCACCTTCAACTGGTATCAGAGCAGGGTTTATGCTTGTCGTTTTTTGCATCCGCGCGCAAACGCACTTTCAAAAGTGCAAACAGGTTTCCGATTTCGGCATCGGCAAATTCAGTGTTCCGAGAGCGTTTCCATCAGATGTCCTAGGGTTTTACCCCTTTTCGAAGTTGTTCATGCAGTCGAAAGCTTCATCCGAGCTACGCTTCAGGAGTTGTATTTTTCAACTCCACTTTTGCTACAGATACAGATACAAGTACAGGACACATGTGCAGGTTGTTTAGAGACTATTTTGGGATGATATATAGCCGTTTTATGGCTATTATGTGTTATTGAGACGGTGTTTATGGCAAATTAGGAGCACTTTTCGGCATCGACATTGTCTCGGATTTTTCAGGCATCCATCTACTCACAGGTTCTTGCATACATTCAGGACATCTAGGTTTCTTATAGGTTGTAGTGTTTAGCATCAGCACAGATTTCAGTGGGAGTACTTGATGCGCATATGCATTGTTTTGGCATTTTTGATAGTGCTTGAGCTCTTTTGAAAGCGGTTTTACTCCCCGCAAGGATTTTTTTACTGCTTGCACATTTTGTTTGGCGCCTGTTTGAGCGTGTATACTGCATCTTGCAGTATTGTTAACAATATATGTACGTTGAGTTGCAAAAACTGCCATATGTACCTTTTGTGGAGCCGATTTGGTTTGTTTCTAGCAGTCCTGACCATTTCTGAGACTTGGTTCGGAGGCCTTTCTGAGACTGGGCTGGTTGCTTTTCTGCATAACCTTTTGTGAGGGTCGATAGCGTGAGGTTTTCTTGAGCTGAGGGATTCTGGAATGTTGAGATCCTTTCGGTGATACAGGTTGCTGGAATACCCCTTTTTTGTGGCCTCACCATAGTACATGTATAGAGAGAGCTAGGTGCACTTGACGCCGTGTTGGCAGTCTTGGGTCAGCTTTTTGACTTTTTATGCCCAGTTGGTGGTTGATGCGCCTGTCTTATGCTCTGAGAGCATTACTTTTGATGTGTTACTGATCTCTTGTGACAGTTTTGGATTGAAATTCTGCTAGTTTTTCTAGGGAAACTCTACAAATATTTCCCAGAATTACCAGTGTTTATCACCATATTATCTTTAGTTTGCAATCATGTCATCTAGTGGTGAAAAGGATATTTACAATATCCAAAAATTTGATGGGATGAATTTTGCTATCTGGATAGAGTAGATTCAAGATGTTCTTATACAAAAAGGCGAGCTAGATCCTATCATGGAGCACCCAAAGGGCGAGTATATAGATGTTGAGTGGGAGAAACTAGATGCTAAGGACAAATCTACCCTCCGTTTGCATTTGGTCAAATCTGTGTACTTTACTATAGTTGGAGAAGGACTGCTAGAGATGTATGGGATAAGTTGTGTTCCAGTTATGAGAACAAAAGTGCCACTATCAAGGTTTTCTTGGTGAAGAAGCTGTTTGACCTTCGTATGAAGGAAGAGGGCACTATTGCTACTCACATTAATGAGTTCAATATCATTTTCACTCAGTTGACCACTTAGGGTTTGGTCTTCGATGAGGAAATCAAATGTATCTTCTTGCTATGCAGTTTACCCTCGTCTTGGGATATGTTCTGTATTGTGATTAGCAACTTAGTACCTGGTACCAGTCTAGTGTACAATGACGTCCCTGGGAGTTTGTTTACCGAGGATGTTCGCAGGAAATCTCTCGAAGGCAAGAAGGATGGTGATGTGTATGTTGCTAGTGATAGACAGAGGGGTCGCACTCAAAGTCGTGCCAAAAGCAAGGAACGTGGGGGCTCACGCAGCAAGTCTCGGGGTTCTATGCGTAATGTCAAGTGCTATCACTACCATAAAAAAGGGCATGTTGTTGTGCAGCTCAGCTCCCATGCTAAGAAAGATGCCAGAAATGCACATCAAGTTTGTTTGAAGCTTACATGATTAATGAACAGTGTATAGGGCTTGGTAACACGCCAAGTTTAATGCCGAATGTATGTCAAATGTGCCAAAAAGGGCTGTGGCTTAGAAGCAACGACTATTTTAACCAAAAGCGAGGGAAGGTTTTTCACCAAATGCAATCACTTATACTTGCATCTCAAAGATTGTGGTGGCATTCGACACACACTGAGCAACATCAAAATTCACGATGATATTGTTAGTATCGATGGTGGTTGGAGAAAGATGTTGTGCTTGATGCTTGCCCGGCATTTATGCCAAATGTGATGCCCTTATGAGGGAAGCCGGCCGCCCAAAGGCCAAGGGCCCATAGCCCAAAGGCCCAAGGGCCCATAACTAATATCAAGGGCCGCCCAAAAGCAATCAAGCCAGTGTCCGTCCGCCTGCAAACAAAGGCCGCCCATTATGAAAATTAAGGAGGGACTTGTGAAAAAGAAAGAAAAAACATGGCGTAGACCAGGCAGGCGATGAACGTTAGCGCAGGGGAGGACATCTTTGCTCGCGCAGGCCGCTGCAGTGCTTGAATGAGCTCGCCCAAGAGACGAAAGCTGCTCGGCTTGCCTAGGCGCTCATTTTTGGCCTAGCTTTTGTGACATTTGGTGCAGGTCGATCGAGATCCGGCCTGCCACATCAACAGGGGTTTTTTATGCCTCCCTAGCAATGATGGCGCCGTGCTAAGGGAGGGAGAGAGCTATTAATAGCGTCGTCTTTTGCATGAGAAGAGCAATATAGCAAGGTGAGAAGGAGTTTGGAGAAGAGACAAGCAAGGCGAGAAGAGCTTGGTTAAGGGAGGAAGCTTGAGTCGAGATCAAGGAGGGGACATATCTCTGTCTCTCTCTCTCTCTCTCTCTCTCTCTCTCTCTCTCTCTCTCTCTCTCTCTCTCTCTCTCTCTCTCTCTCTCTCTCTCGTTCTTAAGCTAACGAAGGGGCAAGAAGGAATTTGAAGACAGTAATTGAAGACATATCAAGCAGTAGAACAATCAATCTAAGGAAACCAGCACAGTAGGATTTTGTTCGACAGTGGCAACCTAATTTAATTACTTCTTTTAGATGAATCGCGGAGCAGTTAATGGACCGAAGTGATATGTAAGGGGAGCTTAAACTCCTAAATCATCATTTGCATTAATTAATGGTGTCGTTAACGACACTTCTTCATAACTGTGCATCAATTTCATCGGTGTTACCAGTTTCCGAGCAATTTTTGTGCGTCGATAGCATTACCAAGTAATTAATAGCTATTGTATTGTGGGGCGTGGCAATTCTTAGCTCTCAATTTTTCAACAGCCAGCAGCCAGGTGCTGTCTTGGCTCAAGTTTTGAACACATATCCCTCGACACCTGGTGAACCCGACGCGACACCCGAGCTGGGGTGGGAAAATTGTTGAAGCCTATGTCTACACCGCAAGAGGCAGCCATGCAACAGATGATGCAATAGTTTGCAGCGTACATGCAACAGCAAACAGGCTGCCCAACAACAATAAATCTGCAAGAGTGGATTAGTAAAGCTCGACAAAGTGTTACAGAGAAGTTGCAGTGGTTTGAGGGCCAAGATATTTAAAAATTTTGCAATTTTTATGAGCAATCTATGGAAGATAATGGAATTGACTACCAGGATCCAGTGGAAGGATTTCATTTGATTGCAGTGTCGGAACTTAGGGCCTGGATTAAAGAAATTTAGGCTGCTCAAGGACCGAACTGGCAGGACTTTAAGAAGGCACTACAAGAGGAATATTTGTTGGAAGATTCTCAATGGGTGACCAGACAGAGTTTAATGAAGTGGGTGCAGAAGAAGGGTAAAAATGTATCTGCACGAGAACTGTTCCGAGAGTTTGAAAAGAAGTTTGATCAGTTGTCATCAGCAGAACAACGTTCTTTGAAGGATCAGAAGGTGGAATTGTTTATTCAAGCTACTGATCCGCGACTTCAAAAGAATTTGGTGCAAATATTGGAGGACCTGGCAGGAGAACTGGGATTGACATCAGATTGGAAAAGGGTGACAAGAGAAATGCTCCGCTTAAACTTTGGCAGAGGTGGAATGAAGAAGCTAGTGGAAGAAATACAACATAATGTTGCTCTTGTGGAAGCAGCTACATATGGGCTGCAGGTTTGTGGTAAAGGAGATGATGAAGGTACAGGTTCAAAGGGCCAGCTGTGGCCATATGCTTTAAAGACAACAAAAGAAGGTAAGGTATTATATGGGAAGTTACGCCGGGTGGGGAATTCAATTAAGGAAACTACAGGGTGGACCAATCATTAGGGGAATTTTGAGGTAATTTTTGTGCCTTTTAGCGTGTAGAGAGAGAGTGGTCTCAACCAATGGTTGAAGAGCTTCCGTTACGGAACCTCTATTTTTGAAAACTCACAAAAAAAGCAAATATTCTATCTTTACCGCAACTTTGAGCTGGTAAATAGCAATGTAAATAAGTAAAAGTGCAAAGGCATTCAATAGTTCTCTCTTTTAGAAAGACGTACTTCTCATATTATATTGTTTTCATTTTGCACGTCGCCATCATAAAACAACGTTTGGATTCTATCTCATGATCTTTTCCAGTTTTTGAACCGTTTTTTGCGCATTCTGCTTATTCTTCTCTTGAACTCAGACTAGACTTCTCTGCTCATTTCTTTTTTCACCATGGAATCTTCATCACGATCAAAACGACCAAGAACTTCCATTGAAGCCATTGTCACTTACAACACGATTGATCAAAATGGACAATGGATTCCAATAACTATACACAAAGGAACGTGGATACTGATGCAACAGAACAAGAGAATAAAGTCTTCCACCAAAAACTCTTTCTTGGCGGGATGGAAGGGTATTGTTAAAGATTTCAGCTTTGGCGACAACAAAAAATCAATCAAAGAGGTGCTGGTGCAGCATGTGTACATGCATAAAGATCTGCATATTGGCTCAGAGAGTTCTACTTTGCCATTACATAGACCAAACTGTAAGTCTCTTAACTTAAATCCTTATTTGTAATGCATGTTGTATAAGGTTATTTGTTGTACAGATTTGTATCCTTTAAACATTATGGAATGGCAGCCAGTAGAATGTGTTATAAATATTCTGGATGTGTGTCATGGATCAATTGGTGAAGAAATATACAAGGGAAGGACTAAGGGTTCAGTGGCAGAGAATGGAATATTATTCTTTGACCATTATTATGTTCCACCTAGAAGGATTGGAGAACTTGGAGCCACAACCAAGCTAGACTTGCCTGATTTCAAAAGTGGAGAATGGGTCACTCCCTAGCTCAAATACAAGTGAGGGCTACAGGTGCAAACTGTTTTGTGAGATTCAAAAGTGTTTGAAAGCAAACATAGCAAGAAAACAGAGTAGAATTTCTATATTCATGCCCATTACAGCTTTTGTAGACTTCTTCTCTAATGCTGAAGTCAGAAAATCTAGAACAATGTTTTCAGTGAAGACTTTAGACTCGGCAAATGTACTTGAATTTGTGGATGAGGGTTGGAACACCAAAATAGTGAATGGAATCACTTGTAATGTGCAAGATGGCTCAATTGCTTGCAAATACATGATAGGGACACAAAACTTCATTATGTCATTTTATTACAGAAGATGGCACTATGTTGGTGGTCAGCTAACTCCACTTGATCAAGACATGGAGGACTTCATTGACAGCCCAATAGAAGACATTGATATATGGGTAAAAAATGAGCATCTGTCAATTGTAAAGATAAGAGGCATGTGTAGCTTACAACAATTGAGATTGGACCTGCAAAATGATGAAATTGAACTGCCCACAACATTCTGCTTTGAAGTAAATGGTGGAAAGGTAACTTTTATGCCTAAAAGTCTCTTGTTCTCTTATTGGTTCTTTATTTAACTTGGACTATTTTTGTAGGTATCAAAAAGGAATGAAAAGAGGCTACAGTGCAAGGACATCTTGGATGGCATTGTACATTTGGTGCCTTAAACATCCTTCAAGGCAATTTTGTAACACATGCCCTGCAAGGATCTTATTTTGGATCCTCCTCAATGAATAGAGTGACAACAAAACCAGTAGGATTGACACTCCTCAAGAGGGGCACTAGCTGAGGTTCCAATAGGTCAAGCTCCTTTCTCTCTGCAATTTCCTTGTCTTCCTTGGCTCTCTTTTTCCTTTCCTTTTCCTCTTCTTCAGTAATATCAACAACTCCTACTTCAGGCTCCTTGGGCTTCCTCATGATGGAGGAATGTTGAAAATATTGAATGCCTTTATATCATGCATAGGGACAGGCTCCAAATTTTTTGAAAACCTATATCTCAGCCTCCTGAGAGTGATCATGTCTTTGTCCATCAAAGTAACCCTATGGGCATGAGCTGCACAGATATACGCATCTTGGAAAAGCTCAGTCATAAAGTCCTCAGAAGCCTCCTAGATACATGCCAATACAGTTCTAGTCCACCTCATGGAAATCTTGTACTCCTCTGCAACTTGTCTACACAGTCTCTAGAAGGGCAGTTTGGGAATTGCAAGCTGGATGGCCTTCATGGCCTTCCTTATCTCTCTTAGACATTTGACCCCCTGCTTGAACTTTCTCTTTGTAAGGAGAGGCTTAAGCTGCACAGGCTTGGAAGTTTTCCTCTGATGTGTAGCTTTCCTTTTGATTGGTTATTCTCTTTGTGGCTCCTCTTTAGGACTTTCTTTCTTGTCATCCTTGGTAGAGCCCATGTCTGGAAAAGTCTCCTGTCCTTGGTCAGGTAGAGAAGAATCCTTCCTCTGAGATGTGCTCTTCTTTGTGCCAGCAGAGGTTGGTTTTCTAGGAACTTTGGAAGTGGATGGTTGGTTTGGTAAAGTACTAGCTGAAGCTTTGCTAGGCTGAGGAACTTCTTCTTCATCTTTGGATAGAGGCTCATCAACAACCACCTTCCTTGCAGTCTTCTTGGTCTTTGCCATCTTCAAAAGGAATAGGAATGATTGTTGCACAAAAAACAACAAACATTAGTAATAAAAGTAAAAGATGTATATATAATTTTGCCTATTATGAGAAAAGTAAAAGATGTATATATAAATTTTCCTATTACTTTCACAAATAACAATAGAAAAGGCTCTGGCCGTGTTGGCAATGGATGGTGACACCCCGTGCGCGATAACTGTAGCATTGGAAGCTTTCAGCGTCCAAGTGGCTCGCACACGGAGTGACAAGTTGTAGGCGATGTAGAACTCCACCTCTATGCGCGTGAAAGTTTGTTTATATACTTATACATGTATAAACACATGCATACAAACACATGCTAAACTCCTCCTGGTGGACTTGGGGGTACACATTATATGTGACCTCGTACGCGAAATAACGAAGGGAGGAATGTCTTCACACATACACAGATCGCGCACGGGGTGACGGTTGATCCAAGCGCGGGTAGAATCGGGTAAAATCTCCTTCAGAATGCGCTCGATTTGGGTTTTGAGGAGCTTCTTGGGCTTGTATAGGGCGCTATGCGCAAGTCCCTAGGCGCACCGCTCCTCCCTAGCACATACTAGCCGTTGGGCACAGACTTCGAGGCGGAAACCACTTGGAACACCCCCCGAGGTGGCGTTTTTGGCCATATTAACAACTTACCCAACCTGCTTTTCCGCTTATTGTGCTTCACAAGGCTTAGAAATAAAGCCTCCAACCCTCCAAGCGACACCCCGTGCGCGAATTCTGAAGGTGTCGACCTCTTCCTAGCACGAGGATTTCGTGTACCAAGTGTCACCGAGGAAAACATTTCTTCTGTCACGCTGTGCACGAATTTATTGAGTGCCAACTTTCTCCTAACCCTCACAACTCGCATAGCAAGTGACACAACTTAGCAAGTGACACAATTTGATGTAATTCTTTCTTGCTTGCTTAGATTTACAACTTGCATACTTGTTTATAAACCATTATTAGTTTTTTGCATTATTAAGGAAGGGTAGTTTATTTATATATTTTAGTCATAGAAGAAATTTACACACCATGTCATGTCTATTTCTTAATGTCTTGATGGACTTCTCTTTTCTCTTTCTCAGACATTCGTGGATTGTCATAATGGATACAGAGGATATACAAGAGACCGCTGATGACAGGCTGATGTCTTTTCTTTACAAAGTTAATGAACTTACAAGATTTCAAAGTGTCAAAGAGATTTTTAATGCTGCTTTTGATCTTCAAGTACTTGTGGATGGCTTCTCCACACAAATTAGTGACTTGATAGAGATATATACAGCATTGACCAGAGATCACAGGCTTGACAATCTTGTTCATTTTGTTGATATATGCAAAGCAGGTAGCTTGGCAAGGACAGGTATGGCAAAGAAGTGGTCAAGCCTTCATCCAGACTGGCAAAAGATCATAAAGCCTTGCAAATTTCATGGTAATATGCATTTCCAATTGGTAGAGTATGACCTTGGACTTATCATTTTCTTCAGTGTACTCCCAACACCAGAGGGCAAACAGATTCCAAAGCAGATTTCTCAGGCTGAGGAGGACCAGGAGGAAGAGGAGATAGAGATGGAGTTCCATGAAGAGAAAGAGAAACTACAAAGCACTGAGATGCTGGACATTGCAAAATTTAAAGCAGAAAACATCACTAAAGTGGAGAATGTTGACATTGAGGATGAAGATGTTGATCCTTTGCATTGCACAGCAACATTTCCCACATACAAAGTTAACAAAAAGGAATATGTTTTGTTGAATGACATTCAACATCTTTTCGATCTAAGGGAAGATTATGCTTTGGCAGTTTTGGCTGAGTGGGGATCTAATGACATAGGATTTATTGATTACTCACCTTGCCCCTTAGCAGTCTTGGACACAGAGGCAGAAAATTTTATTGACAGCTCAAGTGTTGGAAAGCATGTGCAGGACATTGTTATGAGATATGAGCAACAGGGTGTACCTTCTGAAGAGGAGTTCAATGAGATCCAGAAAAGGCTTAAAATAGAGCATATGGGAGAGGAAAAGACCAGAGATTATGAAGTAAGGCCAACTAGATCCATTGATATATGGGAACCTGCCTTGTTTGAGGAGGATGAGTCTCCTAAGGTATGTTTATGACCATTTTGCTTTGTCTAATTAATGTGTTGAACAATTAACCAAGACATATTTTTGCAGATTGAAATACTGGACACAGACAAATTCCTTGGTAGGGGGAAGGGTTCCAGACCCTTAAATTTAGGAAGGAACCAGAGCTTGGGACACTTTATTGGGAATCTCAACAAAGAGACTGTCATTATATTCCATAACAAGTTTACAAGAGAACCATTGCTGCCAATGCTTGCAATTAAAGCACTTGCAAAGGTTGTTGGTTCATATCAGCTTCCTCCAGGGTTAGAGAAGTTAATATTGGTGGAAAAGGAGGAAGCCATCAGAATTTTTGGATTCTTCCTTGGCCTTACTGGCTCTAGAGCTGGTTATTTTGCCACAATGGCATCCTATGTGCTTGCCCACTCTGGGGACCTCAAGAGACAAATGATAGGCTACAATAAGCATAAGTTTCTGAAGTTTAGGGGTGAAGTTGATGTACCTTCATCAAAAGACTGACTTTGATATGTATGATTCATTCCAATTGCTCAAACCTATACTTTGGCCCACTTTCTACCTTGTCTCTCTCTTGTAGCTAGCCATTGTAAGAATGTTTCATTTGCAGATGAACTATTATATGAATTTTGTCTTTTCTGCTTATTCCTATGTAAGGCATTTGCTAAATCTGAGTTCAGTAGTGCTTTCTTTGTCATTTTTGATCTGGTTCTATGCCATATTTGTCTATAGAACCATTGGAAAACCTCAAGCAAGCTGTTTGCCTTCACTGCACCTCCCCCATGTCTTGTATGCTTGAAAAACTTGGTTCTTGCTTGATAATGGGATTTCTCCATGCCTTGTGTAGACCATATGAACAGGCATCTCTTTACAAACCAGGGAGTGTGATTGTAAATTATATGCTGGCAAAGTAAAAGTGTGTCAATAATTAGTAAGTATAAGATTAATCATATGCTGCCAAACTAAAAGTATGTACATATTAAAAAGGTAAGAAAATAAATAAAAAACTTACCATGTAATGTGTGAATTCTTGATCCCAAGCATCTTTCATTGCAGTTCTGAAGTTATTGAGCACTTTCTTGAAATTTGGCAGATCATTTTTGCCCCAGGATGTCTTATCACAGTAGGAAAATACTTTGTCTAGTGATTCCCATACCTCTGCTTTTTTATTTCTTGATGTACCTTCAAGACCATGATCTTTGATGGAATTGTGGAGAGCTTTCCACTAGTTATACTTCACATTGGATGAACCCTTCTTGGCATTTACCTTTCCTAGTTTGCCATGAAACCCTAGGAAAGCTCTGGCCTTTACACCACCAACAGAGACCTTTCTAGGCACATTGTTTCCATTTGACGACCTCTTCAGGTCTGTTTCAATCTTAACCTTACCACTGTGAAAGCCAATTTCTGATAAAACCCTTTCAATACATTTGATTGCAGCATCTCTAGCTGCTTTTGGCTGTAACTTCCAGGCAAACCCCACATACAGATGTACAATTTTCTCCACAATTCTGCAAAGAGCATGCAGAGTGCATATGTGGAAATTAGCAAGTGGAATATTTAAAACTACTTTGAAGTTTGGATCTTGAGTATGCCTATTGGGTGCTTTGTTCCAATTTGCAGGATTACATTCTTTTGCTGATGCCATACAATACAGACAAGGGCTCTTTGCCATAGCTCCTTTGGAGACATTGTACATACATTTAAGGGTTTTAAGGTCTCCTCACATGTGCCATTCCACCCTGTAACTTCCAAACCCTTCAACTTCAAGCTCTTCCCCTAATTCTTGTGCATTAATGACTTCGGGTATTGTTGTTTGATGGAAAACCCAATCCAGAACATCAAAGTCTTCACTCTCTACTTCAAAAGCACCTAGCCACCAGACATTCTTCTTCGATTGCACGCTGAAGTACTTGGTATCCTTCAGTTTCAATGCTCTGTTCATTAAAGTTATGGAAATCCTCTCAATTTTTCTGTTCTTAACAATCTCGCATTCTTCAAGCTTTATCACAAAACTGACAACACCATTTGCTTCTGTATGCTCCAGCTCATAGAATCTGATCATTTCCTTCTGAAGTGTCTTCAAGTCAAGGAAAATATTATTGAACTCGTCAAATTGAAGATCCCTCTTTTTACCATGAAAGGTACCATGAATGTGGTGAGGCTCACCCAACATCTCCATTATCCTCTCATTGATATTTTTCCTTGCCTACTGCACAATGGATGGCTTTGGAAGCAAAGAGGGCCTGACTTTACATTGCTTTAACCTTGAATTCATATTTCTGAACAGCTTGCTATAACCATCTCTGCTAATGCCTACCTTATCCATAGTATATTGCACATCCTCCTTGTCCAAGCAAGAGCTCTGCAAAAATCCCTCAATGCACTGCTCCTTTGCCTTTTAAAACTTCTTCTCTGTGAAAATCTTTTTGGCAACCTTGGGAGGTAAAACATCACAATAATGTTTAGCTGCCATTTCCATGTTTGATGCAGAGTTTGGTTGTAGCAAAGTCCTAAATCAAAAGGTACAAAATTAACTGATTATTGATCTTGTCCAAATGACACCAACAAAATAAACAAACAGTGATCAACTAAATTAAAGTTAACTGAATATTAATCATTTAATAAAGAACAATAGCAATAGGGTCATAATAACAACCTAACAAAAAGATTAACAACCTAACATAAGCATAATAATGTGGAGCAGAATCATAATACAACATAACAAAGAAAAGTAACCTAAGCATATTAACAAAGAATAGTAGCAACTTAACAATATAAAATAAGCATATATACCTTGTTGCTCTGATTGTTCTGCTGCAACCTCCTCCACCATGTCTCAAGGCTTCAATGTTCTTTAACTTCTTTTCTCTTTGTCTGTTTCCTAACATTGTATTCTTTCTTCTAGCTTGTTTGAGCTGAGTTTATAGCTTTTCGTTGCTCTCTTTACATTCCTCAAGCTGTTGTTTAAGAGTATTTATCATTTGTTTGGACTTCTAACTTAAGAATATCTCTCTCTTCCGCAAGACTTTGTGTATAACCCAGCAACCCTCTTTGACCATCACCCACAAATTTTATCAAAGATGAACAATTTGAGAATGGGGGAGTGCTCTTTGTCATTGGGTCCACTGGATACAATCTTCCATCAGTCCAGAGATCAATGTGTTTTTTTTTATCTTGCCGCATTGCTTCAAATATGGACGAGGACACCTCTGCACATTTGTTTCTCTTGTGCACTGGACAATATTCTTCATTTAGCTCAATGTGTAGATGGTATAAGCTTCTCTTCTCCATGGAAGTCTGTTAATAGTATTTGTCAGAGATAGTACTATAGGGAAAAGCTTTGCAGATACGAGGAAGAAGACGACACAGAAAAGGTTTGTTTCCGCTTTTGGAAATTTTGAATTTTGGGCCAGAACTGACGTTTTCGTTAGTTTTGGAGGGAGTATTTTTTAGAATACTAAAGATCCTAGAAAGATTTGACAATGACATGTTTTGGCGGAGGTAAAAAGGACGCAAACTCACCTTTTTACAAACATTTCACTATTTTTTAAATAAAGTATATATTCTCTCTCTACATATTCTTACAGGGCACAAAAGTGACCTCAAAATTCCCCTAATGCCAGTAGATTATCTTTCGGTATATGCTTATATTGCTAAAGCTCAAGCCAATGAAGCTATGGTGGAAGAGAAGCGAAAAAGAGATGAAGAGGTTGATGGGCGTCAAAAAGGCCAACAAGATCTAGCAACAAGAAAGAAGAAGGGCCTGCTCTTGAAGTGGTTATGGAAGAGGCTCCGAAGGACAAAAAGCAAGGTAAGCCTAAATGGCCCTCGTATAAACTCAAGTCTGATATTGAATTGGCTACAGATTTGAAGAAGGTTTTGGAAGAATGTATTCTAAATAATAAAGTGGAGCTCACATTGGGGGATATTCTGGGAATTTCTAAGAGCGAGTTCCATGAAGAGATCATCGACATTATTAAAAGGAAGCGACAAATACCGAGTGATCAAGAGCGAAATCCAGTTAAGAGCCAAGTGGTTCGTCACATTGAAGTAATTTTGGATGATTATGAAGAGTATTTATCAGATCTTGAAGAAGAAGATCCAAAGCCTGTGGTGGTTTCAAGCCCGATTGTACCTGAGGTAAGAAACATGCATTTTAATGACAGGCAAGATGAAGAAATTATACCCAAGAGTCACTTTTCAAGGAATCATTGGGCAAGACCAACGACAGAAACAGTGGTAAAGCTTGGTGACATTAAGGAGCCGGTCTTAGCCCTAGACCATGGTTCATAAATCAATCTCATGGCAAAGAATTTGCACCAGAAGGGGAAGTGGCCTATTGATGTGGATCACGGGTGGCGGATTTGAGCTGCCAACATGCTTCCTGGAGATATTTATGGTGCATGTGCAAATGTTAAGGTAATTATTGTGGCTGTCTGTGATGAGCAAAACATTTTTATACAGGAGCATTCCTCCTACCCACTGATTCTGGGACAACCCTACATTACGGCTATGCGGATGGAAACTAAGGTGCTAGATGATGGTTCAGCCTATGCTAGGGTTTGGAGCCGAGATGGTAAGAAAGCGGTTCAATTTTTAACTGTATGTGTTGACCATGCTAGAAACAAAGATAGTTTACGTGATCGTTCAATGCCAAAGATACGCAAGGAGTTCAAAGAAAAAATATTTTCTCAGGATTTTCTTGGGGTGCCACTATAAAGTGCGACTATGGTGGTGCAAGTGAGGAAAAGTTCTCGCAAAGAGAAACCTTCTCTTCAGGGTTTTTGGGATTGACATCTGAGGGTTCAGTATCTTACAGGAAATTTAATGATTTAACTAAGTGGGAGAAACAATATGTTTTGAGCATTCAAAGTGAATTGTAGGGATGTGATGTGTTGGAACCAGATGATGTGATTTTAGGAATCTTCGAAGAGATTTCTTATGTTGACACTATGTCAGAGCTTGAGGATATCAGGCAAAACAGGTTAGAAATTGGAACTGAAGTTGTTAAGGTGCACTCAATGGATATGTACAAAGAGCTGGACATATACGAGGCACTTATGCATATTGAGGATGACTTGGGTAAAGAAGTTGAATCACAGGTAGAGAAGAAGTACAAGACAATTACAAATAAAGTGAGACCAGTGGCTATACCTCTACTAGAAAGGAAGTGATGGGGTGATTAAAGAAGCTTCTCGACATTCTATGCTCACAAATCCTAAGAACATTGGGCATAAATTCACTAAAGCGACATTGCAGCAGTTGAAGGTTGGAGAAGATGGTTTTCTCAATGAAGAGGAAATCAAGTGCTTTCAAGGTATGCTCGAAAAACACGATAAAGCTTTTACTTTTGAGCCAAGTGAGATTGGGTGTGTGGATCCAAGTGTTGTTTCACCTATGGTTATATTCATTGTTCCTCACATGCCATGGAGCTTACGTCCCATTCCAGTTCCTAAAGCTCACTTGCCAAAGCTTATCAAATTTTTTAATGAGAAGATACAAATGGGAATTTTGGAGCCATCTTGTGCGCCATAATCTAACCGATGGTTCACTGCTCCAAAGAAAAATGGTACTTTAAGGTTCATACAAGATATGCAGCTGACAATGTGGGTACTGGCCCAATTGTGGATGAGTTTGTTGAAACCTTTGCACGTAGATCAATTTACTCTATGGGTGATCTTTATTCTGGATATGATCAATTTCAGTTAGCTTTGGAGAGCAGGGATCTTACTACGATGTGTACACCTCTTAGGTTGGTAAGGATGTGCACTCTACCACAGGGTGCTACTAATTCTGTAGCTCATATGATGAACGGCATGAATAAGGTATTAAAGGACTTTATCCCTCATGTTACTATGCCTTTCATTGATAATCTACCAATTAAAGGCTGTGAGGAAGGATCAAAAGATGAGGTAAAAGATCAGAGGGGGTGCCGACAGTTTTTTGCTCAACATATTGTTGATTGTGATGCTATTTTATTTAGGCTTGAAGAAGTTAACTTAACACTTTTAGGGCAAAAATCAACTTTTGATGCCAAAGAGGTTCTAATTGTGGGGCATATGTGCAGTCCAAAAGGTAGAAGGACAAGTTGAAGCTATTCAAAAGATGAAGGAAACGTGCTCTTCGGTTACTGAAGTTCGTTGGTTTCTGGGTGCATGTGTATTCTATCTTATTTGACTGCCACATTTTGCTCATGTTGTGGAAGTGCTTTATCAACTATTGAGAAAAGGTAAAAGATTTGTTTGGGAAGAAGTTTACACACAAGCTATCATGAAATTAAAGAAGATGCTTATTGAGGCTCCGACCTTGAGGAAAGTCGACTACAAATACAGAAGGCCAATAGTTTTAATAGTTGACACTAGTCCGACAGGTATTGGATGGGCAATAGGTCAAGATGATGAAGAAGGTAACATGTATGCGCTTCAATTTGGAGCAAAAGTGGTCAATGCTCACCAAAGAGGCCACCCACAGGTTAAGAGAGAACTTTGGGGCATTTCTACTGCTCTAAGGTCTAATAAAGAATACTTTATTGGAGCTTCAGTCGTGGTAGAAACAGATTGCTTGCCACTGATAGGGATGATTGAACATTGCTCTACTAGGGATATTGCTACGCTACCATGGATAGCTTATATTAAGTCTCTTAACCCTGCATTTTGTCATATTGCAGATATAGATAATCTTGTTGCAGATATGTTATCAAGAGCTAGGTTTGAAGATGAAGAAGAGATGCTGACCACAAGTGATGATGTTGGCTTGAAGTTCTATACATCTTCTTATCTGCATGCAAACTGGGAAATATGGCTCATACTTTTGAGGTATTTCTAAGGAATTCTATGATGGAGAATGGATTTTGATCGGTCGCTATCTTAGCACTCTTACTAAGCATAAAGGGTGGATGGCTCAAGAGTATAAAAAGATCAGAAAGAAGGCTTACGGATATTTTGTGAAGGATGGTCATTTATGGAAGCAACCAAAACGCTCTAGAGGAGTACCGCAATGGCTTGTTTGTGATAAAGCAACTCAACAACAGGTTATCAAATAATTTCATGAAAGTTTATGGGCTAGACACAGAGGGGTCTAGGCAAATTTTGTCAAGATTAAGGAGATGGATTGCATCCCATCTATCCAGTGGATATGCACTACAAGTGGGTGGTGCACCTGATTACCATCCCAGTAGTATATTGTTCTTGCCAGAGAGGATCTTACTAATCAGGTAGAAGGTAGAGCTTTGCGTACCAAAGCTACTAGTTTTGTATGCAAGTTTTTGCTTGAGGATGTTATTTCCAGGTATGGATGTGTTGGCAGAATTATTGCTGATAGAGGAGAGCTAGATGCAGATGAAGCTCGAGATTTCTTTGTTCGCTTGGGAATTAAATTGGCTCTCACTACAACATACAATCCAGAGGGTAATGGTAAAATTGAAAGAGGGCATCTGCCTATTGTTAAAGCTTTAGCAAAGGCATGCCAGGGACATATTGGTGATTGGCCTAAACTCCTACCATTTGATTTATGGGCTGATCAAAATACACATAGTTCTGTTATAGGTTTCATGGCATTTGAGCTAATGTATCCATGGGCAAAAACCCATTATGCCTACAGAGGAAGCGCTTATTTCTTGGACTGTAATGCCATGGGAAGAAGATATGTCTAAAGAATATTTTCTTGCATTGCGTATTCGCCAACTTGAAAGGTGTCAGGAAGATATTGAACAGGCTAAAGTAATGCTTAAGGAAGCAAGGTTGAAAAATAAAGCAGCATTTGATTGCAAGCACAGACTAGGACATGATGCTAATAAAGATGGGTAGTGGGTCCTTGTATATGACAGTAGCCTGGAGAAACAGTATACTGCTATGCAGAAGATGGTTAAATGATGGTTTGGACCATATGTAGTACTTCATGTTTATGATAATGCGACCTACAAGTTATGCGAGCTTGATGGCACTGAGCTCAAGGAGCCTATTTTGTAGGGAAAAGAGTTAAGTTGTTTAAGCAACGATATGGTGAGATTAATATTGGAGATTTCATCACAGATCAACCTCCTGAAGATAGTGTTATGTATGCGTCGGACAATGAGTGTGATGATGCTCTTGATGCTGCTTCATAAGTGCAGTTGGCACAGACCGGAGGCTGTGCAGGTTCAGAGGGGGTGGATGTCGTGCAGCTCCGCTCCCATGCTAAGAAAGATGCCAAAAAATGCACATCAAGTTTGTTTGAAGCTTACATGATTAATGAATAGTGTTTAGGTCCTGGTAATAGGCCAAGTTTAACGATGGATGTATGTCAAATGTGCCAAAAAGGGCTGCGGCTTAGAAGCGCCGACACTACAAGAGGTTGTGTGCTCTTGTGACGCTGTTAGCGACGGAAATACATTGGGTTTTTATAACCCCCGGCGTCGCTAAAACCGTCGCTACGAGAGCGTCGCTATAGGCGTCGCTATATGCGTCGCTATGAGCGTCGCTATATAGCGACGCATATAGCGACGCATATAGCGACGCTTATAGCAACGTTTACACAGAAGACTATAGCGACGCTCATAGCGACGCTACAGAGCCATAAATAGCGACGCTTATAGCGACGCCCGAGAGAATATTTTTTTGGTGGCAGGGCATTGAATGCCCTGCCACCCATCAACCATATTGTACTTGATTCACTTTTTAAAAAAAGTGCAAAGGTAGATAATAGACCCAAAATAGTCACCCACAAGACGCATTGTTTGCAAAATTGACAATTGTACACATCATAGGCAAAATGAATTGATTGGCAAATGTAATAATGACAATTGTACAACATCATAGGCATAAAGAATTGATTGGCAAAAGGAACTGCGGTGACAAATGTAATAATATACATGGTTCAAAAAGACGTATAAAATCCGTCTCATGATACATAAGCTATGAGAAACCCTAAAATAATGCTATCTAGCTACGGCTAAACTGACGTCGTCTAGTCAGACGTCTCATCGCGTCCAAGCGGCGTATCTGTCGGATTCTGCAAAAAAAGACAATAAGACAGCTTTCAGTAAGTATAAACATATAACGACATTTATAAAACAATACAAAAAATAAAAAAGAGTAAACCCTAATACTAACCATGCCGCCGCGAGAACTGAGAATGTCCATGAGGGCGTTTAAGCCCTTCCTGCCTGCGTACTCGCGCTCGTACGGTGTGGGATCACGTCCTATCATCGACCACTGTCAAAACATACAAAGATTTCATTATGTTAGAACTAAAAAACTCATAAACCCTAAACTATCAAACATGCATAAAGAGCAATGTGAAAAGACTTACAAAATCGGCCTCAAATGATGCCCATCCACCGCTCCCCAAGTGGTGCGAGCTCCCTGCCTCTACTCGCGCTCTGGCTGCATCCTTTTGTTGCTTCCACTTGTCGGGATTCTCGCGCGCTGCTTTCTTCGCATTCTTCCAATCTTCTTTGGCCAGCCAATCTGGCCTATTCCACCCATTCTTGATTGCTTTTTGCACTTCGGAATGCTTGTGTTTGCAGTATTCGGGCATTCGAATCTTCATCAGGTCTTCATTGAAGCACTAATCCCGTGTTGGAACGGGAAACTCATCATGAAGTATGCTGATGACTCTGTTTTTTAAATCACTTGGTACTTCACTCCATTTGTTTAGTATATAGTGTCTAAACAGCTGAGAGCAAAGACCACGCATGCGCGAGATCACCTTCTTGCCGTCATCATCCATGATGATGCCGCCGCTGATGTCGACAGAGTAAGGCAAGCCCTCTGGCCGGTGACGCGTGAACCTGGGTGTCCCGGCAGGGGTCTCTAGCGGCGTGTCGATGGGGGTACGGACGTCAGGTGTCTCCACTGGCGTCTGGGCCCCGAAGCGAGGAGTGTCGAGTGGGGTGGCTCCTGGCGGAGTAGGTAGAGGTGTGTAGCTTCTAGGAACAGTCAGCCGTGCAAAACCTGGCGTAGATGGCGATGCTGTGGCTGGTGTGGGGGCGGGCAAAGAAGGGGAGGGTAAAGAGCCTCGTCGAACACGAGGCGGTGTGGAGGCATCGGTGGCGGAATCCCCACAACAACCGCCACCGCCACCACTAGAGCGCCGGTGTCTAGACGAGTGTGAAGCTCGTCTTGTCGACGCCGAAGCTTCGGAGCGCGCCGAATGCTCCAAAAGAGAGGGAGATGCGGATGGTGTAGGAACGCGCGATGATGCGCCAGAGCGATGACGCTCCACGTACCACTGTCTCTGCTGCGGTGACAAAGAAGAAAGAAACTCCTCATCATCCATACCTGCATTAAACACACGAATATTTAAACTTAATATTGAATGAATAGAGTAGACAATGACGCAAAGACCATTAAATACAATGACGTAATGAGGCATATAAATACAATGACGCAATGAATCGAGTGATAGAAGAGGCAAGTCGAAAACTCAGAATTTTCAATCAAAAGATGTGAGCGCAAGTAGAAAAGAGCGTTATACACCATGGAAGGTACTTAGAGAGCCAGAGCTTTTACAACACGGAGCAAAATTGTTCAAATACAATATTTGTGGCTTTAAGAGATCTCTCTCTCATCCTCGCATAACTCAGCATAACTTCCTATATCTATATAGAGCTCTCCGTTTAAACACATATCCTCTGTTTCATTTTGTAGCTCCTCTGCATGCACCCCATATAGAGTAGTAGCATCTTGATGCTCGTCTGGCACCACCGCAGCGGCTTCTGATTGAGCATCTTCTCTGATCTCCTCCATTGATGTCGTTGTAATTGGCACATGGTAGCATTCATACGTCCTTGCACTACGAGGGGCTACCTCTATGACGTACCACCAGTTTGATGTAGACTTTGTAGGATGAAATACTACCTGCCAGAGCCACATAACTTACATGAGAGCTTTCAAGCACATAACTTGTAAAAGGGGGATGTTAACTATTTACATACTTACTTGTTCACAATGCTCGGGTAGTACGAAAGTGTCTCTTAGGTCAGTCCATTTCTTAGTAGAATCCACCTCAAGAAAACCAGACTCTCCTCTACGCACAGTAGCGTTGCGACCCTCCATGATTATCTTGAACCATTGCACGTCGAACAAGTCGACAAAAAATCCTCTGTAATCGATCCTCAAAATCTCTTGCAGCGTGCCGAAGTAAGTGAGTTCCGCCACCATAGGATCTGCATCAGAGGAACGTCGTCGACTAGACTGTTCAAATTTTGCCATGATTCCACAATCTTGAGTAAAACGCTTTTTGTCGACTCGTTCCACCCTAAAATGTCGACCTTTACACCATGCTGCTGTGTATGACTTATACTACAACGAACAAAGATTATGAGTGGCCGTTCAAACGTTTATAAATAAAGTCACTTGCTAGTCGTACATTGCAAACTTACCTTGGTCGCGCAACCCCGAGAGTACTCCCACTCTTCTTCAGTCACTTCGTCACCGCATTGTTGTGCGCTTTTCAATTGGTTGTGCAACCATCATAAGCTCATGAAGGTTGGTAGGCTCTCCAGAACCGCTGGATAGTGCATCGGTGGTCGTCTTCCCCGTCTCCACTCGATTCGTGCCCTTTGTCGCTCTTGCTTTGCATCCTCATATTGTGAAATCCACTTTTGCATCACTGGATTGTGAAGCATGCAAAATCGGTTGATTTTAGCCTCTAGATCTTCCGTCATCTTCTTCTCAACACCGAGATTGCACATGACAATCCCAGATATGCGCTCATCATCTATGGTTCATTATAGCGTGTCCCGGGATTTATCAAATCCGTCTAGCCACTCTCCAATGTACACTAGGGACTCTGATACCAACCAACCTTCTGCCATGCTACCCTCCGGACGTGCCTTTTGACGCACATATCCCTTAAGCGTTTTCATGAAACGCTCTAAGAAGAACATCCATCTGGAATGAACTGTGCCAGCTATTTCCACCTCATCAACTATGTGAACAAGAAGATGCACCTGAATGGCTAGCATTGTAGTAGGAAAATGTTTCTCAAACATGCACACAAGCTCCGCAGCATTTAGTTTGGCGAATGGTATGGAGTCTACGTTGATCTCCTTTTGTGAGATCCATTGCACCAGCTTTGCAAGTTTGTAGATTGTGTTACGGATGTCGAGAGACAAACATCCCTCAATGGCAACCGGTAAAATAAACTGTAAAGTATGTGCAGCAATGATATTAAAGTCCACATTTTATGCAATGATATTAAAGTCCACTATGAACGTACCTGACACATTTTATGACAATCGTGTGACTTCAAACCGGTAAGCTTTCCTTCTTTAGTAAAACACGTTCGGAGCGAGTGCATTACGCCAGTGGGGGTCCGCAAAGATCGAATGGCCTCTTTTACTTTGCGTTCTTGGGCTCCTGTGAAAATCCATGGTGCTTTAGGGAGTTTTATCGATCCATCAGACGCTGTTTGCGGCCAATATTTCTCCATACGATCCACATTTCTAAGGTCAACTCTGGCTCCCAAAGTATCTTTCTTGCCGGTCAAATGGTCCCATAGTAGATTACCCACATTCTTGAATATGTGCATTGGATCGAGCAAGTGATTGATCATGAGTCGGGGCCAGTATGGTAACTCGTACCATAGAGATAGTCTCTTCATCCCTGGAGGCAATCCGTCATCGCACATCTCCTTCTGCTCTAACCATGCTTGTGCAGACATCCTTGGTGGCTCTCTTCCCAAAAAGCCGTCGCGTAACACATGATTCTCTGGAAGATACGCTTGATGACCTTCGTAGATTTGCTTCTTCAGTGAGGGTGCCCCACGTGCATTCAGTCTAGGTCCACATGTGACACATGCTCTATATCCGCTTGTTAGAAGCCCTGCATGTATACACATGATAATAGATCAACTATGGGAAAAACCAATATTTACAGTGTCTGAGTGAGGAGTGTCAATAGATCACCTGAGCATTCTGTTAGCCCGGGATAGTCATGCATGGTCCACATTAGAATGCCTCTGATCAAAGCATTCCGTCGTCCTCTGTGTCGGCTCATATCCACCACCTCTATGCCAATCCACAATTGTTGTAGCTCTTCCAATAGTGGACGAAGATACACATCCATATTCCCCACTTTATATCGCCCTGGCACAATCAAGCTTAGCCATAGGTGCCCCTTCTTCGTAGTCAACCACGGGGGAATGTTGTAGTTGACGATGACAACGGGCCATACACTGTAAGATGTTGATCTTTGACCAAATGGATTTACGCCATCCATAGCCAGGCCTAAGCGCAAATTTCGAGCTTCCCTGGCAAAATCCAACCATGTTCCATCTATATGTTTCCAAGCTGCGCAATCTGCAGGAATTCGTAGCACACCATCCGAAGATTTATTCTCCTCATGCCATGATGCTAGGACGGCCACGGACTTACATTCGAAGAAATGCTTGATGCGAGGAAGCAAAGGAAAATGTCGCAAAACCTTTTGTGGAATTTTTGTCCCGTGGACATCTACTCGATATCTTTCGGAATCACATTTCGGACACTTCTCCATGTCTGTGTATTCCCCTCTGAAAAGAATGCAGTCATTAGAACAAGCGTGGATAGAATTGTAATCCATCCCCAAGTTTCGCAAAATCTTTCTTGCTTCATCTCGGGAATCTGGCATCACATTGTCAGCTGGTAGTATGTGCTCTTTCAGCAATCTACACAACATAAAAATATGATACAGTCGTGTAAAAATCTATCAGATCATTATACATTTAGAGTTCTATTAAAGTAAACTAACTGTAATAGATCACCTGAAAAGCGTTGTGACGCTAGTGTCACTCCATCCAAACTTTTCCTGCATGTTGAGAAGAACCAGGAGTGCTTTCAATCTAGACATACGTGCTCCATTATACAATGACGTATCGGCTTCACTTTTCATATCATCATAGATAAGCCTTTCTGAATCCATGATCGTCTCGATCATTTCATCAATCTCGGGCTCAAACATTGCCTCGTTGGGAATGTGCTCTGCATGATCATCCCCCGAGCTGTCAGAGGCTACATCTTGTGGCCTCACATATGCTGCTTGACCAAAGCGCCTGCGAACACGTCTATTGGGTTGCAAGATTGCTGCTTGTTGGCCAGCGTCAGAGTCCGACGAGTTATAATTGGCAACAACTCGATCTATAATAGATGGATCGAACTCGCCAAATTCGCGAACGTGCTGCAAAGAAACACGTCTTGTCCGTCGCACAGCATGCTTGCATTGATTACAAGGACATAAGACCCTCGTTGAGAGATAGGTGTTTCGGTTGGACGGTCCCACATCCTCGCCGCTACTCATAATGAGGATAAAAAACTTATAACCTGGACATCAAATTTAATATTCTATTGGCATTCTTCGTCTTATCTCTCTCTCTCTCTCTCTCTCTCTCTCTCTCTCTCTCTCTCTCTCTCTCTCTCTCTCTCTCTCTCTCTCTCTCTCTCTCTCTTACCTCACATTCTCTAGTCATGTCCAATCCCCGCACACCTCGGTCTAGAGGTGCACGGAGATCAGAACCACCGGGTTATAATCTCGTCTTTATTGGTCAATACCTATATTTGTGGGTACAAGAAATCTACACACCCACGTCTACATGATACTGCATGTAGTGGACAAAATCCCTTTGCCTCTTCTCTAGCTGTAGCACTTCACTTCATCTTAACATCTTTTCACAGTAGATCTTTTCACTGTTCGTCTAACTCTAAACCCTAAACCGTAAGTAATTCTTACGTGGACTCGATCTAACGTAAATAAGCGTAATCTAAATAAACGTAAATCTAACTAAAAATAAAGCTAAATCTAATTTAACGTAAGTCTAATGACTAGAGGTTGTCTAGATGGTCATTGTGTCGGGGATGTAGTGACTCTTGCCGCCCTGAAGATCCACCTTCTTCCCTATCTTTTGAAGACATTTCACCAGTACTTTTGGATCGACGGAGCCCACCATGAGTGAAGGCAGCAATACCCTATATTCCATTGAGGGCTTTCTTCACCCGCTTCATGCAGGCATCGCAGTCTATGGAGACCTAAATCTAATCTAATATAACGTAAATCTAAATCTAGCTTAAATAAACGTAAATCTAGTTAAAAATAAACCTAAATCTAATTTAATGTAAGTCTACATATAACCTAATCTTTAACGTCTTTTAAGATAGTTTCCTACGACGTTATAACTCTCTTCTTCTTGTGTGTGTGCGCGTGTGTGGATGTGTGTGCCAATAAAAAGAGATAAATGGTATAACCTTTCTATCACCCATGCCAAGTATGATAGATTGATTATGCCATTTCCCTCTTGAATAATAGGTCTTCAATTCAACTCCTCGTTGGCTAGATCTTTAGGTCTTTTAATTTTAATTAGTTTCCTACGACGTTAAATTAGTTTCTCTCTCTTTCTCTCTCAATGTGTGTGCGTTTTTTTGGATCGTATGCATGTTTTCTCTCTCTTTTCCTCTCTCAATGTGTGCGTTTTTTGTTTATGCATGTTCTCTCTCTCTCTTTTCCTCTCTCAATGCGTGCGTTTTTTGTTTATGCATGCTCTCTCTCTCTTTTTCTCTCTCAATGTGTGTGTGCATTCTTTGTTTATGTATGTGTGTGTGCGTTTTTGTTTTTGTTTGTACTCTCTCTCTCTCTCTCTCTCTCTGTCTCTCTCTCTCTCTCTCTCTCTCTCTCTCTCTCTCAAAAACACTATGTGTGTGTGTGTATGTGTGTGTGTGAGAGAGAGAGAGAGGGAGAGAGAAAGAGGGGAAGGGAACATGAGAATGAGGAGAGGGAAGGAGCATACCTGGCTCTCCTTCCTCTCCTCGTGTGTGTGTGTGTGTGTGTGTGTATGTGTGTGTGTGTGGAGAAGAAAGAGAGAGAGAGAGAGAGAGAGAGAGAGAGAGAGAGAGAGTGAGGGAGAGCGTTACCTGCTCCTTGCTTGAGGGCGCCGAAAAACTCAGATCTGAGATCTGAGTTTTTGGGCGCGCTCGGTTATTTTTTTACCCCAACCGGCGTCGCTATGAGCGTCGCTATAAGCGTCACTATGAGCGTCGCAAATTTCTTTGTAAATTTGCGACGCTCATAGCGACGCCAGGAAAAAAAAAATTGAGCGTCACTGTGTGAGCGTCGCTAATATGAAGAGCCTCTTGTAGTGCGACTATTTTAACCAACTGCGAGGGAGGGTCTTTCACCAAATGCAATCACTTATACTTGCATCTCAAAGGTTGTGGTGGCATTCAACACACAAGGCGACATCAAAATTCACGATGATATTGTTAGTCGATGGTAGCGGGAGAAAGATGTTGTGATTGACAATGCTTACCCGAAATTTATGCCAAATGTGATGCCCTTATGAGGGAAGCCAGCCGCCCAAAGGCCAAGGGCCCATAGCTAATATCAAGGGCCGCCCAAAAGCAATTAAGCCAGTGTCCTCCCACTTGCAAACAAAGGCCGCCCATTATGCAAATTAAGGAGGGAGGTGTGAGCAAAATAAAGGAAAAACATGGCGTACACCAGGCAGGCGATGAACACAAGCGTAGGGGAGGACATTTCTGCTCATGCAGGCCGCCGCAATGCTCGGATGAGCTCGCCCAAGAGACGAAATCTGCTCGGCTTGCCTAGGTGCTCATTTTCGGCCCAGCTTTCATGACATTTGGTGCAGGTCGGGATCTGGGCTTCCACGTCAACAGGGGGTTTTTTACGCTATCGTGTTGTGACACGTACATAGTGGGAACACATGCTACAAGATCTATCTTGTATTTTTTTAGATACATAATTATATTTCCTATAGTGTACATATGCATATTTAAGTATAATAATAAGCCTTCTATCTCATTCTATTATTTTTCTCAAGGGTAACATATCCTTACTTTACCATCAGAAAATACTATGGGAAAAGCATCAATAGCTCCGCCTCTTTAACTTGGGGCAAAAAGCATTGATTCTTTATTTCTACTATTTCATTATCATCTCACACCCTAGCTAGATCCTATATCTAGGGTAAACTCCAATATATATATATATATATTCTATGTATTTTTTATACTTTTCTTATATTTCTTTTTAAATAGCTACTAGGAGAGAATCAAATCCTAGTGGGACACTAGGTGGCATGATTTCAAAGATACACTTATTTTAATGCATTATTGCAAGCATGATTACAAAACTTTGTCAAGAAGCAATGTCATGCTTTTATATGGCATGAGGTGTCCTTTGGAATTAAATGAAAGTCTAGGCTAAGGAGACCACATGAAGACTTTTGCTGCCATAAATGGACCCTATTTTGATGAATTTTTTACACAAGGTTCCAATCCGAATTGGAAAACGATTTAAAATGAAAATCGTAGCTAATGAGCTGAAGTTTTTGCCCATATTTTTACTTTTTTATTTGGAGCCATGGTTGAGGAGATATGATCAAAATATTGGACCCCAGTCTGCCCACATCATGCAGGGGCAGCTCATTTCCAACTTTTCCAATTCCTGTTCACACTGGCTCGTCTCTTCTTGTGTAAACCCTTGGGGGTTCCCTTCACCTATAAAAGGGGACCTCTTATTCCTTGGAAGGAACTCAAGCATTCAATCCATTGATGAGATGAATTCTTGAGGGAGTGAGTAGTAATGCCTAATTGTACTTAGCCCCATTAACATACGCCCAAGCCTACACTTTCTCCTAGAGGAAGACTAGCCATTCTTGTACGCTATCCTTGGAAGATCAACTCTAATCAAAGAAGGTGTTGTACTTGGCGTATCAATCAAAGTGGAGTGCTCCCCTCTTCTTCTCTCTCCATCAATAATGGTGCCGAAGGGTTTGTCAAGTAAGATGTGTTCTACATTGATGTTTTCTTGATTTCTTGTTGTTTTCTTTTTCATCTCTAATCCGACATATATATATATATATATGTATGTATCTAATCTCATCTCCATAACTAAACCTATCTCTCTCATTCTTAGTAATTCATCCTCTCTGCAAATTCTAGGTTCTCTTTTCTACAGGTACATCTCTCCCCACAGTATCCTTATTGCCTACGGGCAAGAATGGGGCTTGGGAGGGAAACTTCTCATCTCTTCACTTCTCTCATATCTACATTTCTCACATACTATCCTAGATGAATAACCCACATGATGATCATTTCTATCGCTTTCACTCTGTACGATCTATTAGAATTAACGTATGGATTAGCCGTAAAATACACTTTCAACAACGTATAGTGTTTCTCTTTGGCCCAGAAAGGCTTAATGAAATACTTCTATCACCGGATCCTATCATACTACCTCTCATAGACTATAACTTTTCTTTTGACGTAAGCGTAGTTATCTTGCTATGAACCAAGAGGATTTGTACACACAATTAATCCCAATCACTAGACAAAATATATATATTATGGTAAGCACAAAACTACAATTCCAAAGAACAATTCGTAGCCTATTTGGTCAGCCAAGATTGAATGCCATTAACTCATCTGTTAACCCTTTCATATTACCCATGATACGATATGACCATAGCCTTAATGTTTTCATTTTCGTATTGTTTTGACATTCTCTTTTGTGTTCTTTCTTTGTGTGTGTGAGTGCAAGAGAGAAAGAGTGAGTCTTCTTTGATTGCACTTCTTTCCAAACCCTAGTCTTCATGGCATCTATGGTTTAACTCCTTCATATAGTTTTTGTTGAGTTCTCTCACAAACTCTCACAGCCATAAGCCCAGTGCTTTCCTGGCAAGACCGCAAATTTCTCGACATATTTTTGGTGAACCCGATGCGAATCTGCTAGGGTGAGAGTTTGTGGGTAACCATGGGTGATCATGTTGAGCAACAGGGTACGCATTTTGACCCAGCAACAATGCAAATGTTTCAAGCATTTGCAATGTTCATGCAACAACAACATGCTACTGAAAGAAGGGAGATTTCAGCAACGAAGGCCATACAAGCGGTCGTCAACAGAATGGATCAATTCAATGGCAAAGATGTAACCAAGTACTTACGCGAGTATGTGAAGAAGATGGAGCTGCATCGCGTGCCAGAAGGTGAGATGATTCAAAGCTTTGAGCTAGTTGTTGCTCCAGAAATTAGGGAGCATGTTAGGGCAATTAAAGATGGGCATGGGAGAAATTGGGAAGAACTCAAAGTAGCTTTAAAGGAGGAATATTTCATGAAGGACTCGGAGAGAGTGACCAAAAGGACATTCTTAGAATGGGTAGTCAAGCCAAAGCAAGGACTATCAATAACAGAGCTACTTAGGGAATTTGAGCGGCGCTATGCACAACTCACTAGGACAGAAAGGGCCACACTAGATGCAGAGAAGACAGATCTTTTCTTACAAGCTGCAGGTAAAGAGTTTCAAGAAAATTTGGAGCTTCTTCTTGAAGATAAAGATGCTGAGCAAGGACTAAAGACCGACTGGAATGAGGTTGAAGGTGCTGTCTCACTGCTTGCCAAACGACAAAGAAGAAGGGACAAGATGGTAGTAAACACTACAAGTCCTTCCACCTCAACTTCTGACAAAATGGTAAAGCCTACTTTTATCGCTCCTAAGTTTGATGAGTCCATGCTAAATGAGCTTGTGAAGGGAATGCGTGACTTGAAGGTGAAGTTTGCAAAGCTTGAAGAAAAAGGCCAACCATCAGGGCCACTTCCTAGGCAAAGACAATAGCCCAAAGAAGGGTTTATTAATAGATGTATTTGGTGTGATAGTACAGACCATGTAAGAAGGGATTGTGATGATTTTAGTGATGCTTTGTCAAAAGATGTTGTCTTTTTTAAGGATGGTAAAATCCACTTAAGAGAGACAGGTCTACCCTTGAGAACTAACTTTGGGAAGGGGGGAATGCAAACCTTAGTTGAAGATATGGCAACCAAGCATTCCACCTCTTCAGTTGAGGCAGCTACTTATGGAGTAAAAATTGAACATTTTTGTGATGAAGAGGTGAGTGACCATCATGGTCAAATTTGGCCAAATGTCATGCAATTAGCTAAAAAGGGAAAGCTTACAAAAGAGATTCTACATAAAGCAGGTGATTGCATATGTCTAGAAATAGGATGGAATGATCTAGTGGACTCATTGTTAGTGCATGCCTACATTACAAAATGCCAACAAAATGAGGCAATTGTAGAAGAGAAGCGCAGACGTGAGAATGCTGATGAAGGACCATCAAAAAGAGCTTCTAGAAGTGGGGGAAGAAGCGACTCAATGCCTTCTCAAACACCCTCAACACAAGGAGTATCTCCACCTGAAGTACTCATGGAGGAGTCTACAACAGGAAAGAAGAAAGAGCCAATGAAAGGTAAGACAAAAGGCCCAACTTATAAACTACAATCTGATATTGAGGTTGCTACAGATTTAAAGAAAGTCTTGGAGGAAAGGATCTTGAATAGCAAGATTGAGTTTACTATGGGAGAAGTTCTTGGCATTGCAAAGCGTGAATTCCATGAGGAGATCATTGACATCATCAAGAGGAAGAGGCAAACCCTTGCTGAAGTTTCTGGTCCACAGGTTGAAGGGGAAACCTCAAAGACACAAGGGATGCAACTACAAAATAAGGAGAATGATGGAGCTGTGGTAGGATGCTACCAATCTAGTGGGAGAGTGAAGCAAGTGTATTTCTCAAATGATGATGAAGAAGTTGAAGATATTCCTAGGAGTTACTATTCACGAAGTCATTGGGCAAGGGCTACTACAGAAACTTTGGTCAAGGTAGGTGATCTTGAAGAGCCATTTGTTGCCTTGATTGACCATGGTTCAGAAATAAACATAATGTCAAAGAGTCTCTACAACAAGTGCAAATGGCCGATGGACACAGATCATGGCTGGATGGCAAACAATTCATCCGGTGAATTGTATGCAGCATGTCCAGGTGTGAAGGTAACAATAGGTGATGTAAAGATTGACCAAAACTTCTTTGTACAAGATACATCTTCATATCATCTCATCCTTGGACAACCCTACATTGTGGGAGTTCGAATGGAAACAAAGGTAATGGACGATGGTTCAGCATATGCTAGAATACGTAGCAAAGATGATAAACGAGCTGTCCAATTTCTCACAGTCTGTGTAAACCATGAAAGAAATCGTGAAAAACTCAGAGAACATCCTCTACCAAAGGTAAACAAAGAGTTTCATGATCATAGAGAAATGATGGGTTTTGGCCAAGTACCATTGTAAAGCGGGATTGCAGTGGTACAGAAAGAAAAAGGGTCTCGCCTGATCCAAAAATAGGTGAAACTTTCTCGATGAGCTCCTTGGTAACAAGGAATGGATCAGTATGTTTTACAAAACTTGAAGATTTGAAGAGATATGAGAGGCAATATGTGCATAATGTACAAATAGGCATGAAAAAGAGTGGGTTGCTAAAGCCTACTGAAAATGTTTTGGGTTTGTGTGAACAAGTTTCTTTTGTAGATACTATGGGTGAGATTGATGCTATAATGAGGTCTAGTTTGCATCTTGAAAATGAAGTTGTGGAAGTTTGCTCTATGGAAATGTATCAAGTAATAGAAGCCTTTAAAGAAAGCCTAAAGAAAGCCAAACAGTTGGCCCAGAAGTCCATGTTGAAACTAAATACAAGAGTGTAGCAAAGAAGGTGAAACCAGTAGCTTCACCCTTACCACCCAACAACAGGGAAAAGATTGAACAGGCTTCTTTACAACCAAGTTTGCGGAATCCTAAAAAGATCGGGCATACCTTCACAAAGGAGTCTTTTCAAGAGTTGCAGATTGGTTGCGAGGAGTTTCTAACACAGGAGGAGACAAAGTGCTGCAAAGAAATGCTTTCAAAGCATGGTAAGGCTTTTGCATTTGAGCCACATGAGATAGGATGTGTTGATCCTTATATTGTAGCTCCTATGGTAATTTTCACAATACCTCATGTGCCTTGGAATCTGCGGCCTATTCCGGTTCCAAAGGCTCATTTGCCAAAGTTAGTAGAGCTACTGAATGAGAAAATCAAAATGGGAATCTTGGAGCCTTCTTGTGCTCCATACTCAAATAGGTGGTTCACAGTTCCAAAGAAGAATGGTTCTCTACGCTTCATCCAAGATATGCAACCAGTGAACAAGGTGACAATTAGAAATGTAGGTACAGGTCCAATTGTGGATGAATTTGCAGAGGCGTTTGCAGGGAGGGCAATCTACTCAATGGGGGGTCTCTACTCAGGGTATGATCAATTTCAGCTTGCAATCGAAAGCAGAGACTTGACAACCATGAGAACACCTTTGGGTTTGGTAAGGATGTGTACCTTGCCACAGGGAGCAACCAACTCGGTTGCACATATGATGAACACTAGGTTGGTAACCTAACAGGACATAAAAGTGTCCTTTCAGGGTTTTGAAAAAACCCTCCAAAACCATAGTAGATCCACTCATTTTGTAAAATCCTTTCATGAGGTTATAGTTGAAGGCCTACTACACATGGGAAAAATAAGAAACTTGTAAATTTTCTCATCTTTTGGTCACACCAAGCCTCCAAAGTTGATGGACCAGTGCATTTTCATCAAAACAGTCATTTCTTACGTTTTGTTGCATAAAAATAAGATTAGGGATTTTTGTAGGACTTGATATAAATTCCCTAGTTAACTTCAATGGGTTGGTGATCAGAACATATGATTGCTTCTCACTCACTATTTTTTGTTTTTCCAAAATAAATAGGTACAAAAAAGTTGAATTTTTACCATTCTGCAAACCTATCATCAAAATTTCTATAGCCACGCTCAATACAAATAATATATGCATGTTATCTTAGTTCCCTATTGTCCTTTATGTTCATAAGGAGCCATGGAGCATGTCAAAAGAATAATACATCTCTTACCAAGGGGAATCTTGGGGACAAAGATGAAGTGCTAAATACAGCAAACATGAAAAAACTGGGTTCAACACTATGAGTTGTAGAATCCCATAGAAACTATTCAATATCTAGCCAAATTTGATCCTTATGATTAGATATGGTTACTACCTACAAAATGCATGTAGTTGTCACAAGAAACTAACAATATTGAAAAAGCTATACTTGATATATTAGAATGTTTCGTTTTCTTCTATAATTGAAAAAATCAACCATCATTGTGTACTATGAAAAATAGGGTATTAGGTGCCCCAAAACTTAAGGAATATTAGCTCTATGTTACAATATACGACATAGAAAATCAAAAATGCATTTGGATATCATGAAATCCACCAAAAAAATCATAGAAGTGCTAAAATTGGCTAAAAAATAGGATTTGACCATTTTTGTAATTTGGTCATAACTTACAACTTTAATATTTATTTCTCCCTAGAAGCATCAGGACATGTTGAGGACTACTAAAGATAGTTCTCTAGCATTATAGACCTCACAAACATGAATTCTAGAGTGGTATAGTTGCAGAAAGTTGAAAAAAGGCAAAAACAATACTCTTTTTTTCACACAGTTTAGGTTGTGAAATGTTGTGCAAGGACAAGGTTAAAGATGGAATTGATATTCCAAAAAAATGTCGAGTTTTTTTCAGCTCATGAGACAAATTTCTAGATAGATAGCACCTCAAAATCCATTTTGAAACTCTTGACATAATTCAAGGAAAATGGTCACTTAACAGGACATAAAAGTGTCCGAGGACATAAAAGTGTCCCATTACCAACCTAGTGTTAACTAAACCTATCTCTCTCATTCTTAGTAATTCATCCTCTCTGCAAATTCTAGGTTCTCTTTTCTACAGGTACATCTCTCCCCACAGTATCCTTATTGCCTACAGGCAAGAATGGGGCTTGGGAGGGAAACTTCTCATCTCTTCACTTCTCTCATATCTACATTTCTCACATACTATCCTAGATGAATAACCCACGTGATGATCATTTCTATCGCTTTCACTCTGTACGATCTATTAGAATTAACGTATGGATTAGCCGTAAAATACACTTTCAACAACGTATAGTGTTTCTCTTTGGCCCAAAAAGGCTTAATGAAATACTTCTATCACCGGATCCTATCATACTACCTCTCATAGACTATAACTTTTCTTTTGACGTAAGCGTAGTTATCTTGCTATGAACCAAGAGGATTTGTACACACAATTAATCCCAATCACTAGACAAAATATATATATTATGGTAAGCACAAAACTACAATTCCAAAGAACAATTCGTAGCCTCTTTGGTCAGCCAAGATTGAATGCCATTAACTCATCTGTTAACCCTTTCATATTACCCATGATACGATTTGACCATAGCCTTGATGTTTTCATTTTCGTATTGTTTTGAAATTCTCTTTTGTGTTCTTTCTTTGTGTGTGTGAGTGCAAGAGAGAAAGAGTGAGTCTTCTTTGATTGCACTTCTTTCCAAACCCTAGTATTCATGGAATCTATAGTTTAACTCCTTCATATAGTTTTTGTTGAGTTCTCTCACAAACTCTCATAGCCATAAGCCCGGTGCTTTCCTGGCAAGACCGCAAATTTCTCGACAACGCCTCCCTAGCAACAACGACGCCATCATTGCTAAGGGAGGGAGAGAGCTATTAATAGAGTCGTCTTTTGCATGAGAAGAGCAATATAGCAAGGCGAGAAGGAGTTTGGAGAAGAGACAAGCAAGGTGAGAAGAGCTTGGTTAAGGGAGGAAGCTTGAGTCGAGGTTAAGGAGGGGAAAGCTCTCTCTCTCTCTCTCTCTCTCTCTCTCTCTCTCTCTCTCTCTCTCTCTCTCTCTCTCTCTCTCTCTCTCTCAGCTTGGAGAAGGTGCTCTCTCTCTCTCTTCCGAGCTTAGACAAGGAGCTCTCTTTCTCTCGTTCTTGAGCTAAAAAAGGGGCAAGAAGGAATTCAAAGACAATAATTGAAGACACATCAAGCAGTAGAACAATCGATCTAAGGAAACCGGCACAGTAGGATTTTGTTCGTTAGTGGCAACTTAATTTAGTTACTTTTGTTTGATGAATCGCGGAGCCGTAACGACCTGGAGTAATCTGTAAGGGGAGCTTCAACTCCTAAACCATCATTTGCATTAATTAATGGTGTCGTTAATGGAACTTCTTCATAATTGTGCGTCAATTTGTCGATGTTACCAGTTTTCGAGCAATTTTTGTGCGTCGATAGCATTACCTAGTAATTAATAGCTACTGCATTGTGCGATGTGGCAATTCTTAGCTCTCAATTTTTCCACAGCCAGCAGCCCGGCACTGACCTGGCTCAAGTTTTGAACACATATCCCCCGACAATGTGAAGAAGGATTGCGAGAAATGGAAGCAAATCAAGAAGGATAAACAATCTGATGAAACTTCTAAGTCTGATGATTCAAACAAGGGCAAAGAAAAGTTAGAGGAGATCAATGTGCTAGAGTCTTCAAATGCTTCTATTATAGAGACTCTTCTAGTGGTTGTTATGCCACTTACCTCTGACATATTGGTCTTCACAGCATATCTACCTGTCAAGGCTCTTGTTACAGAAGATGCGCAGTATGCACAGTATTGGATAGTAGATTCTGGTGCGAGTTTCCACATGACACCACATAGAGATTGGTTCTCTACTTATTCTCACTCTTGTGGCAAAGTGAGACTTGGTGATGCTTATGAACTAGACATTGAGGGTGTCAAAAATGTCAAATTGCATTCAAGGAATGGCACGTACTTTACTTTATGTAATGTCATACATGTGCCCAAGTTGACTAAAAGATTGATTTCTGTTGGTCAGCTTGATGATTTGGGCTACAACACCACATTTGGCAATGGTTCATGGATAGTACGCAAAGGTAGTCTTGTTGTTCTCAAAGGTTAGAAGCATGGTACCTTGTATTCCATGCATGTGTCAGATGTTGGTCATGATTACATATCTATAGCCGAGCTGCCGTCTACTGAGTTGTGGCATTGCTGGCTAGTTCATATTAGCCAAAAAGGAATTAGAACTTTGACTCGTTTTGGCTACTTACATGTCTTGTCTTATGTTGACTTTCCTGTTTGTGAGCACTGTATCTATGGCAAAAAACAGACTAGCTCCGTGCACTTACCATCGGGTCAAAAGCGACCTGAACCTTTAGA
Organism: Adiantum capillus-veneris; assembly: GCF_014529385.1. NCBI lineage: Eukaryota > Viridiplantae > Streptophyta > Polypodiopsida > Polypodiales > Pteridaceae > Adiantum > Adiantum capillus-veneris. The sequence continues at coordinate 117,347,092 of NC_140932.1, read as the reverse complement.
TTTAGTACATAGTGATGTTTGTGGTCCTATGTCAACCAAATCTCTAGGGGGGGCCAGCTATTTTGTGACATTCATAGATGACTCTACTCGAAAGGTGTGGACGTATCCTTTGGAATATAAGGATCAAGTTCTTTCCGTGTTCGAGAAATTTTTGGCACTCGTTGAGAATCAGTCTTGCAAGAAACTCAAGAGGTTGCGGACTGACAACGGTGGAGAGTATGTCTCCAAGGAGTTTGACAATTTCTGTGCTAAAAGGGGGATTAAAAGGCACTTTACTGCACCATACACACCGACTCAGAATGGAGTTGCTAAGCGCATGAATTATACGATTCAGGAAAGAGTCATAGCCATGCTTTCTAGGGAAAATCTCACACAAGGATTCTGGGCAGAAGCCGTCTTGACCGCAGTGAACATTATAAATTTTTCTCCTAGTACGCCATTGAATTATGAGATTCTAGAAGAGTTATGGTCTAAACGTAAGTCCCACTATGACCATCTACGTGTTTTTGGTTGTGAAGCTTATGCTCATGTGCCTAAACAACTTCGACAGAAGTTAGAACCAAAGTCACAGAAATGTATTTTCATTGGATATGGTGCAGATGGAGAGATGCATATCGTCTCTGGCACCCGGAATCTCGTCGAGTCATCCGTAGTTCAGATGTGATCTTCAATGAGTCAAAGATGCATAAACAACCTATCAAGGAAATAGAGATTCGGAGAGTCACTTTTGAGGATGTTGCGAGTTAGAGACAGTGAAATCAACTCAGCGGGTTACTGATGAACCTTCCACTAGCAATGCTCCAGAGGGAGTAGATAGCAATGGTCAAGGAGTGAGACGGTCTACTAGAGTCTCTTGTCCACCTGCGCATTTCGAACCAGGCCTTGATTACATCATGTTGATCGATTGCGGTGAGCCAAGCTGCTACCAAGAAGCCATGATGACAGATGATGTGGTGAAGTGGGAGCAGGTTATGGACTCTGAGTATAACTCGATTCTGGCTAATGACACTTGGGACTTGGTAGAACTGCCAAATGATGCAAAAGCTTTACCTTGCAAATGGGTTTACAAGAAGAAATTTACTTCAAGTGATCCAAATCCAAAGTACAAGGCTAGACTTGTAGCCAAAGGGTTCAAACAGCAAAAGGGAGTCGATTTTGATGAAATCTTCTCACCAATGGTCAGGATGATAATGCTTAGAATCGTACTTGGTCTTGTAGCGGTTGAGGACATGGAACTTGTCCAAATGGATGTGAAGACAACATTTCTTCACGGGGATCTCGATGAGGATGTTTACATGCAGCAGCCTGAAGGGTTTGTTCAGGAGAACGCATCTCGTGAGGAGCTAGTATGTAAGCTCAAAAAGGCACTTTATGGCTTAAAGCAGGGTTCAAGCAGTGGTATCATAAATCTGATGCATGTATGAGGTCTCAAGGATATAAAAGGAGCGAAGAGGATTACTGCTTGTACATAAGAAAGCTAGATGATGGCTCGATGATCATTCTAGTTTTGTATGTTGATGACATGCTTATAGCTGGGAAATCCATTGCCAAAATTGCCAACTTGAAGAAAACACTTAGCAATAATTTTGCAATGAAAGATTTGGGGGATGCTACACACTTTCTTGGCATGCAAATCAAAATAGATCGCAAACGTCATATTCTTGAGTTATCTCAGGAAACATACATTGAGAAATTTTTGCAGCATTTCAATATGCAGGGTGGGAAAGCATTGAGTACCCCAATGTAAGAATTCTTGAAACTCAGCAAGGAAGATGCACCCAAATCTGATGCTGAGCAAGCTAAAATGACTAAGGTACCATATTCTTTGGCAGTGGGTAGTCTCATGTATGCTATGGTGGCCACAAGACCAGACATTACTTTTGCAGTGGGAGTGGTGGGCCAATATATGCAAAATCCTAGCAGCAAGCGGTAGGAAGTAGTGAAGCACATTCTTAGGTACCTCAAAGGTACAGTCGGTAGGTATTTACGCTTTGGGAACAGTGGAGGTTATGCGGATGCAGACTATGCGGGTTGTGTTGACAATAGGAGATCAACATCTGGCTATGTTTTCATATTTGCTGGAGCAACTGTATCTTGGAGGTCATGTCTTCAAGATTGTACGTCGTCTTCCACTACAGAAGCAGAATACGTTGCATTGTTGGATGCAAGTAAATAGGTTGTATGGTTATCTTGCTTGGTCAAAAATCTTGGCATTGATGAGACTCCAGTGATATATTGTGATAGTCAGAGTGCTCTTGCATTGGCAAGGAATCCCATGTTTCACTCCAAATTGAAACACATTGAAGTTAGGTATCATCTGGTGAGAGATTTCTTGGCCAAAAAGCTCATTGATTTGGTCAAAGTACACACTAACGACAACCCAGTAGATGCTTTGACAAAAGGCTTAGCTTTGGAGTGGTTTACACATTGCAGTGAGTTGATGGGTATAGGTTGAAGCCACTAGATTGCTTCACGGTTGTATATACCAGGTCACTTGGGCTGCGTTGGCCTTCAAGTGGGAGTTTGTTGGGATTCAGGCAACTGGCCGGACATCCCACTTACTACTAACCCATCTACTAACTTAACCATTATATACTTATTCTTTAATATAGTAGAATAAGGAGCTGCAACAGGATAACATTGTTGTGCGCTCCACCCAAAGCAGGTCTCTCTCTCTTTGCTCTCGCACTTGCACTCGCACACGCTTCCTGTGGCACCTTCAATTACCACTTCAACTTTGTTCCCTTGCTAGTCAGAGATTGAGTGGTTCCATCTTCTCTGATCGTGGACAAAAGCTCATAAGCTTTTTGGAAGTCCACTCCACACGGCTCTTGTTCATAGAAATCCCTGAGTCCCAGCCTTCGGTTGGCTTCTTTGGTCTCGTGCTTTACAATGACATCATACACTTCTTTTGATAGAAGTTTCAACTTCTACCTGATGTCCTTCCTCGCTCTTGAATCTGTCAGTGAACACTGTGGTGTTGTGCTCTTCAAGTTGTTCCTTTGAGAGATAGGTCGCTTTGGCATTCTTGTCTGAATCGGGGTCTACTGGATATGGTGGTAGCTCTTGCAGCTTCTCCTTTTGCGAGAGCTTCTTCTTGGCCCTCTCTGCGGCTTGCATGGCTCCTGTTGAGTAAGTAGAGTGTCAATCTTAGCAAATTTGGCAGATTCTCTCTGAAATGTCCTTCAGGCTCAAATGCTGTAAATTTTGGTCCCAATTTGCTTCAAATCAATTTTCGAACATGCATAGATGCATAAAAACATGTAAAGATCAAATTCATAATGTCAATACAAAAATTTGCAACAAAAGTAAATAATCACAATTATTTATAACTAAGTAATTTTTTCAACTTTTTGCATATTCGGCATTATAGGCTTGAAGTATATACCAAATTGATACTCTGAGTGAAATATGGGCCCATTTGAGTGCACTGGGTGAAAATGGTGCAAGAATTAGGCTTTAGGTCTCTGAAATAGTAGATGTAAAGAAATTCTAAGATTTTGAGATCGAAATTTGTTCAAACTTGGCCAGTAGCCTTAGGACATCATGTACTTTGCATCTATGATGGAAAAGTTACAATTTTTCCCCATTTTGGCCAAAAAGTAAATAATCTTCATTATTAACTTTTCTACCAGAATGAGCATTTTTTGGTACAACTCGGTTCAAGGCATGGTATAGACCCTATGTATGTGATATGAGGTGATTTGGATTAAAAAATGTGGCTCATAACTCAGAAATTGGCTTGCAAGGACTTCTTTGCGTTTTTTGGTAATTTCCCAAGTTATTGATCATTTTGGTACATACTTGAATTTTGGCATGTAATAGGTGTGTACAAGTGATAGGTGAGGTGATGATACAATTTCCAAGCCAAAATAGTGCAAAAGTAAATAATTGTGATTATTTATAGCAGTCAAATTTTTCTTACAAAACTTAAAAATTTTGACCTAAACACATTCTATACACCTAAAACAAGTCCTAAATTGAATTTGGTAAAGTTTGGTCTTGCCGGCATCACTTTGTGCTTTGTCGACTCTGAAATCTCTGATTTTTGTGACTATACTGTCTGTTGAGCTGGTCAGTCACTTTTAAGGCTATGAACTTGTCCGCAACATAGTTGTGAAGCAACTCATCCAAATTTGCCCCATTTGGAGTCAATTTGATCTTGTATGTCAAATTTGTAGCCTTCGAGCTTTCTTTTGCTTTTTGAGGGCTTTGCTTGATTGTTTTCACGAAACCAATCATATACATTCTGTATAGACCTCGTAGGTAAACTGTCTGTGGAGTCAGAATGCAATTCTGGCATCTGACAAAAACCTAGATTTTCTACTTGGGACCCTCTTGAGCTTTTTCGAATGGTAATTTGTTGATATAGAAGTGTTCTAATATGCTGGGGCATGCTACAGTTCAAATCTCATCCGATTTGGTTGAGCTGACAGGCCGCTATGGTCGATTTTTGGTCGTAGGTCTTCGTGCATTGTTCGGATTCTAGCATTTTTTCTAGGGGTTTAGACTAGCTTCCCGCCGTACAAAATGGATCACTGTTGAGTAAAGAACTTACCCCTCATGTCTCGTGTGAGACGACGCTGAAAAAAGACAACTGTAGACTCCGGAAAGTACGCGCGAAGAAGTCGAAATGCTCTCTCTCCAAAGGTAACAAGTGGAAATGAGGTGATTTTAGCCTACCTTGGGTATCTATACTCGGACTTTCCTAACCATTTTTCCCCAGATTTTCCCGTTAGTCCTATTAGGCCGTGAAATCTTTGTTAGACTCAAAAATTTTCCCAATCGGATTCTTGTAGCTCATTCTACAAGAATTCTGCAAAAGTAGGTATGGCCGCCTACGCTTCCATCTTTCGATTTGATTGAAATTTTTGTGCTTGTCTGCCTTTTCTTTCTAATCAGCGCCATGTTTTCAGTTTTTCCATCTGAGCTCCTTTGCTATTTATTATTAATTTTTGACATGTTTATTAAAAAAATCAAAGAAAATAACAAAATGCGCTAAAAAAGCAAAGAGAAAATCCATTGAAAAACACAACTTTATTGTTTTTTGTTGGATTTCTCAGTTTTTAAGCCTTAATATCGAGAAAAATGATGAAAAATAATCAAAAAGGACTATTTTTTATTGGTTTTCTAATAGTATATACTCTATATACATTCATCAGGGAGATATTATCAGTTAAATTTCCCTGTCGATGAAGTATAAGGGCATCATTAGGTAATTTTGCCAAAAATCACACGCTAACATCAAACTTTTTCCTCCCTCTTCAAACATTGCCCTTATTTACTTAGTACTCTTCCACCCCTCCTAAATGGCGTACTCCGGGACGACTATGTGCATAGGTTGAACAATTGTGTATATGCATAGCCTTGGTTGGCTCTACCATGCTTTGAAGATCAATGCAGTTCGAACCATTATGTTGTGCAAGGGTTGGGTCTTGAGTAATTAACTCAAGGGTTTCTGATATCGAGGCTTGTTGATGCTGTCTACCAAAGAGCGATTCTTGTAGCTTGTGTGCTCTTTGCTTGATTGTGCCATCAAGATTCTTTAGCACACTAATTGCCTGAGCTGTTGATAGAACTTTTGACTATTGTCGATCTTTTACTCGCCATTGATACCTTGGTTTTTTTGGTGTAGAACGGTGTGGTTGAGGTTTCTGAGGCTTAACTCTCCATTGATTGATTGTTTTTCCCGTTTGCGGAGAAGATAAGTGCTCTTTTTTTTTGCCAAATCCATTTCATCTTGGGTTCCTTGCTGGGAGATGCTCGCCTCTGTGTTTTGACCTTTGGAACTGTCTTTGGTATTGTCGATGATGGTTTGGGCACCCAGATTTGAATTGGCTTGTCCTTAAGCTGTGCTTTCGGTACCCAAATTTGTCTGACTCCTTGCATGCTGCCTATAGCATTTGCTTGTCGATAGGATGGAGAAGATTGATTACTTTGTGGTTTGGTTTGCTGATTGCTTCCTTTCCATTCCTCCTTGCTTGGTGTAATTGGGAAATGAGTTGTCCGCCTTTAGGTGATAGCTTGAGCTGATTTTTATCCCAATCTGCTATTGCCTTGTATGTCCGCATCCATGAGATTCCAAGAATCATCATCTCATTCATGTGTTCATCTGGTAAGTATACAAACTTATGAGGGCATGAACACCGATGTACTATCACATTCAAGTTGACTACTCCCAATGTTGGCGTTGGGTTCTTATTGCATCCTTTTATTGTCTCTATTCATGTTGTCAAAGACTGACTTGTTGCTTTCTTGTACGTGGAATAACTGAAAGCATTTACTCGAGCTCTTGTATCGATCAATGAATTCGTACTATGATTGTTGAGCTGTACTTTGATGCAAAGGTCCATTCCATCTAACCATTCATCATCTGTTGACACTACATCTTTTTGCAATTCCCATTGTCGGTCATCTATTTCCAGTGTCTTGATGGGAATAGGTATTTGTTGATTCTTGAGAGCAGCTTTCCTTTTGAGTACCCAAATCCGAGCTTCTTCCTGGGCTTCATAAATAACCTGCTATCGTTTTATCTTCCTTTGTTTGCTGCATGCATTCGTCCTAGAAATTCATTGGTTAGTGGCAAATTGTACTTCTTTAAATGGCATTCGCTAATCCAATTAGCCATTGGTTCACCATCTAGGGTAGACAGCTTAACTACACAACTTGGAGATACATCTTCAATGATAAAAGGTCCATTTCCCTTTTTCTCAAACTTGGGAATGTGTTGCTTAAGGGAATAGACTAGAACTAAGTCCCCTTTTTTGAAGATTTTTGTGCATAGATGTGAGCTACGACAGTTAGCCTTTGCTCATCTAGCTTCTCTAAATCTTCAAGTCTTTCTGACAATTCATGTCCAGTCCACTCAAGATCTTTTGCTACCCTTAGTGTTGGCAATAGAAATCCTATTGGCAGTATGGCATCAAGACCATAAACAAGGTTAAAGGGTGTAGCATTTGAATTTGTTTTGAATGAAACTCGATAAGCCCATAGAGTTTCATGGAGATTCATTTCCCAGTCTATTCTTCTTGAGCTGACCACTTTAGTCAATACCGAGCTAAGAATCTTAGTTCTATGCTCCACTTGTCCGTTTTCTTGTGGGTGATAGAGAGCTGACTTGTTATGGATGACCATAAATTCATTTAGCAGATACTCGATTACCTCATTGAGGAAATGAGTTCCCCTATCACTGACAATTTGTATTGGCAGTCCATATCTTGTGAACACATATTCATATAAGAATGCGGCAATGGTTCTGGCATCATTCCTTTGAGTTGCTTTAGCCTCGGCCCACTTGGTCAAATATTCCGTAGCTACAATGATATAATGAGCTTGGGTTCTATAAGCAGGTGGCTGTATTGGCCCAACAAAATCTATACCTCATTTTGCAAAAGCTCTAGCTCCCATCATTGGTCTTAAGGGTGCGCTATCTACACGTGTTGGCATTTTTGCTCATTGACAAGCATCACATCTTCAAACATATTCTTTGGCATCTACAAAAAGCGTTGGCCACCATATGCCTGCCATTAAGATTGCTCTTGTGGTGGTCTGACTAGAAAAGTGACCTCGAGCTAATCCAGCATGTGCTTGTTCTATGATCGGAATTTATTCGTCTTCATTTGCACAAAGACACAAATGTTGATCCTTACCTCTTTGATACAATTGGTTTTCAATAAGAGCATAGTCTCTTGCTTCAATTTCAATTGCTCTTTGACGGTGTTTACTCATATCCTCAGGAAATGTTTGGCTCGTTAAGTAAGTGACTAGATAGTTACTCCACTTAGGAACAGGCGGCATTTGAAACAATGTTACATGAGGTATGGGTGTTTATTTTTTACATTAAGGACAATCCTTTACGAGAGAGCGAACATCACTCCCCATAGTTGGCCAGAATACTCCAAGTCTCAAGATCTTTTGCATAGTTTGGTCTTCCGCAAAGTGAAGTCCCACTATGGTAATATGTGCTTGACTTAGGTATTGGTTTTTCTCTTCAGGATTAATGCCAATTTCTCGATTAATCAAACTTTAATAGGAAGTGGTATTTGTGAATCCACTTGATCTATTGTCATCAATGACACCATATTTTCTGACCCATCGAGCTATCATTTCCACGGAGAACAAATAGGCATATGGTAGATCATCATCTACCCCTTTAGGTGATTCCCCTAAAACAATCCTTGACAAATGATATGCTCTTTGATGAGTGGTACCCTTTTTTACAACCACAATGAAATCAAATTCGAGAAGAATGATGAACCATCTCACTATTCTTCATGTACTGCATGGCTTGTTGATCAGGTACAATAAAGCTTGGTGATCCAAGATCTATGCCATTTTTTGACACTATATGTCTATGCCACTATAGTATCAAAAATTGTAGACAAAAAAGTATGATCTATGCCATTTTTTGACACTATATGTCCAAGAATGTTTCCTTGTCTACCCAAGAATGTGCACTTTTCAGGATTTAGGCAAATTCTATAAAGTCTACATCTTTCGAATACCTTTTTTAGGTGTTCAAAATGATCAGCTCGGATTGATGAATGTACGCATAGATCATCCATATATACTTCCAAGAATTTCCTAAGATATTATTTAAAAGCATGACTCCAATCTTTGAAATGTGGCAGAAGCATTAGTTAACCCAAAGGGCATAACCCGATAGACAAAAATACCCCATCCCGTTGCAAAAGCAGTTTTATGATGATCTTTTGGGTCAACCAAAAGTTGATTGTATCCCGAAAATCCATCTAAGAAGCTATAAGCTTCTTTTCCTGCAACTCTTTCTAACACATGCTCAATGATTGGAAGAGGAAAGTTGTCTCTAATGGTAGCTGAATTCACTTTCTTGAGATTGACGCACACTCCTAATTTTCCATTCTTCTTAGGTACTACCACAATTGGAGACACCCAATATGTGTGTTCAATTTCATAAATGAATTCGGCTTCCTTCACTTTTTCAATCTCTTCTTTGATTTTCCTGGCAAATGTATCATTGTATGTGTATGGCCTTTTTCTGGTATGGTATGTTGACAGATTTCTGGATCAACACCCTTGAAATCCTTGTAAGACCAAGCATGGTATTCTTTTAACAAGCTTAGCAAAAGCTCTTCTTCTTCCTTTGTTAGGTCATTTGCAATGTAAGCAAACCTAGGGTCTTCTCCTAGTTCAGCCAAATCTATATTTTTAGCATTTCAGGTCCTTTGAACGACTCGCCTTGTTTTCGCAGTTCTCTAATAGGTTGTTTGACAATGATTTTTCAATCTTGGAGAGTATATTTTTTGTAATGGGATGGAGCACTCATTACATCTCTACCATCCTCTTTTGTGGTTTCCTTTAGAGCTTTTTTCAACTCTTGATACTTCTTTTTCCGCTCAACTTGTGTCATGGTTGACTCCTTTTCCTATTTTTTTGGCTTTGTTTGAGTATCCTTCCTTGTTTTTCTCAATGTTTTTGACATTCTTGGATTGTCGTTTAAAGGATATCTGCCAGTGATTTTGTCCTTGACACAATCATGTGCATCAAGAACTGTGTTCTACTGGAGACTGATGGTATAGGTCTATCTTTCATGTTTCTGGTGTCCCTTTTTTGTCTATACCATTTTTTTTCTTCTTGGTTTCTGGTTAGTAAAGTCAAAAAACTTTTCCTCCCCTCCTTTCATGAGTATCTTAGCTCTCACATGTTCTTTTTTTGATCCCGAATCTTTTGAGGTAGCTGAGTGTTCGTCTAACTCATCTGTTGCATCGTAGTAGAGGTCTGAAAAGACTTGTTGAGATTTCATCAAGTCCTTGGGTTCCTCAATTTCATCTTCAACATGGAGGATTGAAATCATTTGGATGGGAATTATGTCATAGCCGTCCTCATTACAAAATTGAGTAGGCATAGACGTATTCACACATACATCCATTGTCGCTAAAATTTGAGTCCACTCAAGTGGCTCAAACAAATGCTTCGGAAAGGGTTCAGGCACATAGGCTTCGTCGGTGCAATCTCTTTCTAGAATACATTCTTCTCGTTTTGAACTCCCATTTTTTGAAGCTCCACACATCCAAATAGGAGTATCTTTGTTCAACCACGATGGAAGCTTAGTTTCAGCCGAAGAGACCGAATCAAACTCTTGTATGGGCGTTTTCATGACATCTCTATAAGTGTGATCTTTTAGATTGACTCTTGTTATAGATCCCACTTGCTTCAAGTACAGATAATTGGATAAGTTGTACCTGTTGCATGAAAGGTTTTCCCAATATGATTTTGTAATTGAGTTTTTTTCCAAAGTCTACTATGGCAAAAGTGTGTTGATATTCAATCCCACAGGAAATGACTATCACTTTTTCAAGCAGCCCTAATGGTCTTTCAATGTGTCCATCGGCCAATTGCATTTTCATTCGAGTTTGTCTAATGGCTAGCTGTCCGCAGGATTCTCATACTACTTTTGTGGCTACTCATCGACATTTTCCGGTGTAAGGAGATTGACATTGATAGAGTGTAGAATCCTCTCATCCCATTGTCACTGATCTCTTTCTAGATATTCTCTATTTCATCTTCTAGCTGCTTCTTAAGTAAGGCTTCTTTGTCCGCTCTCGATATTTTTGTTGGTGCAGAGGGGCCGGCTTCCTCTTAAGGGGTCACAAGCTCAGGGAAATTTCTTTTTTAGTGTTTTCTTCTTCAAAATTCATAAACTGTAGAGCATTAGTATCTCCCAATTTTGTTTCAAATTGGCCTTTTGCTTATGTGGAGATTTGAGATTTAGTAGCATCTTGAGCTTTGCTAAGTTCCTCTTTAAAGTGTGAAATCTCCTTGTGGTAGCTTTCTTCTTTTTGCATGAATTCAATTGAGAGTTCCTGGCATTCTATTTTCTCTAGTTTGACCTCCAGTTCAAGATCTTTTATCCACTGCTCAAGAGCTTTATAAGCCTCATCTGTGCTTTGTAGTGTAGCCACAATGGGGTTGAGTTTGAGCTGATTGAGTAGCTTATTTTTCTCTTGGCAGCAAAACTCTGATTGTACTAGCTAAGCATTTGCAATATCAAGCTAGACTTGCACCCTTTGAGCAGATGATATGGAGTTACGTAGAGAAGTGGCTACATCCTTTATTTGTTGCTCTTGCTACTGGTTTCTTGTCCTTAAAGTTTCCAATTCCACCTCGGATTTTTTTGTGATCTCTTCTAGTTTTATGTTTGTTGTTTCCATGGCCTCTTGAAAAGCCTCGTTAAACAATTTGGCCACTTCCAAATTAGCGGTTGTGAGCTTTAGACGTTGATGAAGGTGATGGAGCTGGTGATGTCAAGCATAAATCTCATCCTTCATCCTATCCACCGCTTCATGAGAATACTTGGAAAACTCATCTATATCTTCCAACCTTTCAAACTATTTCGAACTTCCTACTTCATGTTGATGTGATGGTGCATTTTTGTCCTCTGGTGGGAGCCCTACACTTGGCTTATCCGTTGGTTTTTGTTCAGACATCTCTAGAAGATCTACAGTTTTATCAAAACTCTCCACATTGTGAGTAATTGTGTCTTGTCGAGGTTGCTCGATTGGAGGAGTAGTGTGTGGAATGTTTTCCTTTATTTTTGGCTCTTGTTTGAGCTTGTCTTCTCTTGGTAGTGTTGGTTTAGATTCCTATGTCTTGGCTTTCTTTCTTTGGTTTTCTTATTTTTTGTAAATGTATTCCAATCCAACCAAAGGATCATCATCTTGGTCCATGGGACTTTTGGGAGCGAATTTTGATTGGTTAGGTGATGGTTTCCACTTTTCTTCAAAATTCCCTTTTAACCCTCTTTCAAGCTCGAATGTAGTTGCTTCTCTTTATATCCTTGCCACTCTTTGGGTTGTCTCTTTGACTGGCATGGCAGGGCATGGCCATTTCTTGGGCATTACTTCTTCCATATTAGCCTTTCCTTTCTCTCCTGATTTTTTTTGTAGAAGTGTATTTGCCTCCTCATCTTGTTCCTTGCCTCTTTTAGGTTCCATTGATGCGTTGGTAGTTTTCGTTTTTGCCTTAGCTTCAAAGATGTTGACAAGTCTTCTTCTTAATCTTGTGGAAATTGGTGGTGCCCTTGTTTGTACTTCTTCTTCTTCTTCTCCATCCACTTTGCCTACTAGCCATAGGTTTTGTTCAAGGGCTAGTGATAGGTTTTCTGCTTGGAGGATACCATGATATGCTATCCTAGTGAGCACTTTTGGAGACCCCAAGCGGTAAAGTTTGAGTGCCCGCTTTCATTTCTATCTGAGATTGACAAGTGATGTTGATTTGTTAGTGAATATGTAACATTTAATGGCCTAATAACTTGTGTGTAGCGGAAATTAGCATGAACATAGTGGGCATTTCATTAGAATAGATTCCTAATGAGAATTACAAGAGTGCTTGGGTGGAGAGAGCAACAAAAAGCATAACACCTAGTTAGATAGCATCAACAGTACTTTCAAAAGAGAGAGAAATTAAGCTATTGATAACAGTTGAGGACTGGATTTGCATGGAGCCGGTCCCCCCTCCAAAAGGCTTTGTATTATGGTTTCTCCCATCAAGAGAGACATTGTACAATACAATTCTTTGTGTTCCTTCAAGACTAGCTCGTGCAATGAAGATGAAAGCTTCATGCACTAAGCAAAACAGTTAGCAAACACAACTTAAATTATCCCCGGTCTCAGACCCAAGACCTCACACACCTTCGAAGATGGTGAGAGCTAGCAGGGTATGAGAGTAGATTGAGAGGAAGAAGGAGTATCTTACGAGAAAGATGTACATCTCCTCACATAATCACTCATACTAGCATAGCTTAGCTTAGTAATTAGCTTGGTAGATGAGATGAGCATGCATTGAATCTTGGATCTTGCTTGGATTTGCATCCACATGCCAAGAGTGTATCGATGTAGGATTCTATCTCACAAGCTTGGAGTAGGTGATGAGCTCTCCATTAAAGCTTGGGAAGAGATAGTCTTCTTTGCTTCACACATAGACTATGTGTGAGTGTGTGTGTGTGATAATGCCTTTCAAAAATCAGCCCCCTCTCTCTCTTGGGCGAGCCCTCTTGCTATTTGCTCTTGCTGAGCCCTCATTGGCCCTCCCCAGGGATAGCCTATCACAATTAAGCAGCATAAGTGATAGCCTTCTGACATGTGTCCCCCTTTTCTCTTTTGTGAGAACCTTAGGTAATTTAATAATTAAACTAAACTCTCATTGGACCCCTTTGCCTCCTAGCCAATAGGAATCAGGCTAGCCATTGGGCTCCTGAATGCTCATTGGACCCCTTGGGAGACTGTCCAAAAGTCTTCTAGAGGACTTAATTCTCACTGGTTATTTTATTAAGTGTTTCTAAATTAATTAAACTAGATTTACTCTAGCCTAATTCTCATTGGTCCACCTCCAAGGCCATCCAATAGGAATTGGGCACACCTTGTGGGCATCTGGGCTAGGGAGCTGACATGTGTCCCTAATTCCCTTTGTGTAAAGGGAGCCTGTGTGTGTGTGTGTGTGTGTGTGTGTGGCTTTCTCTCTCATCCCCTAGAAGAAAGGCTCGCCCCCTCCCATGTAGGGATGTACAAAGACTTTTTTGGTCACACACAAAGCATCCAATTCCCTTAAGGTTGACCTTTGGACACAACCTTTGAATTTTGGAACCTTAGCATTTTGGAAGTCTTAATGGGCTGAACCTTAGGGTCTTTTTAGCCCATTTTTGCACATGGCTCTTTTGTAGATGGCCGCCCCTTTGGATCCCTATTTTCCCTCCTTTGGATCCCTACCGTGGCCGGTCTACTAGCTTAACCAATATTCTAGCTTTTTCTCCCCTGGAACTTCCCCATATTAAATGATCAGTTTAACATGGGAAAATCAGTAAGGAGAATTAGATATTGATTATTATGACATTACCTCTCTCTTGAAATCATAGTCGTCCTCGACTATGGTGTAGAGAAGATAAAGCATATTCATGAGTCCTTTTCTTAGCGGGTAGAGGATCCCTATGTTACCCTACGACATCATTCCACAATGGATGACTAGTCCATTTGGCGCTTGAGAGCCTGACGTTGCCGCAAGCATGTCTGCACATTAGTCCTATCAGTCTTCCATAGTAGAGTGACAAGCTCTACTTGGTGTTTGGGAGACGTCGTCTCCACGAACTTGATCTAAGCATACATACTACTTAATTTTTGTGCACAATAAAGAAAAAGAGAGTCTTATAAGACAAAAAATTTGTTCATTTTTAACATTTTGTACATTTGATTACTCTTGGGAAGCATTGTAAGCATTGACAAGGTTTAGGTTATCCTTTAATTGTACCGCCTCTTAGTACCTTGTCTTCATGTCGGAGAATGGACTCGGGCTTCAACACCTCCTCTTGGTACTCGATCTTTGGTGGGTCTTCTATAGTTGGTTCTTGAGGTGGCTCTCCTTTGTAAGGCTTTAATAGGCTCACATGGAAAGCATTGTGTATGAGCCAATGATTGGGCAACTTGAGTTGATAGGCCATCTCATTGATTGGCCTAAGAATCTGGAAGGGACCATAGTACCTTTTTGCTAGTTTAGCATAGTACTTTTGGTGGCCCGTAGGATTCTTGCCCGTCGTGTGCCTTAATCGAGCCTTGGGAAACTTCAACAAGACCCAATAATTTTCTTTAAAGGCTTGGGCTCTTTTGTGCTTGTCAGCAACAGCCTTTTGCCTTTGCTGTGAGATAGAGATAGCATCCTTAATCTTTTGAAAAGATTCTTGTAGGTCTCGGCTATACTCATCTGCAGCGAAGATCTTCCCATGTACCTTAAGTAGCAAGGGACTTTTTGATCTCCCCTCAATTACCTCGAAAGGTGCTTTTCCCGTGGAAGTATGTACAGTGTTATTGTAAGCATACTCCACTAAGGGTAAGTACTTCTCCCATTGGGATCTTTGATCTACTTCCGTTACATAGGCTTTTAGTAGATCGAGAATTATTAGGTTAGCTATTTCACTTTGGCCATCCGTTTGTGGATGATAGGCCGAAGAGAAGTTTAGCCTTGTTCCTAAATTCTCAAAGTGACCCTTCCAGAAATTACCGGTCATTCTAGGATCTCTATCCGACACTATGGACATTGGAAAGCCATGGTACTTGAAAATTTGTGAAATGAAGAGGGTTGCCATTTGATGGGTTTTGATAGTCTTTTTGACAGGTATAAAATGAGCTTGTTTACTGAACGTGTCTACTATTGTGCATATTCCCGTATTCCCATGGATAGACTTAGGCAATCCAAAGATAAAATCCATGGATATGCTCTCCCATGGTGAATTAGGGATTGGCAAGGGTTGAAGCAATCCAAGTTGCTTCCCTCTATCAGATTTTGTCTTTTGGCATACCACACATTTAGAAACATACTCTTGTATGTTCACTTTCATGGTAGGCCAATAGAAATATGTTTCAATTCCCTTTAAGATAGACTGAATCCCTCTATGCCCCGCATAAGGTGGAGCATGAGATTCATACATTACTTTCTCACGTAGTGAGTTAGTAACGCATAGTCTATTGCCATAGAGATGATAACCATCTTGAAGTAAATGGTTCTTCTTTCTTCCCTAATGCAAGGGCTGAAATCACATCTCTAAAATCGGGATCAATAGCGTACTCATCTATCATTGAAGATAGATCATTGTGAGTTTCTATGGAAACTGCATTCACTCTCGGCCGTCTTGAGAATGCATCAGCTACTTGATTATGCTTGCCAGCAATGTGAGCAATATGAAAATGAAATTGCGAAAGGAAATTTTCCCACCTCATTTGTTTGTCGGAGAGCTTGGTCTGTGTCATGAAGTACTTAAGACTTTGGTGATCCGTTCTCGCAGAATGAAAGGAGTCCCCAATAAATAGTGCTTCCATGAGTCTAAGGCATGTAGAACTGCAAGGAGTTCCTTTTCGTATATGCCTAGAGCTTGCTCAACAGGGTCGAGCCTTCGACTCTCATAGCCTATGGCGTGCCCTTCTTGGAGAAAAACAGCTCCAAGGCAATCACCACAAGCATCACATTGGACCTCAAATGGTTTTGAGAGATCCGGTAGTGTAAGCACAGGTTGAGAGATAAGCTTTTCTTTAAGCTTTTCGAAAGCATTGTTCTCCTTAGCAGACCATGTATACCTAACGCTTTTCTTTGTTACGTCATGTAATGGTCCCGCAATTTGTGAGAACTTATCTATGAAGCGTCTATAGTATGCACACATACCTATAAATCTTCTTAGTTCATGAAGGTTCCTTGTTTAGGCCATCCTTTTATTACCTCTAACTTTGATGGATCCATTTGGATGCCATCTTGAGAGATAATATGACCTAAATACTGAATCTCTTGCAAGAAAAAATCACTTTTCTTTCGATTAACATAAAGTTTATTCTCTCTTAAAACTTGAAATATTACTTGGAGGTGTTGCCTGTGTTCGTCTAATGAATTAGAGTATATGATAATATCATCAAAGAACACTCCAGTGAAGGTTCAATGAGGCCTGAATAGCTTCTCCATCAAGTGGTTAAATGTGGCTTCTAATAGCTCAATAGTGTTTAATCCGTAGGCAAGCCCCATAGGACTCCACTATTAAGACCATAGCTCTCGATGGTGATGCCCCGTTAACTGCACGAAGGCACGCGCACTGCAAGGCTCAAAAATCCCTATTCTACTTACTCACAGGCAATTAATAATACCAACCATTTATAGCTAGCTTGAGGACCTCCCTTCTTGAGGGAGAAAAGAGAAACCTTGTGCTCTGGTACCAATGTAACATTTAATGGCCTAATAACTTGTGTGTAGCGGAAATTAGCATAAACATAGTGGGCATTTCATTAGAATAGATTCCTAATGAGAATTACAAGAGTGATTGGGTGGAGAGAGCAACAAAAAGCATAACACCTAGTTAGATAGCGTCAACAATACTTTCAAAAGAGAGAGAAATTAAGCTATTGACAACAGTTGAGGACCCGATTTGCATGGAGCCGGTCCCCCCTCCAAAAGGCTGTGTATTATGGTTTCTCCCATCAAGAGAGACATTGTACAATACAATTCTTTGTGTTCCTTCAAGACTAGCTAGTGCAATGAATATGAAAGCTTCATGCACTAAGCAAAACACTTAGCAAACACAACTTAAATTATCCCCGGTCTCAGACCCAAGACCTCACACACCTTCGAAGATGGTGAGAGCTAGCAGGGTATGAGAGTAGATTGAGAGGAAGAAGGAGTATCTTACGAGAAAGATGTACATCTTCTCACATAATCACTCATATTAGCATAGCTTAGCTTATTAATTAGCTTGGTAGAGGAGATGAGCATGCATTGAAGCTTGGCTCTTGGTTGGATTTGCATCCACATGCCAAGAGTGTATCGATGTAGGATTCTATCTCACAAGCTTGGAGTAGGTGATGAGCTCTCCATTAAAGCTTGGGAAGAGATAGTCTTCTTTGCTTCACACATAGACTGTGTGTGAGTGTGTGTGTGATAATGCCTTGCAAAAATCAGCCCCCTCTCTCTCTTGGGCGAGCCCTCTTGCTATTTGCTCTTGCTGAGCCCTCATTGGCCCTCCCCAGGGCTAGCCTATCACAATTAAGCAGCATAAGTGATAGCCTTCTGACATGTGTCCCCCTTTTCTCTTTTGTGAGAACCTTAGGTAATTTAATAATTAAACTAAACTCTCATTGGACCCCTTTGCCTCCTAGCCAATAGGAATCAGGCTAGCCATTGGGCTCCTGAATGCTCATTGGACCCCTTGGGAGACTGTCCAAAAGTCTTCTAGAGGACTTAATTCTCACTGGTTATTTTATTAAGTGTTTCTAAATTAATTAAACTAGATTTACTCTAGCCTAATTCTCATTGGTCCACCTCCAAGGCCATCCAATAGGAATTGGGCACACCTTGTGGGCATTTGGGCTAGGGAGCTGACATGTGTCCCTAATTCCCTTTGTGTAAAGGGAGCCCGTGTGTGTGTGTGTGTGGCTTTCTCTCTCATCCCCTAGAAGAAAGGATCGCCCCCTCCCATGTAGGGATGGACAAAGACTTTTTTGGTCACACACAAAGCATCCAATTCCCTTAAGGTTGACCTTTGGACACAACCTTTGAATTTTGGAACCTTAGCATTTTGGAAGTCTTAATGGGCTGAACCTTAGGGTCTTTTTAGCCCATTTTTGCACATGGCTCTTTTGTAGATGGCCGCCCCTTTGGATCCCTATTTTCCCTCCTTTGGATCCCTACCGTGGCCGGTCTACTAGCTTAACCAATATTCTAGATCAATTTCAAAAAGTAGAGGATATACTAAGGAGAGGGTAAACCAGAGAGAAAAACTCTTCACTATTCTTGAAGAAAGTTGTGGATAGGTACCTACTTAGACTCTAGTTCATATATGGGTTCCCCCAAACTACTCAATCTAAAATAGGAACAACCTTGAGGTTCTAACACATTTTGATTCATCACATTTAGACTGAGCACGGAGCTTGGATATACCTGGACCCTAATGAAGAGTATGCAGTACACATAGATGATCAAGACATAGTATTTGAAAAAGAAGTGTGGACCAATAAACAAGAAAGAATTTACATGAATTGTAAGGATACTAGATACAGGTCAAGAAATGTTATCCCAATAACATGAAAATTTGGAGAATATTGGAATTGAAGTTGCAAGAAAACACACACAACTTGGAGAAGATGAAGGAAACTTAAGGCACACACCAGAGAGTGTTTTACTTAGTGTGCAATGGAAAGATAAGATAGCCCTAGAGTGATGGGCGTATATACAATGCATGGGGGAAAAAACCTCCTAGTGAGGGAAAAAAAGCCCTGGCAGGCCTAAAGGGGGTTCACACACATCACTAACACATGTATATTCTAGTATGCACACATACCTATAAATCTTCTTAGTTCATGAAGGTTCCTTGTTTAGGCCATCCTTTTATTACCTCTAACTTTGATGGATCCATTTGGATGCCATCTTGAGAGATAATATGACCTAAATACTGAATCTCTTGCAAGAAAAAATCACTTTTCTTTCGATTAACATAAAGTTTATTCTCTCTTAAAACTTGAAATATTACTTGGAGGTGTTGCCTGTGTTCGTCTAATGAATTAGAGTATATGATAATATCATCAAAGAACACTCCAGTGAAGGTTCAATGAGGCCTGAATAGCTTCTCCATCAAGTGGTTAAATGTGGCTTCTAATAGCTCAATAGTGTTTAATCCGTAGGCAAGCCCCATAGGACTCCACTATTAAGACCATAGCTCTCGATGGTGATGCCCCGTTAACTGCACGAAGGCACGCGCACTGCAAGGCTCAAAAATCCCTATTCTACTTACTCACAGGCAATTAATAATACCAACCATTTATAGCTAGCTTGAGGACCTCCCTTCTTGAGGGAGAAAAGAGAAACCTTGTGCTCTGGTACCAATGTAACATTTAATGGCCTAATAACTTGTGTGTAGCGGAAATTAGCATAAACATAGTGGGCATTTCATTAGAATAGATTCCTAATGAGAATTACAAGAGTGATTGGGTGGAGAGAGCAACAAAAAGCATAACACCTAGTTAGATAGCGTCAACAATACTTTCAAAAGAGAGAGAAATTAAGCTATTGACAACAGTTGAGGACCCGATTTGCATGGAGCCGGTCCCCCTCCAAAAGGCTGTGTATTATGGTTTCTCCCATCAAGAGAGACATTGTACAATACAATTCTTTGTGTTCCTTCAAGACTAGCTAGTGCAATGAATATGAAAGCTTCATGCACTAAGCAAAACACTTAGCAAACACAACTTAAATTATCCCCGGTCTCAGACCCAAGACCTCACACACCTTCGAAGATGGTGAGAGCTAGCAGGGTATGAGAGTAGATTGAGAGGAAGAAGGAGTATCTTACGAGAAAGATGTACATCTTCTCACATAATCACTCATATTAGCATAGCTTAGCTTATTAATTAGCTTGGTAGAGGAGATGAGCATGCATTGAAGCTTGGCTCTTGGTTGGATTTGCATCCACATGCCAAGAGTGTATCGATGTAGGATTCTATCTCACAAGCTTGGAGTAGGTGATGAGCTCTCCATTAAAGCTTGGGAAGAGATAGTCTTCTTTGCTTCACACATAGACTGTGTGTGAGTGTGTGTGTGATAATGCCTTGCAAAAATCAGCCCCCTCTCTCTCTTGGGCGAGCCCTCTTGCTATTTGCTCTTGCTGAGCCCTCATTGGCCCTCCCCAGGGCTAGCCTATCACAATTAAGCAGCATAAGTGATAGCCTTCTGACATGTGTCCCCCTTTTCTCTTTTGTGAGAACCTTAGGTAATTTAATAATTAAACTAAACTCTCATTGGACCCCTTTGCCTCCTAGCCAATAGGAATCAGGCTAGCCATTGGGCTCCTGAATGCTCATTGGACCCCTTGGGAGACTGTCCAAAAGTCTTCTAGAGGACTTAATTCTCACTGGTTATTTTATTAAGTGTTTCTAAATTAATTAAACTAGATTTACTCTAGCCTAATTCTCATTGGTCCACCTCCAAGGCCATCCAATAGGAATTGGGCACACCTTGTGGGCATTTGGGCTAGGGAGCTGACATGTGTCCCTAATTCCCTTTGTGTAAAGGGAGCCCGTGTGTGTGTGTGTGTGGCTTTCTCTCTCATCCCCTAGAAGAAAGGATCGCCCCCTCCCATGTAGGGATGGACAAAGACTTTTTTGGTCACACACAAAGCATCCAATTCCCTTAAGGTTGACCTTTGGACACAACCTTTGAATTTTGGAACCTTAGCATTTTGGAAGTCTTAATGGGCTGAACCTTAGGGTCTTTTTAGCCCATTGTTGCACATGGCTCTTTTGCAGATGGCCCCCCATTTGGATCCCTATTTTCCCTCCTTTGGATCCCTACTGTGGCCGATTTGCTAGATTAACCAATATTCTAGCTTTTTCTCCCCTGGAACTTCCCCATATTAAATGATCAGTTTAACATGAGAAAATCATTTAGGAGAATTAGATATTGATTATTATGACAGAATATGGTTGCGGTAGGCATTTGACAGTGTCTCATTGGTTTTCCCCCTTTGGGAAATCTCAAAGCATGAGCTATCTTCTCTTTTGTGATGTTCACCTCTCTTGAAGTGTCATTCAAAATTTTAATGGAGGCTCAACCATCTTCATTAATGTTGTGCAACAACTCATAAGCCCTTTTGTAGTTGACACCACATGGTTCCAGCTAGATATAGTCTGCAAGGCCTATCTTCTTCCACTATGGTCTAACGGTATCTTCACTTACTAGGTCTTGAGCTTTTTTGGGCAACATATGCACTTCAACTCTTGATCCTTGTGCACTTTGGAATATCCCATGATAGACTGTGACATGCTGGTTCTCTAGATTTTCTTTGGCCAACCAAGTACCATTTGCTTCCTTGAGAGAATATTCTTCTAACTTGGTACGGGGGAAGCTTTGCCAGCTTAGCCTTCATGGTTTTCATTTTTGAAGCTCCCAAGGTAGATGAGAGGGATCTTGACAGAAAATCATCGGAATATGCTTGTTTGACTTGTTTCACCACTTACTAGCAAAAGTTGAAAGACTAATACTGCAACTGAGGTGCAAAAAACACAAATTTTTGGTAAAATTTATCTTTGGCGCACCTAAGATGCAAGTGTGTGTTTGAGAATGCAACTTGGTGCCAAAGTAGTTGTATAGGGTGTGTATGTGCTATAGGTGATATGCATAAAGTATGATGGCTTTCTGGCCCCTATGGTGAGAGTTATGGGCAATTTTGTGTCCGCTTTTTTGCTACTACATCCTATTGTGCTTAAACGGATTGGGCTTTGTCAATCTTGATGAAACTTGACATGTGATTCATTTGAGCCATATAAACATACTTGTGACTAAATTTGATGAGACATTGAAACAAGATTGCATGGTATTAATTTGAGCACCTTTTGTTTGACCCGCTTGGGGAATTTTTGTGACGTAGTAGCGGTTGCTTGAGATTCTGGCGCTGCCGTTGCTTGAGCTTCAGGTGTTGTCATTGCTTGAGCTCCTAGTCCTATTTCTTGTGTGGGTCATTTGTTTAGAGCTATGAATGGCCCGAGATCTGGCAGAGGTGTGCGATTTGCATGATGTAGTAGTTAGAGATCTCCAAAAATCCGTTGCATGGTGTTCTGATCCTCTGGAGTCGAAGGTTGGGGGAGAGGTTGGGTGTTTGGATCTGGTTGTTGTGTTGGGTTATCCACTTGTGGTTGACGATGTGGATTTGAAGCGGTGGATTCTGTATGAGGTGTTGGTTGCAAAGTTTTAGTGTTTTCAGTGGCGGTGGTGTCATTGTTGTGCATGGTGGTGTGCTCTTGTGTATCGTCCATGTTGTGTAAGATATAGTGCATGTATGTTTGGGCTTGAGAGGATCTTCTAGAATGTGCAAACAAGAAATGAAATTTAAGTTGTGAGCTTTGACTTATATAGTACTTTAAGTTTTTTAAAAGAAATAAAAACTTGTCACTCAAAATTAAAAAAGACTCCAAAATAGACCAAACTTGACCCATGGGACTAATAATTGTCGCCTTAACAAATCACTTTGCATGACAATGCATGTTTACAATAGAAATGGTTATTGTTAAAAACAAAAAATCCACCCAACGCCTACCATCACGCCGCCTTATCTCCAACCAACATTGGAATTGATCTTTTGCACTCGAAGCATGATATGATTGTGATCGCCTCAAGCTAATAAATTTTCCTATCCTACATTTCAAACTTCTTTGTTCTCTAGTCTTCTTTCTCTCTCCCCCTGCTAAAACTCTGTAGAACCAATTGAATATCTCATGAAGGGCATTGCTCTTTTTTCTTCCACCTCTATGTCGTGTATTTTTAAAATACACTGCTTTTGCTTAATAGTGTGAGCTCTCCATTCCTTGGCTACTTCAAATGCCTAATGAACCATAAGTATTGAGAAAATATGGACTATGTGCAAAAAGAATGTGTTGGAAAGAAAACAAACTTTAGTTTTGCATAATGATGTATTTCAATTGAAAAAATCAAATGTTCCATGTAATGTGTTATGTGTGTCTCCCCCCAAGAATGAGTTCTACCAAACATCGAGCGAACTTATCCGAGCAAGCTCAAAATCGAGAAAAATTATTGAGTGAGTTGCTCAAGTATATGTATACTTCTTCTCTAGAGAGAGATATGTGTGTGTGTGTGTGTGTGTGTGTGTGTGTGTGTGTGTGTGTGAGAGAGAGAGAGAGAGAGAGAGAGAGAGAGGTTTCTCAAAACTCATATAGAGGCAGATATCAAGAAGTCCATAATTTATTTGCGATAAAATTCAATCTCTTTTGAGCTTGTATCTACTCAAAACAAGGTGGTATGGAAATCTTGCTAGCCAGATGAGGGAAAGGGTTGCATCATATTGATAGCACATTGTTTTGCAGACAATAGGGACTTGCCAAACCAAGAGCTGTCATGTCTGCCCACTGGGAAGAACGCTGAGAAGATGCTTAGATCTCTCTCTCTCTCTCTAAAAGAAAAAGAGAAACAATATCACTATCATCAGGACAATAAGGAATTTGTTTTTAATAAACACAAATCGTCTTCACAAAAAATCTTGAGCCTAGAGAATCTTCACAAAAAAGCTTTTCCATCTAAGAGACCAAAGCTCACTAGGTCTACTTCAATCTTTCCCTATTCTTTCTTCTCTTTCAGTGAACTCAACTTGCACATTCTCCCACTTAAGTCTTAGCCCTCATAAAACCACGTAAATACATGAAAACAACCAAACTACTTTGCAGGATCTCTATCTCTCTCTCTCTCTCTCTCTCTCTCTCTCTCTCTCTCTCTCTCTCTCTTTATTGAAAAAAAAAAAGAGAAACAATATCACTATCACCGGGACAATAAGGAATCCATTTTTATCAGATACAAATTGTCTTTACAACAAAATGTCGAGCCTAGAGAATCTCCAAGAGAAATTCTTTGCACTCTAAGTGACCAAAGCTGACTAGGTCTACTTCAATCTTTCCCTATTCTTTCTTCTCTTTCTGTTCAACTTGCACATTCTCCCACTTTAGTCGTAGCCCTCATGAAAACCACACAAATGCATGAAAACAACCAGACTACTTCACAAGATCTCTCTCTCTCTCTCTCTCTCTCTCTCTCTCTCTCTCTCTCTCTCTCTCTATATATATATATATATATATATATATATATATATATATATATATATATATATATATATATATATATATATATATATATATACACACACACACACACACACACACACACACACACATCTAAAAAAGCCTCTCTCAAAGAATCGGTGCCGGTGTGAACTCATTCAGTGAGTTTTTTTTAGAGAGAGCTCTTTGAGTTTTCACAATTCTCTAGGCCAAGTCATGAGAAATTGGAAAAAAAGGGCTCAACTAGTTGGCAACCAGTTGCACCCTCCCATGCTCCTAGGCGCAAGGGTGGAGCAAGTAGGAAACGATAGACCACGATAATCAATCTGACACTTGTGATGGAAAAAAAAGGGTGCAACTAGTTGCCAACCAACTGCACCCTTCCTGTTCCTAGGCATTGGGAATGATAGACCACTACAAGAAAAGTGACACGTGATGTACTTTTTCAGGCTCTCACAAAATTTAAGCCCTATATCTAATTAATTACACAATTTCTCGTATTTCTCACAAGAATGGAGCACGACTGGTTATCGATTACTCACAAATTGGCAATCATTGAAGCCACTGCTTGGGAAAAGTGTGTCTCAGCTTAGAATTGAGCTGGTTGAAAAATCAAAACATTGGGTTGACTGGAGGGAAAGAACGATTAGAGTAAATTGAAAATAATGGTAGTTATTTTGAAAAATTTCCTGTTTGGATCTATTGTATTGGGGATTTTGTATATCTATGAAATTGATTTTCTCAACTCAGAATCCTGAATGCTGATTGAAATTTGAAGCATGTAAACCTTCTCTCTCTCTCTCTCTCTCTCTCTCTCTCTCTCTCTCTCTCTCTCTAAAAACTCTCTGAGAGAGAGATAGAGAGAACGGGAGAGAGAGAGAGAGGGTCATCTCTAGTGTTCAATTTCGCAGAGTTCGAATGGTGCCCAAATCAAAGGAAAGTGTGACTTCCACTGCAGAAGCCGAGCAAAAGGCACAGAAAGGCGTCAAGGCGGTTAAGAAGCCGGTTGGGAAGAAACGTGCTAAGGAAGACAGTGACAAGAGGAAGAAGAAGAAGGCCAAGAGCGCCAAGACCTACAAGATTTATATCTTCAAAGTTCTCAAGCAGGTACATCCGGACAAAGGTATCTCCTCTAAGGCCATGGGCATCATGAATTCCTTTGTCAATTACATTTTTGAAAAGATTGCGCAAGAGACAACTCATTTTTTAATGGAGAGAGTTATTTTAAGTGGTGGGAACATGCCGCTTATAAAGTGCCTGAGTACTACGTCAAGCCATCCACGCCGGCGTGGATGGCTAGAGGCAAATGAATGGCGAGTCGTGAGATTGGCTTGCAAACTACCTCAAGCCATCCACGCCGGCGTGGATGGCTAGAGGCAAGTGAATGGAGAGTCATAAATGAGCAGCAGGTTGGTCTTAACTCCTAGATGCGCGCAATGATTAGGAGTTCGTGTCAACTGTGACAAGCAAAGGTTCAGTGTCAATCGTTGTCATGCAATGAGCAGCGCCAGGTTGGACGCGTTGAGCATGTAGAGCATACAGAAGAGGAGGTCGTGTCAACTCCATATTAACAGTATAAGGCAGTACGATATCTGCGTGCAGCATGCAAGGCTACAAGGTTCTCCAGCCTCCACACACAGTATCTGTGCGCAGCATGCAAGGCTGCAAGGCTCTCACAGCTATCCCGTCTAGTGTTGTACCTGCAGTAAGAGAGTCTGCGTGCATGTAAGGCTACAGGCCTGTTCAGACTACTCATTGGAAGGTAACCAGCTCAGGCCTGTTCAGACTTCGTAATTCGTCGAAGGATCTCGCAGCTCGCCCATGCCATTTTTCTGAACCTTGAAAAAGCAGGGTTAATATGTATTTGCCAAACACGGGGTTTTGGACGCCAGGGCCGAAGAAGGAAATATCCTCATCCGCTCTGTTGTGTATTGTGGCCCATAAGATTTAATTATGACGATGAGAAAATTATCATCGCCCATTTCACCTATACAGCTTATTGAGTAGCTGGCGTGCTGGCGGTTTGCACGGTCCCCACGTTTTATACGCGCCGCCGCGATTCTTCCACCACCTTTATGTGTGCTAATCATTCCTCGCCTTTATACGCTCACGAATCATGATGTGGCGTGTTGGGTGCGATTCTTTACTGTGCTCCAAGAAGCGGGATCATGGGGGCAGTAAAGTAAAGGATGACCACTGCTCACGCTTTAAGATTCTCTATCCTCGGTACACCTCTTGATAGTAAAAGTGTTTGCGTGCATGCAAGGCTATAAGGTTCTCCAGCCTCTTGGTAGTAGAAATTTTGAGAGCTAATGCTAAGCACACAAAACGCTCTTAAAGCAGTGCAAAGTGGAATTCTGAGCAAGTTTGATTGATACATGCCGCTTCGCCATACCTACCTGTCTGCAAGCATTTATCACTTCCAATAGTAGAGAAATGCACTAAAAATGGGTAAGAGAATTGCATCCGCCATCAATCACTGGCAGTAGGTTTTTCAATTCAAATTGCCGTCCTAGAGAGAGAGAGAGAGAGAGAGAGAGTGCTTGAGGAGTTTTTTGTCCATCTAGGAGTTGACGGCAGAGTTGTAGTTTCATTAATGCTACATGCTACTCAGATATGCAGAGAGAAATGGACGCTTACAAGGTTAAAGCCGTTGCTTCGGAGAATTCCAGGTGCACCAGAAGCATAGCTAATTACACTTTGCAGTAAAGCACTGCCTCTGACCTTAGGATCCAAATATGGTGGGGGGTAAGGTAGACTGATAAGCTTAGCTGCAAAGTCATTAGGACTTTGCACAGTTATTCCCTGTGCTGTACCTGAGGCGTGAAAGGCAACTAGACGAGCCATGTGGTCGTAAGACAAGCAAATGACACGTGATTTGATCGTAGCAATGCATCCAAACGATCTGGCAGAGCAAGGGAGAGTTTTTTGGTCCTTGCATAGCGATGGCTGATAAAATAGGTCATTCTTTACTAGAGTTTTCTACAATGCCATCCAATCCAGTCAACTTTTTGTTCATGTGTGAAGGTACCGCATGCAAATTACTCGGTTGATAATATTTTCTAAACTGACATCGTCTTGCATGGAACAATCTACACCTTGAACAAAGTTATACAGAACACAACATTATTGATGTTAGATAGGGTACCTTTAGTGCTTCAGAAGCATTATGGAGCTCTTTCTCAAGACCCATCATGGTGGTTGTCTCTCTCCTTTGGATGACAGCGGTGAGAGCTTTAATGGCTGCAACAGCTTAGGCAAGCTTGGGCTTGCTACGCCAGACGTTGAACTCCTCAATTACATTGAAGGGTGGCGATCCATTGGAGGGGCTTCTGCGGGGCAAAGGAGAGGGGGGATTGACAAGGGCTTCAGTTCAGGTGCAGAACAAGTACACATTAATATCAAAATATTGGGAGTGTGTCTTGAGGGTTTTAAGCGAGAGAGAGAGAGAGAGAGAGAGAGAGAGAGAGAGAGAGAGAGAGATTGGCAATTGGCTGACAGTTGCAACATTCCAGATCTTCCGTAGCAGGCTTGCCAGAAACATATCTTCTAAATAGAAAAAATAAGGGTACACTTAATTATTCAGGCTAAAATTTGAAGCATTTGTCAGTATTTACACTAGTATGTACTTGTAGAATCTTACCAGTTTCTTCAACACAAGCTTGGAATCTACCCAAGATTTTGTAAAAATTCTAGAGGGCAGTTAAAAATACTCTACACCTTGGTCATACCTGCTATTTTAAAACATCGCAACCAACAACAGAGTATGGTTTCAAATAAAAAATTAAACATGCAATTTTCATTATAGTTTTTAAGAATGTTTTTTCTCCTTGTAAAGATGAAAATTGGAAATACTAGTAGGTTTTTGCAAATTTGCAAAATTTATGAGTTGTTTTCATGTGATCTTTACTTCCTTTTTGTTTCTTTTAAAACCAAAGAAGATTGATTTTCAAGTAGCTCCAGGTTAAATTGACACAAATCTTTCCCGAAGATTGCTTTAGTGATACCATATCAAAATAAAAAAACTACATGTGGGTGTCCTATTTTCTTGGAATCTGATCAAGCCACTGATCAATGAGTAGAGTTTCCTGCAGTATTAATATTCGCTCGTTGCCTTGGTCAAAAGCTAGTGTGTATGCTTGAAAATAGATGTTTTCAAGTGTATGTTTCTACTTTGAAAGCATGTTTCTAGCTTGATGGAGAGCATGTTGACCTCCATTCATTGAACATTATTGGGATCAAAAGTGAAGATGGAAACCACAATTTTAGACGGAAGTAAAGAAACCTTCATACTTGATCAACATGAATTGCACTTGTTCTAAAATTTTCATATTAAAAATATGAATTGAACAAAAGTGTTTTGGTCAAAAACACAATAATAGCTCAAGTGGACACTGACCAAAACTCCTCCTTTGTTGTGCATACTAGTGTGATTGATATGATAAAATGTATGCAGATGCAAAGGAATTTATGCATTGCACTTCATTCAACTAAGAAAGTTGTGTTTATTGAAGATCTCCCAATTTATTATGATGACTATATTACTCTTAATGTATGCATGCCGGCAAAGGGCACACACCTACAACCTCATAAGGCAAACCAAGTGCATGACATTGGCTATATTTTGATTGCCCAAAAATTAGCTCCAAGTGCATTCCATCCCAAGTTTTGAGATGGAAAGATTGTGACATGGAGATCAAAGTTAGTGAGAAATTTAAAAGCACGATTAACTTGGGTAGAGAACCATGGCTATAAAGTTAGTACGATAGGTAATTGTTATATTTAATAGAACAAATGATTTCTTTGTTATGATAGTGCAAAGGGAGTGACATACTCGATGGCAATTTCAATTTTACTAAGGTGCATCTGCAAGAGATGTGCATATATGCATTATAAACATATTTGTGTTATATTTATGTAGGTGCTCAGCCTTGAATCTTGGGCTCATGAGTTCATGCATCATGCTACTTAAACAAAAGTGAAGTGATTCCAAGAGGTGCGATGGTGAATATGCAACTTTAAAGGTTTGGAAATTTTTTTTCAAAAATGGATGTCAAGTCAAAAACAGTTTAGAGGATCAACTTCTGAGCTGAAGATTTCTCTAGTACAGATATATGTTTGTTGCTTCTCACTAAAACAAGCCACTACTCTATGCTATTTTTTTGTTGATGCTATTATAGTATCTTTTTGATTCATATGTGAGAAGATTTTTCAATCACTAAAATAACCATTTTTTGATACAAGCTCTTTGGCATGCATGGATTTCATAAAATTTTAACTTGTCATGTAAACAAGTGATTCAATTAGAGATTTTCTATCTAAAAATTCTATGATGGTGGATGTGTATCCGATTAACAACAACCCTAAAATTGTGAATTGACCATTTTGTGGATACATATCATAAACATCAAGGGTTTTGCTCAGTTTATAGTTCGCTCGGTTTGGCTTGCTCGGATTTTGGGATTCCTCCCCAAGCATCCACCATTTGTGTTGTAAAACTATTGATTACAAACTTTAAGCTGGATATCTTATCATCAGTTAGCTTTGCCTTTTTGAGAAGATGAAAAATATCATCAGTAGACTTCCACACATGAGCACGCTTAGTTCCTAGGATGGCTTCATTACCTTTGTATGTGGTAAAGTCACACACCTTTTTCCACAGCTGAAACTCATTGGGACTTTGGGAGTCACAATAGTTTGAAAGCAAATGCCTAGCTTTACTACCACCCATACATACTTTATTAGGGCGATCTTGTGTACTTCCAGATGCCTTCTTGTCCTTTGATAGCTCAATTGCACCCCCATGTAGACCAACACTCGATAGAATAGATTCAAGTTCTCGTATACACTCTTCTCTTCTTTCTGCAGGCTCCAAATTCCAAGCATAATTAAAATGGAGCATAAACACATTGTCAAGAATTTGTAGATGGGCATGAACGGTGCACACATGCACATTTATCAGTGGTATTGGAAGAATTTGATCCCAATTTGGATCATCCATGTTTCGATTAGGGGGTACTTGCTGGTCACAACTAAGGATACCTTGAAACCATTTTTGTAGTGCTTTACCCACTGCTTGTGTAGTGGGCAGAGTTGGCTATAAATTTTTCACCCTTACCCTTACCACCTTTCCGCTTGTTGGCCGTTGCAGCCTTGCCCTTAGTTCCCATTGAGACTCTACTATGGTATCAAATAAATGCTTGGAAAGAGGTTCATTGCACCTTGCTCGCACCCTAACATACACTTGAGTGTTTACATATCTCTTTCCAAATGCCACTCAACTTGGAACATTCCAAGACTTGAAACATGCAATCTTTATCCTTCTTGCTGTTGCCAAATGACATCAACGATTGCGGTGTGATTGAAATACCATTTCAAAGTCTCATGTGTCTCATGTGGGAGATGAAAAGCTACCAGCCACCAAATATTTTTCTTTGACTCAACACCTAAACACATGTTTCCCTTCTCATTGGCATTTAGCTCAACATCGACACACACCAAGGCCTTGCTCATCAACGTAACGCTTACCATTTCAAGGCGTTGACCTTAACAACTTGGCACTCATCAAGCTTCATAACAAATATCATTTTTCCATCACACTCTTCTTGTGTCAACCCATAAAATATTATCATTGACTCTTGGAGCTTCAAAAAGTCAACATACACAATCTTGAACTCATTGTAGTGGAAGAATTTGTTGTCTTCTAATGGCATGTCATCCTCCACATACTGAAATCCGCCCAACAAGCTTGCAACATCATTATTGGCGTACTTTTTTGCAACCCTGACGCTGTAAGGTATCGACAAAAACCAAAACAAACCTTTTATCCGATGACCGAGTGTATCACTTATATTAAAAGCTTCATAGGCCTTGAAACTTATTCCTGAGTTGTCACAGGTCGCCTTCTTCTCCCCTTGCTTGGGGGAAAATGGCGACCAATACTTCTTGTGTTTCGGACGGTTTTGCGTCGGTCCCGACAAGGGGGAGTTTTGTAGCAGGGCTCCCCTCTTTGGTGACTCCGATCTTCATTGCTCCAACCTTCTTTGATGGCATTTGAATAGCTTGTAAAATCTTGCAGTGGTTATCATCCGTTTGTCTCTGCTACGGCTCCTCTGGTGGTTTTGGGGTCTATTGATGTGGTGAAGGTCTTGTCTGGCTTGTTGTTTGTGGATGGTCGGGTTTGATATCCCAGTTTGGTGATGGAGGCTTATGCCTCCCCCCTTACGCGACCATGTTCCCTTATCAACCTGCATGTTATACCAAGAACACGATTGATAAGAGAGAGAGAGAGAGAGAGAGAGAGAGAGAGAGAGAGAGAGAGAGAGAGAAAGAGAGAGAGAGGTCACTATGGAGTCTTTGTTGATTGCATGCACGATGATAGAGAGGGGGGGAGGGATTATAAAAAATGGGGAACAAAATCTTAATGGATTTTATTAAGATTCTTCCTTTCAAGAAAGGCAGGGAGACAACCATGCAGTAGTTGACGCAACCCAAACTTCTTGCTTGCAGTTGACCTTCAATTTTGTCTTTTGGGATCTTTGTAGATTCCTCATAAAAGCTAAATAAAACTCAACAAGGATATATTGGTTAACAAATAGAAAGAAATAGGTGACAGACTTAATTTGCAGCACCCTAAAATATTCACGATAGTCGGCTAATAAGGTTGCCCCATGAGCAAAGAGTTGAAAAATACTAAGGTCTACTATAATTAAACAAAGAGGTGGAAAATACTCAAATATAGTGCAAAAGTAGGGAAGGGGGGGGGGGGGGGGGTAGAGAGAGAGAGAGAGAGAGAGAGAGAGAGAGACGTTTGCGTGCAAGGTCAAACGCTGATGCACAAGAAGTCTTGCAGTTAATGATAAAGTGCCTCTCACCAACTCGCTTGATTTTATCATTGCTCGAAAAAGTTTGCTGAGAGTTTGGGATCCCTCGGAGTTATGTAAGAAGTATGGAATGAACAAGATCGAGAGGATGTTAGCCTCCATGAACAACTTTCCCATAACAAAAATTGATATGAGTGCAGTATTGATGGACAAGGAACATGCTGAACAATAGAAGTAGCAATATCCAAAACAATTTACTGAGTTGAACACTGGAGAAAGGTTGGTTCTGATTGATGGTCAAGTACCAGACCAGTCTACACCAAAAAACCTTAACTTCAGATTAGAACCGAGTTCAATAAATGATTCAATTGTTTTTTATGAAGAAATTCTAATGGTACTCACACCAGATGTTCACAATGATCTATTGGAAGTCAGAAATCCATTTAATGACTTTGCTATTGGTATTTGGACATGCAAAAAAGCAGATCCATTGGCCAAGAGAAAGGGAGGAGGACCAAATTGGCTACTTCTAGATGATCAAGAATTAGAAGAATGGAATCTCGGCTTAGAGGAGAATCCTAGAATGATTAAAATCAATAAAAATATGAAGCCAGAGATTAAGGAAAAGGCTAAAGCACTATTCCAAAAATACAAAGACATATTTCCCTAGGAAGATACAAGCCTGAAGGGAGTAGATCCAAAAGTGTGCCAACATCGAATACCACTTAAGCCTGATGCCAGAACAGTGTCTGTAGAGGTACAAAATAAATCCTAGTTACACAAATAAATTCAAGGAGGAGATCAATAATCTACTTAAAGCTGGGTTCAACATAGAGGTGTCAAGCAACGACTAGTTATTTCCTATAGTGGTTGTCCCAAAAAGAACTGTAAGCTTAGGGTATGCATGGATTATAGAAAGTTGAATGCCCAAACCATTAATTATCCCTTCCCATTACCATTCATGGATATGATGCTAGATGAGATTACAAGCCACAAGATGTATAGCTTCATGGATGGCTATAGTGGCTACAATTAGCTGAAGATTGCACCAAAAGATAGAGATAAAACAACATTCATCAATGAATGGGTAGCATTTATGTATTTGGTAATTCCATTTGGACTTTGTAATGCTCCAAAAGCCTTTCAACGGTGTATGGTGGGAATCTTTAGTGAATTTTTGCACAAATTTTTGGCCATCCTCATGGACAACTTTGCTATCTTTTCCACTGAAGAGATGCATATATTGTTTTTGGAAATGGTCTTTGAGAGATGCAAGGAGAAGAGGGTCTGTTTAAATCCATTCAAATTTGTCTAGAATGGTCAGTACTGGGACATATTGTCTCAAGAAATGGTATTGAGATGGATGAAGATAAGATTAAGAGTATTCAACAAGCCAGAGCACCGACCATGGTCACAAAATTGAGTTCATTATTGGGGTACATAAATTTCTACCAAAGATTTGTTAATATGTTTGCAGCCAAAGCATTACCCCTTTATGAGCTTGCAAAGAAAGGGAATAAATACATCTGGACTAAAGAATGTGAATGCAGTTTCCAATGCTTGAAAGATGCAATCAGCAGGAAGCTAGTTCTTTTCTAGCCCATCTGGGATATTATCTTTCATGTCCATGTTGATGCTTTAAGAATGGTGATGGGGGCTATACTAGCTCAGCCTAATGAAAGGACAGACTACTTAATCTACTTTACCAGTCGTAGATTCAATTTAGCAAAACAACAAAGAGGAGGCATTAAAAATGGTGTTTAGTGCAACCAAATTCAAACATTACCTACTAGGAAATTTATTCCACTTCTATGTTAATCATCATGCCTTATTGTTTCTGATCAATAAAGTAATATTACAAGGAAGGTTAATCAAGTGGATGTTGTTTCTCCTGGAGTTTGAATTCAAGATCTTCCACAAGCTAGGCAAATCACATTGCGGTGCTGATTTTCTTTCCAAAAGCACTCAAGGCTATTTAGAAACATCCTTGCAAGATGAACCAGTAGATGTTGAAATATGTTAGAGCAAAGTTGAGGAAGAGCCAGATCCAAAATGGCAAGAAGTGTATGACTTCTTTTAGCTAGGCAAATTCCCAGAAGATTGGTCTCAAAATAAGAAAAGGGCTCTAATTATTCAAAGTTTGAGGTTCACCATTATTGCTGGAGCACTTTATAGATTGGGTATTGATGGTGTACTTCGGTGATGTGCGCCATTAAAAGGATGAATCCAAGTTATCACTGAGGCCCATATTGGAGATGCACGCGGTCTTTTTTCAGCTGACATCACATACAAGAAAATTCTTCAAGCCGGATTATGGTGGCAATCAATGATGGCTAATGTCAAACTTTTTGCAAGACCTGTGATATATGCCGAAGAATGGGTAGACCTACAGCAGCTGATATGATACCTTTGACTTCAATTCATCCACTAGGAGTTTTTATGAAATGGGGAATTGACTTCATGGGACCATTCAAGAAGGTGACTCCCAAAAAGAACAATTACATCATTATGGCTACAGGCTATGTTAGCAAATAGATGGAGGCCAAAGCACTGCCAGGTAACACTGCCATGTCTACTACCTTATTCATTTATGAGAATATCATTTGCAAATACAGTTTTCCTATTGAAATAGTGTCAGACAAGGGCACCCATTTCATTAATGATACGATGGAGATCCTCATGGAGATGGTTTCACTCAAACACAAAAAATCAACACCATGTTATCCCAAATGTAATGGCCAGGCTAAAAACAGTACTAAAACCATC
The DNA here is from genome assembly GCF_014529385.1 of Adiantum capillus-veneris. Classification (NCBI taxonomy): domain Eukaryota; kingdom Viridiplantae; phylum Streptophyta; class Polypodiopsida; order Polypodiales; family Pteridaceae; genus Adiantum; species Adiantum capillus-veneris. The sequence continues at coordinate 117,312,393 of NC_140932.1, read as the reverse complement.
AAAACCATCCTTACTAAGATTGTTCAGAAGGAACCGCATCAATGGGATGCTAGACTTCAAAAAGTGTTATGGGCATATCGCACTGGTTACAAATTCACTACATAAATGACTCCATTTAAACTAGTTTATGTTGGAAAAGAAGCAGAAGTGACCATGAAATTTGTCATTCCAATCTTATGACTGGCAGTTGAGGATGGAATTGATTTTAATCCAGAACCTGAAGCAACGATTGGATGATCTGCTACAATTGGATGAGATAAGACAGAAAACTTTATTGGAACAAGAAGTGGTGCAACAAAGAAGAAGAATTAGCATGACAGTAGGATCAAAGTCAGAGAATTCCAGAGAGGTGACTTAGTACTACTATACCAGTCCAAACCGGGACCAAAGAAGCCAAACCTGAAAATATCTTGGTCAGGGGCCTAAGAGGTAGATTGGGTATTCTCAAACACAATAGTGAGACTCAAATATTTATCGGGTCTACTTTGCGTAGAGTATACAATGGGTCCAAGATTAAGTTATATTATTCCAGAGCAAAAGAGGTTCCAATTACACTAGAACCAGAACAAAAAGGGGAACTAATGGATTTGTTCTATGTCAATTCAATTATTCAACCGATGGAGGAGTCAAAGCCAGTACCAATTTTGACCTTTCAACCAGAATCATCAGTTCTAGCACCAGTGTGTATTTAGTTGTCCAGTCAGTTTAGTCAGTTTTAACTACACCATTCATAGCGCCGGTCAATCGCAACTAGAAAATGCAGCAAATCCCAAACTGAGTCTCACCAGTAATGATTAATCAAACAAGACAATGCATGTTTGACACATCACAAGCACAACACAGAGATCAAGGGCGAGTAGCTAGTGGAGAATTCATGGCAAGGATACGTATAACTATGTGATGGGTTTTCCCATCTACATTTTACTTGCAAACTCTAGCGCCACTTGCTTCTCAGCTCGAAGAGCATGATCCAAGTCCACAAATACCTGCTTCTTCTTTGTGTAATCAAACTCCTTTAACAGTCATCATCCCCAACACACCTCTCTACTTTTTCAATGACTCATTAATGATAGATACGACAACTAAGTCATCTTCAACCGACACTTCTTCGTCTAAGTCATCCATGGGTAAAAAATCAAAGTCACGGTGCATGCAAGAAACCGGCCCATGGACAAGATGGTAGCAGAGGCAGAGAGCATTGAGGAGTCTTTAGATATGGTTCCACATGGCAAGATACTGAAGTATGTATTTCAAGAAAGCAAGCAGGCTCGAATCAAATTATGGGGTTTAGAAGTCATTATGGAAGCTACTGTTCTTCCCTTTGATGGGAAAATCACATAGCAGGTACTCACCTCATACAAGGTAGAGAAGAGTATTGTTTTCATTGATGGTTCAGCACTCAAGTTGACTTTGGGTGAGTTGGAACATTTCCTCAAACTCCCCAATGCTCAAAAAGCCACACCAACAACGATTGAGGAAGTTAGTCAGTTTTTGAAAGAAGACGACCAAGCCAAAAAGAAGTGTGAAGATGGTACTCAAGGTATTCCAATAGCAGCACTGGAACCCACTACAATATACATATTCATTGCTGAGATAATCATCTTGAAAAATAACCCCACTTATCTGTCAAAAATGATGTTTGTGATGCTACTACCCGGGGGATTCACCATGGAGAAATTATTGAACCACGTAACTGCAAGGGAGGGGGGTTCTTTTACAAGTTACATAAGCATATAAGTTAGGGGCAGGCGCCCAATAATTTATCTCCTAAGCTTAAAAATAAGAGAGGGGGTAATCATATTTGGGGGGGGGGGGGAACTGACCCAGGTTGATTACTTGTAACGATTGGTGTCCTGTGTGCACTAGAACATGGATGAATTTTTGGGAAGTTTTAAATCAGGTCTCAAATTTTCATCAAGCCGATCATAGATAAGGGCTGATTTGGAGCAGGCCAAGGGTTGGTTTACACCAGTTTTGGATGGGTCAAAATTGGATGAGTATCCACAGTGCAAGCTTATCATGCACGTAGTTTGAAAGTCAAACTAAGACACATTGAGGGTACATCTAGTTATCAATAGAAGTGGTTCCTTAGTACTGTGCTAGTCACTATGCTACACACTCTTTGACTAGTTTTACTCTATTAGATCATGTGTGACCTAAATTTTATATGTAAGATAGGGGTATGATAGTTTTCTTCATTGACTGTTGTATAAGCATAGAAAGGGGGGTCATATTCCCTAATATGAATTGTATATAGGGGTTTTATCAAAGTTGTCCGCTCGCAGGTGGCGTCCCATTTTATATATAGAGTGAATCCCCCGGGTGCTACTGGCCAAGGTTTTGAACCCAAAAGCTAGTATCAACATCACGTAGGTTTTGTATAACAGAGTTATTTAGTAGACTGCCAAGGCCAAATCCAGGAATTTATCTAAGGCTTGTTATGTCTGGAAATTTGTCTACTGGGTAGACCTACCTATTGTACCTGGGGTTATTCAGATGATTTGGAACAAAGTATCTGCTTCAAGAGTAAACAGGATTAACTTGGATTCATCTGATGAGGAAAGGGAGGATAGGGTTGATTCCCAGAGGGCTGGTTCAGATAGGGTTGGTTCACAGGCAAAGGGAAGCCCAACAAAGACATCTGATGAAAAAGGCAATGGGAAGAAGCTAGTTGGTGAGAAATGCCCTATCGCTGACACCACTAGCTCTGTTGCTAAGAAGCCCATAGAACTAGAATTAATCAAGGGGCTCAAAGTCAAAAGTCAGCAACTAGCAAGCACTGATACTACTACTACTGAGCAGAGTACACAGGAAAATAAGAAACCTTTTGATTAGCCAGGCAATACAATGAAGCAACAAACCACCAAAACTGAAGAGGGCAACCAGGTATCTGGCAGTGGTTTAGTACTAGAGACCAACAATCTACCACTTGTGAGGTTGGACCGGTTGTAGAGGTTGTAGAAAGCACCTCTTAAGGAAAGGTTGGTGATAGAGAAGGCTTTGCCATATCCCTTCCCAATGGAATTCTATGAGACAAATAAGATAGACCCAAAGATCATCACTCAAGGGTGTGTAGCGGATATTCAATTTGGTTGGAATACAATAGTCAATTCCATTGGACAAATGATAGAATCCCAGGCATCTACCTCCAGTGCTAATACAACACGACTTCAAGAGGTACTTGAGTAGGCCCAAGCTGAGCTGAAGAAGCTATAAGAAGAGAAGACTGTGTGGTCAGGCCAAAATCTAGCCATGCAGATACAAGAACGGTAGCACAAATGAGCAAAGAAAGGATTAGAAAAGAAGATCCATAAGATCACATAATTCAAGACTCATCAAGTGACAAAAGAGTCTATTTCCATAAGATCACATAGTTCAAGTGTCATCAAGTGACAAAAGAGTCTATTTTCCAAAAATACATTTATCAAAATCTAGTACTCGGAGAAAAACCAGGTCAATACAATACAACATTGGTCAATGAATCCATCATAAAATATATCGACCGTCAACAAAATCAGGATGAGGATTATGAGGAAGATGATGATGAGGCTAAGACATAGGATCAAGACCAGCATACCTAGAGGAAACCTAATGATGATGATGATGAAGATGGAACAGGTGGTCCACATACTGGTCCAGTCGTTGGGGGTTCAGCAACTGGGAGCACACCTCAAGATTAGGCTTTAGGTAAGCCAGTTGAAGACCATGAACCACCAATTGGAGACACTCAAAATCCACCTCAACAGACTAAGGAAGGTCAGATAGATCAAAGTCAGAATAAAGGGAAAGTCATTTTGAAAAATATGACTCTGAATTTGACCATAATCACTCTACTGAGTTACTAGCATTGAACAAGAGTTTCCAAACAGATAAAAATTATCAAATCAAGAAATTTAAGGACAATGACTCAGTCTACCTAGATCTAGAAAGATTTCAAATGCTCTATGTGGGAGCAAGAAGGATGGTTGCAGACTAGAAGTCAACCAGTTACCACAATCAAACAATTTGTCAGTTACCTGCACATCCTGTATGTGTCTAGGTACTACAAAGAATTGCAAAACGGGACCTTACTCTACTAATGACAGAGTGGTTAATCCAATTGCTAAAGACTTGACCACAGCAGACCTTAGGTCACTAGGGCTGCAAGTAGAAATGTTGTTGGGTAAGAAACCATCATAGAAATGCATGATAGACATTCGGTAGCAACTAAAGGAGATGCACTACAAGAGGTTGTGTGCTCTTATGACGCTGTTAGCGACGGAAATACATTGGGTTTTTATAACCCCCGGCGTCGCTACGAGAGCGTCGCTATAGACGTCGCTATATGCGTTGCTATGAGCGTCGCTATATAGCGACGCATATAGCGACGCCTATAGCGACGTTTACACAGAAGACTATAGCGACGCTACAGAGCCATAAATAGCGACGCTTATAGCGACGCCCGAGAGAATTTTTTTTTGGTGGCAGTTCAATGCCCTGCCACCCATCAACCATATTGTACTTGATTCACTTTTTAAAAAAAGTGCAAAGGTAGATAATAGACCCAAAATAGTCACCCACAAGACGCATTGTTTGCAAAATTGACAATTGTACACATCATAGGCAAAATGAATTGATTGGCAAATGTAATAATGACAATTGTACAACATCATAGGCATAAAGAATTGATTGGCAAAAGGAACTGCGGTGACAAATGTAATAATATACATGGTTCAAAAAGACGTATAAAATCCGTCTCATGATACATAAGCTATGAGAAACCCTAAACTAATGCTATCTAGCTACGGCTAAACTGACGTCGTCTAGTCAGACGTCTCATCGCGTCCAAGCGGCGTATCTGTCGGATTCTGCAAAAAAAGACAATAAGACAGCTTTCAGTAAGTATAAACATATAACGACATTTATAACACAATACAAAAAATAAAAAAGAGTAAACGCTAATACTAACCATGCCGCCGCGAGAACTGAAAATGTCCATCAGGGCGTTTAAGCCCTTCCTGCCTGCGTACTCGCGCTCGTACGGTGTGGGATCACGTCCTGTCATCGACCACTATCAAAACATACAAAGATTTCATTATGTTAGAACTAAAAAACTCATAAACCCTATACTATCAAACATGCATAAAGAGCAATGTGAAAAGACTTACAAAATCGGCCTTAAATGATGCCCATCCACCGCTCCTCAAGTGGTGCGAGCTCCCTGCCTCTACTCGCGCTCTGGCTGCATCCTTTTGTTGCTTCCACTTGTCGGGATTCTCGCGCGCTGCTTTCTTCGCATTCTTCCAATCTTCTTTGGCCAGCCAATCTGGCCTGTTCCACCCATTCTTGATTGCTTTTTGCACTTCGGAACGCTTGTGTTTGCAGTATTCGTGCATTCGAATCTTCATCAGGTCTTCATTGAAGCGCTGATCCCGTGTTGGAACGGGAAACTCATCATGAAGTATGCTGATGACTCTGTTTTTTAAATCACTTGGTACTTCACTCCATTTGTTTAGTATGTAGTGTCTAAACAGCTGAGAGCAAAGACCACGCATGCGCGAGATCACCTTCTTGCCGTCATCATCCATGATGATGCCGCCGCTGATGTCGACGGAGTAAGGCAAGCCCTCTGGCCGGTGACGCGTGAACCTGGGTGTCCCGGTAGGGGTCTCTAGCGGCGTGTCGATGGGGGTACGGACGTCAGGTGTCTCCACCGGCGTCTGGGCCCGAAGCGAGGAGTGTCGAGTGGGGTGGCTCCTGGCGGAGTAGGTAGAGGTGTGTAGCTTCTAGGAACAGTCAGCCGTGCAAAACCTGGCGTAGATGGCGATGTTGTGGCTGGTGTGGGGGCGGGCAAAGAAGGGGAGGGTAAAGAGCCTCGTCGAACACGAGGCGGTGTGGAGGCATCGGTGGCGGAATCCCCACAACAACCGCCACCGCCACCACTAGAGCGCCGGTGTCTAGAGGAGTGTGAAGCTCGTCTCGTCGACGCCGAAGCTTCGGAGCGCGCCGAATGCTCCGAAAGAGAGGGAGATGCGGATGGTGTAGGAACGCACGATGATGCGCCAGAGCGATGACGCTCCACGTACCACTGTCTCTGCTGCGGTGACAAAGAAGAAAGAAACTCCTCATTATCCATACCTGCATTAAACACACGAATATTTAAACTTAATATTGAATGAATAGAGTAGACAATGACGCAAAGACCATTAAATACAATGAGGTAATGACGCATATAAATACAATGACGCAATGAATCGAGTGATAGAAGAGGCAAGTCGAAAACTCAGAATTTTCAATCAAAAGATGTGAGCGCGAGTAGAAAAGAGCGTTATATATACACCATGGAAGGTACTTAGAGAGCCAGAGCTTTTACAACACGGAGCAAAATTGTTCAAATACAATATTTGTGGCTTTAAGAGATCTCTCTCTCATCCTCGCATAACTCAGCATAACTTCCTATATCTATATAGAGCTCTCCGTTTAAACACATATCCTCTGTTTCATTTTGTAGCTCCTCTACATGCACCCCATATAGAGTAGTAGCATCTTGATGCTCGTCTGGCACCACCGCAGCGGCTTCTGATTGAGCATCTTCTCTGATCTCCTCCATTGATGTCGTTGTGATTGGCACATGGTAGCCTTCATACGTCCTTGCACTACGAGGGGCTACCTCTATGACGTACCACCAGTTTGATGTAGACTTTGTAGGATGAAATATTACCTGCCAGAGCCACATAACTTACATGAGAGCTTTCAAGCACATAACTTGTAAAAGGGGGATGTTAACTATTTATATACTTACTTGTTCACAATGCTCGGGTAGTACGAAAGTGTCTCTTAGGTCAGTCCATTTCTTAGTAGAATCCACCTCAAGAAAACCAGACTCTCCTCTACGCACAGTAGCGTTGCGACCCTCCATGATTATCTTGAACCATTGCATGTCGCACAAGTCGACAAAAAATCCTCTGTAATCGATCCTCAAAATCTCTTGCAGCGTGCCGAAGTAAGTGAGTTCCGCCACCACAGGATCTGCATCAGAGGAACGTCGTCGACTAGACTGTTCAAATTTTGCCATGATTCCACAATCTTGAGTAAAACGCTTTTTGTCGATTTGTTCCACCCTAAAATGTCGACCTTTACACCATGCTGCTGTGTATGACTTATACTACAACGAACAAAGATTATGAGTGGCCGTTCAAACGTTTATAAATAAAGTCACTTGCTAGTCGTACATTGCAAACTTACCTTGGTCGCGCAACCCCGAGAGTACTCCCACTCTTCTTCAGTCACTTCGTCACTGCATAGGTGCCCCTTCTTCGTAGTCAACCACGGGGGAATGTTGTAGTTGACGATGACAACGGGCCATACACTGTAAGATGTTGATCTTTGACCAAATGGATTTACGCCATCCATAGCCAGGCCTAAGCGCAAATTTCGAGCATCCCTGGCAAAATCCGACCATGTTCCATCTATATGTTTCCAGGCTGCGCAATCTGCAGGAATTCGTAGCACACCATCCGAAGATTTATTCTCCTCATGCCATGATGCTAGGGCAGCCATGGACTTACATTCGAAGAAATGCTTGATGCGAGGAAGCAGAGGAAATTGTCGCAAAACCTTTTGTGGAATTTTTATCCCGTGGAGATCTACTCGATATCTTTCGGAATCACATTTCGGACACTTCTCCATGTCTGTGTATTCCCCTCTGAAAAGAATGCAGTCATTAGGACAAGCGTGGATAGAATTGTAATCCATCCCCAAGTTTCGCAAAATCTTTCTTGCTTCATCTCGGGAATCTAGCATCACATTGTCAGCTGGTAGTATGTGCTCTTTCAGCAATCTACACAACATAAAAATATGATACAGTTGTGTAAAAATCTATCAGATCATTGTACATTTAGAGTTCTATTAAAGTAAACTAATTGTAATAGACCACCTGAAAAGCGCTGTGACGCTAGTGTCACTCCATCCAAACTTTGCCTGCATGTTGAGAAGAACCAGGAGTGCTTTCAATCTAGACATACGTGCTCCATTATACAATGGCGTATCGGCTTCACTTTTCATATCATCATAGATAAGCCTTTCTGAATCCATGATCGTCTCGATCATTTCATCAATCTCGGGCTCAAACATTGCCTCGTTGGGAATGTGCTCTGCATGATCATCCCTTGAGCTATCAGAGGCTACATCTTGTGGCCTCACATATGCTGCTTGACCAAAGCGCCTGCGAACACGTCTATTGGGTTGCAAGATTGCTGCTTGTTGGCCAGCGTCAGAGTCCGACGAGTTATAATTGGCAACAACTCGATCTATAATAGATGGATTGAACTCGCCAAATTCGCGAACGTGCTGCAAAGAAACACGTCTTGTCCGTCGCACAGCATGCTTGCATTGATTACAAGGACATAAGACCCTCGTTGAGAGATAGGTGTTTCGGTTGGACGGTCCCACATCCTCGTCGCTACTCATAATGAGGATAAAAAACTTATAACCTGGACAACAAATTTAATATTCTATTGGCATTCTTCGTCTTATCTCTCTCTCTCTCTCTCTCTCTCTCTCTCTCTCTCTCTCTCTCTCTCTCTCTCTACCTCACATTCTCTAGTCATGTCCAATCCCCGCACACCTCGGTCTAGAGGTGCACGGAGATCAGAACCACCGGGTTATAATCTCGTCTTTATTGGTCAATACCTATATTTGTGGGTACAAGAAATCTACACACCCACGTCTACATGATACTGCATGTAGTGGACAAAACCCCTTTGCCTCTTCTCTAGCTGTAGCACTTCACTTCATCTTAACATCTTTTCACAGTGGATCTTTTCACTGTTCATCTAACTCTAAACCCTAAACCGCAAGTAATTCTTGCGTGGACTCGATCTAACGTAAATAAGCGTAAATCTAAATAAACGTAAATCTAACTAAAAATAAAGCTAAATCTAATTTAACGTAAGTCTAATGACTAGAGGTTGTCTAGATGGTCATTGTGTCGGGGATGTAGTGACTCTTGCCGCCCTGAAGATCCACCTTCTTCCCTATCTTCTGAAGACATTTCACCAGTACTTTTGGATCGACGCAGCCCACCATGAGTGAAGGCAGCAATACCCTATATTCCATTGAGGGCTTTCTTCACCCGCTTCATGCAGGCATCGCAGTCTATGGAGACCTAAATCTAATCTAATATAACGTAAATCTAAATCTAGCTTAAATAAACGTAAATCTAGTTAAAAATAAACCTAAATCTAATTTAATGTAAGTCTACATATAACCTAATCTTTAACGTCTTTTAAGATAGTTTCCTACGACGTTATAACTCTCTTCTTCTTGTGTGTGTGCGCGTGTGTGGATGTGTGTGCCAATAAAAAGAGATAAATGGTATAACCTTTCTATCACCCATGCCAAGTATGATAGATTGATTATGCCATTTTCCTCTTGAATAATAGGTCTTGAGTTCAACTCCTCGTCGGCTAGATCTTTAGGTCTTTTAATTTTAATTAGTTTCCTACGACGTTAAATTAGTTTCTCTCTCTTTCTCTCTCAATGTGTGTGCGTTTTTTTGGATCGTATGCATGTTTTCTCTCTCTTTTCCTCTCTCAATGTGTGCGTTTTTTGTTTATGCATGTTCTCTCTCTCTTTTCCTCTCTCAATGCGTGCGTTTTTTGTTTATGCATGCTCTCTCTCTCTTTTTCTCTCTCAATGTGTGTGTGCATTCTTTGTTTATGTATGTGTGTGCGTTTTTGTTTTTGTTTGTACTCTCTCTCTCTCTCTCTCTCTCTCTCTCTCTCTCAAAAACACTATGTGTGTGTGTGTGTGTGAGAGAGAGAGAGAGAGGGAGAGAGAAAGAGGGGAAGGGAACATGAGAATGAGGAGAGGGAAGGAGCATACCTGGCTCTCCTTCCTCTCCTCGTGTGTGTGTGTGTGTGTGTGTGTGTGTGTGTGTGTGGAGAAGAAAAAGAGAGAGAGAGAGAGAGAGAGAGAGAGAGTGAGGGAGAGCGTTACCTGCTCCTTGCTTGAGGACGCCGAAAAACTCAGATCTGAGATCTGAGTTTTTGGGCGCGCTCGGTTATTTTTTTACCCCAGCCGGCGTCGCTATGAGCGTCGCTATAAGCGTCGCTATGAGCGTCGCAAACTTACAAAGAAATTTGCGACGCTCATAGCGACGCTTATAGCGACGCTCATAGCGACGCCGGGAAAAAAAATTTTGAGCGTCGCTGTGTGAGCGTCGCTAATATGAAGAGCCTCTTGTAGTGATGCTTGTACATATGAAAAGTGCTAGGTGTGTTTTGGATCTGAGGTTGAAAACCTTATAAGAGAGCCATGAAGCTAGCAGTACGACAGGACCCAAGACTAGAATGAGTCTAAGGACACATCCAAAGAGTCTGCTCCACCTAGTCAAGCTTACAAGAAAAATGATGCAGCAGGAGAATCAGATGGTGTTGAATTTTCTAGAGTCGCATTGTTGTATGCCATCCTAGGAAAAGAAGCTAAATTACCTTGCTTCTTTCTAGCTCTTTATCCACCTCACACTGAGCCAACAAAGATATATTCAGATAGCTGACAAGATCAAAACTTGGTAAGAAGAGGCGACTATGGAATGGCTTGCATGGAATAAAGTACTACAAGATGCACTACAGAAGATTGTGATCGGTGAGCTACTGGATGGCCTCTGCAAATTTTAGTTGCTAATGGGCCACTGGAAAATTTAGATCAGAAGGCTCATTTGGATCAAAAACCAGCGGCTATTGCAATTGACAATTGAGGCCTGTAAAATTCTAGAGAAGAAACTGTCTAGCAAAGCAATCTCTGAACCTCAATTCAGAGAAATGGTTGAGATCTTGTTCGAAGTTGCATTAAATGCAACCAGCCATTGCCTCATGGATGGATGCACACTGCATCCTATTGTCACAAATTGACCACCATGACTCGCCTAACAAGAGGCAAGCGCACTCTATGTAAAGTTGACACCAAGACTTGGGATGTTATGAAGCCCTATGAAGTGGAAATGAAGATTTTCAGGAAGGAACAACTAGAGAAAGAGCAATTATTTAGACTGATTTAGAACGAAAATGTTGGAGCCACTACCCATCTTAGAGACCATCTAAGAGGAAGAAGGCACCTGCCAAGAAGAGGTTCGCTATTGGCCATTTGCAAGATAAAGTCAATCCAATGGTTTCAGTAGCAAGCACCTTTGGAATCATATGCTAACATAGAAGAGCTAACATCCCAAATACAACAAAAACAATAAGCAACGGGGAATCATTATTCAAAGCGTTATTGGGAAATTGGAAAACAATATGGGAATCTTTATCTATAAATCTTGGTATTACCAAAATTCAAGAAAGGCGAGGAGGAATGTTGAAGGCAAGAACAACCTCTAGGACTAGCGGACATCTGAAGCTTCTAGAAGCAGTAACCAAGCAGTTACCATAGTAACTAATAGTGCATGCACAGTCAGTCAGAACGGAAGCTATAAATAGGATTGACTATTCATTTTTAGGATACTTAGATGCTTAGGTTCTGATCTACTTGTACTCTTAGACTCATTACACTTCTGTGATCTTTGTAGCACTTTGTAATCATTTGTTGCAATCTCTCTCTTTCTGTAATCCCAGAGCCATCTATTGGCATACTTGATGCTCACCAATTGTAATCTGATTATTTTGAGTGCAATCCCAGTCTCAGTTTCAGTTACAGTTTCTCATCATTTAATTTCCAATTCTATCTTCCAATAGTCTGAAGTGCTATCCGTAGTCTCTAAGTCTGACATCTCTAGTTCTAGGTACCAACCTGGAATAGCTGTCTGCACACATCCAGCTCATTCCATACACAAAGGCTACGGACATGGTAAATGTGTTTTTTGTGACGGAATGAAACAATACAACATTTACTTTGGCTTTGTACAAAGACTATTAAATGGTGGGTGTGGGCCATATATTGGTGGAATGCCTCATGGGGGGTCAAATGTACCAAGTATGTCCTCACCTTTGGACTCTTTATAGAAAAGGATGAGTCTATGTTATTTTTTCTTTCATCTTTCAGAGTGGTTCATTTGGTATGTGCATGATGATGGGATCTTTGAGGGAGCCCAATTATATGGGGCTTATTGTCCCTATGCATGAAATCAAGTTTAAAATGCTAGAAGATGTTAGTACTCTAGCTATATCCTTTTGAGGATCATTTGGTATGTTCGTAATGATGGGATCTTTGAGGAATTTTAATTTTATAATACTATTGTCCCTATGCGTTTAATATGCTAGAAGATGTCAGTACTCTAGCATATAAGGGTCTAAGGAAAAGTATAAACTTATCATGGGCAAGATGTAGCACATTTGTATAAAATTGTAAGTGTAAAATACATTCTTTAGAGAGAGAGAGAGAGAGAGAGAGAGAGAGCTAGCTCACCACTTTTTTCTGCTAGCTTCTCATGCGGTTGCCTCTCTTACACACTAAAACGCACACAGGCTAAGAGTTAAAGGTATGATGGTAGTGGTTCATGCTAAAAGATGACAAAAACAAGCTGATGTGATGAGAAGTAAGGACTCACATAGGGTACGCCAGATTCTTACCAGACTTTTGATAGTACTTGTAGACTTATGACCCAAGGAAATCTTGAAGTTGTCAACTTTGATGCATTATGCACATGTTGACACTCTCAAATTTGCAAGGGACATAATGTGTTTACACAAAGAGACTTTTCCCCAATGCTTCAACATTATGCCCTCCATTGAGGGGAATGAGAGCTGCATTGGATGGCTAATATGGCGTGGTGTGGATAAGGGAATAGGATCAACCATGTAAAAGCAAGCTCGATGTGATAAGAAGTTGGGCACTCAAGTAGGGTAGGAAGCTCAAACTCTTGAATGTACAAGGGACATAATGCGCATATATGATGAGAATTTTTCTAGTACATCAACATTCACTACAACACATCGCATGGATACCGTGACCGTATCGGCGTAAATAAACGTGTTATGAAAATCTCGAGTGTCAGTATATGTATTGAAATAAGCATTGGTACCATCGTAGTGGAATGACCGTTGATATAGCAGGCGTCGATATACGCGGTGGTATATAATATGTCAATACTGACGTGCATACCGACGGGCCGGCATACCATCACCTATATGGATGCTCATACCAATGCCAAAACTTGTAAAAAAATTTGAGCAGCGAGGGTTGGCATCTGGTGCTGCATGTATTGTAGCACCAAAAGCAACCCTCTTTTCTCAAAGGACAGAGTGCAAAAGCAACCACACTCCACCTTCATATCGCCTAAAACTTCCATAGATGTGTGAGTACATATTGACCATGACGCGTTTCACGAAACATAACCATGACAATACTCACAAAGCATAACCATCATGTAAATCGCAAACCCTAACCATAACTGAATTATGAGACCATAAACATAACTTTAACCATAACCATAAAGAAATTCTCAAACGATAACCAGCATAACCATAACCAAGTTCTCAAAGCATAACCATAACCTTAAGCGAATTCCAAGACCATAACCATACCCCTAACTGGATTCTAAAAATGCTCCCTGATTCCCTTCCCACCTCTTAGAACAGATGCAAGCAATGCTTAGATTGCATCTAGGTGACTTGTACCAAAAGAAGGCCAGTGCAGCAGCTTAACAAGAGTTCAAAGTGCTGATCAAGGTAGGATTAAGGAGCACTTAAGAGATGCAAAGGTAAAGATCAAGGTAGAAGTAAAGGAGAAGTTAGAGGCAACATACATTGGCACATGTATGTCATGAAGGATGTACAAGTAGTATTTCCTTCTCTTTCCTCTGCCTCACACCGCATTGTAGCACAGGTGCCTTCAATAAATGACATATCTATGAGTCTCTCTCTCTCTCTCTCTCTCTCTCTCTCTCTCTCTCTCTCTCTCTCTCTCTCTCTCTCTCTCACTAGCCTCTCTCTAGCCTGGCTCTACAATAATTGAATAGGATGGATGTCCAGCTTCTTTCTCTTGAATTATAGGTACCAAAAAATATATGATGTGACGTCATTTGTTCTTTATAAATGTAAGGCTTATGTAGGCAGTGTTGGCATGCCTAAGCACTACAAGAAGCCTTATTGTTGTGCCATTGGTAAGAGCGAGCGAGATCCGATGTAGGGGGGTCATGCGAACTAGTGGAATTTAAAAAACATAAGAGTGCAAGGAGGTCATGCTAGAACAAAACATTATTAGTTGGTTGAGTAGCAATCTTTTCGATGAGCTTTTGTTAAAAAGTTTCTCTTGTTTCTTTAAAAATCTCAATCTACGTTGTACCGGATGAGTTTCTTATTAAATCAAGTAAGTCCCCAAAACGACTTTTTGAGAAACCCATTAATTAGTTTTTTTTTTTTTTGGGGGTGGGGGGGGGGGGGGGGTTTTTTTTTAAAAGTAGTTAAATACTCTTGGCTTGTAGCTTAGTGGTTAAGGTTGATTTTTTTTTTTTAGTAGTTAAATATTCTTGGCTTGTAGCTTAGTGGTTAAGGTGCTAAGTAATGAGGTCAAATCCTACCCATTTGGATTGGTTTTAAATTGTGAGTTGAATGGAGATGCTAATTGGAGATGTTAAAGCAGTTTGGGAAGATTCTATGTAATGAAAAATGAAAGTAGAGTCAGTAGTGAACTGCAGTGAGGTTGCCTTCCTTGATTTGCCATCCCCCACATCTGTCATCCCCCCTTAACTTTGGCAAGCCTTGGAACTTCTCATCTTGTTGGATTTTCAATAGTTGGAAGAGGACAAGCATACCACTTTTCCACATGCTATATAGTAGCTTGCATATTGAACCATGATAGACTCTTGAGTGCTTGAAACGTCAACTTGAAGGACAATATTCAATCATCTTTCCAATTGAACTACCACTAAATGAAAGAAAGGGGGGGCTTTGTTCCCCTTGAGACACATTTTCAATTTATTGAATGAGAGAATGGTGAAGTGGACGGAAAGGTGAAGGCATCTGCATAGAACCAAAGATACGTAGGAGGAATGCGTTTCCAAGGATAAAAGCCAAATCTAAACTTTATCAATTACTCGTCCTTGGAAGAAAGTGACACCCACTCCCCTTCTGAAAATCAAGGAATGATTGAATCAAGAATGGGCCCAACAAAGACAAATAGCAAGCATACAAGTGGCATTGAGGACTCTAGATTGCCTAAGAGAACAATCCAAACAACCGTCTAGAACGAGCCATGACTATGTACACTCGAGTGTTCGGGAAAAATCATTTTCACAAACATACAAAAATCCCTCCAAGATCACAAATTTGAACCGGAAATTTTACAATACTAGTCATTATTTTTTGCAAAATTACACTACTTTCCATGTATTTTAAGCGAAATTTTCTCCTTCTTGCCCTCCCCTCAACCCACTACTTTGATTTTGCAACCGGCTCAAGGCTAAGCTAAGGCATACTTTTCCCGAACACTGTAGTACACTCCCTTAAAATTGGCTAAAGAAAAAAGAGCTAGATTTTGCAAAACGCATCAAAAGAATATACCAAAGGTGCTACATACACCTAGCACAAGCTAAGAAGAAGAAAGGAGAAGAAGAGAGTTAGACATACATTTGATATTTTATTATTTCCTAAAGTATTGGACCCATCTTTTTCCTACATTAAAAACTATTTTAGTTTTAGTTTGTAAAAGGATCCCTTTGTTTCATAGCCTTACATTACTTACTTCATTTTCAATTGATCGTTTTTCATTCTCACAAGTGCTTTAGACTAAAACTATGTGCTCTATATAACAACATAATATCGAAATGTTTTATTCATGTTTTTTTCTCATAAAAAGAAATGGGTTCAAAATTGAACCCACTTACTACCTTCTTTTTCTCCACTAGTATGGCAAAGGCGGCATCTCTTTTTCTTTTTATCGCATGCACAGGGGCTTCTCTCAATTTTGGAGTTTAACTTTCATGTCTCAGATTTTAACACGTGTAAAAAGCTCTCTCTTCCGCCATATTATGTTAAATTAGATAACACTTAACTTTCTTTTAAAACCTTTGAATGATATTCCTTTGTAAATAGAATCGTGAAAATTTTATAACATCAAGGTTTCATTGGCTACACTTATGCAAGACAAATATCTCTTGACTAGCTACAAATTACAATTTTCTCATGGGCTTCAATGCACAAAAAAATAATATATATATTTTTAATACGCAATCAATTTTTTCCACGAAATATGGATTAGAGGATCCCTCTTGGGAGAATCTTACTTGAGCTTTTTCAAAGATAGGACACAAAAATCTAGTGAGTTTCAAAAGGAATATTGAGGAATCATATCTATTCGAATTAGCCTTTCCAATAGCTTTGTAACACTCAATAAAAGGAGAAACACGCCCTCAAAAAAACAACTCCATTTGAAGCATAGTTCATAAAAACATAATTATTTACAAAAAGAAATATATATGGATTAGATGACCACCCTTGGGAGAATCTTGAATGTTTTCAAGGATAAGACACAAAAATCTTAGTCAGTTTCAAAGGGAATATTGAGGCATGAAATCTAGTTGAATTAGCTTCTCAAATACCACACACTAGAAGGAGAGACCATGCCCATATACCCAGGAAAACAACTCTAGGTGAAGCATAGCTCTCAAGGAGTCACTCATTTTCTTCATTATACTTTGTTAAAGGCAAAGAACTTGAGTGCATGTATGAGGTTTATACCAGGGAAGGTAAAGCAAGATATGGACAAAATGCGATCGCATGTTTCGTACTCTCCTCGATGGTTTATTGGTGTCTGATTGGTGTCTAGATTATTGAAGGAAATATTTCACCAAAATAACAAAAGATGAAAAACAGCTTTTTCACTCTCTGATTGATAATATATCACCACTTGATTGATAATATATCACCACTTGTATTCAATCGCCTCTCTCACTTTCTCTCTTAAAGACCAGGATACCTTATTTGGTAAGCCCTTGTCTTTGCGAAGACCTTCCTCAATAGTTTATATTTTAAAGAATGAATTGACACTGATGATCCATCATAGAAATATGTGTATTCACCTAATGCAATTTCTCAAATTCCTTTTTATTTTTTTTAAAAAAACTATGACACCCGGGGAGTTCACTAAAGTATATGTAACATAGCACGTACATTCAACAGAAGGGATTTCAATTTCTTGTGAATTACATATTCATTTGTACAAGAGGGGTATAAGGGGTAATTATAATCCATTTTCGCAAGCGCACATGACATTAAAAAAATTTACTTAGTGAACGCCTTGGGTCATTATGACACTAAAAGGAGTAGTTTCATTTGCAAGGATGGGATACATATTATGTTCACTCAAAGATATGAGGTGGGACTAGAAAGATTTGCAAAA
Organism: Adiantum capillus-veneris; assembly: GCF_014529385.1. NCBI lineage: Eukaryota > Viridiplantae > Streptophyta > Polypodiopsida > Polypodiales > Pteridaceae > Adiantum > Adiantum capillus-veneris. The sequence continues at coordinate 117,295,080 of NC_140932.1, read as the reverse complement.
TGGGGAAGTATTTGCAAGCTATACAAAATTTTGTATTGGATCTATATAAGAAGCTTTAAGAAGCAGAATCCCAAAGGTAAACAAGAGCAATGATTAACTTAAAAGGCCGGATCTTTTTTGCAAAGGAGGCGACTTTTTGGCACACAGGGAACCACACATGTTTTCAAAGCATATTTTTGGTCCACAGTAGTACCCCATCATTATGGTTGTGGAACGACCTTAGTCAATTGGCAAAAGCCACTCTTAAGCATCTCCTTTGACCCTCATGATGTAGCATGTGGTGCTTGAACATCATCGAGTGACGGTGGCAGGATCGTGTGTGCTTCTAGAGATTAATATAAACTTAGAGTGACTAACTCGAGTGCTCAAAGGCAAGAGCCACATAGCAAGTGAAAGTAAATTTAGTGTGTCTCCATTAGGATTCAAGTCCACAACCTCTTTGAGAGTTAGGCATCCCCTTTGATCACCACAAAGGTAGTGTGTGGTGGTGCTCGAGCATCGAGGGAGCATAGCAAGATCCCTCCCTTCAAATGATTATACGGGGAATCACTTGCCAGCAAGTCAAAAAATATTAAGGGTGTGTCCATTATAATTTCTACGCACAACGCATGTGCTTATACCAATAGAGTAAGTGAAAGGCCATCTTTCAAAAATGCCTTAAGCATGTGCGTTCAAGAGGTATTTATAAAATCCCTTTCCGCACACACTTCACCACATGAATTTAAAAGAAAAAACCCAGAACTTTGTTAAACTTTTATCTTTTTAATCCCTCTTGTATATATAATTTTGTAACACTTTGAGGTATAAAAACCCTTCTGGGTAAATGTTCACGTGTTCTACTTATACATTTTGAGGGGGACCCGGGTGAAAGGAGATTAAAGTTGTGTCCATTTGGATTTGAACTCACAACCTCTAGAGACTTAAGTGCTTATAGCACTAGACTAAGTCCTTACTACTAGCAAAATCTTGTGTTCAATTTGAAGAAAGTTAAGAGAGATGCAATCTCATTAATGGAAAGAAGAGCTAGAGTGCCTCCATTAGGACTTGAACTCACAACGTGGAGTTTGTGATCGACTTGGAAGAAGACTAGACCATTAGAGAAAGTCTTTAACACCATCAAGATCTCGTGTTAAAATTTGACACAATTGGAAGCAAGTAGATGAAGAGATGGAAGCAAAGTATAGTGTGGTGCTTGAACATCATCGAGTGACGGTGGTAGGACCGTGTGTGCTTCTAGAGATTAATTTAAACTTAGAGTGACTAACTCGAGTGCTCAAAGGTAGGAGCCACATAGCAAGTGAAAGTAAATTTGGTGTGTCTCCATTAGGATTCAAGTCCACAACCTCTTTGAGGGTTAAGCATCCTCTTTGATCATCACAAAGGTAGTGTGTGGTGGTCCTCGAGCATCGAGGGAGCATAGCAAGATCCCTCCCTTCAAAATGATTATACAAGGAATCACTTGCCAGCAAGTCAAAAAAGATCAAGGGTGTGTCCATTATAATTTCTACGCACAACTCATGTGCTTATACTAGTAGAGTATGTGAAAGGCCATGGGGTTCCACCTTTCAAAAATGACTTAAGCACGTGCGTTTGCGAGGTATTTATTAAATCCCTCTCCGCACAAACTTTACCATGAATTTTTTTTTAAAAAAACCCGTAACTTTGATAAGAATTTCATTTTTTTTAACCCCTCTTCTATATATAATTTTGTAACACTTTGTAGTATGAAAAACCCTTCGGGGTGAATATTCACGTGCAACACTTATGCATTATGAGGGGGACCCGGGTGAAAGGAGGTTAAAGTTGCCTCCATTTGAATTTGAACTCACAACCTCTAGAGACTCAAGTGCTTATAGCACTAGACTAAGTCCTTACTACTAGCAAAATATTGTGTTCAATTTGCAGAAAGTTAAGAGAGATGCTATCTCATTAATGGAAAGAAGAGCTAGGGTGCCTCCACTAGGATTTGAACTCACAACGTGGAGTTTGTAATGGACTTAGAAGACTGACACCATCAAGATCTCGTGTTAAAATTTGACACAATTGGAAGCAAGTTGATGAAGAGATGGAAGCCAAGTATGAATGAAGAAGCCGATACAATTAGATTAAGTCTTTACCATTAAAGACTAATGGCTTTAGCATTAGGCTAAGTAGTATTTACCATTAAACTAAGCCTATAACTTTAGACTAATGTCATTACCATCAGGGTAGGTCTTTGCCGAGAAAATCTAATTATTAGATTAATGTCTTTACCATTGGACTAGTGTCATCACCATTGGACTAATGTCTTTGTCATTAGACTAACTTGAGACTAATGTTTACAATCAGACTAGAAGCTTTTACCAACGTGCTAAATTTGACACATTTATTAGAAGGAAGTTAATTATGAAGAGATGGTAGCAAAGTATTAATGATCCTTCCACAATAATGGGAGGAACAGAGAGACGGGCAATCTGCTTTATACCAAACACGACTCTCTCATGGTCCCAATAGCCATAAGCCACTCCACTGTTTCACTCGGCTTGTATTGGGACACGGGGCCTAATCCTCAAAGTGCTGCAAACATTCCAAAGTGAGGAATCCATCCACACCGTGATATGACACTCGGATCCAATTATGTTAGATTTCCACCCCATGTGGTCACAGTTGAATCAATACACCAAAGGCTGCCCAAAAGACACACACACATTCTCTCTCTCTCTCTCTCTCTCTCTCTCTCTCTCTCTCTCTCTCTCAAGCACACATACACCCCCACCCACAATCATTGCCATCCCCACCATTGATTATAAGTAGACTCCCCCCCCCTCCTCTCATCCAATCAAACTAAGCAACCCTCACTCTCTCAGCTTCCAATTCCTTGCTCCTTGCATATCCCCTAGTGCCATTCCACATGTCTTGCCACGCGCCGATCGTCGCTCTGCATGCCGGTACTCTAAGATATCCTGAATTCTAACTCTTTGTCCTAATCCCCCACCTATATAGATACTGTGGTGCCTTCATTTGAATTTGCCACATGAAGGATCACTACTTTTCTCCTTAGCAATTATCACCAAAAGCAAGTACACATACACACATATCCTCAGGTGAATTTTGTTGGTCAACACCCTGCCTATTATACCTTCAAGTTGAGGAGTACTTGAGGTCAGCTCCTTAGATACTTGTAAAGCCTTTCTAGCTTGACTTGACCATGGAGAAGAAGCCCTTCAACAGACAGTTTATAATGCAAGTCCTCAAAGGACGGTGGATGGTGGTTGTCGTCTGCCTCTACATCCTTGCATTCGCCGGCGGTCCATATGTCTTCGGAATCTACTCCGAAGCCATCAAAGCAGAGCTTCAATATGATGAAGAAACCATTGACACTTTGAGCTTCTTCAAAGATTTGGGTAACAATGTGGGTATTGTCTCAGGATTGCTGAATGAAATCCTGCCTCCATGGATAGTGCTTGGAGTGGGTTCATGCATGAACCTATTCGGCTTCGTCATGATGTGGATGGCTGTGACGCACCGCATTGCGCGGCCTCCCCTCTGGCAAATGTATCTCTACATGACAGTGGGATCGAACTCTATGAGCTTCTTCAACACTGGTGTGGTTGTCACATGTGTGAAAAACTTTCCAGAGAGTAGAGGTGAGGTTCTAGGGCTTGTGAAGGGCATTATTGGGCTTAGCACAGCCATTCTCACACAAATCTATCATGCTTTATATGCCCAAAACACAGAAGGCATGATTCTTCTTCTAGGCTGGCTTCCATCTCTAGTGACTTTCATCTGCATGTTTGTCGTTCGACCCACAAAGCCCGTCGAGGACAAGAAAGAAGGCAAGCACTTCTTCTCTTTCCTTTACTTGGCCTTGTTTCTTGCAGCTTTCCTCATGCTCATCATTATAGTGGAGAACCAAGTTCGCTTGACTTCCATCTCATATAAGATAATAGGAGTGATCATCTTGCTCTTAGTGGGATTGAATGTGGTGATCGCAATCCGGGCAGAGCGTGGAAGTGATGCATGCGAGGAAGAGAATGAAAAAGAGCTTAAAGATCAAGGGTTCAAAACATGTAGTAAGAAGCAAGCAGTGGTGCATAATGATGAAACTTCTTTGCAGAGTAGCATTCAACCACCCATGAAGTCTGGCCAAGGTGGTCGCGAAAGCGTGGAAGAGAAAGAGGCAATGACACCGGCCGAAGAGTCGAAAGGTGAGGGAGAGCCAGCTAGCATTGCAAAGTCTAATGGCAATCCCTCATTCTCCATATCAGCCTACAAGCTGGAAGACCCAAATGAGGATTCAAAATGGATAAGAACGGTGAAGCATTTCTACAAAAGCTGGCCACAGAGAGGGGAGGATTTCAGCATTCCACATGCCATGCTGAGTCTGGATATGTGGATAGTGTTTGTGGTTGCGACATGCGGCATCGGAGCAACGCTGACGGCGATCGACAATGTGGGACAGATAGGGGCATCATTAGGGTATTCTGCAGTGAGCATAAGCACATGTGTGTCATTGATAAGCATATGGAATTTCTTAGGCAGGGTGGGGTCGGGGTACATATCAGAGATGTTGTTGCGGCGGTATAGGTTTCCGCGGACGCTGCTGTTGATGGTGGTGGTGGGTTTATCATGTGCTGGACATCTCATACTAGCATTTCCAATGCGGGGAGCCCTGTATACAGCGTCAGTAATCGAAGGGTTGAGCTTCGGCGCGCAGTGGCCCATTTTGTTTGCAGTAATATCAGAGCTATTTGGGCTGAAGCACTACGCGACGCTGTATAATGTGGCGCCGTTGGCGGCACCGCTCGGGTCGTATTTGCTGAAGGTGAGGGTGGCGGGGTTTCTGTATGATCGGGAGGCGGCGGTGCAGGCGGAGGCGGCGGCCGGAGGGAAGGCGGTGGCGCTGCAGCATTGGATGGTGAGTGGGAGAGTGGGTGGCGGGAGCAAGCGAGAGGTTGTGTGTGTTGGGCCCTCCTGCTTCCGCCTCACTTTCCTCATCATGACGCTGGTGAGTGCGCTGGGCACTATCATCGCTGGCTGGCTTGTGCTTCGTACGCGCAAGTTCTATCGCCAACCCACGTCTAGTTCTGCTCCTATTACTTCTTCATCCGACGACAAAGCAAAAGAATTTGTCTAGGTACCAAACGAAGGATACTTTGCAGTGTTGAAAAAGCTCAACACTCTCATCTAGCAACATTCCCATATGGTAAGGAAAGCAAAAGCTCAACCCTCATGTTCTAATAGGTACAACAACTATTGCCAAACTTAATGTCAAATTGAAACTTCTCAAGCTACACAAAAGTTGTATACGTCTCCTTGTCTTCATGAGATCGTCCCTGCCTCAATAATCACCTTCCTACACTCACAAACAAACAAGCAAAGCACCCCACAATTATGAGTACCACTCATGTCGATACACACTTTCTCTCACCCTCTTCTTGCGCCAACTCCACAAGCACCATTGATTGAAGCCCTTTTTTAATTGTAAACCTTCCCACCCTACTTTGAAGAGCTCAATGGCCTTAACTAGTAGCCAACAAAGGTTAAAGAAGGCCAAAAAGGAAGCCTCATATGTAGGTGTGCTCCTTCCATGTTAGCTCGTAGCTTCTTGAAACATGCCATAGATGTTTGATTTCCCTCCAATGTAGCCTAACACAATTCCGTTCTTATATTGTGCATTGTGATAGCTTGTTGCAATAGTGATCACAATCAATACTACAAGTTACTAGATTCTTGGTTTTCATAGTATGATTTCCATCAAAGCACGCCTTTATAGTTTTGACTAGTCTTCCTTATCATTTAGCACTCATGTATTATGATGGCTCGTAAAAGTGTAAAGTGGAACCTTGAGTTTGAGTCTGAGTTTGAAACACAATTAAAAATGCTTGTAGCATGGATTACTATTGAAATATGTAATGATTAGTCAAGCTACCAGAAATTTTATTGTTTAAGTATCATCTAAAGGGAGATGATTGATATATGTTACATCATCTCTTCTTTAGCATTCTAGCTAAATTCTAAGGCTACCCTTAGAGTAAAGAAATACCCAAAATGTTGTTGAGTCATAGCTATGAAATTGATGAGCTCAAAGAACTTGTAGCAAGTCGTATTGACATGAAAGAGGAAACAACACACCTAACCATAGCAAATGCACACATCCATGTATCTAATCAAAAGATATTCCACTAGCCTTTCCTCTAGGCTATGAAACTGCTTGTCAATCAAAAAAAGACAAAAGATGAGCTTTCTCTTCAGTGTCTATTAAAAAATAGATGCTTTTTCTCAAAGATTTCTTTTGTGTGTGTGTGTGTGTGTGTGTGTGTACATGTATATAATTAATATGTATATAAACTGTGTGTGCATGGATATAATATGTATGTTTATATACATATTATACATACATACAAATGTATAGATACAAATATATATATATATATATATATATATATATATATATATATATATATATATATATATATATATATATGTGTGTGTGTGTGTGTGTGTGTGTGTGTGCGCACACACACACAATGACAAGATGACTCTATAACTACTAATATATTAGTGGCAAAAATAACAAAGGAAAGTAGAGAGATAAATCAACATAGGTGGGTGGTGCAAGATCAAGTGTACCCACTTTACACAATTGGGAAGTGAATGTGACATTTAACATACCCCAAACGTTTGCTAATGTGGAGTTTCTACTATAAGTGCTTTCTTGGGCGCCAACGCGAATTGAAAGGCTAAAAAAGACACTTGAATGCACATAATTAAAAAAACCTAGCTTTAGGGACACTTACATTTACACCATAGATCAATAGTAGACAGTAGACAGGGAATTGATTGAAATGGCTTAAACAAGGGCTTATGGTGCTTACTTTTAGTTAACATTTACACCATAGGTAAATTATAGAAAAGGAATTAATTGAAATGGTTCAAAGAAGGTCTTATGGTGCTTACTTTTAGTTAACAATTTTTTTCTATGTGCAACTTGTGCCTAGCTAACACTAGAGGACATATGATATCGATCTAAAAAGAAGGTATTAGAATATTGTACGATTATGTAACTTGTTAAAAAAAACTTATATTGCCCCTAACTTATACGATTATGTAACTTGTTAAAAAAAACCCCTCCCTTGCACTTACGTGGTGCGATAAGTTTTCCATGGTGAATCTCTCGAGGGTGTTTTTTAGGAAAGGTCTACTAAAATTTAACCTTTAAAGTTTGAATTTTTTGACATGATCACATTCCTTATAAATGTATCTATCAAGTGACTATAGGATCGTGCAAAATGAGCTTTGCATCTATAGAACTCTTGTGTACAAATTAAATGAAAGTGTAATTAATATTTTTATAAGGATAATTCATGAAAATTTACCCAAATGGAAAAATTTATCGGCAATTCAAATTGAGCTCCTTGATATGTGCTTAATTGTTATGCAATATAGACTTTGCAATATATGAATGATGGTCGACTTACATTCAAGTCTTTATTAGGATCACAATGTTGTGACAACGTGTGGTAGGTTAGACCAGAGAGTCTTTAGACATAAAAAGTACTTTATTGTGAAATCAATTGGTAATCAAAACTTTCCAATGTGTTCTTGACCATGTGTTTTGTGTGGGCACTGATCATTCTTGGCTATCAAGACTCGAAAATGAGCCCAACTATGGTAATATTCCATACTACGTAGCCCAATTAGTCTGCAAAACTATCAAAGGTCTATATACCTAATCTTGCACATGGCAAGATGCGGATATTGGTGCATGTATAGGTGTGGTTCTCAGCCACTAGCTATATACGTGATAATATGTGCACTTATAAGTCCACATATATTACTATGCTTCTATTTGAACACATGCCCACATATTTACATGCAACTTTACCCGCGTAATGCCCATGTATTCACAATATGGGTCATTAAAACTAAAGACGTCCATTTTCGTGGTCCACGACTTTCCAAATTGATTTCTTTCTTTTTAAACTTGCTACAAGAAAATAGAACAGTTTAGTAGATTTTATTTTTTGACAAACAAATTGAAATTTCAAGATTTAACTTGTACATAAAGTATTTCAAGAAAACTTTAAAAAATTAGTGATGTTGTCGTTGCATTACCATTTTGCCTATGGAGGTCAATGATTTTCCTCACTCTCCATACTTGCATGATCCCTCCTCCCACACATAGGTCCCTTGTTGTACAATCCCCAATGGTTTTATTACACACTCACGCTCTGGTAGTAATTTCAATTGGTGTTGTCAAAAAATGTTTCTTAGTGCATGAGGATGTAGAGTGTAGATCTTCCCCTTTTGTGATCAAAATGAAGTCATGCCCAATCATCAAGCCATCACTCAAGTCATTGTGGTGCCCAACATATATTGGTGCTTTTGCACACTCATCATTACTGGATGCATCAGCATCATTGACATTACTATATGTAGGCTATATTCTCAAGGACTCCTAGAGTTGCATGATGGGTTCTACGGTGGGTGTAAGAACTCAAGGAGGCTTGAGGAAGAAGACAACAATAGTTATTATCTACACAGCTAGAGAGAGAGAGAGAGAGAGAGAGAGTACATAGCTTCAATACACTAAACTCAAGTTATAAAATGCAAATGATACCTTAACTAAGGATATGTACAACATAGGCTTTATTTATAAGGTTGGAATAGATATTCATGCTATATTTACATTACTTTGTTGCTTCACATGTCTAGGGCATGCATGTCTTGCTAATGTGCCTCCGGGCTGGCCATCCTTTGCATATGCATTTAGACTGCACCACCCGGACGTCCACTTATGGGTCGATCGCCCACTTTGTCCAGGCACCCTACTATATTCCTTGTTATGGAGGCTTCCTCATGCTCTTCTTGATCTCCCCTTTGGTCACCTATATATGGAGCCAGGGGGGTATCCACATATTATCTCGTTGTTGTACTGGGTCTTTTTTTCATGGTAGTCATGGGGGGTTGATCGCCCTCTCTTCACCCTATCTTGCATTTGTGGTCTATTCTCTGTGTGTGTGTGTGTGTGTGTGTGTGTGTGTGTGTGTGTGTGTGTGGGGGGGGGGGGGGGGGGGGGGGGGGGGGCTGAAATGTTAGCGTTTTTGGATAGGAGTGCAACATTTTTGCAAGAGGGGGAAGAATTGGGCCTTGTTGCCTGTTGGATCTTGATTTTCCACATGACTTCGCATCCGGTGCATTGCCGTCTACAATCCTCTTCATTTCATCATATTTTAGTCATACATACCTACTGTTTTTTCTTTGTTTTCAGCCCTCTGATGGCTATGCACACATAGATAAACCCTCCCCACACCCTCTGCACTGCTCCAGACCATGCAAGGAGCATACGAGCACGCTGAAACTCAGCGAACAACAGTGTTTTCATCACCTCAGAGTTGCGTACTTGGGTGGACAGTATCCTCTTTGGCTTGTATTTTTCACAGAGGAAGAAATTACCTCCTACGAGGACACCATCCGGAAACACTCTCATCTAGCAACATTCCCATATGGTAAGGAAAGCAAAAGCTCAACCCTCATGTTCTAATACCACAACTATTGCCAAACTTAATGTCAAATTGAAACTTCTCAAGCTACACAAAAGTTGTACTCCTTGTCTTCATGAGATCGTCCTTGCCTCAATAATCACCTTCCTACACTCGCATACAAACAAGCAAAGCACCCCACAATTATGAGTACCACTCATGTCGATACACACTTTCTCTCACCCTCTTCTTGCGTCAAATCCACAATCACCATTGATTGAAGCCCTTTTTTAATTGTAAACCTTCCCACCCTACTTTGAAGAGCTCAATGGCCTTAAGTAGTAGCCAACAAAGGTTAAAGAAGGCCAAAAAGGAAGCCTCATATGTAGGTGTGCTCCTTCCATGTTAGCTCATAGCTTCTTGAAACATGCCATAGATGTTTGATTTCCCTCCAATGTAGACTAGCACAATTCCGTTCTTATATTGTGCATTGTGATAGCTTGTTGCAATACTCGCAATCAAATACTACAAGTTACTAGATTCAAGCTTTTTCATGGCATAGAGCTTAGTTTGTATAGTATGATCTCCATCAAAGCACGCCTTTATAGTTTTGACTAGTCTTTCTATCATTTAGCACTGATGTATTATGATGGTTTGTAAAGGCGTAAAGTGGAACCTTGAGTTTGAGTCTGAGTTTAAAAAGGAGATTAAAATTGCTTGTAGCCATGGATTACTATTGAAATATGTAATGATTAGTCAAGCTACCAAAAATATTATTGTTTAAGTATCATCGAAAGGGAGATGATTGATATATGTTACATCATCTCATCTTTAGCATTCAAGCTAAATTCTAAGGCTAAATTCTAGTAAAGAAATGTTGTTGAGACATAGCTCTGAATTGATGAGCTCAAAGAACTTGTAGCAAGTCGTAATGACATGAAAGAGGAAACAACACAGCTACCCATAGCAAATGCACGCATTGATGTATCTAATCAAAAGATATTCCGCTAGGCTTTCCTTTCGGCTATGAAACTGCTTGTCAATCATTTTAAAGACAAAAGATGAGTTAATTTCTCTTCAGTCTATTCAAAAATAGATGCTTTTTCTTAAAGATTTCTTTTGTTTGTGTGTGTGTGTGTGTGTGTGTGTGTGTGTGTGTGTGTGTGTGTGTGTGTGTCACACACACACACACACTATATATATATATATATATATATATATATATATATATATATATATATATAGTGTGTGTGTGTGTGTGTGTGTGTGTGTGTGTGTGTGTGTGTGCATACATACATACACATATGTGCACACACATGCACAATGATAGAATGACTCTGTAACTACTAATATATTAGTGGCAAAAATAACAAAGGAAAGTAGAGAGATAAATTGGCATAGATGGGTGGTGCAAGATCAAGTGTACCCACTTTACAGAATTGGGAAGTGAATGTGACATTTAGCATACCCCAAACGTTTGCTAATGTGGGTGCTTTCTTGGGTGCCAACTACATTGAAAGGCTAGAAAAGACAGTTGAATGCACATAATGTAAAAATCCTAGCTTTGGCACATTAGGAACCCTTACATTTACACCATAGGTAAATTATAGAAAGGGAATTGATTGAAATGGTTGAAAGAAGGGCTTATGGTGCTTACTTTTAGTTAACATTTACACCATAGGTAAATTATAGAAAGGGAATTAATTGAAATGGTTCAAAGAAGGGCTTATGGTGCTTCCTTTTAGTTAACATTTTTTTTCTATGTGCAACTTGCGCCTAGCTAGCACTAGAGGAGATATGGTATCCATAAGAAAAATGTATTAGAATATTTATTATGTTTTATTTTAAAATAGTTATACTATTTTAATACACTAAGGTGTTTTTTTAAGAAAGATCTACTAAAATGTAACAGTTAAAGTTTGAAATTTTTTGACATAATCATATTCCTTATAAGTGTATCTATCAAGTAACTATAGGATCGTGCAAAATGAGCTTTGCATCTATAGAAATCTTGTGTACAAAAATAAAAGTATAACTAACACGATATTTTTATAAGGATAATTCGTAGAAATTACACGAATGGAAAAATTTATCAACAGTTCAAATTGAGTTCCTTGATATGTGCTTAATTGATATGCGAAATAGACTTTGCAATATATGAATGATAGTAGACTTACACTCAAGTCTTTTTTAGGATCAAAATGTTGTGACAGTATGTGGCAGGCTAGACTAGAGAGTCTTCAGACATAAAAAGTACTTTATTGTGAAATCAATTGGTAATCAAAACTTTCCAATGTGTTTTGTTTGGGCACTGATCATTCTTGGCCGTCAAGACTCAAAAATGAACCCAACTATGGTAATATGCCATACTGCTTGGATAAGATGATGACCATGATATTTAGTTCGAAGAAGAGATTAGGGCAAACAAACAAGGAAAAATGTACATGGACAGAAATGGAACTTAGTATATACAAATTGAAAACCCTGATGTGGTAGACAAATGGGGGTTAGAAGTGAACACCATAATCCCAGATCTGTGAGCAAAAGAAGGACCACCAACTTTAGAATTCGAGGGATACGATTAAGTAGATTTGAAGCCTTTGAAATGGCTTCGTACGGATAATCCTAGGATCGGAGTCTATTGTTGGGAAGATAGAAACAAAAAAGATCTTTTGTGGACTTTGCATGCCAAACTAGGACAACTAACGGCCATGAAGATCATTTATATGTTCAAGATCAACGATAAGGGGTCAGCAGATCTACCAACCTGCCTGTTTAGGGATTGTTATAACAACAACTTTGTTATGATGACTCCTGAGGAGGTAGAAAAAACCAAATACCAAGGGTATTCCATACGGGATTGGATATTGAGACAAGGACTAGAAACAATTCCAAGAGATGAACATCGTGAGAGATCATCTGAGAGTAATGTGAAGAAACCAGAAACCACCTCATCACGTAGAAAACCGGGTGACACTAAGACGAGTCCAGGGCTACAATGAGTCACTATTTCCAACAGACTGGTTTGAAGGACTCGAAACAGGACCAACTGCCAGGAGATCGGGAATTGAACCAAACAGACGTGTCAGACCAGCTGTTTAATTTTCAAAAATGGGTCAGAAAATACAGTGGATCAAGGGATCCATACGACCACCTAGCAAGCTTTAAGAAATTACTAAAAGCAAAATGTATATTCGATTTCCATACTCAATTCGAGTGGTTTGGAATGACAAAAAGGAAAAGCATTGACATGGTTCCAAAACATTCCACCAAGGTCAATTGTGGACTTGAACACATTAGCTCAAGGATTTGAGTTGATTGTTCCAAAATGGGGATCAAACATAATACGGTAGCTCAAATCTACAGCTTTAAATAGAAACACGGTGAGTCTGTTAGGGATTGTGCAACTCGAATGAAACAATACATTGCCAGATGTCCAGGGCTAGAGATACCTACAGAAGAACGGCTCGTATCATTGTTTCTAGAGGGACTACTAAACAAAGAACTTCATGTTATACTCTATAGTTAAAAGCATACAACCCTAAAAGAGTGTGTGTCAGATGCAATTGATTAGGAGACAATTGTGATATTTTCAATGAAGAAGATGTCCCTAAGGATAACCAAAGTGAGAAAGCAACATCTACTACACCAGCACAAGTGGGAATGGCTGCTGCAGCATCACTCTCAGCCATAAAAGATATGCTCAAAAGGATGAGCGACATGATAAACACATGCAAAAAGCACCTATGAGGAGACCAGGACAAGGGATACCTCAACATGGACAACCAATTAGGCCACAAAAATGGTGTGCAATTGAGGGTAAATGGACCAACCATGAGACCCATGAGTGCTACTTCAAACCAAAGTATGATGGGAATGTTTAGTACGTGCCCATGAGGCCACAAGGACAACCCATATACAGATATCAACTTAATATGGCCCAAGCTCAAAGACCACCAATGGGCATGGAAAGACCTCAACCTTTGTTGGGACAACAACCTTAGTATCCAGGACATAATGCAGTGCCTGTAAAGTACATGCACTACGAAGGAGTCATAGATGAACAAGCATTAGTACCTATTACACCCTATGCTGAGCCTAGTCCATCTACAGTAATGGTAGAAGGAGATTGGTATATTCACATCCACCACCAATGGAAGAAACCATGACTTATGCTCCACCAGAGCTCGCACCAATGTATTATGTAGCTAATCAAGGTGTCATACCTCCCATGGTAAGACCCATGATTAAGCCAAGAATAGGAAACTATCATAACTGTGGTGCAGATGATCACTGGAAAAATGAATGTCCAGAGCCTGACAAAAACCTCAAACTAGTTGAAGCCTATATTGCATACAGTGTTGCAAAAAGGGAGGACACTTTCTGAAGATTGTCCTAAAAATCCTTTGAACAAGGGTAAAACGGTAGTAAACGTAGTCCAAGTGATACCCAGTAGCTCATCAGAGAGTGAACTGATTGTTCCAATCAAGGTAATCACTCGAGTCCAGGCCAAGAAAAAGAAACACAACTCCTCTGATGATTCCGAAAATACAAAAGTTTCCTCTCAAAGAATCAAAAGGAGCAAAAGCAAAAGATATGAGATGAGAAAACAAAAACAACAGGTTGAAATCGAGGAGAAAGCAAAAAAGCTATTCCAGGAAAAGTTGAAAGAAACTAAAAGTGAAATCAAGGAAACAACCATGAAATCTGGAGGATCCATTCTGGTTGATAAAATTTTTCAGCCTATTAATGCAGCCTTGTAAGCCTACCAAGTAGGACTTAAAGCAGGCCAAAACATGGAAAACAAATGGAAAAACTATCCTTCTCCAGACATGGAAGCAGCGAAGTTGGAACCTTATCAAAATTTGGTAAGAATCACGCAAGAAATGCTAGAAAAAAAAAACCCAATCTTGAAAGTATTGTAAAACCTAAAGAGCTTGTGGTAAGAGACACCAAAGAAAAATCCAATGTGGTGGCAGAACCCCACCTGGAAACAGAAGAACCAGAACTTATAGTGACTGACAACGAAGATGCCTTAGACGGAATTCCATTCGTAGAGGAAGACTGGTCAGGACACTTATGGGAAAAAGTGAGAGAGATCAATGATGGGAGTCTAACTCTAAAGTCAACTCCTAACTCTAAGGTAACCTTCTGATGTAAACATGGATGTACAATCCTTGTACGGGGATTGCGGATCGGAAGCTTCAGGAATGTCGAAACCATTGACTTTGAAAACATTACCCTCTTACTTGGGAGATAACGAAGATTAATCCATAGTGTGTAAGACCACTCAAGTAAAAAGAGCTGCACAGACCCTAGAAGTAGACGACATTCTTTCAATCATGTCTACACCCATCCAATGCACTCTTACCTTGGAAGAACTGTTAAAACTGAGACCATACTTATGGAATGATCTACAAAAAATCCTAGAGAAGGTGGGAATAACAGCAAAAAATTTAAGAAAATTGAAAAACAAAAAGGACAACAAAGAGATTTGATCGGTTCCCATGAACAAAGTCAGAGAATATTACAAAGGGGAAGAAGGAAACTCCACCCTCCCAGTGAAATTGAAACCATGAAAATACTGGATAGTGGAGTAGGCATAGCCATAGCCACTAAAGCAGTATGGGAATCCTGGGGACAGCCAGCCATTAGAAAAACTCGAAAGAAATTGTAATTGGCTGATGGACACATTGAGAGACCATTAGGGCTGCTTGAAAAGGTGATAGTCAATTCCTGTGGAATTGAATATCAACACACTTTTGCCATAGTAGACTTTGGGAAAAAACTCAACTATGAAATCATATTGGGAAGACCTTTCATGCAATAGGTACAGCTTATCCAAGATTGGGGAAACAATTATATTCTGTACTTGAAGCAAGTGGATCTATAACAAGAGTAAATGTAAAAGATCACACTTATAGAGATGTCTTGAAAACACCCATACAAGAGTTTGATTCAGTCTCTTCGTCTGAAACTAAACTTCCATCCTGGTTAAACAAAGATAATCCTATTTAGATGTGTGGAGCTTCAGAAAATGGAAGCTTAAGAAGAGAAGAATGTATTCTAGAAAGGGACTGCAGAGACGAAGCCTATGTACCTGAACCCTTTCCAGAGCATTTGTTTGATCCATTCGAGTGGACTCAAATTTTAGCGACCATGGATGTATGTGTGAATACGTCTATGCCTACTCAATTTTGCAATGAGGATGGCTACGACATAATTCCCATCCAAATGATTTCAATCCTCAACATTGAAGACGAAGATGAGGAACCCGAGGACTTAATGAAAGCTCAACAAGTTTTTTTAGACCTCTACTACGATGCAATTGACAAATTAGATGAACACTCAGCTACCTTAGAAGATTCGAGGTCAGAATAAGAACATATGAGAGCTAAGCTACTCTTAAAAGGAGGGAAGGAAAAGTTTTTTGACTTTCCAAACTAGAAATCGAGAAGACAAAAATGGTATAGACGAAAAAGAGACACCAGAATTGTGAAAACACGACCTATGCCATTAGTCTCCAGTAGAACACAATTCCTGATACAGATAGATGTAAATGATTGTGTTAAGGACAAAATCACTGGCAGATATCCTTCAAACAAAAATTCAAAAATGTCTCAAACATCGAGAAAAACAAGGAAGCATACTCAAGCAAACCCACAGGATAAGAAACCACTCATGACTTGAGTCGAGCGAAAAAAGAAATATCGAGAGTTGAAAAAAGCTCTAAAGGAGATATATACGACCAAAATGGAGACCACAGAAGAGGATGCTTAGGATGTAATGAGTGTTCCATCCCAATACAAAAAGTATACTCTCCAAGATCAAAAAATTATAGTCGAAAAACCTGTTAGGGAACTATGGAAACAGGGCAAGTCTTACGAAGGGCCTGAAAATGCTAAAAAGATAGACTTGGCTGAATCGGGAGCAGAGCCTAGACATGCTACATTGTGAATGACCTAACAGAAGAAGAAGAAGAGCTCTTGCTGAGCTTGCTAAAAGAATACCGAGATATCTTTGCTTGGTCTTACAAGGATCTCAAGGGTGTTGATCCAAAAATCTATCAACATACCATATCCATGAGAGATGATGCGAAACCAAGTATACAGAGGCCATACACGTATAATGAAACATTTTCCAGGAAGCTAAAAGAAGAGATTGAAAAACTAAAGAAAGCCGAATTCATTTACGAAATTGAACACATAGATTGGGTGTCTCCAATTGTGGTAGTACCCAAGAAGAATAGAAAATTACGAGTGTGTGTTAATCTCAAAAAGATGAATGCAGCTACCATTAGAGACAACTTTCCTCTTCTAATCAGTGAACATGTTTTAGAACGAGTTGCAGAAAAGAAGCTTACATCTTTTTAGATGGATTTTCGGGATACAATCAACTTTTGATTGACCCAAAAGATCCACATAAAACTGCTTTTGCAACAGAATGGGGTATATTTGCCTATCGGGTTATGCCGTTTGGGTTAACTAATGCTCCAGCCACATTTCAAAGGTTGATAAGCCATGATTTCAAAGAATATCTTAGTAAATTCTTAGAAGTATATATGGATGATCTATGCGTACATTCATCACTCCGGGCTGATCATTTTGAGCACCTCAAAAAGGTATTCAAAAAATGTAGACTTTATAGGATTTGCTTAAATCCTAAGAAGTGCACATTCATGGGTAGACAAGGAAAAATTCTTAGACATATAATGTCTAAAAATGGCATAGCTAGTGATATTGAAAGATTCTTGTTATTGCTGATTTTCCTAGACCAACAACAGTCAAGGGTGTACAAGCCTTCATGGGGCATTTTGGATATTACCGACGGTTAATCTACATGTACGCTATAATTCTAAAACCCATGTATAGCTTGATTACACACTTTGAATGGACCAAGCTCGGCATGTGAAGAATCCTTCATGAAGCTTAAGGAAGCTCTCACCTCAGCTCCAATATTAAAAGCACCAAATTGGAATAAGGTATTTCACGTACATGTAGATGCTTCCAATTTTGCTATCAGTTGTCTATTAGCTCAATTAGGAGACGGGAAAATTGACTTTCCTATTTCTCATGCTAGCCGATAATTGAACATAGAGGAAAAGAATTACACCACCACCGAAAGGGAAGGTTTAGGAATGATCTATGCTATTAAAAAGTATAGACATTACCTATTTTGTGGACCACCAGGCTTTGTTGTATTTGGTCAACAAGCCATGCAGCACAGGAAGAATAGTGAGATGGTTCATCATTGTTCTCGAATTTGATTTCACTGTGGTTGTAAATGTAACATTTAATGGCCTAATAACTTGTGTGTAGCGGAAATGAGCTTGAACATAGTGGGCATTTCATTAGAGTAGATTCCTAATGAGAATTACAAGAGTGCTTGGGTGGAGAGAGCAACAAAAAGCATAACACTTAGTTAGATAGCATCGACAATAATTTCAAAAGAGAGAGAAATTAAGCTAATGACAACAGTTGAGGACCGGATTTGCATGGAGCCGGTCCCCCCTCCAAAAGGCTTTGTATTATGGTTTCTCCCATCAAGAGAGACATTGTACAATACAATTCTTTGTGTTCCTTCAAGACTAGCTAGTGCAATGAAGATGAAAGCTTCATGCACTAAGCAAAACACTTAGCAAACACAACTTGAATTATCCCCATTCTCAGACCCAAGACCTCACACACCTTCGAAGATGGTGAGAGCTAGCAGGGTATGAGAGTAGATTGAGAGGAAGAAGGAGTATCTTACGAGAAAGATGTACATCTCCTCACATAATCACTCATATTAGCATAGCTTAGCTTAGTAATTAGCTTGGTAGAGTAGATGAGCATGCATTGAAGCTTGGCTCTTGGTTGGATTTGCATCCACATGCCAAGAGTGTGTCGTTGTAGGATTCTATCTCACGAGCTTGGAGTAGGTGATGAGCTCTCCATTAAAGCTTGGGAAGAGATAGTCTTCTCTTTCTTCACACATGAGATTGTGTGAGTGTGTGTGTGATAATGCCTTGCAAAAATCAGCCCTCTCTCTCTCTTGGGCGAGCCCTCTTGCTATTTGCTCTTGCTGAGCCCTCATTGGCTCTCCCCAAGTCAAGCCAATGACAATTAAGCGGCATAAGTGATAGCCTTTTGACGTGTGTCCCCCTTTCCCCTTTTGTGAGAGCTTTAGGTAATTAAATAATTAAACTAAACTCTCATTGGACCCCTTTGCCTCCTGGCCAATAGGAATCAGGCAAGCCATTGGGCTCCTGAATGCTCATTGGACCCCTTGGGAGACTGTCCAATAGTCTTCTAGGAGACTTAATTCTCATTGGTTTCTTTTACTAAATGTTTTTAAATTAATTAAACTAGATTTACTCTAGCTTAATTCTCATTGGTCCACTTCAAGGGTCATCCAATAGAAACTGGGCACACCTTGTGGGCATCTGGCCTAGGGAGCTGACATGTGTCCCTCATTCCCTTTGTGTAAAGGGAGCCTGTGTGTCTGTTGTGGCTTTCTCTCTCATCCCCTAGAAGAAGGGCTCACCCCCTCATGTGTAGGGATGTGTGTTGACTTTGGAGACCACACAAAGCATCCAATTCCCCCTAAGCTTTAACCCTTTGGACACAACCTTTGAATTTTGGAACCTTAGCATTTTGGAAGTCTTAATGGGCTGAAACTTAGGGTCTTTTTAGCCCATTGTTGCACATGGCTCTTTTGCAGATGCCCCCCCCCCCCTTTGGATCCCTATTTTCCCTCCTTTGGATCCCTACTGTGGCCGGTCTGCTAGCTTAACCAATATTCTAGCTTTTTCTCCCCTGGCACTTCCCCACATTAAATGATCAGTTTAATATGAGAAAATCATTTAGGAGAATTAGATATTGATTATTATGACATTACCTCTCTCTTGAAATCATAGTCGTCCTCGACTATGGTGTAGAGAAGATAAAGCATATTGATGAGTCCTTTTCTTAGCGGGTAGAGGATCCCTATGTTACCCTACGACATCATTCCACAATGGATGACTAATCCATTTGGCACTTGAGAGCCTAAGGCTGCCGCAAGCATGTCTGCACATTAGTCCTATCAATCTTCCATAGTAGAGTGACAAGCTCTACTTGGTGTTTGGGAGACGTCGTCTCCGCAAACTTGATCTAAGCATGCATACTACTTCATTTTTGTGCACAATAAAGAAAAAGAGAGTCTTATAAGACAAAAAAACTTTGTTCATTTTTAACATTTTGTACATTTGCTTACTCTTGGGAAGCATTGTAAGCATTGACAAGGTTTAGGTTATCCTTTAATTGTATGCCTTGCATCCATCTAGCATCTTCAAAAGGATAATTCTAAGACTTAATAAGATATCGTCGGATAGTCTTACCGCCTCTTAATACCTTGTCTTCATGTCGGAGAATGGACTCGGGCTGCAGCACCTCCTCTTGGTCCTCGGTCTCCGGTGGGTCTTCAATAGTTGGTTCTTGAGGTGGATCTCCTTTGTAAGGCTTTAATAGGCTCACATGGAAAGCATTGTGTATGAGCCAATGATTGGGCAACTTGAGTTGATAGGCCATCTCATTGATTGGCCTAAGAATCTGGAACGGACCATAGTACCTTTTTGCTAGTTTAGCCGAGTACTTTTGGTGGCCTGTAGGATTCTTGCCCGTCGTGTGCCTTAATTGAGCCTTGGGAAACTTTAACAAGACCCAATCGTTTTTTTTAAAGGCTTGGGCTCTTCTGTGCTTGTCAGCAGCAGCCTTTTGCCTTTGCTGTGAGATAGAGATAGCATCCTTAATCTTTTGAAAAGATTCTTGTAGGTCTTGGCTATACTCATCTACAGCGAAGATCTTCCCATGTACCTTAAGTAGCAAGGGACTTTTTGATCTTCCCTCAATTACCTCGAAAGGTGCTTTTTCCGTGGAAGTATGTACAGTGTTATTGTAAGCATACTCCACTAAGGGTAAGTACTTATCCCATTGGGATCTTTGATCTACTTCCGTTACATAGGCTTTTAGTAGATCAAGAATTGTTAGGTTAGCTATTTCACTTTGGCCATCCATTTGTGGATGATAGGCCGAAGAGAAGTTTAGCCTTGTTCCTAAATTCTCAAAGAGACCCTTCCAGAAATTACTGGTCATTCTAGGATCTCTATCCGACACTATGGACATTGGCAAGCCATGGTACTTGAAAATTTGTGAAATGAAGAGGGTTGCCGTTTGATGGGCTTTGATAGTCTTTTTGACAGGTATAAAATGAGCTTGTTTACTAAACATATCTACTATCGTCCATATTCTCGTATTCCCATGGATAGACTTAGGTAGGGCCAAAGATAAAATCCATTGATATGCTCTCCCATTTTTAATTAGGGATTGGCAAGGGTGAAAGCAATCCAAGTTGCTTCTCTCTATCAAATTTTGTCTTTTGGCATACCACACGTTTAGAAACATACTCTTGTATGTTCACTTTCATGGTAGGCCAATAGAAATATGTTTCAATTCCCTTTAAGGTAGACCGAATCCCTCTATGCCCCGCATAAGGTGGAGCATGAGATTCATACATTACTTTCTCACGTAGTGAGTTAGTAACACATAGTCTATTGCCATAGAGAAGATAACCATCTTGTAGAGTAAATGGTTCTTCTTTCTTCCCTAATGCAAGGGCTGAAATCACATCTCTAAAATCGGGATCAATAGCATACTCATCTATCATTGAAGATAGATCATTGTGAGTTGCTATGGAAACCGCATTCACTCTCGGCCGTCTTGAGAGTGCATTAGCTACTTGATTATGCTTGCCAGCAATGTGAGCAATATGAAAATGAAATTGCGAAAGGAAATTTGCCCACCTCATTTGTTTGTCGGAGAGCTTTGTTTGCGTCATGAAGTACTTAAGACTTTGGTGATCCGTTCGCAGAATGAAAGGAGTCCCCAATAAATAGTGCTTCCATGAGTCTAAGGCATGTAGAACTGCAAGGAGTTCCTTTTTATATATGCCTAGAGCTTGCTCAACAGGGTCGAGCCTTCAACTCTCATAGCCTATGGCATGCCCTTCTTGGAGAAAAACAGCTCCAAGGCAATCACCACAAGCATCACATTGGACCTCAAATGGTTTTGAGAGATCCGGTAGTGTAAGCACGGGTTGAGAGATAAGAGTTTCTTTAAGCTTTTCGAAAGCATTGTTCTCCTTAGCAGACCATGTATACCTAACGCTTTTCTTTGTTAGGTCATGTAATGGTCCCGCAATTTGTGAGAACTTTTCTATGAACCGTCTGTAGTATGCACACATACCTATAAAGCTTCTTAGTTCATGAAGATTCCTTGGTTTAGGCCATCCTTTTATTACCTCTAACTTTGATGGATCCATTTGGATGCCATCTTGAGAGATAATATGACCTAAATACTGAATCTCTTGCAAGAAAAATTCACTTTTCTTTCGATTAACATAAAGTTTATTCTCTCTTAAAACTTGAAATATTACCTGGAGGTGTTGCTTGTGTTCCTCCAATGAATTAGAGTAGATGATAATATCATCAAAGAACACTCCAGTGAAGGTTCGATGAGGCCTGAACAGCTTCTCCATCAATCAGTTGAATGTGGCTGGTGCATTGGTCAAGCCAAAAGGCATGACAATGTATTCATAAAGACCAAATGTGGTGCGAAATGCTCTCTTTACAATGTCTTGATCAACTGTCCTTATTTGATGATAGCCACTTTTTAGGTCAATCCTACTGAAGTAGGTCGATCCTTGTAGCTTATCAAATAGGTCTTCTACCCATGGAACGGGAAACCTATTCTTGATAGTGATCCTATTTAGTGCTCTATAGTCAACACACATACGATATGTGCCATCTTTCTTTTGCACTAATAGCACAGGTGAGAAAAATGGAGATGAGCTTGGCCTAACCATACCCTTCTCAACTAACTCATGCACTTGCCGCATAATCTCCTCTTGTTGATCTTGAGAAACTCTATAAGGAGGTTTGTTAGGCGGTGAACTTCCTGGAAGAAGTTCGATTGCATGGTCATCATTACCTTGTTTAGGAGGTAGCTCACAAGGGATGTCGTCAATAAAAACATCTTTAAACCCCTTGAGAAAATTGGATAACTCTAATTCCTTTTGGTTGCTTTTATTTTCTTTTGTTAAAGCATTAGGTTCATTTTGAGAATCTTTAACAAAAATCATGTACACGGAAATAGAGCTCTTTATCGACTTGTTGAAAGCTGGTGTATGTACAATGGCGATGGTGTTACCCATTTCCTTAGCATCTATATACATTTCTTTTTCCCTGAACTTAAAGGAGATTCTCCTTTCAGGAAATTTAACATCGGCAGGTAGGCGGTCAAACCATGGTGCCCCTAGGATTACATCCTCATACTTGAGAGGAGAGATAAAGAAGTCCTCTTTGTCCACATAGACTTGGAAATGAAGCCTCAATTTCCCAATTAAGGGAGTGACTGAAGCTTCTTGCCCCTTGAAGGCACTGTCTGCGGGTAGGACATCTCCCATCTCGTAGGATTGTATGCCTAGCTTGGTGGCCAACTCTATAGATATAAAATTGTGAGTAGAACCAGGGTCAAAGAGAATAAAAGCATCATGTTCTCTTACCTTTCCCCAAGCATGGCATAGAGGAGATCCTTTGTGGTGAGTTTGGTGAGTCTCCTCCTCTTGGATTTCAACCAAGGAAGCTCTAGGAGGATCTTGGCGGTTGTTCTTATGGGGACGAGCGCTGTACGCATGCCCTTGTTCGCCGCACTTGAAGCACTGGTTATCCTTGCGATAACGCTCAAGCTCTTCAGGAGAGAGTTTGTTCTTACCTTTGTAAACTCCTTTCTCTTTAGCTTTGTTGGAGTTGCCCTTAGGAGACCCGTGGACATTGTCCTTCCCCTTAGGCTCATTGGAACCGTTGTTTTTTGGGGGCTTATTATTTCTTTTAGCCCCTATTTGGAAATTTATTCGAGAGGCCACCATAGTATGGTGTATTACCGCCGATATGGTACGTGGCCTTTGGGAGTTGACATACTCTGCCATTTCTTTGGTTAGCCCGCACAAAATTATTGCTTTTGCTCTCCAAAATCCAACTTTTTGAAGACAGTGGCTTTGAGTTGTAGGTCCCAAAACTTGTCTACATATTTGTGGATGGATTCATTGGGAGAGAGCTTTAAGCTTCGCCATTCGGTGAGTACTTTGTCTTTGGCATTGGTGGCCAAAAACTGCTTCATAATGGAAGCTCTTAAAGCTTTCCATGTTCGTGGAGCTTCACCATCGGCTCATAGGCTAGACCACCATTGTCTGGGGGACTTTTGAAAGTGCATAGCTACATGGCGTAGCTTAGAGGACTCCATGAAGCCCTCCTCTCCAAATGCCGCATCAAATTGCTGGATAAAGGCCAAGACTTTGTCCGTAGCACCAAAGGTACCATCATAGGTAAGGAAAGAGATGCTCTTCCCTCCCTCTTTGAATTTCTTCAGCTTGGACGACCTCTTCCATGCGGCATAGGATTTCCTATGGCCTCTTCTTTTTGATGGTTCAAAGGTTGCACCATCACTTTCTTCAGAAGGTGAAGAATTTGAAGAAGGTGGAGAAGAGGGTGACCTCTTTCTCGCCTTTTTCTTGTCTTGATCTTTGTCGTCTTCACCATCGCTTTCATAAGAGGAAGAGGATGAAGAAGATGGAGAAGAGGGTGCCCTCTTTCTCGCCTTTTTCTTCTCTTGATTTTTATCATCCCTCTTTGAATTGTGGTGAGGAGAAGAATACGATGGTCTTCTCCGCTTTGGTGGTGATGGAGAGCGTTTAGCCCGCCGTCTTCGTGGAGCCATCTCCGCCGAGGTGGTGGGAGACTCGCTTCTTTCTCGTTCATTTGGTGGAGGCTCTTGAGTTCTCCTTTGGGAAGGAGATGCATCATCAAGAAGTAAATTCTTGAGCCCTTCATATGGATTCTCTTCTTCTTCCCGAATCGGAGAGATACCTCTTTTGGTAGTCTCACAAGGAGGCTTCCTAGGTGTTCTCTTGTCATGGTGATGAGCTTGGAGAATCCCGTGAGCAAGGAGTTGCCGTTGCACTTCACTTTGGAGAGATGGATTACCCATGGCTTGTTGAAGCCTACTAACAAGATAGTTAACAAGCATTGAAGCATCATTAGTAGCTTGCTCATGAGCAAAATCAAAGTTATCAACATTAATTTCACTCTCTTTACTATTGTCAGCCATTCTAACAACCTTTAGGTGTAAACTTTTTAGGTGTACTTTGGCACTTCAAGCCCTAGTTGCTACTCCTCTTTACCCCTTTAGAAAAAGTACTCAAGCTACTGTACCCGCGGCTCGAATACCATTAATTGCAAGGAATAGAAGAGAGGGTCTTTCGACACCAAAACAGCACCGGCTCCTGTCAAGCTTCTAATAGCTCAATAGTGGTTAAGCCGTAGGCAAGCCCCGTAAGACTCCACTATTAAGACCATAGCTCTTGACGGTGATGCCCCGTTAACTGCACGAAGGCAGGCGCACTGCAAGGCTGAAAAATCCCTATTCTACTTACTCACAGGCAATTAATAATACCAACCATTTGTAGCAAGCTTGAGGACCTCCCTTCTTGAGCAAGAAAAGAGAAACCTTGTGCTCTGATACCAATGTAACATTTAATGGCCTAATAACTTGTGTGTAGCGGAAATGAGCATGAACATAGTGGGCATTTCATTAGAATAGATTCCTAATGAGAATTACAAGAGTGCTTGGGTGGAGAGAGCAACAAAAAGCATAACACCTAGTTAGATAGCATCGACAATACTTTCAAAAGAGAGAGAAATTAAGCTAATGACAACAGTTGAGGACCGGATTTGCATGGAGCCGGTCCCCCCTCCAAAAGGATTTGTATTATGGTTTCTCCCATCAAGAGAGACATTGTACAATACAATTCTTTGTGTTCCTTCAAGACTAGCTAGTGCAATGAAGATGAAAGCTTCATGCACTAAGCAAAACACTTAGCAAACACAACTTGAATTATCCCCGTTCTCAGACCCAAGACCTCACACACCTTCGAAGATGGTGAGAGCTAGCAGGGTATGAGAGTAGATTGAGAGGAAGAAGGAGTATCTTATGAGAAAGATGTACATCTCCTCACATAATCAATCATATTAGCATAGCTTAGCTTAGTAATTATCTTGGTAGAGGAGATGAGCATGCATTGAAGCTTGGCTCTTGGTTGGATTTGCATCCACATGCCAAGAGTGTGTCGTTGTAGGCTTCTATCTCACAAGCTTGGAGTAGGTGATGAGCTCTCCATTAAAGCTTGGGAAGAGATAGTCTTCTCTTTCTTCACACATGAGATTGTGTGAGTGTGTGTGTGATAATGCCTTGCAAAAATCAGCCCTCTCTCTCTCTTGGGCGAGCCCTCTTGCTATTTGCTCTTGCTGAGCCCTCATTGGCTCTCCCCAAGTCAAGCCAATGACAATTAAGCGGCATAAGTGATAGCCTTTTGATGTGTGTCCCCCTTTCCCCTTTTGTGAGAGCTTTAGGTAATTAAATAATTAAACTAAACTCTCATTGGACCCCTTTGCCTCCTGGCCAATAGGAATCAGGCAAGCCATTGGGCTCCTGAATGCTCATTGGACCCCTTGGGAGACTGCCCAATAGTCTTCTAGGAGACTTAATTCTCATTGGTTTCTTTTACTAAATGTTTTTAAATTAATTAAACTAGATTTACTCTAGCTTAATTCTCATTGGTCCACTTCAAGGGTCATCCAATAGAAACTGGGCACACCTTGTGGGCATCTGGCCTAGGGAGCTGACATGTGTCCCTCATTCCCTTTGTGTAAAGGGAGCCTGTGTGTCTGTTGTGGCTTTCTCTCTCATCCCCTAGAAGAAGGGCTCACCCCCTCATGTGTAGGGATGTGTGTTGACTTTGGAGAGCACACAAAGCATCCAATTCCCCCTAAGCTATAACCCTTTGGACACAACCTTTGAATTTTGGAACCTTAGCATTTTGGAAGTCTTAATGGGCTGAAACTTAGGGTCTTTTTAGCCCATTGTTGCACATGGCTCTTTTGCAGATGCCCCCCCCATTTGGATCCCTATTTTCCCTCCTTTGGATCCCTACTGTGGCCGGTCTACTAGCTTAACCAATATTCTAGCTTTTTCTCCCCTAGCACTTCCCCACATTAAATGATCAGTTTAATATGAGAAAATCATTTAGGATAATTAGATATTGATTATTATGACATAAAAAAGGGCACTACACGTCAACGAGCAGATCATTTGTCAAGGATTGTTTTAGGAGAATCACCTAAAGGGGTAGACGATGATCTACCAGATGCCTATTTGTTCTCCATGGAAATGAGACCTCGATGGTTGGAAAACATTGTGTCATTGATGATGATCTCTCAAGTGGATTCACAAATACCACTTTCTATCAAAATCAGATTAATTGAGCAATCGGCTATGTACCAATTACTAGCTGGAAGGTTATACAAAATAAATCGAGACGGGATATTGCTTTTATGCATCAATCCTGAAGAAAAAGAACAGTACATGAGTCAAGCACATGTTACCATAGTGGAACTTCACTTTGCGGAAGACCAAACTATGCAGCGAATCTTGAGACTTGGAGTATTTTGGCCGACTATGAGGAAAGATGTTCGATCTTTTGTAAAGGATTGTCCTCAATGTCAAAAACAAACACCTATACCTCATGTAACATTGTTTCAAATGTCACATGTTCCTAAGTGGAGTAACTATCTAGTTACTTACTTATCAAGCCGAACATTTCCTGAGGATATGAGTAAACGCCGTCAAAAAGCAATTGAAACTAAAGCAAGAGACTATGCTCTTATTGGAAACCAATTGTATCTGAGAGGTAAAGATCAACATTTACGTCTTTGTGCAAATAAAGATGAGTATATTTCAATTATAGAACAAGCACATGGTGGATTAGCTTGAGGTCACTTTTCTAGTGAGACCACCGCAAGAGCAATCTTGATGGCAGACATATGGTGGCCAACACTTTTTGCAGATGCCAAAGAATACATTTGAAGGTGTGATGCTTGTCAACAAGAAAAAATGCCAACATGTGTAGATAGCATGCCCTTAAGACCAATGATGGGGGCTAGAGCTTTCGCAAAATGGGGTATAGATTTTGTCGGGCCAATACAGCCACCTGCTTATAGATCCCAAGCTCAATATATCATTGTAGCTATGGACTATTTGACCAAGTGGGCCGAGGCTAAAGAAACTCAAAAGAATGATGCCAGAACCACTGCTGCATTCTTATATGAGTATGTATTCACAAGATATGGAGTGCCAATACAAATTGTTAGTGATCGGAGAACTCATTTCCTCAATGAGATAATCGAGTATTTGCTTAATGAGTTTATGGTAATCCATAACAAATCAGCTCCCTATCACCCACAAGAAAACAGACAAGCTGAGCATACGAATAAAATTCTTAGCTCAGTGCTGAATAAAGTGTTTTAGTTTAGGAAGGACAGACTGGAAAATGAATCTCCATGCAGCTCTATGGTCTTATCGAGTTTCATTCAAAACAACTTTAAATGCTACACCCTTTAACCTTGTTTATGATCTTGATGCCATACTTCCAATAGAATTTCTATTGCTGACAGCATAGAATCCTGAGTGGAGTACTGGACATGAATTGTCAAAAAGACTTGAAGATTTGGAAAAGCTAGATGAGCAAAGGCTAACTGCTGTAGCTCACATCTATGCACAAAAGCGGAAACAAAAACAGTTTTTTGATTCCCACTTAATCACAAAAACCTTCAAGAAAGGAGACTTAGTTTTAGTCTATTCCCTTAAGCAACACATTCCCAAGTTTAAGAAAAAGGGAAATGGACCGTTTATCATTGAAGATGTATCTCCAAGTGGAGGAGTAAAATTGTCCACCCTAGATGGTGAACCAATGGCTAATTGGATTAGTGGATGTTGTTTAAAGAAATACAATTTGCCGCTAAGTTCTAGCCAATGAATTGCTAGAAAGAATGCATGCAGCCAAGTAGAGAAAGATTAAATGACAGCAGGTTATTAATGAAGCCCAAGAGGAAGCTCGGCTTCGGGTACTCAAATGGAAAGATGCTCTCAATAATCAACAGATACCGATTCCTATCAACACTCTGGAAATGAATGACCAACAATTGGAATTACCTAAAGACGCAATTTCAACAGACGAGTGACTAGCTAGAAGGAATGGACCTGCGCATTAAAGTATAGCTCAACAATCATAGCACCAATGCTTTGGTTGACACAGGAGCTAGAGTAAATGCAGTCACTTATTCCACATACAAGAAGTCAAACATTGACAACAGGAATAACAATAATCAAAGGATGCAACAAGAACCCAACGCCAACATTGGGAGTAGTCAACTTGAACGTGATAGTACATGGATGTTCATGTCCTCATCGATTTGTATGCTTACTAGATGAACACATGAATGAGATGATGATTCTTGGAATTCCCTAGATACGAACATATAAAGCAGTACCAGATTGGGATACAAATCAGCTAAATCTATCACCTAAAGGAGGGCAACTCATAGTTCCAATTGCACCAGGCAAGGAGGAATGGAAAAGAAGCAATCAACAGACCAAACCACGAAGTAATCAATCTTCTCCATCCCCTCGACAAGCAGCTTCTACAAGTAGCATGCAAGGAGTCAAGAAAATTTGGGTACCAAAAGCACAGCTTATGGATAAGCCGATTCAGATCTGGGTGCTTAAAACTTCACCAACAAAACAAAAGAAGGATCCAAGGGTTAAAACACAGAGACGACCATCTTTGAGCAAGGAACCTATAATGAAATTGGTTTGGAAGAAAAAGGAGCACTTATCTTCTCCACGAACCGTGAAACCAATCAAGCAATGGCGAGTTAAGTCTCAACAGACTCCACCACACCATACAACACCAAGAAAACCAAGCTACCAATGGCGAGAAAAAGCTCGACAACAAACAAAAGTCTATCAACATCCCCATAATAACCACTGTCGCCAACACTAGAGCCTCGGTGCCTAGACGAGTGTGAAGATCGTCTCGACACCAAAGCTTCGGAGTGCGCTAAATGCTCCAAAACAGAGGGAGATGCTGAAGGAGTGGAACGATGTGATGGTGCTCCAGAGTGATGACGCTCCTCATACCACCTCCTCAGCTGGGGTGCCAAAGAAGAAAGAAAATCATCATCATCCATACCTACATTAAACACACGAACATTTAATCTTAATATTGAATGGAGAAGAAAACATGGACAAGTATAGTATCATCTATACTATAGATAATAGGGAGATGGATTCTTGTGTAGAGAGAGAGAGAGAGATAGAGAGAGAGAGAGAGAGGACTCATAAGGGGGAGGGATTCCTGTGTAGAGTGATTCCTGTGAAGTTCTTGTGATTTTGTCTCCCATGTGCATTCTACGTATCTTGTAAAAGCTATGTCATTAGGGCCAAAAACAACTCAAAAAGGGTTGTGTAAGGAATTGGTTAAATTACTAATTAGCAGAGCCGTTTGTGGTCAAAACGGCTCCAAATTTGTCCGTTTTGGTCATTTAAAGCATATCTACGCAATCTAAAGCGTATCTAGGTACATATCTCTAAATATTCAAAAAGATATCGTTTTCTTCACATTTTTTGTGGCTCACCTCGAAATTTGTTTTCATTTACTTCACTTGGCGGAAAATAGTTGTTTCCACTTTTGAATCTCTCTTTTTTCTCTCACCTTTCGCGAGCTTTTTCTCTTCTTCTCTGATGCACCTTCTTCTCTGTTGCTACGTTATTTTCATTATACTTTCTGCTCCTTCATTACTTACAATGACTAATACATCTTCCACTAGTGATAACCGCAAGTTTCACTTGAACATGAAGCTAAGCCAGGAATATGCTACTACGCGGAGTGTCTATCAAAGACCAGTTACAACTGCAAATGAAGCACAACAACTTCGCAACGAGGGAAAGAAACACATTGATATATGTACAGATGGGAGCTTGTATCCACTGGATCCTAGCACTGGAAGGTATCCATCTTTTAACACTCCTCATGATTTGATGAGATTTGTTGGTGATGGGGTTGATGGCTTACTAGGATATAGTTCTAGGTTATCTCATTTACACATTGATCATACACATTACATTCAATATCTCAAAACTGTTTTGTCTTCAAATGCAGTAAGAATTTTAGAACTTGAAAACCAAATAGCATCTCTAAAACAAGAAAATCACCAACTTCGGACTTTAAAAGAAACTCCAATAGGATTAAGAGCACGAGTAAAACGAATGAGAGATGTAGTAAACGTAACAGAAGGTTCTGGACAAAGAAAAAAAAGATTAAAGATTACTAGAGAACATGTGACTAGTCTTTTAGGATTTGATATGTCCAATGGTCAAGAAAGGGTGAGATTTTTAAATGAGGTAATGAACAAAAGTGATATTCTTAAACTTTTGAAACTTCCTGAAAATCAAACTCAGAAAAAATTGGTATTTCAAAGTTTACTGAAAGATATGGGTTTACTGGTCCAACCTTCTCAAATGCAAGAAGTTTGTGACACAGTGGGGGTGAGTAGAAGGGGTTACAGGGCCATCTCTAAAACCTGGTTTCAGGTTTTAAAGTATTACAAGATTAAAGCTTTTGGGTTGCCTAGTCCTCATAATGTTGGGAAAGTTAGGACTCTATTAAACGAAGAAATACCCGAACATTTTGGAGAGTACTATCATATAGAAGGAACGATGCCATATGAAAAACAGAAAAAAAAAATCTTCTTTTGAGTATAATGTTTTTAATAACATTTGGATGAGTATAAAAAATGTTCAATCTACTATGGTGAGATACTATAATATGCAAGAAGTAGATTGTGAAGGAAAACTTATATTTGTTCTGAAATTGGATGAAGCTCAAATTCAAAAATGTCAAAAAATGGAAAGAGTATCCATATCCCTTACGAATAGAGCATTGGACTATAGCCAGGGTAAGCTTGATTCCCCATACCACAAAACTCAATCAGAAATGGAACTTTGGTGGATCGGAGCAACTCAAATACCAGTAGAAAATCACGATACATTGAAATGGCTGTTTTTGCATACCGATATCCCTTCTGTTATACAGGACCAAAATGCAGGTGAAAAACTCTGTGTAGATGGCATGGGTGACTTTTTTGTAGAATGGCACTTGAGTGCCGACCTAAAAGCATTAAAGTGCATGTTTGGTGTATGTGGAGGTGCCAATACCAAGTATCCATGTCTATATTGCATGGCAAGCACTGGAACAAAAGGATGGCTTGAAGAACACGAGGTTGGAAAAGCACCATCGAGGAATAGTGTTAACGTCATCGACTACCCATCGTCTTCTATGATTTGGGATCCAATTCTAACAATAGATTTAAAAAATGTACATATATGCACAATGCATGTAGAGATTAGAATCTTGGACAAATTGCTTCGACTCCATCTTGACTATGCATATTCTATTAAGCCAACTAAACTTGCAGACGAGTGCATAGAAAAATGCGAGGCTTTGCTCTCTCAAATGGGTTTTCATGGTGGTCAAGTGTATCTAAAAAAAGATCCCACTCTTTCAAAAGGAACCGGTGATGTTTTGCAAGATGTTTCAATGGGTGGAGCAAAAGCCAGAAGATTTTTGAGTAACCATGACAACAAACAAGTTGATGTTATGTGGAACTGCTGGAAGGATCTTTGTGTTATAACAACCAATGTCAAAAGTAGATCAGATGTAGCCAACAAACGCATGGAAGTGTGGAAGAAGCTCGGTAGTTTTTTGAAAGTTTTGAGACAACAAGTTAGCTTTGCTACTTATGCAGATGACTTTAAAAAGACAATAAAGCTTTTAATAACTGCTATTACAGATGCTTGGGGAGCAAAAGACATCACATATTACTTGGTGAGTATTCATTACTTTCTAAAGTCTGGATAGTATTTTACTTTGCATCCTATTGAGTTCAACTAACTTTTTTTTTATTTTTAGCATATTCTGTACCTGCATGGACCATATTTTGCAAAACAAGGACCCCTTGCAACATGGAATACTCAGGGAATGGAAAAATCTCACTATCAAGCGAGGACTTCTTTTTTCAAATGTACGAGAAAGGGAGGTGGACAAAGAAGGAGCAATGCACTAAAGGAATTATTCAATTGGTTCTATAGGAGGCAATTACAACGGATGAGATCAAACAACCGTGCTGCTCAACCACAGATCTGAGATTAATGCTTCACTTTGAAACATTGTACTTCTTTCTAAAGAGATCCAAATTCAAAAAAGATATTTTGGTGCAAAAAATTGTCAAATTTACATCAGTTTTTGATTTTTTTTATATCTCCAGGCATGTCACCCCTATATCTCAAAAACTTTCTTCTTTTATAGCCCCCAAGAAGGTTGACATTTGTCTCCTCAGCTGCTGCTGCATAGCTAGAGTAGAAAAGAAAGTATCCTGCTCTTGAGGCATTGAATCCTGCAGCATATCCAAACATTCGAAGTGCTGCTGCTCTCTCAAGTAGCATAATCTTGTTTGCATTGATTTGAAGGGGAGTGTACCCTAAAAACCGTGACAATATCTTCAGTGCAAACATTGGCAACTCAAGATCTTCAGAATACTGCATGTGGAAAGCACAGAAGGTGGCACTATCCAATGTAGGCATGTAGTGCATGAGAGAGGAGGCATCCCTTCTTGAAGAGCCCTCTATTGCTTTCCCTCTAGAGCCTTTAGCTCTCCCAAGAAAATTGTCTTTGTCAAGGGTTCAATCTGCAAAACAAGACAATGAGTAATTAAAACTAACTTGGAAAAAAAGAAAGATTTCAGTAGGGAGATCACCTTTTGCAATTCATCTTCGGCAATGACTTTTTCTTGAAGGAGATTGCATGATCCGGTCATCTCTCTTATGTCAACTTCCTTTCCAATTTTTTTCAACTTAAAGTCTCTGCCAAAAGATTGGATGCCAAGCTCAACAAGCCTCTTCTCAAAATCCTCATCTTTGAGGGAAGGTTTTTCCTCTTCCACTCTTCTCATGCATAGAGCAAGTGCATCAGGAGCAGGCAAAAAATCTTTATTGGATGTATGAAGATCAAGTGCCAAAAACTCCTCTTTTGACTCTTCTTCTGTGTCAATAAAATCTTTGGCCACCTGAGAAGCTTCAGAAATGGTTGCAATACAATAGTCCTCCCTCATATTAAGCAAACACTGGATATGATGGAGAGGAATATACTCTTTCCCATTGATAAAGAAGTAGGGAAGGTTTGGAATAGTAAGGGAAGCTTCAGATACCTCTACCTCATCTGTTGGCTCATCAATGACAGTACTAGCTCTAAATTGAGCAACATCAAAATTTGCACTCTCCTGCTCCTCAGCTGCAACATCAACCTCCTCCTCTTCTAGAATTTCACTTTTCTCAAGCTGCAAAACTGTGGAAACATTTTTATTTGTTGCCTCATCTGTATCTTTCACTTCATCAGCTTTGCCTTGCATGTCAACTTTAAGGAACAAAAAGAAAAGAAAAGCAACTTCTTTTGGAACAAGGTTACAAGGTTTCAAATGTAATTGACAAGAAATGGTAGGTGGACAAACAAAGGAAGTCTTCTTAGAAAATCTTCCAAACCTCCTTGTTACTTTGCTCTTTTCAATTGAGTTTGTAGTATATTCGGTTAGATGACAATACGCCTTCCCATCTAAAACCAAACACTTGCCTTCAACTGCTTCTTCAAACTCTTTGAATTCTTCTGCCAAGAAGTCTTTCAAATGGTCTAACAAAGCTGCAAGATCAAACACAGGATTGAATATTTCATATGCTTTGGTGTACACCTCCATGTCACCACCATCCATCACAGCCACCAATAGTTTTTCACTTGGACTCTCCTCCAAAATCTCCTCCCGGCCTTCCATCATAGTAGAGTAAAAGTTGACAGGTGAAGCTAGATACAAGTGCCAATGTACCACACCAAAACGAAACTGGACCACGCGATAGGCACTTGATCCAAGCTCCAAAAATGCCTCCCTGCGCGTCGTGCGGGACAAAACCACACAAACACCAAACGTACCAAACGACGTGATAGACGTTGGACCTGGTCTTTGGAATTGCTTCCCTGCGCGTCGTGCGGGACAAAGCCAACCAAAACCGTAAAACAACACCAAACGACGCGATAGGCGTTCGACCCAACCTTTGGAACTTCTTCCCTGCGTGTCGTACGTGACAAGGCAAACAAAAAGCGATAGCGTCCACCAATGTGCAAATTGCAAAGATAAGATTGTGCGAGGCGAAAGGACTACACAAAAATAGATAATATCTCACGTCGTATGCGACAAGTGAACGTGGAACATTTTTAAAATTCGAGACCAAGCTATATATATATCCGATATATGACCGTTAGTGACACGTGTTAGCCATGCACACGTGCCATGTGGCATGCGTACAACAGTCGTCGTATGGACGGTTTTATGTATATAAACACTTGTCACGTGCTCATTTTGTGCTTTCTCCTATAGTCCACATTCGCGTCGTGTCGTCCTCAACTACCCATACACTTGTCATCCGTCCACTAAGCCAAACCAAGTTTCCTCTCATCGACGCGACCGGAACTGTTGGGCATGTGGGCGCACTTTCTACTTTCTACCGCTTCCTAAGCGTCCCTTACGACGCGATTGGCGCAAGTCCCAGAGTCTCGGTGAACCCCTCATCGCGTCGTGCGGGAGGTGGACACTTCATAAAAATTTGACCTCGCATACGATGCTCTATACCATTTCCAACGGTGTTTGTGTGCCTTCTACAGCGTTGTGGTAGTCTCTACCTCCAAATATTCATGGCTTCCCATACGACGCGATAAGCGTATGTTGCAACTTTTGGGTGGGGCTCTCATCGCGTCGTGCGGGGCTTCTCGGCTTAAAGATTTCACCTCGCATACGGTGCGATACGGCGATGTTCTAGGGTGTGGTTGCGCCCTCTATCGCGTCGTACAGCAAGTTCTGTGATATTCTTTTCGCACGTTCCGGTGGTCACATACGACGCTTTCCACAGCTTTTGTCAGCCTTCTATCGCGTCGTGTTATCCTTCTCATCACACACGGCGCGATAGAAACATCTTGAAGGTTGTGGCCTACCCCTCTGTCACGTGGTGTGTTCTTGTACCCAAATGGCCAGGACTAAGCAAACTGCAAGGAAGGTCTACCAAGCCCCAACCGATCCAGAAGTAGGTGATGCTGAGAAAGATGCAGAGAAAGCACCCCCTCCACAACCTCGTCAGAGGGCCAATGCCAGAAAGAGATTCAATTATCAGGTGAAGTCCCTAAGAAAAATAAGGAAGGCACAAAAGTCTACTTCTCTACTAATTCCAAAGCTCTCTTTCATGAGGGTTGTGAAAGAGATATCTGATAGACTTGTAAGCATGATGAATATCAAAACTTTTGTCTCGGTGAGGTGGCAGTCTCAAGCTGTGATGTGCCTTCAGGAAGCTGCTGAGGATTTTCTCATAGACTTTATGAATGATAGCTACATTGCAACTGCATTTCCTCACAGGGTCACACTTATGAGCAAAGATTTTGTGCTTGTGTCAAGGCTAAGGTACAAGTTTGATAAGGCTCTTGAGCTCATTCCTAGTGAGGATCTTAGAGCCTCCCAAATTTTAAACATCCCTCCTTCCAGGTAGTAGAAAGATTCTAGGGTTGTCATTGAGGATGTTACACATGAATACGAGACAAGAAAGTCTCAGGATATTAAAGCAGTTAAGGAAGTTGAGAGGGAGCAAGACATGATATCCGAGGACGCTATCCTTAAAGAGCAAGCTAAAATTTTAAGAGCATCCAACTCTCTTCTTTATGAAAAAGTCACAGGCCAAATGGTGGTGGATGTTTCCTTGTTTGGAGATACTGAGGCATATTTGGACATATTCCCTCAAGACACAAGTATGCTTGTAAATCCCAACGTTGAGCTTGGTGACACTGTGCTCTATATCTCTCTCAGGTGTGTAGCTTTGCTAATTATTATAATGTGCATGTGCATGGCAGACAGGCACAAGGGGCTCATTGTGGCTTGTGTTTCCTTTTTCAGGTGTCTTATGAGGGATCTTCCAGAGGCTCTAGCTATGCAAATTGCCATACTTGACCCTCTAGTGACACAGTGCCTTTTCAACAAGCAAGGAACCCTTTCAAGTTTTTTTGATGATTTTAACATGCTGACCTGCAATTACATATTATACCCCTATGTTGAAGGGTAATTCTTAACTCCTTACATGTTATTTTTAACATTTTGTGGTATTCTTAGCTAATTTGTTTTTTATTTTGTAGAGGACATTGGAGTCTTATTATCTTCAATCTTTTGGAGAAAGATATTATATTTATGAATTCATTGTCAAGTATCCATGGGAAAAGTAAACTGTAAGTATGAAGCATAATCTATGCTTGATGATGGCCCATTGTTTTCTATTAGTAGCTTTTTGATTCAATGTCTTCTTGCAGTGCTGCCAAACTTATTTTTGGTCACCTGAGTACCACAAACAAGGATTACAATATAGAAGCTTTCAAGTACTACAATCAAAAAGTGCCTTTACAGACAGACTCAACATCTTGTGGATGGAGGGTGCTTGCAAATGCATGGAGATATCTTGAGTCAAGGTGCCGGATGACTACACTCACTGTAAGTGTGCTTCATGTATTTATTTTGATGTTTTATGTATGTATGTCATGTCCTTTAGTTCCTTTTTCTATTTTTTTCAGTTGCATGACTATCTAGAGTCTTGGGTCATGTGGGTGAGAGAGAAGGCTGTTTCTATGGTTTTGGAAAGATCAATAAATCCAAATGATCCAGATTCTCCTTTGCCACCAAAGAAAGGTAGAGCCACCAAAGGTTTGGATGCAAAGAAAATGGATCAAAAGAAGAAAAGTCCTGCAAAGATCCATACAAAGAAAAAGGATCACAAGAAGAGTCCTACCAAGGTGAAGAGTCCTGTCATGGGGAAGAGTCCCAAGAAAAAGATCCCTGCCAAGGGGAAGAGTCCTACCAAAAAGAAGATCACTGCCAAGGGGAAGAGTCCCACTAAGAAGACTACCAAGGGGAAGAGTCCCACTGAGAGCCCTGCAAAAAAAAGAGCAGATACAAAGGGCCATCCATTCCACTCACCATTGAAATTCAAGGTTCAAAAGCGTCGTACACTTAAGAACAATAAGGGGGAGGCACCTAGCTCACCTTTCAAGCTACCATTTATGTTGTCAAAGAAAGCTTCCAAATCACCCAAGACAGCTAGTCCTAAGGAGCCCAAAGCACCAACCCCTGCCAAGTCACCCGTGCCAAGCCCTAAGGGGTCCAAAGCACCAACCCCTGCCAAGTCACCACCACCACCCACTCCTGAACTTTCACCCCCTTTTGAACACAAAAGGAAAAAACATATATATATACCCTTTGGTGATTCATAATTTTGTACTTCAAATACTTAATACCAACTGTCGATTCTTAAATGTGTATCATGATGTCATGTAAGTTTAAAACAACATAAGTAGAGAAAAGATAAATATATTTGCAAAATGATTACATTATTGAACTTGTTTTTTCAAGTCCTTGCAAGTAGCTCAAATACAACTCTTTTTGGGCGAAGGCATGTGATGCAAGAGGTTGAATTCTCCATCCTTGTGCTCACCACAATTTCATCCACTTTGAATCTATACTCGGGAGATGTTCCATCAAGAAACTCAAGAGATTCTTTAACATCATTTAGTCTCCAATTTGTTGTTACTATCAGGCTTCTATACTCGGTGTGTGGATGTACTGTGACCTTTAGTTCAAACTCTGGACAATTTTCCTCAGAGTCGAGAGGAACCCAGCTACCTAATTTTCTTCTCCATCTCCTATACTCGTAGCCCAGAACTAATGATTGACGACATAGTTGATATGAGATAGACATAGAATTTGGGCTTACTCTACAACTAATATTGTCACCAATATGGAAAGTTTCTTTGGTGCTCCATCCGTCTCCAAGAACATTATCAAGTTCAGTCATAGAAATTCTTCTATTAAGCCACATCGTCTTTGTCCTCTGCAAATCCATTGTTTTGAAACATGCCACAAAGACATGTATAGGCAAGAACCATTGAACTTTAATCCTGCTTGATATCCTGCCTGGAGACATAGCTTTAAGGATGTCTTCTTTGATCTTGGATTTGAAGCTTGATATAGTACATGCATCAGGAGCTTCCCAATCAAGTGAACTTATGGTGCGAACGGGTAACTACTGTAGTTCTCCATATGCACCTTCTCGTGATGGAACTTTGTATTCTGCAAAATAGACAAACAAATCCATTGTTTTGTAAAAGGAAGGTGGCTTGTCAGCATACATAGCATCTGCAATCCCTTTATGCATTGCTTTGAACGTCCCACTCAGACTCTCCACAGGCTGCCATTCCACAGCTGTTGAAGGAAATATATCTGGAATGGAATCAAAAAATGAGAAAAACAATGGGATAATGAAAAAAATTCACTGTATCAAATAGTTTTTTTTTGTACTTACAGTAAGAATGCAGTGTGGGATGTTCTTCCCAGTCTAACACCATATCCTTGGCCATGTACACATGTTGAACCTTAGCTAGCCAGCCATTGTCGGTCACTTTGAAAGCAAGAACACGTGGTTTTTTACTTTATCGCGTTTAGTTCTCTTCACTCTGTGTACACCTTTGCATGAAGGAAGCATTGTTACCCAGTCATTCACACGAAAAGATATGGACTTCCAAAGACCATCCTCTCTAACGTTATGAAAGTCACAAGAAGTTATGTTATGTGAAGGGCGACGTGCAAAAGATGCCATGGAAACTCAGAGATTAGAGAAGAAAGAAAGTATAGACGGAAACTAGAGAAACTAAAACCTCTCACAAACTAGAGAGCGAGAAAGGTATACGTTTGAAAAAAGTAGGTGATTTATCATTAATGCTCTTGTTTTGAGAGCCTTCTGACATAGATTTCGTATCTTTTGACAACGCTTTTGTGAAATATAAAATAGAATAAAAGACAAGACTTCATTGCTTTGAGCCGCAAATTTAATGAGCTCTCTCGCCGAAAGCACCTAAATATAGCAGTTTTAGCCTTGTGATCAAGACATTTAGCGGTTCTCCGTCAAAATAGGACCACCAAAACCCACAATAGAGGAGACAAGAGTGCCATACTTTTGTATACGTGTCCAATACTATTGGACTATTCCTTAATCCTTAGATTAACAAACAGCCCTTTTTGAGTCGTTTTTGGCCCTAATGTCTTGGACAACATGCCTTTTATATATAGCTGTGACAAGACACTCTGGTCATAAATTAAATTTCTTTTCTATTTCCATAGTTTTCTCAATTACTTGCGACAGATCTTTATCTATCACGCGAGAGAGAGAGAGAGAGAGAGAGAGAGAGAGAGAGAGAGAGAGAGAGAGAGAGAGAGAGAGAGAGAGAGAGAGAGAGAGAGAGAGAGAGAGAGAGAGAGAGAGTGGTATGTCCAATCTATTTTGTATATGCAAGTTACTCTTGGGCAATTGCACGTTCTTGGACTCCATCAGTATGAGTGATCATGGCAGCAATAGTGCTCGCCCCAGCAAGGCGGACATAGAGTGCTTCTTAACATCTCTTTCACCCGATCAAATAGATCTAGTGGAGGGACGAGCAGCATCTATGAGCAAAGACGGATTGCCTCCTTCAAGATTGCAACCTCAGTCTCCATCTAAATCTCCAAGGATTATGTTATTGCTACGTTGCATTGGGAGTTTCCATCTCCCTCTCTGGAGAATACTCTCGCATTGAAGTATTTGTATATGTTTGTACATCTGTAAGTTCTTAATGGTGTGTTATGTTTGTTGTAGTACCCTTACACGCAACTGTTGAAACCGTAGGAGCTAGCCGTGTGTGTGTGTGTGTGTGTGTGTGTGTGTGTGTGTGTGTGTGTGTGTGTGTGTGTGTGTGTGTGTGTGTGTGTGTGTGTGTGTGTGTGTGTGTGTGTGTGTGTGTGTGTGTGTGTGTGTGTGTGTGTGTGTGTGTGTGTGTGTGTGTGTGTGTGTGTGTGTGTGTGATTGAGAGGGAGAGACAGAAAGAGGGGAAGGGAACATGAGAGGGAGGAGAGTGAAGGAGCATACCTGGAGTGGAAGCAATGACAATTAAACACAATTAAATTTCTCAAGTAGAGCATATAGACAGGAATGAAAAAAAAGGCACGTGAATACAGTATATATTATAAAATAGAGCAAAATTGTTCAAATACAATGTTTACGGCTTTAAGAGGTCTCTCTCTCATCCTCTCATAGCTCAACATAACTCCCTATGTCTATATAGAGCTCTCCGTTTAGGGCAGATGTCCTCCGTTTCATTTTGTAGATCCTATGCATGCACCCCATATAGAGTAGCAGCTTGATGCTCGTCTGGCACCACCTCAGTGGCTTCTGATTGAGCATCTTCTCTAATCTCCTCCATTGATGCCGTTGTGATTGGCACATGGTAGCCCTTATACATTCGTGCACTACGATGGGCTACCTCTATGACGTACCACCAGTTTGATGCAGACTTTGTAGGATGAAATATCACCTGCTAGAGCTACATAACTTACATGAGAGCTTCCAAGCACATAACTTCTAAAATTGGATGTTAAATATTTACAAACTTACTTGTTCACAATGCTCAGGTAGTATGAAAGTGTCTCTTAGGTCAGTCCATTTTTTAGTTGAATCCACCTCAAGGAAACCAGACTCTCCTCTGCGCACAGTAGCATTGTGACCCTCCATGTTTATCTTGAACCATTGCAGGTTGGAGAGGGGGAATGGGGGAACACGCCCGGCCCAAACACAAGGGCCTCTCTATAGCTCAGGGTATCCACAGCACCCCTGTCCTCTCAAAAAATACCTTCAAAAATACACTTTACACTAGCAGACCACCACCTGCTCAATTTCCACTGCTCACACACTCCACAAACCCACCACACGACGCACACTGCTGCCATGGTCTATCTCCACCTTCACACACACTCACAGCCGCTCAATCTCACTCTCTCACACAAAACACCGTCGGTCCGGCGGGGCACACAATTCCACACAGCCAACACCGAGGGGAAACACTAGAGCAGGAGAA
Organism: Adiantum capillus-veneris; assembly: GCF_014529385.1. Classification (NCBI taxonomy): domain Eukaryota; kingdom Viridiplantae; phylum Streptophyta; class Polypodiopsida; order Polypodiales; family Pteridaceae; genus Adiantum; species Adiantum capillus-veneris. The sequence goes on along the minus strand of NC_140932.1, from coordinate 117,253,582 downwards.
AGAGAAGGGGGGAAGGGGAGACAACAACAAGACAGAGCAACAGTGGCTTGATTGCACTTCACCAAACATGCACATAGGCTTACACTACCATCACCATGGCCATTTTCACAAGAAAATACAAAGGGCTTTGACAGGCACACTCCTTTGTCAGAGAGCTCCACTTTGCAGGCTTCAAATGGCACAAAAAAGCCCCTAATTTGATTAAATTTTGACTTTTATAGGGGGAGGGGGGGGGGGGGGGGGGGGGGGGGGGGGGGGGGGGGGGGGGTGGGGTTCAATTTGGGAAATTGCCCTCTCATTGGTCCATCTGGTACCCTAATTTGGTATCTTTGGGAAGGGGGCACCGCTTTTCTTCATCTGCTTTCTCCTTCTCTCTCTTTTGCACTTGGGGGGGGGGGGGCAACAGCGACATCGCTATTGCCCCCTAGGCTTCTTTTTATTTTTTTCTCATTATTTTATCACCCTTGGGAAGGCCCACTTTACACTGCTCCTTTGGCTCATTTTTTACCACCTCTGTCGGCTCATCCCTGCCTTCTCTCTCTCTATTTTTCTCTTCTCCTTTTCTCCCTTTTGGTCCTGGCTCTTACCTTGCCCTCTTCTCTGCTTGGCCGGCCTCCAAATGGCCTCTTGGCCTTTGCTTGGTCCACCTGGAGGCCCTCGAACTCACTCTTTCTCTCTATGCTCATTGTCCTGTTGCGGGACCCTCCCCTTGCCTTTCCTTTGACCGCCCCTGTCAGCTCACACCTATACTGCGGGACCCTCCCCTTTTGCTAGCAATAGCAAGGTCTCTATTTGGGGGGGGGGGGGGGGGGGGGGGGGGTCTCTTCTAGAATGTTGGGGCCCTAAGGCCGTAGGAACGACTGCCTACCACGTCATCACTGTATAGCCACCAAATTAGCACCGCCTCCCCACGCGGGCGTGCCACTGGCCAAAACGGCCTCCCATCGCCCAAGGGCCGCTGCGAACGACCAGAGCAACACCCCTGAGGGGGTCCGCCATCACCAACGGGAGGGAGAGCTCCCTCTCCACTCTTCTTCTCCTTATGCTTCAAAGGGGTGGTCTCGCCTGGCCCATATACCCCCCACCTCGTCTAATTGACTGTGCATGTGGGTCAATCCGCTAGGCCATGTGGCAGCCATTGGCTCCGTGGTCTCAAGCCCACCAAAAACCACCAAAAGATCTATTTAAAACCCTCCACTTTTTGGCCTTCTTCCCTTGGCTCCCATTGTTTTCTCACTGGTCGGAACCTCGTGCTGCCAAGCCGGGTCAGATCTTCACTAAGTCAACCTCATGCCATGCAAAACTCATCATCTTCGGACTCCTCTGATCCTGCTATCTAAGGCCATAAAAAACTAAAAAAATCACCTGCCAACTTTTCACCGCCAAATGCCCTCAACTTGATCCTATCGTATCTTGCTAACTAAGTACCCGATTGACGCCCCGTCGATTTGTGTTAGCTCCACATGACGCACACTATGTTCGAAAACCTTGGCAAGACCAAAAAGATTCCATATGGCACATCCCCCGATGCGGGGGATGTGCCATAACTTTCACACCGTGAGTCCAATATGAAAAGACCGACAGGAGCACTTCAGCCCTATCACTTCACATCCACTTCTCTGGCCTAGCCGCACATGTCCATCCCATCCGGAATCTGCAACCACACTCACCTTCAAACTAGCACATCTTTCACACCCGGGCTCTGTTTGACAAGCCGTCTGTTAGGAAATAAGACGTAGCTAAATAGATAATTGAGTAGATTACTTAATGGAGAGAGACAGATTTACATACACGAGATTATAGAGTAGAGAGAGAGAGAGAGAGAGAGAGTACACACGATATACGTGGTTCACCCAATGTGGGCTACGTCCACGGGAAAGCAGCCACTCAATGGCTTTAGTACTTCAAAACAAGAAGTAGTTTACAAAGGGATTATACCCTTAATGGAGCTCCCGCCTTGCTTCACTCTCACCACCTCACACTCACCTTGTTGCATCAACTTCACACTATGAAATGTGTGTAGAAATGGCCTCCTTTTATAGGCCAAAAGGGTTGCCCTCTCTTATGAGAGACAGCCATGTGTAGCCGCCCTTGTGCGAATAAGTCCAAATCGGACCCTCCAATCCGCCCATGTGTGGCCGCCCTTGAGAAGACAAGTCCGCTTTTGAATTCGGCCACCGGCCACCAGCCATTGACTTCCGACCACCGGCCACCGGCCATTGACTACCGGCCACCGGCCAACCGACCGGTTGTTTTTCGACCACTTTTCGGCCGTAGTCCGACCATAATATTCCTGCGAAAAGGAATATTCCGGCGAAAAAAAAAGTCTCGGGGGCTTCCGCCCCCGAGGCCTTTAAAGTTGCCCCTGATTCTTGTCCGTGAAAATTTTGGTTTCCGGTGAGTGATTTTCCTTCACGCACAAATGGCTTCTCCTCATAATGGGGGCCTTACAAATGTGAGCTTTTACCACAGAAAATTACAAGGGTAAATCAAGCTCCATACTTAACACCGTCTGGACCGACTTCTAGAGCATCTCGAGCACTACATTCCAGAGCACTAACTTGGCATTTTGGGCACCTTCATCAGTCATCCCATCTAGACCATCCCGCAACCCTTTTGGCCTAAAAAATCGCTTTAGACATACATTTATGATGCCCTTTGGCTACCCAGGACCTTGGTATCTGCCCTAGCCTTCTGCACTACACCTGCCTATTGTCTCTGCCTGGCATAGACCATTTCCTAGATTAGACCAACTTTGGCTGCACCATTATTGCCCACCCCCTCGTTGAACATTTATGTTCAACCACATATGGGCTTATTGCACTAAAAAACTGCACACCAAACACAGACTCTCTGTACACTGCAAAACCACCTAGCATATATACAAAAACTGGCACCTGTAACCCGCTGTCTTTGCTCATACGGGTTGCCCAACCCCTGCTTTATCTGTCATCAACCTCCTAGGTCAAACACCTTGCATTGGTCTCTTTCGTCCACCTGCAGCACCCTTGCATAGTGCCACACCAAGGCACATATCCAAGTGCATAGCCAAACTGCCATCATCATGCTTCTACCACTCCAAGCACTTATTGGCAAACTGCCCATTCGCAAGAAAGTGCCTGCAAGGACACCGAATGGAGAATCATTGTGCTCACCATCCAAAAAACTTCTTGTACCATCACTCGCACCAAGTAGACTTGACATACTTGACCCAATCTCCCAACCATGTAAAGCTAGATCCTCGTCTAGCAGATCCTGTACCTGCTCAATAGCACACTCCACAGCTACTTTTATTAGCGTTCCCTTCAGCCACCACTTACAGACCTCCTTGGAAAGCTTGGACATCGCCTTGGAATCCACATCACCTGTCATTGAGAGCACTGACTGCATAGGAAGCACCTCTATTTTTGACTCTGCACTGTCTTTCTCACCTGCCATGCACTCAATTCCAGCATCGTCGAGCTCCTCTTCTTCAACTGGCCCTTCAAGGTCGATAAGCATCGTCTTCTTATCCGTTGCAATCACCTGCTCTTCTACCGATGCATCATCAAGCTCTGCCAAGGAAGAGAGAAACTCGTTCTCTATCGCATCACGCTCGTCCTCTTCCATAGGCACGGTTGCTCTATTACTCCCAGCAAAACTTTGCACCTGCTGCACCACCATGGCATACTCCATCTCTACCTTCACCAACATGGCCATTAGCATGGTACTGGACACTAGCTTTACCTGCATCTCATCACTTGTGGGCCTAAACTACTCCATTTGGTCTTCACTAAGCACCTCGGCTTGCACCTCATGCTGCTCCTCGAACATATTCACTGCCTCTCCACTCACATATAAGAGCTCAAATATATCATATCTAGATTGAGATGACTCTATCTCCCAACTTGTATCTGCATCCATAGAGCTACTGTCATTCGACTCAGCCTCTTCTTCTATTTCAAGCTCATGAATCTCCTCTAGCTTCACCGCTTCAACCTCGTCTGCAAACCGCACTCTTTGGTCTTTACCGCACTTCAATGGAGCTTCAACAGCCACACTCGAACTCGACATCACATCCTTTGTCCACTCTGGAATCACCTGCACTTCCTCCACAATTGGAACCACTCTAGCCGACATCTTTGGCATAGGAACCACCCTCTCTCTTTGTAGCCAAAGAACCCTTGGTTCTTATTGCACTTTCACTTCTCTTTGTACCACCTGCGGCTCGGCTAATACCGCATTGCATTGCCTTGGCATCATCGCACTTAGCAAACCCTGCCTAGCCTCACGCTTCTTCAAAATATTTTTGGTTCGCCCTTTCGCTAAAGCTACCGCCTCTTCATACGACATCGGGCCATCTATCTCCACCTTATCATGCACTTCCTCATGTAGGCAACCCATGAATTTACTCAATTTCAAAAAACTGGCATTTTTTGCAGCAGTTACCTTGATCAATATCACCCTCCAATCTTTGCTTCAAACCATTCAGCTTTTGCTTTACTTCATCTAGTTGTGCATCCGCTACAAATCTGCTTCGAAAAGCCGCCTCTCGGACTCCTCAGATCTCGCTATCTAAGGCCATAAAAAACTTTAAAAATCACATGCTGCCAACTTTTCACTACGAAATGCCCCCGACTTGATCCTGATGTATCTTGTTGACTAAGTACCCGATTGATGTGCCATTGATTTGTGTTAGCTCCACATGACGCACAATGTCTTTGAGAACCTTGGCAAGACCAAAAAGATGCCAGATGGCACATACCCCCCATGCGGGCAAGTGGGGTCAGACCCGGCCCCCGTCCAAACTTCGACAACTCATAACTTGCACATCGTGAGTCTGATCATCAATCTAAAAAGACCGACAGGCTCCAGAAATTAAGCAGTTCAGCCCTATCACTTCACATCCACTTCTCTAGCCTAGACGCACATGTCCATCCCGTCGGGAATCTGCAACCACCCTCACCTACAAACTAGCACATGTTTCACATCCGGGCTCCGTTTGACAAGCCATCTGGAACCACTTCTAGAGCATCTCGAGCACTACATTCCAGAGCACTGACTTGGCATTTAGGGCACCTTCATTTATCCTCCAATCCGAACCATCCCACAACTTTTTTGGCCTAAAAAACCACTTTAGACATACATTTCTGTTGCCCTTTGGCTACCCAAGACCTTGGTACTTGCCCTAGCCTTCTGCACTACACATGCCTGCTCTCTCTGCCTGGCATAGACCATTTCCTAGCTCGGACCAACTTTGGTTGCACCAACGTCAAACAAGTCGACAAAAAATCCTCTATAATCGATCCTCAAAATCTCTTGTAGCGTGCCAAAGTAAGTGAGTTCCGCCACCACAAGATCTGCATCAAAGGACCGTCGTCGACTAGACTGTTCAAATTTTGCCATGGTTCCACAATCTTGTGTAAAATGCTTTTTGTCGATCCGTTCCACCCTAAAATGTTGACCTTTACACCATGGTGTTGTGTATGACTTATACTACAACCAACAAATATTTTGAGTGGCCATTCAAACATCTAGAAAGTCGCTAGTCGTACATTCCAAACTTACCTTGGTCGCGCAACCCCGAGAGTACTCCCACTCCTCCTCAGTCACTTCTTCACCGCACTATTGTGCGCTTTTCAATTGGTTGTGCAATCATCTTAAGCTCATGAATGTTGGTAGGCTCTCTAGACCCGCCGGATAATGCATCGGAGATCGTCTTCCCCGTCTCCACTCGATTCGTGCCCTTTGTCACTCTTGCTTTGCATCCTCGTATTGTGAAATACACTTTTGCATCATTGGATTGTGAAGCATGCAAAATCGGTTGATTTTAGCCTCTAGATCTTCTGTCATCTTCTTCTCAACACCAAGATTGCACATGACAATCCCAGATATGCACTCACCATCTATGGTTCACCATAGCATGTCTCGGGCTTTATCAAATCCGTCTAGCCACTCTCCAATGTAAACTAGGGACTCTAATACCAGCCAACCTTCTACCATGCTACCCTCCGGACGTGCCTTCTGACACACATATCCCGTGAGCGTTTTCATGAAACGTTCTGAAAAGAACATCCATCTCGAATGTCCTATGCCACCTATTTCAACCTCATCAACTTAGCATGGTAGTAGGAAAGTGTTTCTCAAACATGCACACAATCTCCGCAGCGTTTAGTTTGGCGAATGGTCTAGAGTCTACATTGATCTCCTTTCATGAGATCCATTGCACCAACTTTGCAAGTTTGTAGATTTTATTACGAATGTCAGGAGACAAACATCCCTCAATGGCCACCGGTAAAATAAACTGCAAAACACGTCTAGCAATAATATTAAAGTCCACACACGAATTTGTTACACAATTCCCACTATGATATATTCCACTTCAAACATACCTGACACATTTTATTCCAGTGGTGTGACTTCAAACCGGTAAGCTTCCCTTCTTTAGTGAAACACGTTCGGAGTGAGTGCATTACGACAGTCGGGGTCCGCACAGAGAGAGTGGTCTCTTTTACTTTGCGTTCTTGGGCTCCTGTAAAAATTCATGGCGCTTTAGAGAGTTTTATCGATCCATTGGGTGCTATCTCCGACCAATATTGCTCCATACAATCCACATTTCTAAGGTCAACCCTGGCTCCCAAAGTATCTTCCTTGCCGGTCAGATGGTCCCACAGCAAATTACCCACATTCTTGGATATGTACATTGGATTAAGCAAGTGTGATCATGAGTCTGGGCCAATATGGTAACTCGTACCATAGAGAGAGTCTCTTCATCCCTGGGGGCAAACCGTCATCACACATCTCCTTCTGCTCTAACCATGCTTGTGCAGACATCTTTAGTGACTCTCTTTCCCAAAAACTGTCACATAACTCATGATTCTCTGGAAGATACACTTGATGACCTTCGTAGATTTTCTTCTTCAGTGAGGGTTCCCAACGTGCATTAAGTCTAGCTCCACATGTAATACATGCTCTGTATCCGCTTGTTTGAAGCCTTGCATGTATACACATGACAATAGGTAAGCTTGACAAAAACCAAGATTTATAGTGTTTTGAGTTTGAGTGTAAAGTTGTGTTTCACCTGAGTATTCTGATAGTCATGCATGGTCCACATTAGAATGCCTCTGATCAAATCATTCCTCTCTCTCTCTCTCTCCCTCTCTCTCTCTCTCTCTCTCTCTCTCTCTCTCTCTCAAAGACACAATGTGTGTGTGTGTGTGTGTGAGAGAGAGAGAGAGAGAGAAAGAGGGGAAGGGAACATGAGAGAGAGGAGAGGGAAGGAGCATACCTGGCTCTCCTTCCTCTCCTCGTGTGTGTGTGTGTGTGTGTGTGTGTGTGGGGGGGGGGGGGGGGGGGGGGAGAGAGAGAGAGAGAGAGAGAGAAAGAGCTCGGGTTTATTTGTTTCGCTAGAGCGTCGAAACTCAGATCTGAGATCTGAGTTTTTGGTGCTCTTGGTTTATTTTTTACCCTTGTCGGTGTTGCTATGGGCATCACTATGGACGTCACTAGAGGCATCGCTATACAACAAAAAAGATAGTGATGCCGTGGATTTTCACTTTTGAGCGTCACACTCCGAGCGTCGCTAATGTGAAGTACCTCTTGTAGTAATTTACAAAAAGATGTGAATCACTGGTGCAAAACATGCAAAGAGTGTCAAAAGGCTGGGGATAGGAGACTCACATACGAGCCACAAACTCCTATTATCTCTTATAGACCATTTGAGAAATGGGGAATTGATGCCATTGGGCCTTTTTCAAGGAACCAATCAAGTAAATCGTATATCATCATGGGTGTGGACTACATGACCAGGTGGGCTGAAGCAGTTGCTACCACCCGGATTACAACTAAGGAAGTGGTTAAGTTTGTATTTGAAAACAGTTGTTGCCGTTTTGGCACTCCTCTTGAAATAATTTTTGGCAGGGGACCAGGTTTTAGAGAAGACCTAGTAGGAGAGCTGATGGGGGAAGCTAAGTATCTCACAACAACACTCAACTCCCTACTACCCACAATGCAATGGTTTAGTGGAGAAAGTAAATGATGAAGAAGTTGGGTATCTCACAACAACACTCAAGTCCCTACTACCCACAATGCAACGGTTTGGTGGAGAAGGTAAATGGTATGATCTGCAAGATCATCACTAAACATGTAAACAATCACAAAAGTGATTGGGACAAGCATCTTATGGCTGCACTTTGGGCTTATCCCACATCCCTTGGGTTCACGCCATATCACTTGGTGTATGGGAAGGAGGCTATTTTACCCATTGAAGTACAATTGGCTAGTCTCAGGGTGCTAGCTAGGCAGATGGACCGCCCTAATTCTCATCTTCACAACCATATTCTTTCTAGAGAGGCTTCAACTACACAGAGAAGATGCTATCAACTATTATGCAGCACACAGACAGAGCAACGTCAACTTACCTTCAACAAGGGACTTAGGGCAAAAGGTCTCAAGAAAGGTATGTTGGTCCTAAGGTATGATGATAGGTTTGATACTAGAAAGGATTAAAAGTTTTCACCCAAATGGGAGGGGCCATTTGTCATTAGAAAGCACTACAAAAATAGTAGTTACCGATTGATGGATGCAGATGGTGGGCTCCCCAAAACACATGTCAATGGCTGGAGGCTGAAGCAGTACTTTTTGAGGTTTGATTAAGCACCTATGATGGAAATCCCTGAGGAGGGAGACTCCTCCATCTCAACTGAAGAAGAATCAAGTACCTAGCTAGAGACATAAATACCTCTAGCTTAAGGGAGAGGGCTAATGAGGGCCGCTTTTCAATTTTTTCTCCACCTCTCTCTTGGTATGCACTTGGTGGCAAGGCTTCAAGGACCCTAAGAGGAGGAAGGACCTGATGCATAAAAATGACAAAAAAATCTATGTATTTATTTTGTACATAGCTATGGTTTTGACACATTTGGATCTCGGAATTAAGGAGAGGTAGGAACAAACCCTATGAAAAAGAAAATTTCATTGGATGCCGATTCTACCCGACAACCACTACATGACGGTCAGTACAGGTGGAGTAAAAGTCAATAGTGAAAGGGAAGAGAATCTTACACAGCTAGAGTCAACAAAATATTATCAAATTCAAGCCTAATTCACTTGTGGACACAAGGCTTGCACACGAAGTCAAGAGGGGACCACCTGGAAGACTTTTGGAAGGGAAAAGACGAACACATATTTTTATGGGATTTTTCTCTATTTTTTTCATTCCGAATTGAAAAATGTTTGCAACAGCAAAGTTGTAGGCATTGAGCTGATCTTTTGGCCCGTATTTTTTTATAACTTTTGGAGCTACAATTTGGGAGATATGGCCGAAATGGTGGATCCTATCTGTCCACATGGGAAGAAGTCCATATTAATTAACTCCACACACACACACAATTTCTTATAGGTTTCTCTCCATTATTGCTATATTTTCTCTTATTTTATCAAGATTCTCTCAAATATTATAAGGAAGCTCTTGGACTCAAGCTATGGAAGGTGGCATGGAGACAAAGCTCGCCATGATGAAGGCGATTAGGAGGAAATTGGTCAATAAGAAAGGCACACGGAGCTCTCTCACTGGGGGAATGCCTCTAACTGAGTTTACTTTGTGATAACTCCTCTTGCTTATAATCTCTTTCCTAATCGCTCTCTTGGCCTATAAAAGGAGGCCTCCACTTTTGTAAACAGAGAGACACACACACACTATCCCATACCCACACACCTACACATACACACCCTTGTGCCACATGCTAGTAGCATGAACCCTAATCATATTGTCACAACACCATCACCATGCACAAAATGAGCACCATATCTCCACACACTTGTAATAAAGAATTGAAGGCACAATTTCAAGAAGAAGAATGATGGCTACACTCATGATATTCCTCGCCATCAACTTGCATCCCTCCATTATGCATCCTGCGGTCTTGTCCCCTTCTCATCTTCTTTCCCTATGCTACCTATTGTATTCATCTTTTGCAAGCAATCAACACACTCCATCTGGGTGCCATAGCTTGTGTTGTTTGGGATATACTTCATTGTGATTAGGTCTCCCCAATTTTGAAAAAAGGAAAAATGTTTGTATTAGTTTAGGTTGATTCAAATATAATGACTTTCAGAACGTGTATCACTAAGGACTTGGAAAGTCAAGCTTGGTTTAAGGAGAATCTCAGAAGTCCAAAGGGAAAGTAAATGAGGCGTCACCATCAAAGACTCTGTCTCCTCCCCCAAGCTTTGCCATCGCCCGTCGCTCTGCCCCCTTTCCCCTCCATTTGCTATTTGTCGTCCTTGTGCACCATTCCCTTGGGATCCCTCGTCAATGCAACCTTGCCACACCTCTAGGTGAGCTCGCCGCCCTCCTCTACAACCCTGGTGACATCAAGCGAGATCCTTCTTCGTCTCTTGGGCTTCCCAGAGGCTTTGCACCCGTTGCCTCCAACTTGGTCTATCTTCGCCCCCTCCTTGTGCAGCAATAGCTCAGAGATAGATAGATAGATAGATTTTATTATCGTCCTCGGAGGTCAAATATGACCTATGGGACCAAAGTTACATGTGATGTAGTATGTGTATGGCTGATGAGTGACTCTTGATGCTCCAAAATTGTAGTGATGAGAGTCGCAATGGAGAGCCCACACTTTGGCTGGGAGAGGAAAGTGTGTAGGTCTAAGTTATGGCTGAAAATGTGAGAGAAGCAAGTTCGGATGTGATCAAAAGCTGAGCACTCTAGTAGTGTGTGGTACTCAGACTCTCGAACTTGCAGTGAGCATAATGTGCACAATCGATTTGACTCTTCTCCATTGCCCCAACGCCCTATCTCGCATCGAAGGAAATGGGAGCTAAGCCGAATTGCTGCGATAGTGCGTATCGCAGACAAGGGAATAGGCTCAAGCATGTAAGTGTGAGTACGATTTCCTCTCTCAGCAAAGAACATGGTTTTGTAGTTGGGGGCAATATAGGTGGTGTAATGTATGAAGCGTGACCCACCGGATTTCTCCCAAGCCGTAATACATTGGCGTTGTAGAAAAGCTTCATTCACTTAAGAGTCAATTGAAGCATCATGTAGCAAGTGTAATGCATCCCATCTCCCAAACCACTTCTTTATGTCTTGCATCCATCCCGTGCTCAAGATCCTGCTTTTATGTGTCTTTTGAACTTTTTTGCTTGCTTCCCATGCAATTGTAGGAAGTCGATGTGAGGGGTTTTGACGCATCTTTATCATGTACTCCACAACCCTTTCCATGCCCATAACCTCAATTGGAAGAGATCCCAACTCAAGAAGTAGGAGCATATATGGTGTTTGTGTCTTAACTTGGAGAAAGTTTGTAAGAAAACGCTTTTGGACATTCTCAAACTCTTTCCAAGTAGACTTTGAGATGCTCCCGCCCCACACTTCAACTCCATAAAGAAGAACCGCTGTCACCAATGCATCAAAAAGATACTTCTTGAGAACCCAACACTTGATGTTTCCCGCATTACACATGTTCTCAAATGCATAATATGCTCTCTTTCTCGCTTCCAAGCGACGCATAGCACATTCATGCCACTTGTGATTGGATGGAACCTCAAGGCCAAGGTACTTAAAGCTCTCAACAACTTCAAGTGTCTCGTTGTTGTACACAATGCATGGCTTCTCCTTATGGTTGGTTTTCACAAGCATAACCTTTGTTTTGGATTCATTTACAATCAGCCCACTATGCAAGCAAAAGTTCTCAAGGACAACCATAAGCTTTTGTGCATCTTCTAAAGTGTGTGCTAGAAGCACTACATCATCCGCATACAACAAAAGCATGATTACCGCATTGCAAATAGTGACCTTTTCAATGCCTTCTTCTTGCATAAAGTCAAGTACCATTTGTTCCAATTGATCGATGCATAGACCAAAGAGAGTTGGTGACAATGGACATCCTTGTTTAACCCCAATAGTGCTTACAAAAATTTCTGAAATTTCTCTTCCCATGCGCAATTGACAAATCACCTTCTCATAGATTCGAGAAACCGCAAGCATAAACTCACTTGGCACTTGGAGTTCTTCCATCCTTCTCCACAAATTGTTACGTGGAATCATATCAAAGGCTTTCTTAAAGTCCACAAAACAACAATACAATCGCTTGCCTTTCAACCGACTTTCCTCCATGAGAACACGAAGAGTGACAAGATGATCAATGGTGCTATGGCATCGACAAAAACCCGCTTGTCCCTTTGCACGCTTGTCATTCTCTTCAGCCCAATCACTCAATTTCATCTCCATTATGCACCCAAACAACTTTGCCATAAGAGACCCAATCATTATAGTCCGGTAGTTGCTTACATTCTTTACATCCCCTCCTTTATGCAAAGGCTTAACCCAATTAGTACTCCAATCATAAGGCATACCATGTTGAAGTGCAAGGTTGAACATATCACACATCCACTCATGGGTAAAATCTCCCGTCCATTTGATCATCTCCGGCTTGCCGGCTTGATACCTTGAAGATCTCCCGCTTTGCGAGTGGCCAACTTTTCAAGCCCACCGCATACATCCTCAATAGTAAAAAAAGACGGCATACATGGGAGTGAACCATAAAATGGCATTTTTTCAGTATTTTCTTGCTCATATAATTGCCTACAATGTGTGTACATATCCACTAGACTCAAGTTACCAAAATTCTCAACCCGCTTGCCTCTCAAGTTTCTCCAAAATCTTCCACATGCATGTGCCTTTTCTTGGACTTGAAATTCTTGTTGCTTTACTTCCCATCTTCTTCTCTTCTTTTGAATCAATGCCTTGTATGTATGCAAATGACTTTGATAGTTGTCTTTGTCCATAGTTGCATCAAGCTTTATCAAGGACTTTCGAGCATCTTGACATTCTTTATCAAACCACCTTTTGCGTGATCTATCTTTGTTGATACCATGGAGATGCTTTATGGAAAAGCATTCTTCCGCACAAGAACAAATAGCTTTCTTGAAAGCTTCCCATTTAGTTTCCAATGGTGCATCACATTGAAGCTTTGTCATCCATAATTTTTGCTCAACCATTTCAATGTACATTGGTGCCCGTTTGAAATCCATACATAGTGATAACTTCTCTTTCCTTTGGCTAAGATTATCATGCTTAGTTGCTTCTCCACATGAAAGGTCAATACATAAGGTGCGATGGTCGGATTCCGGGGTCCATTGACCAAACATAAAACTCTTTATACGATACATGATGGCTTCAGAGAGTAGCATATAGTCAGTCACACTATCCCCATTATGTCTTCTACACGTAAATCCATTGGTTCCACTCCACAAAGATACACCATTGGCAATGAGCATACCCGTGCTATTACACATGTGTAAAAGTAACTTTCCATAGTGATCCGGCTCTTTCTCATCCATTGAAGAGAGAGAGAGAGAGAGAGAGAGAGAGAGAGAGAGTCTCCTCTTGCCAGCGCACAACAAGCGAGACATCACGACCTTATATGCGCCAGAGAGAGAGAGATAGAGAGAGAGAGAGACAGATCTGTGATGTCCTGCTGCTGCTGCACATGACTACCGACTCCAATACACCTTGTGCTGCGTTCACTACTATGGGAGATGAAAAATATTAGCCCTGTGTCGCACGCCAGCAAAGAAGATGTTGGTATAGCCCTCTGCCAACATCTTCTTTGCTGGCGTGCGACACAGGGCTAATATTTTTCATCTCCCATAGTAGTGAACGCAGCACAAGGTGTATTGGAGTCGGTAGTCATGTGCAGCAGCAGCAGGACATCACAGATCTGTCTCTCTCTCTCTCTCTATCTCTCTCTCTCTCTCTCTCTCTCTCTCTCTCTCTCTCTCTCTCTCTCTCTCTCTCTCTCTCTCTCTCTCTCTCTCTCTCTCTCTCTCTCGTGTGCATGTAGGAGAGAAGTTCCAATTTCATATGCAATTACGGTTTGTCGCCTAGAGGTATATGAATCAAAGAGAAGTGGAGTCCTGTGTTTCCGTGGTGGCACTCAGATTGTTATAAAAAACCCTCACTAGCGAGAGCAATATTAGGCTTTGATGGGAAGGCATTCCACATGAAGCTAGTTGGAAAATGATCATACACTTGTATGTTGTGCTATTCATGCATGGTGACAAGGCAAAGTATGCAAATCCGTTTTTCAAGGGTGGGACAATTGTGAGAGGGGAGCCACGAAAAATCCCTTGGGGGTAGTAGATAGGTATGTGCACAACATTGGAATAGTGGAGGAGGAGAAGGTGGAGCAGGAGAGCAAGAGGGTACCAAAGAGTTTAAAGGAATCTTTGAATTAGAAACACCTTTTAATTTTTTTTAAGCCATTAGGAATACCTTTGAGTATGGTTTATGCTTGTTTCTTTCCATTTTGCTTATGTTGAGGTGCACAGATTTGCCACCATACACACACACACACTCTCCCTCTCATATTCCTATCATCTTGCTACTTGCATCTTGAGGTGTGCAGATTTTCCACCTCTGGTATGAGAAATGAGCATACTTGCATGTTTCCCTTACCTCATTATCTTCTTTACTACATGCATGAGTAGCAAGCCCACTCCATTAGGAATAGAATGGGATCTAGGAGGGCCTCTTTATTTGGCAGTTTAAGGAAGTCAAACCTTTAGTATTAAGAAAGTAATCAAAGGAGAGATTTTGAATTCAAACAGGCAAAACAGATAGTTTATTTGAATTCAAATTTTTCCCCAAAATGAAATTTAAAATCTAGCGGGTAAAACCATATCATGTAGCATATTAATGGAAAGAGATTGATGCGTAGATTCCATATCTATGATCTCCACTCAAATTGGAGATCATATGTGGGAGTTATGGAAGGCCAAAAATCATAGAATTTTCCATCTCCTTTTTTTTTTGTGGGGAGGGGGATGGAGTGCATCCTCTTATCATTCTTACACATCTCTTACACACCCACCATTCTTACACACATGGCATACACCTATTTGTCAAAATGTAAATCACCTCCATAAGCTCATGGCAAATAAAGAGGCCCTCCTAGACCCCATCCTCTTCCTAATGACTCACCATTCCTCTCATCTTGTTTTCCAACCACCCCATCCCACACTTTGGCGTGGATCTTGAAATTGTTTTCCATGGCATGTTTCATTGTGTATATGTATGCGTCATAGCCGCATATCTTGCTAGCTGGTGCCCCTATTGTGTACCTCCCATGATGAGACCATCATGCATAGTCTTGGTGTAGAGGCCACCCGGTCTGTTTTGCACTTCCGTCTCTCAATGCCTATTTGATGCATTGGCTCAATACGTTGTGACGTGTTTTTACGGGATAATGTGGACCACACAAAATACTTTGAGAAGATGGGTTTCATGTTTTAGGACCTCATGTATGTAAATAGATGATGCATTTACAAAATGTGCAGATGTGTTGTGTGTCAAGTGCTAGTTTAGATGAGTGAGAGTTATGCGGGTCTGATGTCGAATGGGAACTTTGTGCATAAGTTAATTCCAACTTATAAGCAAGTAGGGAAGGTGCCTAGTCAACTTGTTATCAGTTTTTGGTCGTGAGTGTTGTGGGGTTCTCATCTACGGGGAAGGAAGCCCTTGTTGCTTACAGCCTGCCGTGGTGGGTAGTGGTTGTGTAGTTGAGGTACATATGTGTAACATCTCATGGGGTAGTAACTTATGTGTAGCAGAAATTAACATAGACGTAGTGAGCATTTCATTAAGAATATATTCCTAATGAGCATAGCAAGAGTGCTTAGTTGGAGAGAGAGAGCAACAAAACCATAACACATTGTTATAATTAGGCATGAAAAATACTTCAAAAAGAGAGAGAAATTGAGCTATTGACGACAGTTGAGGACCGGATGTACATGGAGCCGGTCCCCCCTCCAAAAGGCTTTGTATTATAGGTTTCCCCCATCAAGGGAGACATTTTACGATACAATATTTTGTGTTCCTTGGATAACTTGTTGGTGCAATGAAAATGGAAGCTTCAAGCACCAAGCTTACACTTGAAAAACACAACATTAATTCCCTCACAGTCTCAGACCCAAGACCTCACACACCTTCGAAGATGGTGAGAGCTAGCGGGGTATGAGAGTAGATCTAGAGGAAGACAAAGTATTCTTACGAGAAAGAAGTATTTCTCCTCACATAATCACTCTTAATAGCTTAGCATAGCTTACTAATTAGCATGGTAGAGGACATGAGCATGCATTGGATCCTGGCTCTTGGTTGGATTTGCATCACAAAGCCAAGGGTTGTTGGTGTAGGCCTCCCTTCTCACAAGCTTGGAGTAGATGATGAGCTTTCCATTAAAGCTTGAGAAGGAGATAGTCTTCTTTACTTCACACATGAGTTTGTGTGAGTGTGTGTGCCATAATGCCTTGCAAAATCAGCCCCCTCTCACTCTTGGTCGACCCCTCTTGCTATTTCCTCCTCCTGGCCCCTCATTGGCTCATGCCAAGCTTAGCCCATAGAAAATTAGAGGTCAAATGGAGAGCCTTGTGACAAGTGTCCCTCTTTCCCCTTTAGTGAGAGTTTAGGTAATTCAAATATTTCATTTAAATCCCCATTAGACGTTTTTTCCCTCTGGCCAATAGGAACTAAGCAAGCCATTGGGCTGCTTAATTCTCATTGGACCCCTTTGCAGTCTGTCCAATAATCTTCTAGGAGACTTAATTTTCATTGGTTCTTTTATCAAGTGTTTTTAAATTAATTAGACTAAATTTACTCTATCCTTATTCTCATTGGTCCACCTCTATGGCCATCCAATAAGATTTGAACGGGAATTGGGGGCAACTGGGCTAGGAGCCTGACATGTGTCTAATATGCCCTTTGTATAAAGGGAAGCCTTGAGTGTGTGTGTGTGTGTGTGTGTGTGTGTGTGTGTGTGTGTGTGTGTGTGTGTGTGTGTGTGTGTGTTCTCTCACCTCTTCTCTCTCTTCCCCTACCTTTAGGGCTCTCCCCCTCCCATCTAGGGATGTGGGAAGACTTTGTGGTCTTCCTAAAGCATCCAACTTCCCTAAGAATTGACCATTGAAAATTTCATTTGAATTTCGAAACCTAAGCTTTTTGGAAGTTTTAATGGGCTAAACCTTAGGGTCTTTAAATCCCATTGATGCACATTGCTCTTTTGCAGATGGTCCCTCTTTGGATCCCTATTTTCCCTCCTTTGGATCCCTATTGTGACCAGTTTGCTAGCCTTACCAATATTCTAGCTTTTTCTCCCCTGGTCCCTCCATATATTAAATGATCAATTTAACATGAGAAAATCATTTAGGATAATTAGATATTAGTTATTATGACATTACCTCTCTCTTGAAATCATAGTGGTCCTCGACTATGAGGTAGAGACGATAGAGCCTAGTCATCATTAGTCCTTTTTCTAGCGAGTAGAGGATCCCTATTTTACCCTACGACACCGTTCTAGAATGGATGACTAATCCATTTGGCGCTTGAGAGCCTAAGCTTCCACAAGCATGTTTGCACATTAGTACTATCAATCTTCCATTGTAGAGTGACAAGCTCTACTTGGTGTTTGGGAGATGTCATCTCCACAAACTTGATCCTAAGCATGCATATTTCTTAACATTTGTGCACAATAAAGAAAAAGAGAGTCTTATAATGCAATAAAAAATTTCATTTAAACATTTTTACATTTGCTTACTCTAGGGAAGCATTGTAAGCATTGACAAGGTTTAGATTATCCTTTAACTGTATGCCTTGCATCCATCTAGCATCTTCAAAAGGATAGTTCTTAAACTTAATAATATACCGTCGGATAATCTTATTGCCTCTCAATACCTTGTCTTCATGTCAGAGAATGGACTCGGGCTGCAGCACCTCTTCTTGGTCCTCGATCTCCGGTGGGTCTTCATTGGTTGCTTCATGGGGTGTCTCACCTTTGTAAGGGTTCAAGAGGCTCACATGAAAAGTATTGTGTATGATCCAATGGTCGGGCAACTTGAATTGATAGGCCATCTTATTGATAGGCCTAAGAATCTGGAAGGGACCATACTACCTTTTTGCTAGCTTAGGATAGTACTTCTGGTGTCCCATAGGATTCTTGCCCCTCGTGTACCGTAATCAAGCCTTTGGAAACTTAAGCAAGACCCAATCATTTTCTTTAAAGGCTTGAGCTCTTCTGTGCTTATTAGCGGAATCCTTTTTCCTTTGCTATGAGATAGAGATAACATCCTTAATATTTTAGAAAGATTCTTGTAGGTCTCCGCTATACTCATCTGCAGCGAAGATCTTCCCATGTACCTTAAGTAGCAGGGGACTTTTGGATCTTCCCTCAATTACCTCAAAAGTTGCTTTTCCCGTGGAGGTATGTACAGTGTTATTGTAGGCATACTCCACCAACGATAAGTACTTCCCCCATTGGAACCTTTGATCTACTTCCATTACATAAGCTTTTAGTAGATCAAGAATTGTTAGGTTAGCTATTTCACTTTGGCCATCCGTTTGCGGGTGATAGGCCGAAGAGAAGTGTAGCCTTGTCCCTAAATTCTCAAAGAGACCCTTCCAAAAACTACTAGTCATTTTTCGACACTATGGATGTTGGGAAGCCATGATACTTGAAGAATTGTGATATGAAGAGGGTTGCCATTTGATGGGCTCTGATAGTCTTTTTGATAGGTATGAAATGAGCTTGTTTGCTGAACCTCTCTACTATCGTCCATATTCCCGTATTCCCATGGATAGACTTGGGCAATCCAAAGATGAAATACATGGATATGCTCTCCCATGGTGAATTAGGGATTGGCGAAGGTTGAAGCAAACTGGGTTGCTTCCCCCTCTCAAACTTCGTCTTTTGGCAAACCACGCATTTTGAGACATACTCTTGTATGTTTTCTTTCATGGTAGGCCAATAGAAGTAGGTTCTATCCCTCTTAGGGTAGCTTGAATCCCTATATGCCCCGTATAAGGAGAAGCATGAGATTCATACATCACTTTCTCACGTAGTGAGCTAGTAACGCATAGCCTATTGCCATAAGAAGATAACCATCTTGTATGGTGAATGGTTCCTCTTTCTTCCCTAGTGCAAGGGCTGAAATCACATCTTTGAAATTGGGACCATCTTGAGAGATAATGTGACCTAAATACTGAATTTCTTACAAGAAAAAATCACTTTTTTAAAAAATTTACGAAAAGCCTATTCTCTCTTAGAACTTGAAAAATTACCTAGAGATGTCGCTGGTGTTCGTCCAAAGAGTTGGAGTAGATGATAATATCATCAAAGAACACTCCAGTGAAGCTGCAATGAGGCCTGAATAGTTTCTCCATCATTCGTTTGAAGGTAGCTGGTGCATTGGTCAAGCCAAAAGGCATGACAATGTACTCGTAAAGACCAAACATAGTGCAAAATGCGGTCTTTACAATGTCTTGATCAACTATCCTTATTTGATGGTAGCCACTTTTTAGGTCAATCCTCCTGAAGTAGGTCAACCCTTATAGCTTCTCAAATAGGTCTTCTACCCGTGGAACAGGAAACATATTCTTGATAGTGATCCTATTTAGTGCTCTATAGTCAACACACATACGATATATGTTGTCTTTATTTTGCACTAATAACACGGGTGAACAAAATGGAGATGAGCTAGGCCTAACTATGCCTTTCTCAACTAACTCATGCACTTGCCGCATAATCTCCTCTTATTGAGCTTGAGAAACTCTATAAGGAGGTTTATTAGGCGGAGAACTTCCTGGAATAAGTTCAATTGCATGGTTGTCATCCCCTCGTTTTGGAGATAGCTCACTAGGGATGTCATCAATAAAAACATCTTGGAATCCACTAAGAAAATTTAACAACTCTAATTCTTTTTTATTCCCTTCATTTTTAGTTGACAAATCATTAGGTTCATTTTGAGAGTCTTAATATCATATACGCGGAAATAGAGCTCTTTACTGACTTATCATTATGTACAAGGGGTATAGTGTGACCCGACTCGTTAGCATCTATATACATAGTCTTCTCCCTGTACGTAAAGTAAATACGCCTTTCAGGGAACTTGATGTCAACAGCCATGCGATCAAGCCATGGTGCCCCTAAAATGACATCTTCATACTTAAGAGGAGATATGAAAAATTCCTCTTTATCTACATAAATTTGGACATAGAGCCTTAGCTTCCCAATCAAGGGAGTAACCGAGGCCTCCTGTCCCTTTTCCGTGTTCACTTCATCTCCCATTTCATATGCTTGGATACCTAGCTTGGTGGCCAACTCCATGGAGATGAAGTTGTGAGTAGAGCCAGGATCAAAGAGAATAAATGCATCGTGTTCTCTTACCTTTCCCCAAGCATAACATAGTGGAGATCCTTTGCGATGAGCGTCGTCTTCTTGAACTTCAACTATGGAAGCTCTAGGAGGATCATTGCATGTGTTCCTTTGGGGGCGTGCACGGTAGGCATGGCCTTGCTCCCCGCATTTAAAACAACGGTTATCCTTGTGATAACGCTCAACCTCTTCTGGAGAGAGTTTGTTTTTGCCCTTGTAAACTCCCTTCTCCTTAGCTTTGTTGTTATTAGAGTTGCCCTTAGGAGACTTTTGGACATTGTCCTTCCCCTTAGGCTCATTGCGGCCCTTGTTTTCCGTGGGCTTAAGATTTCTCTTAGCCCCTTGTTGGAAGTTGATTCGTGAAGCCACCATGGTATGGTGTATGACCACAGATATGGTGCGTGGCCTTTGGGAGTTAACATACTCCGTCATATCCTCGGTTAAACCCGCACAAAATTGTTGTTTTTGCTCTCCAAAATCCATCTTTTTTATTAAGTGGCTTTGAAATGTAAATCCCAAAACTTGTCTACATATTTGTGAATAGATTCGTAGGGAAAGAGCTTCAAGATTTGCCATTTGGTGAGTACTTTGTCTTTGGCATCGGTAGCCAAAAATTGCTTCATGATGGAAGCTCTTAAAGCTTTCCATGTTCATGGAGCTTCATCGTTTGCTCGTAGGCTAGACCACCATTGCCTGGTGGACTTTTGAAAATGCACAGCTACATGGCATAGCTTAGAGGACTCCGTGAAGCCCTCATCTCCAAACGCCGCATCGAATTGTTGGATAAAGGCCAAGACTTTGTCCGTAGCACCAAAGGTGCCATCGTAGGTAAGGAAAGAGATGTTCTTTCCTCCCTCTTTGAACTTTTTGAGCTTGGACGGCCTCTTCCATGTGGCATAGGATTTCCTATGGCCTCTTCTTTTAGGTGGTTCATGAGTTGCACCATCACTTTCTTCAAAGAGGAAGAGTATGAGGAGTATGGAGAAGAGGGTGGCCTCTTTCTTGCCTTTTTCTTCCCTTGTTCCCTCTAGCCTGCACCATCACTTTCTTCAGAAGAGGAAGAGCATGAAGAAGATGGAGAAGAGGGTGAATTCATTCTTGCCTTTTTCATCTCTTGTTTTCTCTCGTCCCTCTTTGAATTATAGTGTAGAGAAGTGTGCGATGGTCTTCTCCGTTTAGGGGGTGTTGGAGAGTGTTTTTCCCACCGTTTTTGTGGAGCCATCTCCACCAAGGTGGCAAGAGACTCACTTCTTTCTTTTTCTTTTAGTGGGGGATTTACCATTGAAACTTGAGTTCTCCTTTGGGAAGGAGATGTGTCATCAAGTAGTAGATTTTTGAGCCCTTCGTATGGATCCTCTTCTTCTTCCCTTATCGGAGAGAGTCCTCTTTTGGAAGTCTCACTAGGAGGCTTCCTATTTACTCTCTCTTCTTGGTGGGGAGTTTGAAGAATACCATGGGTGCGCAATTGTTGTAGCACTTCACCTTGGAGGGATGGGTTGCCTAGGGCTTTTTGTAGCCTAGAAACAAGATAGTTTACAAGCATAGGGGCATCATTAGTTGCTCTTTCATTATCAAAACCAATGCTATCAACATCAATTTCATTCTCTTTACTATTGTCAGCCATTCTAATACATTTTAGGTGTAAATTTGTTTCTCTCTCTCTCTCTCTCTCTCTCTCTCTCTCTCTCTCTCTCTCTCTCTCTCTCTCTCTCTCTCTCTCTCTCTCTCTCTCTCTCGCTCGCATACACACACACACAAAGAGGTGAAGAAGAAGAAGATGGAGATGGAGCAAGAGCACTCTTCAATTGCACAAATGAGAAAATGAGTGAATTTTAGGTTTAGTTGACTTTTATATGAGCTCGCCCAATTCACACTTGGGCACCCATGCTTAGCCAACTAATCCCTTGAATGTTCCAATTAGAGTGCACCTCTCATCGGGAGATCACTCTTACCCTTTTCCTATTGGACCGACAAGCCCGGTACCTGACTCTACCAAATAAATAATACAGCGCCCGTTGTAGGTGATAGGAATGTGCGTGAATGTTAACATGTCCCCCTTCCTTATGTAGATTCTATCCTCGGAAGCTATTGAGTTGAAGTTCGTTCGTCGAGGTGGAAGAGCATTTGAGATGAATGTCCTTAGCCTTCTTCAGTCACTGCAAAATCAAACAACATTGGCACAGTAATTGCATTCTCATATACAATTAAAAAGCATATGTAGTTTTAGGCAGACAAATTGATTGGTAGCAGAATTTTAAACCATTTTTCAGCAATAAACATTAAATTGTAATATAATCAAATGCATAAACAGTTGTAAAGGTAAAAAATTAAATAAGTATGGGGTCGCTAATTTAACGGTGGAAAGGCACTAAAAATCGACTATTAATACCATGGGCAAGCTTCTCAATTTCCTTTGGTCAATTAAGTTGTTTAATCGCGAGAGCCAAGTATTTCATGTCCGAGGGCTGACTAGAGGCTATACCTAGAAGACCTTGTAGTTAAGCTACGATAAAAAGAATTTCTCATGAAATCATCGCCTGACTGATTACCTTTTCTTTGACCCCCCAAATTCTTTTCATAGTGATTCAATTTTGATGTGTGTGCTTATTTTGTATGCCTTGGGTTTTTTGCTTTTCAGGGAAAAGTGCCCACACTGGGAACCTCTAGGGCTCTAGTACCATAGGCGATACATGTGAGTGGAGTACCAAATCAAGCTGAGGTTTCTCTTCCAGCTTAAGATTTTAAATTGTGGCACTTTGATTTTTTGTTTGTTCGTTTTCAACATTTTAATTTTGTAACTTTGGGGGGTCATATAACATTGTTACCCTCCCCAGGCTCATCATACTAGTAAACTCCCTTTATAATACTTAAGCTAAAGGTCAATAGGGACTAAGCCCACTAGAAAGCCCTAGTACATTTCACACAATGCTGCCTAAATCGGATTAAGAACCTAAGTAGCCATTGATTATTAGGAAGGCATTCCCCATGGTATTAAGAGAAGATCTCTAACGCCTAGCTTGGCCAAACTAGCTTAGTCGGATTGCTTGATTTTAAACCTAGACAAGTGCTTATGACAAAAAATTACATTGAATTTAGTGTTTGATACTAAGCAAATGTGCTTGATATTATGCTATCAATCACAATTAAAGCAGACAAACATGGATGCAAAAAGATAAGGGGCAATGCTAATGGACAAGAAACACGTGTTTGTGTTGATGGTTGTGCTTGATTTGAAGTGTGAACGAGAGAAAGATTCCATGAAGGTCCAAATTCTAACAACAGCAACACGTTCCTATACACACTAGGAAACACAAAGAATACCTCTAGGAGGCACATCAATGGGAAAAAAGAACTTTGCAAATCACTCAACTCTAAAACAGAAACACTCCTATCGTACTAATTCTACCTACCCTCCATCACTCGAGTGATGAGGATCAAAGGTGTTTGATGACATGGGTTTCTGTTTCAGTGTACCGGATGTGAATGTGTAGGTTTGGTCAATGTTATGAATTTTATTGTGCATACTCGTTTTTAAATTACTCTTGCTCTTTACTTTTTTTCTTTTTTGTGAGTATAAGGCTATATATATACATTCCCTAAGATTGGGAGATTGAGAGGTCAAGGAGGAAGGTTGAGAGGGAAATAATTCAATAGGATGACATGAATGAGGACTTCCGCCCTTCCTTGGGTAGGTTATATTGTTTAAAATGTGATCGTCACCCTTTGAAACCAATTGTTCCAATTGGTAATAGGTGATGATTTTTGCCAGTAGTTTTCTATTACCTTAGGTGCCTCATCGAGTTGCAAGGGTGGTAAGGTACTCTCCCAGGATCAAACTTAAAGTGCTTCATCAGGTGATTCTTGAACACTGGGAGGTGTGGATTCCTTTGTAACTTTATGGAGGTCCACTATTGTAGGTGGAGGCTGTGGAGAAGCTTTTACCTCTATGGATGCATTACATGAGAATCTAGAAGCTTCATAGGACTCCCCCCTTCCTGAGCTAGGTGGAACAAATTGTTCTTTCTTCGGTACCCAAACTAGCTCTGGAGCGGGTGTGTAGCATTCTGTGATTTTTTTCTTTCACGATCGTCAATTCGTTTTGGAGCTACAGGATTGGGCGCACATGGGTCAGGTGACAGGTAAGAACACAATCTACGTTTTGGCACCCAGATTGATCATTTCCTTGATAGTAGCCTTGGGCTTCCAATAGTCGTTTAGGAATCCAACGCCACGTTTCCTTACATTTCTTGGAGCGAGTGGGACGTTTCTTACAAGGCTTCTGTTTTTTAGCATTAGCTATAATCGCTAAAGAATCTTTAGGGACCCACTTGTATGTTTTCTTCATTATATTAGGGTGAGTCTTGTCAAAAAACTATATGCATTGCTTGTAGCATATTTAAGGGTACGGGCATAGCATCCCCCTCAGGTGTTACCCAGGTTGTCCCACTGTTTCCCCAAGTGTCTATGGTTGCCGCTAGGTGAACCCAATCCACATTGTCCAACTCAGTCATCCCAGGTAGTACATCCATATAAGGAGAATCTTCCCCAACATCAGTGTCTGCTTTACACGTGTAACAATACTGCAATGGGGCCGAGTGAACTATGGTGTCAGATCTATGATCAATTATGAACGTGTTTGCTAGAGGATGTGCTCGACCAATTATCAGATCCACTCGAATGACAGAATCTTGGAACTGCAAGTAGACATGGTTTTTAGACCAGTCATACACCATTTTTACTTCCCTCATGAAAGGACGTCCTAAGATCATCTCCGATGCCATAGTGTGCTTGGAGAAATCCATAACAATGAAGGTAACTCTTATTTTATGTCCAAAGACCTTGATCGTGAGATCTTCTAGCATCCCAATAGGTTTAACAAAAGACCCATTGGCCATCTTCACTACTATGGTTGTGGTCGCAAGATGAGGTCTTTCCATAGTTTCCCAGCAATTTTAGTCACAATGCTAACCCCAGCGCCACCATCAAGGATTACCTTCACAATTAATCCCTTGGTAGTGATTGGTATGGTCGCATTGGATTCATCACCCTCAAAGTATTGTCCCAACTTGTTAACAGGTATTTCTATAACAAGGTTCTCATCTAGGTTGGGTTGTGGATCTAAGTGTTCCTCCTCTATTGGCATCTCCCCAGCTCCATCCATCTATGCAAATTGTGGTAGCCCAAACTTTAGTTCTCCATTGAGGAAGGCTCAAAGAGCTGAGACTAGCTCATGGTCTTTGTATAGTTTGGACATGATGGTGGTTCTAACTTCTGAAGCCCATGACTTTAAGTCACTTTCTTCTTGGATGACACTAGGTATGGCTAAGGGTCTATGGACTTGGTGAGGTTGTTGTTGCGTAGGGAACACAGTGTCTGTAATCTGGATCTGCCTAGGTGCTGGTTCTAGATCCCTTTGGGTATCTTCTACCAAACTCCTTAATTGCTTGACTCGCTTGATCTCCTCCGTAGGGTTTGGATAAGTTCCTATCTTCTTCTTGGATCCTGGCCATTGTGGGTCATGAATATCTTCCTTGTTGGTTTCTATCTTAGTGGTCGTTTTGGTCTCCATGGTTTCTCCAGAATCAAAATCCTCTTCAGCGTCGTTCATATATACGGGGTTGTCACCAGTCCCTATGTTGGTCTTTGAACTGGGGTCTGACTTCGCTGCTTTTTGCGATCTCTTCCTTCGTTTTTTCTTCTTTTTCTGAGATTGGGCAATTGATGCCGTGTCTTTTTCCTCTTTGAAGCATCGATCCTATGAGTACGTTTATTGGTACCACAGGTATACTTTGTGATGGCTCCTCGATAACCTCAATCAAGTTTAATGGTGTGATCTTCGGTGCATTTGGATTATTTGGACATTGGACAATCAAATTATCTATGCCACATCGATTACACACGAGTATCGGCATTGTAGACGTGATTGGTTTGCATTAGTGTGGCGTTCTTTTGTAGCCTAATAGGACACTCGGCTATAGAATGTGGACCTCCACACTCATAGCATTGAAGAGGTAGTCACTTAGCAGTGTAATTGATATTTTGGCCTCTTGCCGCAAGAGCAGCTACTTGATATACAGGTTTGACTTGTCCCCAATAGTCCTCCATGTAGTATTGTGGACTTTCTTCAAGCACATCCATCCCATAGGCAATATTAGGGTCCATATCTTCCTCACAGCCTTCCAAACAAGCAATAGATGACTCACAATCCACTTGATTCACAGAAGTGATTCTCGGATGTGGTGGTTGCGTTCCTAGCACTGGAGGTGGTAAGGGTGTTTTTTGAACAACATTTTGGGCCTTAGGGACCATGTGTTGTGCTGTTTGTTCAAGAGGTGGATCCGGCATCAATGCAGCCACTCGAGGTGTGTGTCTATGCTAAGGTTGGTCTATTGGCCATCGCGCGCTTAAATACTATGCAATCCTTAGCTTGATGACCATACCTTCCACAGGCATTGCAATTCCCATTAAATTTTACTCTAAAAGTAGGGCATTCACTGGTACTATGCGGTCCATAGCATACTGAGCACCATTGTTGCTCCCTTCTTGGATACATATGATTGTTTTGCGGAGCACAATTGTCTCTAAGACTCTCTTGAATAGCCTTGGTGAGATCTGCTAAAGTCATCTCAGATATCTTTGGCTCCTTAGCAATAGGCTTTAGGGTCATTGGTTGATGCCGCGATGCTTGCGAGCTAATAGATTTAGGCTCAACAGACACTCTTTCTCCTTGAATCATTAAATTATCCTCCAGTTGGATCGCATTGGTGGTGATTGCTTCCCAAGTGGTGATACCTCTAATGACTACGCCATTGTAGATATCCTCATGTCGTAATCCCCTAATGAATCTATCAAGCAATTGGTTATTGTTGAAGCGTTCATTTGGATTACAACGAGAATTCAAATGCTTCAAGCGACTAATAAAGCCTCTTACACTGACTCTCCTTCCTCTCGTTGGGCTTTCTGGAGCTGAGAGGCTACACCCCAAAGCACTCCCTCTCGTATGTATTCTTATAAGAACAGTCTCCTAAGAGTAGGGTAAATCGTTTTTTCTTCCATCCTTAGGGTTCTACCAATCCCCTGCCTTCCCACTTAAGGTTAGGCTTAAAAGATTACTCTTATGCAGGTCATTGTGTTCTCCTAGAGAATCGCATATTTGTTCAAACACTTCGATATGCTTTCTCACATCCCCGTCTCCACTAAATTTTTGTGTGAGCTTGGCTATTTGTACTACCTTACTTCTAGGCTCTCTATCAGGCGTGTTATGCATATTCTCAGCAATAGATCGACCAATAGCTTGAGCAAATGTTGCCAAGTCACCTAAGTGAGCAAGCACCATGGGTGAAGGTGCTCTAGAGACTACATGTGGAGTAGGTATTGGCATTGGGCTTGGCGTATTGGAAGCCCTTGGATTCCATGTTTGGTACGGTGTTGTGCCATGTGGTGGCCCAAGGTTCATATGGGTGGCCCTGGGCATTGCAAACGTCGGATGTGACATGCTAATGCTAGCCGGTATAGTCCCATGGAAATAAGAACTTGGGTGTTGTGGTTGTGGATCATAGGTTGTTGAAACACCCATGGGTGTATACGATTGGTACACACTTGTAGGTATTGTTGCGGGCATTGAGCTATCATGTAGCGGTGCTTTACTAACAAATGAGGTCCATGGCGTGTTTCTTGGCATGCCCATCATTGGGGTAGACATGGTAGCCATGGTGTCATCAAGGGAAAGATGAGCTAGGCTTGGAAAGGTAAAGCTATCACTTGTGGGCTCAGATTGCACTGAGACCCCTGGCGAAACAACATATGGAGGATCCATCGGACTTACCGAGGGAGTCTCCATTTGCGATAAGGTCGGTTGTTTAGCCTTTTCCTGTATCCAAGAATCTCATGAGACTCGTTGAAGGCATGTTGATCCCCTTGTTCTGTCTCTCTAACTCAATAACCCTATGGATGACCTCACAAACTCTTTGTTGTTGATCCTCCACACTAGTAGCACCCGTTGTGGATTGTAGGACATCTAACCAACCCACGTGATAGGTGTGACCTGTGTATAGGTCGACTAGAGTTTTCGTTTGTAGTTTGTACTCTCAGTTCTTATTTAAGAATGCTTCATCTAGGATTGAGGTGCTAGAGGTGTCCTTTGAGCTAGATGCAATGTTGCTTTCTAGGGGTTGGCCCTTAGCGGTTGCTAAGTCAGGAGCACTCGATTGCTCTCCTAGCAAGGATATTGACATAGGGGCTTTCGCTTTTAACTCTCTTAGTTGCTCTGCCTTGTGTAAGCTCTCGATTTCCTTTTCCCTCGCTGCAAGGATATACCGCTCAACCTCTTGCACTTCGGCAAGGCTTCTACCATCAGGTAATATAACCTCGGAGGGGAATAGCTCTGAAGAGTCACGGGGTGCAGTGAATAGAGTATTCACGTGCACACTCTCTAAGGGCATAGGGTCTACGTTGGTCATGAATGGAGAATTTACTTCCCCACCCCCCTCATTTACATCATTAGCTCCATGTTCGGAGCGAGTGGCTCTACTAAAGGTTTCCTTCAAGCGGCTAAGCACGCTCGGCCCGGACCGCGGGCCCATGGCATGCATGTCTTGGCTTGAGCTATCGGGATTAGGCCTTGGGAAACCCTCCATGACGTCGTAGTCAGAGAAAGAGTCACTAGCCGCTATGTTTGGGTCTTGGTTTGTACTACCTTGGGTCCCCGCCGAGGGCCCGGAACATAAGATAGGTGGATATTGAGAACTCGCGTAAGTTGAAATTCTCTCTACTTGCTCCGTCTCTAGCACACGACTAGAGCGCAGATGCATGTGCCTTTGGCACCCTACAAGCGTCGGTGAATACCCTCGAGGTTAACCGCTTACTTTTTTAGGCGTCCGTTTTCACTCGTTTTTTAATGTTTTTTAATGATCAGTTTTTTTATTAAAGTGTGTGATAGCTCAAAACGAGCATATCACTTAGAGGGTCGCGGTGTGCTGTACAGCACAACATTCGGTCACCTGAAGCTCTGTTAGTCCTCAAAAAAGTCGATTTTTAGCTACTTGTGAAGCTAAAATACGTAATTTTAAAGGGCGAATGAGGCCTGAGCCTGAGCGTGAGCTTGGGCTTGGGTCTGGGAGGTATTCCTGATCCCGGTCCTACCTTTATTTTTTTAATTTTTTAATTTTGGGATAAGGTCACCGCGGCCTGCGCACGAGCACACACACTCTACCTACCTACTTACAACTAATACACCTACTGTTACACACTAACACACTTCATTAGCTCTAACAGATCTACTTTCTACTTACTGTACTTTACATTACACAGAACTAACAACCTTAATACTAACACCTTATCACAGAGAAAACACAGTACCTTTCAAAACTTCATTAACAAAGAAATACACAGTAGCAAAACAAAATCCTTCTTCTCAACACACACACCTTCCTTCCCTACCTTTCCTACAATTGACATTGCACCACAAAGAAGCACATAGTGCCACTCAAGATTAGTGTATGGCATTCCCCGGCAGCGGTGCCAAAAATGTGTGCGTCTGTCGCACGTGTCAATGCAAGGAACTTGCCGATACACTGTGTGCGAGCCACAAATGGCTCCAAGCACGCAACTAGCCTAAACTAGTACTCTCAAAGATGGTGATGGTGTGTCACTCACCGCTCTACGCTTGCTGTCGTGGAGGATTCCTCGCCGCAAAGAAGAAGGAGCCACCGCTGCACCGCGCTCAACCGCTTCGCCGCCGCCGTGCCGTTGTCACAATGCTCGATCGCACACACACTCTCTCTCTCTCTCTCTCACACACACACACACACACACACACACAAAGAGGTGAAGAAGAAGAAGATGGAGATGGAGCAAGAGCACTCTTCAATTGCACAAATGAGAGAGTGAGTGAATTTTAGGTTTAGTTGACTTTTATATGAGATCGCCCCATTCACACTTGGGCGCCCATGCTTAACCAACTAATCCCTTGAATGTTCCAGTTAGAGTGCGCCTCTCATCGGCGATCACTCTTACCCTTTTCCTATTGGACCGACAAGCCCGGTACCTGACTCTACCAAATAAATAATACAACGCCCATTGTAGGTGATAGGAATGTGCGTGAGGGTTAACAAAATCCCATCTTGCTATATATGGCTCGAGTTGTAAAATTTATTTATTTATTTCTATTTTCTTTATTGTGTCTTTGCCTCTTTTTGTTGATGAGTTACATTGCATCTGTAAACCTACAGGTTACAAGAACGATGTCTAGAGGGGTGGTGTTTCAATGTGCTCGGTTGTGCTCCATGGCAATTGCAAAATTGCTAAAGGATGGTCCACACCAAGATAATGTGGCCTTCTTTCAAACATGGCTGCATTTATTCTAGTGTATGGGCCGATCAGTCAACATCAACATTGACAGAAGAAGAGGTTGTGAGCATAGAAAATCTTGGGTTTATGCCCAACCCCAAAATTTTGTTGACAACTATCTTCTAGGATCTTACAATGGAAGCATGTTTAAGAAACGCATCGAGTCAGTAAGGACACCTTCCATTACATTTGTGGGAAGGTGGCCCCTTTCATGGAAAAGCATGTCACAAACATGCACAAAAGCATCGACCTTTCTACACGTGTGACCATTGCTATGCTGAGATTAGCTTGAGGTACAACTTTGGAAGTTTTGGGTGACTTTAAATGTGTGTGCAAAGAGAACATATATGGCATCGTCCATGATTTTTGCAAGCCTATTATCAAATCGGGGCTGAGAGAGGCCTACATTCACTGACCTTCTCCTTCTCACTTTGAGAAACTAGCTAGTGAATTTGAAGCCCTCAAAGGAATACCCTACGTTGTTGGTGCCATTAATAGCTCACATATTCCCATCATTACGCCAAAGGAGAACCATGTGGATGCTTCAATCGTAAAGGATTTCATTCAATCTTCTTGCATAACAATGACAACCGAGTGTTCCCGTTTGGAACTATGATGTTGGATGGGCAAGGTCAATCCATGACTGCTAAAACTTCACCCATAGTGAGTTGGGTCAGAAATGTGTTAGAGGTGAGCTAGGCAATTATTGTTTGGTAGGAGACTACACTTATCCAGTACAACCATTTGTGTTGGTGCCCTTTAAAGGATGAAAAGAAGGCTTGTCACACAAGAAGTATCATTCTTGGAACTTCGTACAATCTAGCACTAGTATGATGGTGGAGCAAGCTTTTGGCATGATAAAGGCAAGGTTTTGCATCTTGTTGAAGAGATGTGACATGGATTTATATCATGTGCCTGATCTAGTGGCTGCGTGCCTTGTGCTACAAAATATTTGTATACAGTATGCTGATGCTTTTGACATGGAATGGGTGCGTGATGCTGAAGCCAACCTAGCGATTGGTAATTCTCTCAAGGAGAACCAACAAACTGCAACAAACTCTATGGTGGAAATTCAAGCTATTAATTCCACAAGGTCAGAGGATGCAATCGAGCAAGCTCAAAGTGCTTATGAAGTAGATGTTCAAGGAGGAGTGATAAACGACCTTGGGTTAGGTGCCAATCATTGTAACAATCTTGAAAAAACATTGTACCAAGAATATGCAAAGAATAAAGTACAACAAGTCTTTGGTGATGATATGTCAGATGAATCTTCATCATCAACGTCGAATTGAGATTTTGTAATATGGGTTGGGATTTACTACATGGTGTTTTATGTTTCAATGAATGAAATTTCAAATCATGAGGTCAATTTGGCTTTATTTCATTGAAGTATTCAAGTACAATCAAGCTCAATTCTTTTGGGAATCTAATGATTAGTAGTGTTTGTTAATAGATATCTCTATCATGTGATCTTTCACTTGTTAGATCTCTTCCGCCCCCTTTTGGAGGGGGGGGGGGGGGGGGGGGGGGGGGTCAGTTTTGTCGAGCATACTTCCACCTGAAATCCCCTTCCCAAGTTGCAAACTTTGTTGTCCATCTTAAACCACCCTTACACATGGGTAGCCTTGGGGACTAAGTGACACGGGCATTGAGGGGGTGGGATCTATGGTGGGATGAAGGAGAAGTAGATCATGACAAACTTCGCACTGCGTCCTGAAACCCATGACCTCACCTTTGCGACTCCCATGTCCTATCCACGAGCACTCGTGCATTTTTTTTTATCAAAAGTAATCTCGGGTACAAAAAGTAATCTTGGGCGCCGACAAGATCTACAGTACTCAATGGTCTCACCATATATCGCACGCCTCCATGCCCCCTTCACTTAGGCTATGGTCACGCAGGCTTAGTTTCCACAGACAGCAGCCGACCAAGCCTGACAGCATGCAACTTTCCACAGACATAGTTGCTGTGAGAACTTGTGACTGTGCCCTTTTTGGTGTAGTTTTCAAACTAGCCCCGTTGTGTGCCGATGAGTTCTCTTTTTCTCTCTCTTGTCTGCGCCTCACACTCCCTCTCATTATAGGCTGCTCCCTATCACCCTCTGAGCAGCCTTACCTGCTGTGGTCAGAATCTATCGCGAATTATTAAAAACTAAGCCTCCCGTGACCACGCCCTTAGTCCGGAGGATGGCCAAGAATAGCTTTCCTCTCACTCAATCGAGCAGCTCCTTAGCAGCGCCCGCGTGTGACATGGGCCGTACAGACGCACTTGAGTCGTTGAGGCTCGTGAGAAATTGCCAAGTGTCGCAGGATGAGAACATACAACTGAATGCTGCTGCTGCTGCTGTATGTGTATGAGAGAGAGAGAGAGAGAGAGAGAGAGAGAGAGAATGGAGCGGGTGGAGGAATTGAGAGGTGAGGCTGCTCTACAGCAACTCCTGGCATGCCATGTCAGCATCGTTTTGCATTTCTGGTCCAAGGGCACGCATGACAGCATCGACCCTCTGTTTGTCCAACTCTGTGTCGACACCCCTCAAGCTCGCTTTTTCCGGGTGCGCTCTCTCTCTCTCTCTCTCTCTCTCTCTCTCTCTCTCTCTCTCTCTCTGTCTCACACACACACACACACACACACACACACACACACACACACATTTCACCGTCTTATTACTCTTTATGCGTCTCAAGGTCGAAGCAGAGAAGCAGCCAGAAATTTTAGCAGCATTCAATGTATCGATAACCCCATACTTTATTTTCTTGAAGGTAGAGCTTTTGTCCTTGTTCCATGCTGTGAGACTGGTTGTGTCTGTGTGTTCGCTGTGTGTGTGTGTGTGTGTGTGTGTGTGAGAGAGAGAGAGAGAGAGAGAGAGAGAGAGAGAGAGAGAGAGAGAGAGAGAGAGAGATGGATGCTGGATATTGTGATTCATATGGACCGCGAGGAACCAATGTCACTACGAACACCAAGATAACTTTAGGTCCTTGATTCCCTGGAATCTGATCAAGCAGAAGATAGTAGAGGACTGTTATGCCTTGACAGAGGCAGACATGAGGCAGGGCTTTATGACACATCTGTAAATATGTAACATATTTCACAGAGAGAGAGAGAGAGAGAGAGAGAGAGAGAGAGAGAGAGAGGGTCTCCAGGGAGGGAGGGAGGGAGTCCATGTTTATAAGTGACATGCTGAAAGTAGTGGGATCTACAGTGAGGGTTTAATCCACTGTTGATCCCATCTACACAGATTTAAGAAAAGATTCCCCACCGATTGCCGCTCGGGTCTCGAACCCTTGACCTGCCCACGCCTTATCCAGCTCGCCTAGCGCGATTGATTGAAATGGATGCGACTCTTGCGCTATATAAATCTTGCCCCCTTGCTGCGTCGATCCAACGGCCCCAATCGCTCCCGTCGCTGAAAAAGCTTCCCTGCCGTCGACCCCTCTACTTGGACCCCGTGTCACTTATAAACGAGGGGAGGGAGGGAGAGAGCACTTTATTAATGTCTTCTAGAGTCCATAGTCTGGCTATGAGACAGAACAATGTACTGTGTGTGTCCTTTGAAAAGGACAAAAGTGCTGAAAATGAACCATGCTACAAAATAACATAGACTGGCATGGGGGACCTGTGTGTATGAGGGGAATGGATCTCTAAGAGGTCTCCCCCATAGGCCCTCTAACAGGGCCTTTGGAGGGTCCTCAAAGTCTATGTGGTGTGCCCCATAGCGAATTCTGCAGGAAGGAAAAATAGTGATTGATGCTGCCTTTTCGCCCCGCGGGGGGGGTGGGGGGTTTGTGCACATTAAAGTATTGCATTTTAAATTGGCTATTCCCAGTTATTCGAGGCTGAATGTGCACTTCCACCGGCTGAGAGCAGCGCGCTGATGTCGAGGACCCTTCACATTAACGAGTGTATGGGGGGATGCTCTTCACTGTAATGGATGTGAAACTATATGTGCAAGGGAGTAGAACCATCATATGCACTGAGAGAGAGAGAGAGAGAGAGAGAGAGAGAGAGAGAGAGAGAGAGAGTGTAAGCAATTCGCTTGCAGATTGTCCTCAGCTTTGTCCTTTTGCTCTTGCGATATTTTGACTTGCATTTCAAGTGCTTAATTATGTAGTCTGTCAGAGTCTTTCATGGTGTTTTTTCAACGACTTGTACCGGTTTTCAATCTGCTCCTTCACTTTAGCTTTGAGCTTTGTGTTTTGCAAATCAAGCTGTTTGATTTTCATTTGGAGCTCAGCCAACATCCTCTTCATGTTCTTTCTTGACTTTTTGAATGCCATTGCCGTTCATTCTCGGGTATGCTGTTGGTAGGCAGCATGCACTTCCATAGCATTCTCAATCAGTACTTGGAATTCGTTTGTATGATCCAGCATAAGAGTCCCAAGGTGGACACTGGGACACTCACGTAGATGAGCAGTTCTCGGTCATCATCACCTTTGCCTCGATTTTCTTTTGCGGGGTTCTGAATTGCAGTGCTTTGCATTGCCTGATGCGTCACCTAGAAGGCATCTTGTGTCGGTTGATCATCTTGTGGTTGTTGCTGGCTTTAAGTAGACAAAGCAGGAGGACAAGTGTCACAAATGTGATGATGCGGCATACTAACTTAAAAAGGACTTGTTTAAGCGCCCAAAAGTGGCCGAAATCAAGTGGACCTGTTTGAAACCTCAAAATATGATGATGTGGCACTTGTATGGACATCCTGGAATTCACAGCGGCTTTTTAGGGAGGGTATATAAATCCCGGATTTTTAGGGATTTGCTCTATGGATGCAACTTTGCATATTTGATGCCTTTTGGCTTTGGGCCTTAGATCATCAGTAAACAAAGAGATATCAAAAGGGGCACCAAGCTCTGGGGCTAGTGCATCTGGAAGCGGAACTCCATTGCTTTGTGTTGACTCTTCTTTCTGTTGGGGTGTGTGACACATCTGCACCACCAACTAGTGGAAACCTCCTCTACTTTGGAAGCGTGCACTTTGACATCACTGCTTATGCCATTAGATGCTCTCTCCCTACTCTATAAAAGAAGCCTAAGCTACAGACTTTGCATCTACTCATATCCCAAGCATTTGAGCGGACTTTGTATTCTCCATTTGCATTCTAGTTTTTCATTAACCTACTTCTGATTTTCTACTTTCATTAGTGTCAATCTCTCTCTCTCTCTCTCTCTCTCTCTCTCTCTCTCTCTCTCTCTCTCTCTCTCTCACGTGACACATCCAACCCTATGTGTCAGTTCAGTCAAGTCAATCTATAATAGGAAGTGATTTGGCACTTTTGTGAGTCTGTTCGCAGACCGTGCATGTCCTGACACTTAGATTAGATGCATATCCTTTGGTTGCACAGAGCATGATCATCAGCATTCCCATCAGAATCCCTGAGGGAATTTTTCAGTGCATTAAACCTATTTTCCCTATTTTTGACATTTTTCACTTATTATTTTTAAGTGACTTTTGTTGGAAACTGGGTAGGGCAATTTTGCTAATGAAATATATAAGGAAACCAGAGCTAGCACTTTCTGGCAGAAGAGGCAGCAGGAGCACCTTGCTCAACAGGCAACTTCTCAGCAAGACCAACACCCGCAGTAGACCTAGCGTCCATCTGAGAACCTAGCGTTTTTGCATCAGATCAGCCAGCGCTTTTGCAATTGCAGATTCTTGGCGACAGCAAGACCAGCAGATCCTCTAGCATTAGCAGATTCCCTCGTAGGACAGAATTCAGCCTAGCATTTTTGGAGCAGAATACAGATTCAGCGTGGTAGTCCAGTGTTTTTGCAGATCTTCGCGACAAGACCTCAGATAGCATCAGCGTTTTCAGTTTTCAGCAGTTAGTACCCACAGTAGAACCCCCGAACCTCGCAGATCTCACCTTCTCGCAACAAATCCTTGCCGCACAGTCAAATCTCGCAAAGTTTGCAGTTTCAGCCCGGAAAACACAGATTTCGGCATCTGCGTTTTCAGCGTGTCGTCGGTGCATCGTCGTCATCGACATCATCACCGACATAGAGTCAAAATTCAGAAGATAAAGATTTGCATGCCACGTGACACATCCAACCCTGTGTGTCCGTGGACAAGCTACAGCATGACTAGGGTTCAGTTCAGTCAAGTCAGTCTAGAATAGGAAGTGATCTGGCACTTTTGTGAGTCTGTTCGCAGACCGTGCATGACCAGACACTTAGAGTAGATACATATCCTCTGGTTGCACACAGCATGACCATCAAATTCCCATCAGATCCCATCAAGAGCATTTTTACAGTGCATAGACCTATTTTCCCTATTTTTGACATTTTTCACTTATTATTTTTAAGTGACTTTTGTTGGAAAGTAGGTAGGGCAATTTTGCTAAGATAATATATAAGCAAACCAAAGCAAGCACTATCTGGCAGAAGAAGAAGGAGAGCATCAGGCACTCAAGTGCAGAAGGCCTCTAGAGAGCCTTCTCAGCAAGATGATTTCCCCACCCTCAACCTAGCGTTTTGGAGCAGCCTCAGCCAGCGTTTTTGCTCAGCAAATTCAGCCTTGCATTGGCGTTTCCAAGCAGTGTTTTCAGCCAACGAATTTGGCAACACAAGCCTCTTCAGTGAGCGTTTGTTTTCCCTGCTGCCTAGCGTTTCTCTTCAGCCAGCCCCTTTCAGCATTTTTACAGCAGCTGTCCAGCGTTTTCAGCAAGGGCAATTTCAGCGAACAAGTGCACATTGCAGCAACTACTTCGGCAAGGAAACCCCAGCCAAACTCAGCGTTTTTACCTCAGCCATCAGCGTTTTTCATCAGTAAATACAGCCGATAGAAGCCAGCAGATTCAACCATTCCAAGCAAGAAAAGACAACCCGACATGAAGCATCCCAAGCACTCAGTTTTCAGCCTTAGCATCGTCCTTGTCGTCCACTCCGTCGACATCGACATAGCCATTAGATTTGCATTCAGCATCTTGTACCAGATTGTGCAATCAATAGTAGACCACTCTCGCCATCGAGAGTGGGGCCTTCGGAGGAGGGTTTTACAACGTCTCTAGTGTCGTATTCTCTTCTCTTTCTATCTCCCAGTTTCAGCACCTTCACTCACAGTGTCCATTCACTTTGTTTGTGTCCATTGCACTCTCTCATCAAAGAACAGAAGGCTCTCCCTTCCATAAGTTAAAGGAACTCTTGAGCACAGTTCGGAGCACTCATCTTGAGCAAAGTTCAACATTCACTTCCGTTGCACCTTACATTGGTATCAGAGCTTTGGCAGTGTTCTGTATCACTCAAGGAAAGCACCATAAGAACCACATAATTTTTTTTTGCTTGTTACGTTCGCACGTAACCCAAGTCCTCCTGGGCGTTTCGATTCCTAATCGTGTTTTTGAAGAGTGACAGGAATCCCAAGAAAGAAGGGCTTGTCGAGCCTCCCCTTGTGCCTCTTTTCACTCATTGAGAGCGGACCGTGCACTTAGCGGCCGGCCAATCGACGGGATGTGGGAAAAAACAACCTTGGTGTGAGCGCAAGGCCGCCAAGGGGTGCGCACGCGGAAAAGAGCAGAACTTGGGTGAAGAGAAGATCCTTCTCTAACACAGATTGCAAGCTAAAGAAGAACCTCAAGAACCTCAAGAACCTCAAGAACCTCAAGAACCCAAGACCCCCAAGAACCCAAGTTCCTCGTGAACTTAAGAACCCAAGACCACAAGAATCCACAAGAACCCTTGATTTCAATGGATGGTCATCACTCGAAGTGGAATGGTTACTTCGCTTGGAGGTGGTGAGCAAGAAAGTAGCGAAGAAGAATTTCCCCACCAAGGAGGTTTTTCTGACACTCTTCCTTCCTAATCTACGTCAAGGATTGCACTAACTCCTATGGAGGCTTTGAACCAGATGTTTATGGAAGGGAAGTTAGAACGCAAAGCAAGACAAGCAGAAAGTATGGCAGAATTTGATCGTGAATGCAAAGAAAGAAAAGCAGAAATGGATTGCAGACACGCAAAAAGAAAAGCAGAAAGAGAAGCAGAAAGAAAGGCAGCCATAGAGCGTGAGCATGAGCAAGAGCGACACATACAAGAGTTGTTGCGACTCTTTTCTCAATTGCAAGCACAGATGCAAGAGATTCGGGAAAAGGAGACTCTCTTAGTCTCTTCTTCTCCAAAGCATGACACACAGGATTTGCATGATGATAAGCATGATCAATTGCTTGATAATGATAAGCATGATGATATGAATGACAATGATTTGCATGATGATCAAGATGTGATTTCTCACAAGCATGATGATTTGCATGAAGATGATGCGATTGTTCACAAGGATGATGTGTTAGTTGATACTTTCTCTAGTGAGGTTAACCTCATTGTAGATTCGATCAATCACGAAGAATCGAGATTCGATCAAACACGACGAATTGATCTTGGCTCTCGAGCTTGGGTCCAAAAAACCCTCACAGGAAGTACTATGTGTTCGAATGATTCGTCATCACGTATTATACGAGTGTTTCATTTGAGATCGTTTCCTTTATTTTAGTCAGCGTCTTTATGTGATCCCTTTTCGTAGGCATGACATATTGTACGTTGGGCACGTTTCACTCATGAATGTATGCGGAGTTTTCATGAAAAGCTGAAAAGTATGCATGCAAAAAATTCTCATTCCATGTCTCTTCCTTGGCACGACACAGTTGTAGAACGAGCACAAGAAAGTATGAGCACCAAGCATGGGCATTTCCATTGTGTTTTGCCACAGTTGATTGATTTAGATCAGCACGACAAGATTCGATCTCATTATTTGCGTGTGTGTGGTGATCGGTTTGGCACTCCGTCTCTTTGTTTATCTACATTGCATGCACAGTCTTGAGGAAGACAATATTTTTTCCAGTCACTTTTACATGGAATAGGTATGTTCATGTTTTTGTGTTGGAAGTGGTTTATGGAATTTTCAGCCATGGAGATTCTTGAAGAAGAAAGAAGCATGACTCTAGACGAAGTTGAAGCATCAAAGGAGCCATAGAAGACTGTGTCGCTTTCGGCGCGGCCCAAAGAAGCAAGCGTTGCAGACCGCACAACCCACACATCAGAGTGGACCGGCGAAGAGTCCCTTCCAGGATTCCAGATGCTATTGGCGATCTCCCTCGACGCCATACAGTTCGGTACGAGTACCTCACTTTGAAAAGGAGGGGATGTCACGTGACACATCCAACCCTATGTGTCCGTGGATAAGCTACAACATGACGAGGATTCAGTTCAATCAAGTCAGTCTAGAATAGGAAGTGATCTGGCAGTCTGTTCGCAGACCGCGCATGACCAGACACTTAGAGTAGATGCATATCCTCTGGTTGCACACAACATGACCATTAGATTCCCATCAGATCCCATCAAGAGCATTTTTACAGTGCATAGACCTATTTTCCCTATTTTTGACATTTTTCACTTATTATTTTTAAGTGACTTTTGTTGGAAAGTAGGTAGGGCAATTTTGCTAAGATAATATATAAGCAAACCAAAGCTAGCACTATCTGGCAGAAGAAGAAGGAGAGCATGAGGCACTCAAGTGCAGCAGGCCTCTGGAGAGCCTTCTCAGCAAAACGATTTCCCCACCCTCAACCTAGCGTTTTGGAGCAGCCTCAGCCAGCGTTTTTGCTCAGCAAATTCAGCCTTGCATTGGCGTTTCCAAGCAGTGTTTTCAGCCAGCGAATTCAGCAACACAAGCCTCTTCAGTGAGCGTTTGTTTTCCCTGCTGCCTAGCGTTTTTCAGCCAGCCCCTTTCAGCATTTTTACAGCAGCTGTCCAGCGTTTTCAGCAAGGGCAATTTCAACGAACAAGTGCACATGCAACAGCTACTTCGGCAAGGAAACCCCAGCTAAACTCTGTGTTTTTACCTCAGCCATATCAACGTTTTTAATCAGTAAATTCAGCTGATAGAAGCCAACAGATTCAACCATTCCAAGCAAGAAAAGACAACCCGACAAGAAGCATCCCAAGCACTCAGTTTTCAGCCTTAGCATCGTCCTCGTCGTCCACTCCGCCGACATCGACATAGCCATTAGATTTGCATTCAGCATCTTGTACCAGATTGTGCAATCAATAGTAGACCACTCTCGCCATCGAGAGTGGGGCCTTCGGAGGAGGGTTTTACGTCTCTGGTGTCGTATTCTCTTCTCTCTCTATCTCCCACTCTCAGCACCTTCATTCACAGTGTCCATTTACTTTGTTTGTGTCCATTGCACTCTCTCATTAAAGAACGGAAGGCTCTCTCTTCCATAAGTAAAAGGAACCCTTGAGCACAATTCGGAGCACCCATCTTGAGCAAAGTTCAACATTCACTTCCGCTACACCTTACATTGCAGATTTCAGCCATTAGCATTTTCAGATTTCAGCCCGTCTCATCGTCGTCCTCATCGTTGTCGACATCGTCGGCAAGTGCAAGCATTGTAGAGATTTGTGCAATCATAAGTAGACTGCTCTCGCCATAGAGAGTGGGGCCTTCGGAGGAGGGTTTTGACAACATTCTGGTGTCGTATTCGTCTCTCTCTATCTCTTAGTCTCAGCATCTTCATTCACAGTGTTCATCCATTTTGTTTGTGTCCATTGCACTCTCTCACTAAAGGAACGGAAGGCTCTCCCTTCGGTAAGTAAAAGGAATCCTTGGGCACAGTTCGGAGCACTCATCTTGAGCAAAGTTCAACATTTAGTTCCGCTGCACCTTACATTGGTATCAGAGTTTTGGCAGTGTTCTGTATCACTCAAGGAAGAACCACAATTTTTTTTTTGCTTGTTGCGGTCGCATGTAACCCAAGACCTCTTGGGCGTGTCGATTCCTAATCGTGTTTTTGAAGAGTGACAGGAAACCCAAGAAAGAAGGGCTTGTCCAGCCTCCCCTTGTGCCTCTTTTCACTGATTGAGAGCGGACCGTGCACTTAGCAATTGGCCAATCGACGTGAGGTGGGAAAAAGCAACCTTGGTGTGAGCGCAAGGCTGCCAAGGGGTGCGCCCGCGGAAAAGAGCAGAACTCGGGTGAAGAGAAGATCCTTCTCTAACACAAATTGCAAGCGAAAGCTCACGAACCTCAAGACCCTCAAGAACTCAAGACCCTCAAGAACTCAAGAACTCAAGAACCTCAAGACCCTCAAGAACCCAAGAACCAAGACCCACAAGAACCCAAGTTTCTCGTGAATTTAAGAACCCACGACGTCAATGGATGGTCATCACCCGAAGCGGAATGGATACTTCGCATAAAGGTGGTGAGTATGGGAGTGGCGAAGAAGAGTTTTCCCTTCCAGGAGGTTTTTCCGACCCTCTTATCTTCCCCATCTACGCAAAGGATTGCACTAACTCCTATGGAGGCTTTCGACAAGATGATGATGGATAGGAAGTTAGAAAGCGACGAAATAATGGCAGCTATAGAGCGTAAATTAGAAGACAGAATGGAAGCCATAGCGCATGAGCGCGACGAAAGAGAAGCAAAATTTGATCGCGAGAACAAAGCAAGAATGCAAGAGATGTTGCGACTCTTTTCTCAAGTTGAGGCACAGATGCAAGAGATTCTGGAAAAAGAGACTCTCTTAGTCTCTTCTTCTCCAAAGCATGACACATAGGATTTGCACGATGAATTGCATGATAATGATGAGCATGATGATTTGGATGATAAGGACAAGCATGATGATTTGCATGATGATCAAGATGTGATTTCTCACAAGCATGATGATTTGCATGAAGATGATGTGATTGTTCAAAAGGATGATGTGTTAGTGGATACTTTCTCTAGTGAAGCTAACCTCATTGCAGAGACGATCAATCACGAAGAACCGATCTTGGCTCTCGCGTCAAGGTCCAAAGAACCCCCTCAGGAAGAACCGATCTTGGCTCTCGAGCCTAGGTCCAATGAACCCCCTCAGGAAGAACCGATCTTGGCTCTCAAGCTTAGGTCCACAGAACCCTTTGAGGAAGTATTATGTGTTTGAATGATTAGTCAGCATGCATTGTTCGAGTGTTTCATTCGTGATCGTTTCCTGTATTTTAGTCAGCGTCTTTATGTGATCCCTTTTCATAGGCATGCCATATTGTACGTTGAGCGTGATTCACTCATGAATGAGCACGGATGTATGCGATTTCTCATGAAAAGCTGAAAAGTATGCATTCAAGGAATTCACATTCCATGTCTCTTCCTTGGCATGACACAGTTACAGAAAGAGCACAAGAAAGATTGAGCATCAAGCATCGGCATTTCCATTGTGTTTTGCCACAGTTGATTGATTTAGATCAGAAAGACAAGATTCAATCTCATTGTTTGCGTGTGTGTGGTGAACGGTTTAGCACTCCGTCTATTTTTCATCTACATTGCATGCACAGTCTTTGAGGAAGACGAGATTTTCTCCACTCACTTTACATGGAATAGGTATGTTCATGTTTTTGTGTTGGAAGTGGTTTTAGGAATTTTTAGCCTCGGAGATTCTTGAAGAAGAAGAAGCATGACTCTAGACGAAGTTGAAGCATCGAAGGAGCCACAGAACACTGTCGCTTTCGGGGCGGCCCAAGGAAGCAAGCGTTGCAGACCTTTATGA
The DNA here is from genome assembly GCF_014529385.1 of Adiantum capillus-veneris. Classification (NCBI taxonomy): domain Eukaryota; kingdom Viridiplantae; phylum Streptophyta; class Polypodiopsida; order Polypodiales; family Pteridaceae; genus Adiantum; species Adiantum capillus-veneris. Next base: position 117,210,538 of record NC_140932.1, on the reverse strand, counting down.
AGTTCAAGTATCGCACGACCACACCTCAGCGTGGGCCGGCGAAGAGTCCTTTCCAGGATTCCAGATGTTATTGGCGATCTCCCTCGACACCATACAATTCGGTACCAGTACCTCACTTTGAAAAGGAGGGGATGCCACGTGACACATCCAACCCTGTGTGTACATGGACAAGCTACAGCATGACGAAGGTTCAATTTAGTCAAGTCAATCTAGAATAGGAAGTGATCTGGCACTTTTGTGAGTCTGTTCGCAGACCGTGCATGTTCAGACACTTAGATTAGATGCATATTCTCTAGTTGCACAGAGCATGATCATCAGCATTCCCTTCAGAATCTATCAGGGGAATTTTCCAGTACATTAAACCTATTTTTGACATTTTTCACTTATTATTTTTAAGTGACTTTTGTTGGAAACTGGGTAGGGCAATTTTGCTAATGAAATATATAAGGAAACCAGAGCTAGCACTTTCTAGCAGAAGAGGCAAGAGGAGCACCTTGCTCAACAGGCAACTTCTCAGCAAGACCAACACCCGCAGTAGACGTAGCGTTTTCAGCCATCTGAGAACCTAGCGTTTTTGCATCAGATCAGCCAGCGTTTTTGCAATTGCAGATTCTTGGCGACAGCAAGACCAGCATTAGCACTTTTAGATTCTATTCTAATCTATGTCTAATTAGCTAAGTCTTGAGCATGTTTTTGGGCTAATTCGTCGAGCCACTACACTTCTTGGTTCAACTAGCATTGAGGGAAATAGTTAGGGCATGGTATCTTGCATTTGCATCTCTTAATAAGCTCTTTAATTGAGCACGGTTTAGGATTTCTCATTAGTGCGTCCTGTCCTTTAATAAAGCTCGATTAGGTGCATCATAGTTTTCGAATTCATAGCTCAAAAGCAGAGGGTTCCAAAAGCAATAATCTCCAAAAAGTGGCTCAAAAGCATCGGCGCTTTTTGCGGGATTCCGTACAATTCTGCCATGTGAGCAATGCGTTTTACGCAGGTCCGTACTGCCACGTCAGCAACCTGTCAGCGCAAATTTCGGACGTCCATATTGTCTGCCACGTCAGCTAATGTACTGTCTGTCCATGTTGGCATGTGTCCGCGGGTGGTCATGCCACGTCATCAGTTTGTGACATACCCCCCTCTTGAAAGAATCGTAATCGCCCTCGATTACACGTGCACAATCAGACATAAGCCATAAACTTGTTCAATAGACACTGACTCTAAGTGCCGACGCACTAGACGACACGAATTCAACACTTGTACAAAGACGATAGGCACATCACATGACATCACATTCAGATCACATCACATAGACATTCATTCCAAATCTCAGACCATGACTGCCAGCAACGTATTTAGTAATCGCATCTAGATCCATCCCGGACCTCACTGATCTCAAATTAACTAATTCCATATTGCGATCATGTCTATAGAGATTTTCGACTCAAGCACTGTCGTGTGTGAGTAATCATTTCCGGGGATTCCCATTTCGAAGTACTTCTCTCATAAAGTCATCCAACAGAATACTGTCAGCACATCAGTATCCGTGAAGTCCAAAAGGAAACCAGTGACTTTATTCCATCCAGGTAATCTGTGACAAAGGAGGGGAGTAAGTCCTCTGTTGTGCAGTCTCACCTACACCAGATTCAACCGTCTGATCTGGAGAACTCTTGGAATAGCCACAACTAGACCAAAAGCGTCGAGGTAAAGTTCCAAATCCGAGGAGTATCTGCTAGGTCCTCCCCCTCCATCCATTTCGCATTTAATGCCCGATGGTCTTAACTAAGAACCACCGTTCACTTTACCTTTCTCTTTTCAATCTTGTAAAGCCAGTATCTGTTCCGGAACGAGTATCTCTTCGTTCTCTTTCAGTTCAGGTTCATTCGGGAGTTGTCACTGTTTTAAAGTCATAATCATCTCATTCTTAATCCATGAGTATCTCCTCGTCCCGTTGTACTTTCAATCTGTCAGTCATCCTTATTCTTGTGCCTTTTTGGGGCATCGTTGTTCTCCACATTCAAAACACTTTCCTGCTTTGAAATATTCATCTCTTTGGTCTTCTGTCAGTCGAGATCGTGTATCTTTCTGTTCTTCTGTCAATCGAGTTCGTGTATCTTTCAGTCGTCTGTTTCTGTTCTGACTTGTCGAAGGTTCATCTCGAGGGTAAGTCAAGTTACCCGAATGCATAGCAAATCCCTGCTTAGCATGTCCCATCAATTGTTGAATGGACTCTGACTTCTTCTCAAACAGTAGTCTTGAGTTTCTTTGGGAACCTCTCAATCTACTCCTCGGAAAAGTATCCCAAAATCTTTCACAATAAGTATTCTTTCCAGTATCTGGTTCATTTTCTGGCCAACAGTTCTGTCTAGCTCGTTCTGTGAATAAAGCTTCCACTTTTTTGCACTTGTCTATCCTTCCAACTTTCCTTCCATCCTTAGAGAAAAATCAATGGCCTCATGCCATCTCGAGTGAATTTCATCAATCGGGTAATTCTCCAGGTGTTTCACAAATCTCGGGATCAAGCTTTTCACACACGTGTCAACCTGCAGTTGATGCTTGTACTTCGCTCTAGCCAACTTCTCCGTCGAAAAAATCTTCATTCTTTTCTTTAGTTCCCGCCCCTGATTTCGACTAGGAGGTGTTATTTTTTGTGAGATTCTTCATGAGAGCCCATTTGTAATCTGGGATTCTTTATGGCTTTATGCCCTGTAAGACAAAGCGATTAAGATGGGAGCGCTTCCAATGCGCGATGAACGAAGGGTGGGAGTTGCTAATAAGTCCGGGGTCTAGGCACGAAGATTCTTCAATATTAATTTCCCAAAATTGTGCCCAAGTGCCATGTCTGCTCTTTGATAGGACCGGTATGCTTTGAGAAAAGCACACGCCTGATGTTCTGATACCACTGTCACAAGCTCGGGCACCCCAAGTCGGAAATCGGGCACGACACACGAGAGAATCAATTAAAATACTTCAAAACTTTATCACAGTTTCACAATTTGAGTCAACACGGCCCGACGTAGTTTTATGCCCAGCGAGATTGGCCCCAAAAACTTTCGCCCCTTTCGGTATTTTTTTTATATCAATGCTTGATCAGAGTACAACTCTCGTGGGTCCTTGGCTCTCAGGCTCTGCGTCCAGATGCCCTGAGAAGTGAGGCCCCTAGGGTCTGTTTATTCTTACAAGGGTTGCCAAAAGCAAACGTCCCAAAAGCTTAAACTCAAAAGCAGAGGGTTCCAAATGCAATAATCTCCAAAAACTGGCTCAAAAGCATCAACGCTTTTTGCGGAATTCCGTACAGTTCTACCATGTCAGGAGTGCATTTTACAGGGGTCTGTACTGCCATGTCAGCTTCCTGTCAGCGCAAATTTTGGACGTCCAAATTATCTGCCACGTCAGCATCTGGCCACAGGCGTTCATGCCACGTCATCAGTTTGTAACATTGCCTACAGATTGCAAGGAAAAGATTGAGCAGCCTTCTTTGCAACCTAGTCTTCGAGATCCAAAAAGAATTGGGCACAAGTTTACACGAGTCATTGAAGATATTAAAAGCTGGAAGCAATGACTCCTTAACAGAGGCTGAAAGGGAATGTTTTGAACAGATGCTCTCCAAACATGGAAAAGCTTTTGCATTTGAGCCGCATGAGATAGGGTGTGTGGATCTTGCTATAGTCCAACCAATGGTAATATTCACTATACCTCATGTGCCTTGGAATCTACGACCAATTCCAGTGCCAAAAGCACTCTTGTCAAAGCTTATAGACTTACTCAATGAAAAGATAAAGATGGGGATTTTGGAGCCTTCGTGTGCTCCCTACTCAAGCTGATGGTTCACCGTACCAAAGAAAAATGGAGCTCTACACTTCATTCAAGACATGCAACCTGTCAACAAAGTTACAATCAGGAATATGGATACATGGCCAATTGTAGATGAGTTTGCAGAGGCATTTGTAGGAAGGGCAATATATTCTATGGGGGGGTTGTACTCAGGGTATGATCAATTCCAACTAGCAATGGAAAGAAGGGACTTGACTACCTTGAGAACACCCTTGGGTTTGGTAAGGATGTGCAGCTTACAGCAGGGAGCAACCAACTCGGTTGCGCACGTGATGAATGGTATGAACAAAGTCCTACGTGACTTCATACCTTAGATTACAATGCCCTTTCTTGAGGACGTGTCACAAAGTGATGACGTGGCGGACAACAAAAATCCTAATTTCTACCAGAAATCCTAAAATTCCTGCAAACCCTAATTTCCGAAAATTGCGGAGGTTGATTTTTTATTTTTAATTTTTTTGGGGGATATTTTTGAGCGACACAAATCTTAGCTTTTGGCCAAAAAAAAGCATAATTGCTTTTTATTGCTCTCATTGAGAGAGAGAGAGAGAGAGAGAGAGAGAGAGAGAGAGAGAGAATTTGCTTTTGCTTTCAGAAACTCTCTGTGAGAGAGGGAAAAGAGCTTTTGATTTTAGGGCTTTTGATTTTGAAGCTTTTGGGGCTTTGCTTTTGGGCATCCCTTGTAACCTTTAAATAAGTGGTGAGGGCTTCACTTCTCAAAGCATCTGGACGCAGAGTCTGAGAGTGAAACATTAACCGCTCTCTTGTACTTTGATGATTGATTAATACAAAAAGAAATACCGAAAGGGGCGCCAGTCTTTGGGGCCAATATCTCTAGGCACGGAACTCTACCGGGCCAGTGCAAATCTATTGTGATCTGTGAATTGTTTGAAGTGGTTATTTGGTGCTGTCGTGATTGAGTCTTGACTTGGAGTGTCCAAGTCTGTTACAGTGGTATCATAGCACGGCTGATTTCTCTTCTACGGGAAATCCGATCCCCAATTTTTTTTCCGCGACACCTATGGCTTCACGCAAGGATCAGTCGACTCCCTCTGCATCTGGAGATGCGGGTTGGGATCACAACGAAGATTCGTGCACGGAGTATGGCCCACCTAGGCCAACTCAGGCGGAGCAGCAAGAGATGGAGCGTCGCCAATTGATTGGCGATGCAACAAAGATGATGCTCAATTTTGCCAAGGACCCCAAGATGGCAAAATATATGAACCGGACCTCTTTGGAAGAGGTACAGATGGAGTGGCAGAGAACCACAACACCACTCCCGAAACCCGCTTCAAGAAACCTTCTGCCTCCAAGAAATATACGGAGAAGGAACTGGAGAACGTGGTTGACGCACGGATTGCTCAGCTTTTCGACGTGCAAAAGAAAGACAAAAAGCAGAAGAAAGGCACTGACTTCCCAGGATATTTGGGTCGTCGGTCGACATTCGACAAGGCAAAGAAACAAAAGAAGCGTGTCAAGTTTGAAGGCTTACCCAGTTCTTCTTCTTCTTCTGACAGTTCTTCTAGCTCTTCAGATTCGAGCGAAGAAGATAGAAAAAGCAAAAAGCGAAGCAAGAAACAAAGCTTCGGAAAGGGCAAGAAAAAGGCAAAGAAGGCTAAATCTCGCCGAGAGACTAACAGTTCTACTGAGGACTCGTCTACAGACAGCTCAGATTCTGATGATGGAAACTTCTATGCGAACAAGAAGAATTTTTACAAAGCCAACCAGTATGACTTTCTCGAAGATAAAAGCAAGAAAGTCCGAGAGTTTAAGGAAGGTGGCCACTCGATCAAGTTTGATACTTTTTCAGGATACTCAGATGGTTCGATGCTTTGTCTTTTATACAGCAGTTTGACATTGCTTTCGCGGGAGGACGCTATTCAGAGCACTCCAAGATTCGTAGAGCTGCCTCTTACTTTAAGGAGAACGCTCGCACTTGGTGGTCCACGCTTCTTTTAAACAAGACTGTGCCAGTTAAATGGCTGAATCTAAAAAGCTTTTTATTTCTTCTTGTTTGACGCAAGAATATGAACGAGATATACGAGCTGCTTGGAACCATCTTCGGATGACCAAGAAAGATACAATCAATGCTTATTGTGAAAGATTCTGGAGCTCTTTTCTACTCGCCTCTTCATTCAAGAAGATCTCGTTCAGAAAACAGATTGAGCGGTTTACCTTGGGTCTACCTACAGAGATCCGAGATCACTGCTTGGAACAGAAGTCAGCTTCTATTCAGGAGTTGATGAGTCATGCGAAGCGGGGCTTTGCCATTCACTTTGGCAGTTTGACCTACCCCACAGATGAGGCCATGACACAACGAGCCGAACAGACTTCTGGGAATGAAAGTAGAAAGAAAAGAGCAACCCATAGAAAAAGGATGCACGACCCAAGCTTACTCCTAAGGAGAGAGATCGCTTCATCAGAGAGGGGAAGTGCTTTGGATGCGGGGAACATGGACATATCTCCGGGAAGTGCCCTATAAAGGCACAGAAAGAACAGAATGATAAAGACGACGACAGGCCTGAGAGTTCGAGAGCAGCTGAGGAAAGTGGCAGAAAAGGCAGATAGAAAAACAGAACTGGTACCACATGGCGTAGAACCTGCACCGAATCTAATGAATGGAAGTACAAACTTTGCCGCTTTTGGGGCAAAGTGAAGGATCAGGAAGCTCTTTTGAAGGAGCCAAGGCCAACTTCTTTTCACTTGGAATTGGCGGCTCGATTTGGAAATTACGCCCGACAGACTGACGCCACAGGCGGAGGTAGTTCGACTGGCACCCGGATGGGATGTTGCCATTACACCGAGCATTGGCAAACTTCGTTTGCAATGACAGGGGTGTTCAGGGCACGCGAGTGACGTTCTACTCAGGATCCCTTGGTACCACAAGAACTACGCCGTGGTTAACTACCGGGCCGAGAAAGCGACTTTGATAAATGAAGGGCTTAGAGATTGTACTTGATGAACTTCAGTTTCTTACTCATTCTTTTGGGAGAGAACTGAACGATGGATAAAGGTTGAATATGTTTTGACGTGATCAAAAGAATGCCAAGATGTTTCTCCACACTCATGCCGATTGCTTTTCAGAGGGCCTGAAGATCAAACCATTGATCTGATACCTGGAAGTACGCCACCGAATCGGCCACCTTACCGTGTGAGCCGAGTACAGAATGAAAAGATTATGAACCCAGTGAAAGACCTCTTGGAAAAGGGTCTTTTCCAGCATAGTACTTCACCGTATTGCTCTCCATTATTGTTGGATTTGAAGAAAGACGGATCTTGGAGAATGTGTATCGATTATAGCGCTCTTAACGAAATCACCATCAAGAACAGATTTCCGATTCCTAGGATCGATGATATACTCGACAGGTTACAGGGATCCTCGTGCTTTGGCAGGATTGACTTGAAGAGTGGATATCATCAGATCCGAATCGCGACGGGAGACGTCTACAAGACAGCCTTCCGGACTACTTTTGGATTATTTGAGTTTTTTTGGTGATGCCTTTTGGCTTAACCAATGCTCCTGTGACATTTAACCGGATGATGGACGGGATTTTTCGAGAGTACAAGCTATTTGTTGGCACTTTCTTTGATGATATCATTGTTTTCTCCAAGAATGAAGCAGACCATAGAGATCATATGCTTCAAAGATACATTTTTTTTGTGGACACTTTGTCTCAGCAACAGGAGTGCAAATGGATCTGGCCAAGATAGACACTATCTATGATTGGCCCGATTTGAAGAATGTCCATGAAGTTGAAAGCTTCTTGGGACTGTGTTCGTACTACAGACGGTTCATACGAAAGTTTGCAGAGGTTGCTTCCCCTTTGCATATCTTGACACAGAAAGGAGTACCTTTCTCGTGGGGATCCACAGAGGGGACTGCCTTTCAGACATTGAAAGAGAAATTGACTACAGGACCAGATTTGACTTTGCCGGACTTGCAGAAGTCCTTTGAAGTATTTTGTGATGCTTATGGTCGTAGTCTGGGTGCGGTCTTGATGCAAGAAGGCCATATCATAGCTTATGAGAGCCGATTGTTCTCTAGGCCGGAGATGACAGCACATATATATGAGAAAGAGATTTTGGCGGTTATCCATGCTCTTACTCAGGGGCGGCATTACCTACTCGGAGCGGATTTTACTGTCTTTACAGACCATCAGAGTTTGCACTACCTCTTGTCACAAAAGCAGCGGAAAAGCAGATGCGGTGGGCGAACATCTTGTCAGAGTTCCACTTCCAGATTGTCCACGTGCAGAGACAGATGAATGTGGTGGCAGATGCTTTGTCTCGGAAGCCGTTGGTTCTGGCTATTTCCACGATACATCATAGGAGCTTCGAGGATATGGTCGATCAGTATGCCACAGACACAGATTTTGCAGATATTTTCACACGGATACGGGATGGGGAGACAGTAGCTGGATACTCCCTTCGGGAAGGCTACTTGATGAAAAAAGACTATGTTGTGCATTACACAACCGTTGAGGGCAAAGGTTATGACTGAATCCCACTATCCACCTTTTACGGGTCCGCGGCATTGCTACCACCATGAAGGGGGTAGAGAGATACTTCTTTTGGCCGAGACTCAAAAAGGATGTGGAAGAGTTTGTGCGCAGTTGCTTGGTATGCCAGAAGGTCAAGTTTGACAGGCATAAGGCACAGGGATTGTTACAGCCTTTACCCATACCCACCCACCCCTGGGAAAGTATTGCAATGGATTTCATTTTTGATCTCCCAAGAACACAGAATGATCACGATGATTTTCCGATTACATGGCACGTCTGAGACGATTGTCTCCGACAGAGACCCCAGATTTATGAGTTTGTTTTGGAAGGCAATTTGGGAGAACATTGGCACGCGGTTGCAGTTCTCGTCATCGTTCCACTTGCAGACTGACGGGCAATCTAAGATTGCTAATTCAGTGGTTTTAGATTTATTGAAGTCTTGTATCTCGGAGCAGAAGACTCAATGGGAAAAGAACTTACCTTTGGTGGAATTTGCCTACAATAACAAGATACACTCTTCGACGGGGAAGACGCCATTTGAGATTGTTGAAAGTGCTCCGAAGGTTCCATCCTTCCTGAGCACGAAAGATTAGATATTTGAAGCGGATGAATATTTGCGAGATTTGGATACGGCTTTTGCCAAGGTTCGCGAGACTTTGCAGAAGTCTCAAGAACGACAGAAAAAGGCAGCGGACCGCCATCGTTGTGACTTGAAATTGAAGGAGGATGATTGGGTGCTCTTACGTTTTGAGAAGGCACGCCTACGAAAGAAAAAGGGAAAGGAGAGGCTTTTTCCAAAGCTTAGTATGCGATGCTACGGACCTTTCCAGATCACTGACAAGATAAATGATGTCTCCTTCCGATTGAAACTGCCAGATACTTGGAGGATTCCCAATGCATTGCATGTGAGTCTCTTGAAACCTGTTAAGGGTGATGTGCCTGATGATGGGGAGCCTGATGAGCAACCCGAAGTGGAAGAAAATGAGGAAATCCTTGTTCCTGAACAGATTTTGGCACATAACCATACGAAGAAAGGTAAAGTCCGAAGGCGGTTCTTGGTTAAGTTCAAGAACTTTCCTGCATTTGATGCGAAGTGGATGGAGGAGGAGGACCTAGCAGATACTCCTCGGATTGTGAAACTTTACCTCGATGTTTTGGTTTAGCATAGTCTACTCCAAACGGAACCCAGAAATTCAGCTTGGCTGAAGATCTGGTGCAGTGGGATGCACAAGAGGGGAGTTACTCCGCTCCTTTGTCAACAGATGCCTTGATTTTGATACTAAAGTCACTGATGTCTCTTTGAGCTTCAGGGATACTGAGAGCTGACAGTATTCTGCTGGATGACTTTATGAAATGGAATTCCATTATGATACTGATTTGTTCTTGACTTCTTGTGAGTGCAGGAACTGATAGACGAAATGACTGCAGCATTTTGGTCTACCCATGGTTGCAATAAGGGTTAGTCAATCGGACATCGATGAGGTCCCGCTTGGACCTAGATGTGATTGCTAGCTACATTGCCGATAAATCATGGTCGAAGATCCGAACGAATGCTGAATGTCATCTGATGTCCTGTGATGTTTGGTGATGTCCGGTGATGTCGTGTGATGTGACTGTCGATTTTGTACATGTACTAGATGTGTGTTCCTAGTACGTAGGTACTAACAGTCAGTGTCTGCTAAGACGGTTTATGGCTTTTGTCGGTTTTGCAGGCGTAATCGCGGTCGATTACAATGCTTTCAAGAGGGGGGTATGTCACAAAGTGATGATGTGGCGGACAGCAGAAACCCTAATTTCTGCCAGAAACCCTAAAATTCCTGCAAACCCTAATTTCCGAAAATCGCGGAGGCTGATTTTTTTTTTTTTGGGATATTTTTGAGCGACGAAAATCTCAGCTTTTGGCCAAAAAAAAGCATAATTGCTTTTTATTGCTTTGATTGAGAGAGAGAGAGAGAGAGAGAGAGAGAGAGAGAGAGAGAGAGAGAGAGAGAGAGAGAATTTGCTTTTGCTTTCAGAAACTCTCAGTGAGAGAGGGAAAAGAGCTTTTGCTTTCAGGGCTTTTGATTTTGAAGCTTTTGGGGCTCTGCTTTTGGGCATCCCTAGTAACCTTTAAATAAGTGGTGAGGGCTTCACTTTCAGAGCATCTGAACGCAGAGTCTGAGAGTGAAACCCTAACCGCTCTCTTGTACTTTGATGATTGATTAATACAAAAAGAAATACCGAAAGGGGCGCCAGTCTTTGGGGCCAATATCTCTAGGCACGGAACTCCGCCGGGCCAGTACAAATCTATTGTGATCTGTAAATTGTTTGAAGTGGTTATTTGGTGCTGTCGTGATTGATTCTTGACTTAGAGTGTCCAAGTATGGTACAGGACGTGCCAAGCAAAGGATGCGACATAGCCAAAAAAGATGAGGTCCTAGATTCAAAGGGGTGCCACAAATATGTGGCAAACCACATCAATGATTGGGACAAAATTTTAACAAGGTTGGAAGAAGTGAACCTTACCTTATCTGGGCAATAGTTAGTGTTTGGGATTGAAGAAATATTGATTGTGGGACATCTTTGTAGTCCTCATGGCCGCCGACCTTGTCCAGCTAAAGTGGATGCAATACAGAGGATTAAAGAATCGTGCATAAATATCATGGATTTGAGTATATCTTTTAGGCACATGTCTTCTATCTCATATGGAATCCGCATTATGCACATGTTGTTGATCCTCTTTATCAATTGCTAAGTAAAACCAAAGGTTTCAATGGAATGATGTACATGTAGGAAAGTTCACCAACTTTGAGAAAGGTCAACTGTGACTGTGGAAGAACAGTGATTGTGACAGTGGACACTAGTCCAACATGGATAGGATGGGCAATAAGACAAGACAACGAAGAGAAACACAGGTATGTGGAGAGGTTTGGGGCCTAGGTTCTAAGCTCTCGCCAAGATCATCTCCACAGGTAAAAAGGGAGTATGGGGAGGCGCTACAACATTAAATTGTGACAAAGAGTACTCGATTGGAGCATCCATAGTTGTGGAGACTGATTGCTTACCACTTCTAGGGATGATTTTAAGTTGTTCTATTCTTGACATTGCTATACATAGGTGGATTGCTTATATAAAGTCCGTGAACCTACAATTGAATCACATTGTATGAAAAGATAATCCAAATGCAGATATTATTTCAAGGGCAAGGTATGAAGATGAGAATGATATGATCAATGAGGAAGAAGATGTGGGCACAAAATTCTATACAACTTCTCATGCAAAGTGTGATGATATATGCATCGTATCTTCACTTAAGTCCTTCTCAAAGGAGTTTTACGAGGATGAATGGCTGCTCATAGGTCGCTACGTAAGTACTTTACAAAAGCAAGCTGATTGGATTGAAGCAGAATTCAAAAGGATCAGAAAGAAAGCATATGGATACTTCTTGAGGTATGGCTATTTATGGAAATATCCTAAAAGAAGAGATGGGACTCCGTTGCGAGTAGTATGTGATAAGCCCACTCAGTTCAAAATTATCAAAGAGCTTCATGAAAGTCTATATGCCGGACATCGAGGTGTATGGGATTTTTTTGCTAAAGTGAAAGAAAGATATTGGGGGAAAGGCATGTATAAGGATGTAGTAGATTTTGTGGAGTCTTGTCACATGCCATGGGAAAAGTGAAAGAGGACATCCTCCTATCGTCAAAGCTTTGGCTAAGGCATGCAAAGGTAAAATGCATGAATGGCCAAGGTTGCTACCATATGCTTTATGGGCTGACCGTACAACTCATAGCTCAGTGACCGGTTACATGCCTGTTGAATTGATGTATGGTTAGAAGCCAGTCATGCCAATTGAGGATGTCGTTTCTACTTGGAACATGTTACCTTGGGGAGATGGTATAAGCACAGAAATTCTAATTGCATTGCGCATAAGGCAATTGAAAAGAAGACATGAAGACATAGAGATTGCAAAAGCGTGACTGAAGGATGCAAAACTAAAGAATAAAGATAGGTTTGATAAAAGACATAGGCATCGACCAAATCCTATTGAAGAGGGTGATTGGGTCCTAATGTATGATAGAAGCCTTGACAACCAGCGCACCACACAAAGAAAGTTGCAAAAAGGTGGTTTGGGCCATATGTTGTCAAACATGTGTATGAAAATGCTACATATACCTTGAGTGAGCTTGATGGAACAAAGCTAAAAATTCCCATAGCAGGCAAAAGAATCAAGATGTTCAAGAGGAGACATGATAATGATCCTTTTGATTCACAACAAAATGAAGATGAAGAACCTAGTGACATTGCCATGGATGAGGATGATGAAGCAGAGAATGATCTCCTAGACTTTGCACAAAATGAGAATGACATCCAAATATCTATGGATCTTAATGAAGATTATAACCAAAATGTTGGCACATGCCGGAGGATGTGCAGCTGTGGCACGTACATAATGTGAAATAACAACATTCACCTTACTTTTGATACTTTTGATGCATGGGAATAAAAGCCATCATATACATATTGTGATATATGCTAAAGCGGCTACTACGGTCGCGATCATGTACATACCTATATGGGGAGTTGTGGCCCTGGCTGTGGCACCGTTGCATGTTTTATCTACTTGATAAGATGCGTAATCTGGTTTTGTGATGAACATATTCCAAGCGTTTCATGGCGGTGTGAGCGGGATGAAAACACACACAGCGCCTCTATAACGACCCGACACACACTCTTGGGAAGATACATACACACACTATGGGGCACCACTCGGCTTAGACAACACACCTGGCCGAGACAGGGAACACACCTCTGGAGTGAGAGGAGAGAGACTATCCACTTGCCCACTCCACACAGACACACATACACACACACACCCCCAAAAACCTCAGCTCAAAAGAGTAGAATTTCTGATGTTTAGATTCAATTGAGCTTGGGCCAACACCAATGGGGCACATAGCTCACACAATATGGGTAAAATAAGCCAGATACAATCACAAACTAGAGCAGAAACTTCGCTCATAGGAGAAACTTACACAGAAAAACAGCAGGAAAAGAGTGAGGAATTTGGCAAAATGGACAGCGCCATCGCGTCCGGAACGGCCCAAAACCCCAGTCTACAATGTCAAAGTGCTCAAATCCGACCTCGGATGAGCAGTTTACGGCCAAAACAGGCTCCAAAATGAGCAAAAACACACCTGCGGCTGTTCCTCCTCTCTTCTCCACGTTTTTTCTGGTCTTCTCTCTGTTTTTTCAGTTCCCACACTTAGCTTTATTAGTTGGGCACCCTTGGCTTTTTAGATGACCTCAAACGGACCCCAAACAGGCCAAAAACTGACCTCGTAGTGCATAGTTGTCACCTTTTTGCATCATTCGCACACCTGGCACTCAGCTTTTTTCCAATAATGCATCTCGCCACCACGTGAAGTGGCCCCAAAAAGTGGTCCTAATGATGACCTTTCTGCATAACTCTCACAAGAAAACACCCACGTTGTGTCCGTCCTCATCCGCGTGCAAATATTGACCTCGTTCGCCCTCCTGACGCCACTAGATGCCATCTGAAGCACCTGCTGACCTCACGTCGTCGGCCCGCGGATAGCTTCCTCGAGAAGTTTTACGCGCCAACAACTCCTCTTTATTATAGAAAAAACACAGTGGTACTGGTAATAGTGAAAAATCGATGCACTATGTACACCCTGTCCTTCCTGTACACATGTGGGCCCCACATAACCACCTGGCTAAGGAAAATGGGCAATCCTTTATTTGATGCACCATGCATGGGTATGTACATATGTGCAATCCCTTGCTCCAAAAAACTCCTGACATAATTTGCCCACCCCCTAGCCTGCTAGAGCATTCATGCTCAGCAGCAGCACTAGTAGATGCTCATTCCACCTGGATCAAAAGGCCAAAGGCATATTGCCTGATTCACAAGAAGCATCATAACACCACACCTATTTTTGTCAACAATCAACCAAAATGCACCATAGGCATATCCAACTAACACATCCGCCCTGTCTGGAGTTCCAAAATCATAAATATTGCATGCCACATTCAACCCAACCGATAGAGACAACTCAAGTGACTCATCACCTGGCATCTTGGCTTCACCAGCCATAGAAACAACCTGCAAATCATGCACCCAAGTAGCTAAAAGCATTGTGTCAAGGTAAAGTTGTTGATATCCAAAGCACAAAAGTATCCCCGCAGCACACATATCCCTAGCATAGGCATCCACATAGCTGAGATTGGACTCATATATGCCAAACCCCTTCTCATCATCATAAGCATACTCATCATCACACGTAACTTTATCCACATCATAATCATGGCTAGCACCACTATCCATAGCTTCAAGCATGGGTTCATCAGTCTCCAAGAATACAGATCCCTGCTCTAAACCACAGTCATGCTCATAAATCGGTTCAATCACTGCACATACATCAAAATATGGCTTCAAAACAGGCTCCACATCCAATAAATCTACAAAATGGCTCTCAACCTTGCCCTCTTCCCTAATTTCCAAGGAACTAGTATCCAAAGATACGTGCTCATCATCAATAACCTTGACCTCACACTCACACCCAGAATCACAAGGTACACAAGTAGCCAATGCATCCTCTTCAAGACTTTTCAATCCTGTATCCAAAGCATTACTCACCTCTTTAGGCTCTTCCAAAAACCTGTCAACCTGCAAGACCTCTTTACGCTTCACAATAGACCTTGGGAAAAAACGAGAAACATCATAGGATAGGCTACTTTTCACCTGCTTAGGCTTAACTTCATCTTCCATGTCAAATCCATCTTGCACATGCATACCTGTACTGATACCATGTTCCTGAAGATGCTTACACTTCCATTCCTTGTGCTTTGCAATGCATACCGCATCCTCAAAAGACTCGGGCCTCTTCAACTCAACCTCGAACCGCAACCAAGGTGACAAACCATCAACAAAAAAACTTTTCTTCAATGAACAAGGGGGGGTTTCATCCTTAAGAGCAACACACCAACGAGTCCATAAATCTGTAAAACCTTGTACATAGGCATCAACACCTTGACAAGAACCTTGCTTAAGAGCATTGAGCTCATTCCATACTGCATTTGCATCTTCAAAAACCTGGAAACGCTCCAAAAAAGCTTCTATAAACTTGTCAAGACTCAAACCATAAGAAGAAGCCACTGCTTCTTTAGCTTCCAAATCCATGAACCAAACACGGGCCTCATCTTTCAAAAGCAATCCAAATAGCCTCAAAATCTTGTCCTCATCACACATTTTGTTGCTTATGCATGCCACCTCGACTTGCTCAAGAAAGTCTTCCGCATCTTCACCACTTCTTCCATGAAATTCCGGATAAGAGAAAGCCATGGCTACCCAAGTTACAATGCTTTGAGAATCCCTTTGAACACACGTGCAAGAACCCAAAACTTTTCACTACCCAATCCCCAGAAACTTCAATGGAGCTCAGCTTTAGATAAGGACAAACACATGCACATCAAATGAGTTTTCATAGTTAATCATCGGAATGACAACAGGCAAAGGACATTCCAGGATCTCTCTCAATCTTCTTGGCCCAAACATAAAGACTATGCGCTGCTGGAAAAAGATCTTCCTGGACACATGAACATTAACCTGAATTCTTTGAGTTAAATGAAAAGGAGTGAATTGAGGGCCATTTTGATCATCCATTAAAGCCAACCATGAAGCTCCCAAGAAGGCACACCTGACTCAACCTCTGATTTTGCCAAAATTTCAGCAGCATAACAGCATAAATGGCTCAAAATACCAAAAAACCAGCCATCATAACTTGGGAAAATTTCGACAGAGTTTCCCCAGAAGTAGAGCAGTAGGAACCCAAAATATAGACTGTCTATGTATGCATAAACTGTCAACAATAGAACCCGAGCATCAAGTAGGACTCACTAGTACATAGCCTATGGCGAGGTCACGAAAAGGGTGCTCCAGCTACCTGTATCACCGAAAGGATCTCCACATTTGAGAATCCCCCAGCTCAATAAAAACCTCACGCTATCGACCCTCACACGAAAGCTAATGCAAATCGCGTATAGTCAAGTCTCAGAAATGACTATCTTCCAGACCAAGTCTCAGAAATGGCTGGGACTGCCAAATAAAACCATATATGGCTCCACAAAGGCGTACAATGGCAGTTTCCACAAGTAACGTACAATCCAGCAGACAATGCGCTCACATAGGCGCCAAGTGATGCATTCCCACAACAACTGCAAGTGACATCATTGCTAGTATATCACTGTAGTCCAGCTACCTGTACCTGTGTGAATCACCTGTACCTGTACCTGTCCCTGTAACCTGTAACCTGTAACCTGTAATCTGCAATCCCGAAACTCGAAGCTCGAAGCTCGAAGCAGAAGGTACTCGAAGAAGATCCTCCGTGGGGGCGCCAAAAGAATGTGAGCGGGATGAAAACACACACAGCGCCTCTATAACGACCCGACACACACTCTTGGGAAGATACATACACACACTATGGGGCACCACTCGGCTTAGACAACACACCTGGCCGAGACAGGGAACACACCTCTGGAGTGAGAGGAGAGAGACTATCCACTTGCCCACTCCACACAGACACACATACACACACACACCCCCAAAAACCTCAGCTCAAAAGAGTAGAATTTCTGATGTTTAGATTCAATTGAGCTTGGGCCAACACCAATGGGGCACATAGCTCACACAATATGGGTAAAATAAGCCAGATACAATCACAAACTAGAGCAGAAACTTCGCTCATAGGAGAAACTTACACAGAAAAACAGCAGGAAAAGAGTGAGGAATTTGGCAAAATGGACAGCGCCATCGCGTCCGGAACGGCCCAAAACCCCAGTCTACAATGTCAAAGTGCTCAAATCCGACCTCGGATGAGCAGTTTACGGCCAAAACAGGCTCCAAAATGAGCAAAAACACACCTGCGGCTGTTCCTCCTCTCTTCTCCACGTTTTTTCTGGTCTTCTCTCTGTTTTTTCAGTTCCCACACTTAGCTTTATTAGTTGGGCACCCTTGGCTTTTTAGATGACCTCAAACGGACCCCAAACAGGCCAAAAACTGACCTCGTAGTGCATAGTTGTCACCTTTTTGCATCATTCGCACACCTGGCACTCAGCTTTTTTCCAATAATGCATCTCGCCACCACGTGAAGTGGCCCCAAAAAGTGGTCCTAATGATGACCTTTCTGCATAACTCTCACAAGAAAACACCCACGTTGTGTCCGTCCTCATCCGCGTGCAAATATTGACCTCGTTCGCCCTCCTGACGCCACTAGATGCCATCTGAAGCACCTGCTGACCTCACGTCGTCGGCCCGCGGATAGCTTCCTCGAGAAGTTTTACGCGCCAACAACTCCTCTTTATTATAGAAAAAACACAGTGGTACTGGTAATAGTGAAAAATCGATGCACTATGTACACCCTGTCCTTCCTGTACACATGTGGGCCCCACATAACCACCTGGCTAAGGAAAATGGGCAATCCTTTATTTGATGCACCATGCATGGGTATGTACATATGTGCAATCCCTTGCTCCAAAAAACTCCTGACATAGGCACACTAACCTCGCCTACAAAGCTTGATGCAGACAAAAACTGCCAAAAATAGTAGCCGATGGACGGCGTCGTAAAATTGCCTGGAAAGTGAACCAAAATGAATTATTGATGAAAATTGATGCACATCTATGCTTTTTATGCTTATGCGAGTGATCCCACAAATTTAGGGATTTTTCTCAGTTTGTTTGGAATTTTTCACATAAAAAATGGCTTTTCTTGGCTGAAAAGGGCTTAGTTTTGGTCCAAAGTGGAAAAATGACCCAAAAATTGATACATCAGCTGAAAATGCTGTGGGGAAGAGAGAGAAGGCTGCTTTTTAGTGAGGAAAACGGCAATTTTCCACTTTTGTGTAATTTCCTTCATGGTTGCTCAATCTATGTGTAGTGGAGTCCCGCCTCTTCGCAATCTTGTATCTGAGCTTGTGAGGAAGTGAATTAGGGTTTCTCCTTATCAAAATGGTGTGTGGGCTTCAATTTAAAGGCTCTTAAATGTCTGCAAAATCAAAAAATGATCACCGTGAAGGTGGAAGCTCGTGTATTCCTTTCAACTGCTTGATGTTACGACTATGTAATTGGGGGCGAGGCTACATGATTCCATGAAAGAGGTTTGGGTTTTGAGTGGGATTCGTGCTTGAATGAGCATTGAGGTTTCATGGCTGAAAGTTTAGTGTTTTTAATTAATCTTTTTAAGTGAAATTGAAAGTGATTTGGTGATACTTTCATCACAATCTTGACTATGTAAACAAGCAGGTTCCAAGCACGATAGGAAAGAGGGTTTGTGACTTTTCTGTCACGAACGCTCTTAGACTTTAGACCATCTTTAGGAAGAGGGTTGGTGATTTTCCATAAACACTTTTTTACGAAGTGTTTGTGATTCTCATAAAAAACTCTCACAGCCATAGGTTCCGCACCTTCCTAGCCTAAACCACACACATTCCGACAATGCGCATAAAACCGTCAGAATTGCAGATGGTCATCTGAGTAGCCCAACTATTGGGGCATTATCATATGTGCAAAGTGAAGAAAGATGCACGAGAGCAAATCATCGTGCTACACGAGACAAGGGAAGAAGGCAAGCTTTCCATTAAATGAAAATTCACTTACAAAATTGATTCAGCCTTCCCTCGCATATTTAGGCGCCCCCAGCTGGGATGAGACCTTATGGAGTGTGTGTTGGCTTGCAGGTTGCTCTCCTACTGCCATGTGTCCAGTTTGCCCGATTTGGTTTAATTCCTAACCCCCTCCAACTTATTTAGTCGTGTCGAGGGGCGTACAAGACTTTAGCTGAGCCTGGCCACTTCTTTGCTAGTCAAAATTCCAATGCAGATCGGCCCAACCATCTCCTGGCTACCTAGCCTTGAATCCTGTGGGTGAAACTCTCGGCCAATGACCGTTTCACAATGGCCATGCAATATCCGGACATTTGTGATTTCAAAAAGAGGGTTCCAAAAATTAAAAAAGCAATCAAGGGAAGGAAGCCAACAAATAAAGACAGTGTTTGTCACAGTCTCGTTACAACGACATTACAATTCTTTCAAGAAGGGGTACTTCACAAAGTCATGACGTGGCATGGCGTAAAGGACACTGAGCCCGCACAGAAGGGGCCAAAACCCTAGCAAAAGAGGTAGAAGAAGTTTTACCAACTTGTAGATTATGGCCGAGTGGCCCAGAAGGGGTAAGTACCAAATTATTGCACCTAGCCAAGGGGCCTAGAATCTTTAAAATAAAAAGCAGAGACCTAAAAGTTGCGTAGCGCGGATGACGTGGCATGCTATATAGACGTCCGCGATTTGCTGCGCTTTTTGCAGACGGCTATTGACCTGGCAGATCGTATGGATAGCCCGTGCGTTGCTTGCTTTTGGGCACCAAATGCTTTTACAATTTCAGCTTTTCATGTAACTACTTTTGAGTTTGGCGAATGGTCTTTATAAGTGTGCCTAGGGCTTCACTTCTGCTTAGTTTTGCATGGAAGGGCTGAGAGGAGAACCCTCGGACATTGTACTTTTTCTTTTTCTGAGAAAAAGAGCCTTCTATTAGTTAATGAAAACTGCCCATAGGGCTACAACCACCTCTGCAAGAGAGGGCTACAACAAACATGATGGGGAGACTCTCCCAATGAAGAAAAACAACATATATACAATGAGGCTAGATCAAGAAATGGGAGGAGGGAAGAGCCACACAGGTGGATGGTAGTGCCATCTGAGCACACCCTCGACTATGGTGTAGAAGGCCCAGGGTGCCAGAGTCGAAGGAAAGCCTCGCGGCGCTCTCGCATGCGGTCAGAGCTGCCCTGTAGTCCCTCAAGCTGTCCTTTGGGAGTATGGATCAGCTCTAGCCAAAAGTCACGAACAGCCTCAAAGATGCGGAAACATCGGGCTCTCCAGATGAACCAAAGTGTCAGGCCATTGATGAGCTCCCAACGCTCCTCTCTCACTGCACCACTCTTGTGGAGTAAGCTCTGTAGCAGGCTGGAGTGTAGGTCGCCTCCCCTTCATCACTATCATCCTGTTGGTGGAAGATAGCTCAAATTGAAGTGCCGGGCCCGTGAGGGTG
Organism: Adiantum capillus-veneris; assembly: GCF_014529385.1. Classification (NCBI taxonomy): domain Eukaryota; kingdom Viridiplantae; phylum Streptophyta; class Polypodiopsida; order Polypodiales; family Pteridaceae; genus Adiantum; species Adiantum capillus-veneris. The sequence goes on along the minus strand of NC_140932.1, from coordinate 117,190,099 downwards.
GACCAAGCCGCTGCCCCCCAAGTGAATTGTCGAGCCGTGGAGAGAGCAGGCATCAGCCGAAGAACTCGTAGCCACACCTGCTGGGCCGAGGGACAGTCCCAAAGACAGTGACGCTGACTCTCCACCAAATGGTCACAAGCTGCACATGCCGCCGAGAGACGACTATGCACTAGCCAGCTTCCTACTGCTGTAGCTCTGTGTGCGACCAGCCACTGAAACAGAGTGACTCGCCTCAGCTGTCTGGAGTCCCACAACCTCTCCCAAAAGGCTGCCAAGAACTCGTCTGTGAGACCCTCCTCCTGCCAATGACGTACTGCTAGTATATGACGTCCCAGTCGAACAGTGTACTGAAAGAACGGGACTCCTGGGTGGTCTGCAGAAGAGAAGGAGTCCCTCCATAGCCACTCACCAGGACCCCACTGTACTCGTGCCAGTGGACAACACTCCCAAGCCCATAACCTCCAGTGTCCACTCTCAAGAGCTGCTGGGTGAGGTTCTATGACGCAAGTCCTCCCACAGATGCCCACTACTCGGATCCTCTGAAAACAGCACTCTGCTACCTGGGGGGCCTCTACTGCAACTCACTGAAGTCGTCCCCAACCCTGCAGCTCGAAGAACAGGGCTGGGACAGTCTCTGAGCAGGCCCTGACTGAGATGAGAACCTCCAGTCGTGTGAAGGCTCCCATCCACCGGGGTGCTACTGGCTCGAGAGGCGTGGGCCACTCAGCTAGAACTGACTCTGAGATGTCCTGACACATGCTCTGCACCCCTCTCATGCCCTGACACATGCTCTGCACCCCTCTCATGCCCTGTAGCTGGAACCCCTGTACCTCCTCTGACAAACCTGTGAACTCTAGCCACTCACCTAGAGATCGCGCTGGACCTGCTGCCATGGGACCCCAGGAAACATGAGGCCGACTACCAACCAAGTGGCCTCTCTGAGTGCTAACCATGGGGTTCCAGACAAGGGGCTGTCGTAGGCGCTCCTCCGTGCAAGTAGGCTGTCTCTGCTCCAGGCCTCGCCGCAAGAGCTCCCAAGATCGAAGCAAGCTCACATCGAAGCGATCCTCCAGTCTCCTGCTCAAACCAACTCTGCGCATCTTTGTAAAGATCTATCTGGTCGAAGGTTGCCAAGGGCCTCCTGACTGAGGCACCCTGGCACGAAGCCGCTGTAGCAAGAGCTCCTTCCAGGGCTCCTCACCTGGAAGAAGTCCTCTGACGATGAACTTCCCAAGAAGGGCTCTGCTTTGCTGTGCTGGATCAATGATCCCAAGCCCTCCCTGAGAACAAGGAAGCGTGATGACCTGCCAAGCCACCTTGGCTTGGGCTATCTGAGTGTCACGTCGTGACCAAAGGAAGTTCCTGATCAGCCTCTCTACCTGGCTGATACAAGAACTCGAGAAGATCCAGCAAGAAGTGATGTACCACATAGTCGCCAACAACACCTGGTTGGCAACTACTACTCTGCCAGCCAGAGAAAGTCGTGCTGAGCTCCAATGTAACAACTTTCTCCTGATAGACAGGAGAAGGGGAGCAATCTGCTGCTCGGGAGACAAGTCCAAACCAACCTGACAACCCAAGTACCGAACTCGAGTCCCTGAGGGAATCCACCTGAAACCCTCTCCTGGCATCCAATCTGGCACAGGAGCACTACCAACCGAGAAAGCCACAGTCTTTCTCCAGTTGATCAGTGCGCCCGATGCACAGCAGAAGATCTCCAAAGCTTGCTCACATCTGTGAAGATTGGCCTCCTGGCCATCTAAGTACAAGGCTGAGTCATCGTCAAACTCATCGTCCAGTAGCTCATCTCCCCGAATAGGGAGTGCTAAGCCCCGTAGACCAACCTGCTGTGACACCAAAAATCTGCTCATCGCCTCCGCATAGAACAGAAAGAGAAAGGGGGCAAGAGGACAGCCCTGTCTGACCAAGCGTGTAAGCATGAAGCGATCACCTCTACCTCCTGCCAAAAGTACATGACTCTGAGCCTGTCTGTACAAGGCTGACACCCCTCTGATCCAAGCATCTAAGAAGCCCATCCTGCGTAGAGTGCCCTCTAGAAAGTCCCAGTCAACTCTGTTGTATGTCTTCTCAAAATCGAGAAGAAGAATCACGAGGTCCTCACCACGGAGCCGTGCCAGGGGAGAAGCCTCCAAAAAAGTAAAGATATTGTCAAGGATACTGCGTTCCTTGACAAAACCTGTCTGAGTCCCATGTATAAGGCTCTCTAAAAATGGTTGAATCCTCAAACTCAGAGCCTTGGCAAGAATTTTGTAGGTTGAGTTGAGGATGGTGCTGGGGCGCCACTGTCGAATCTCACCCAAGGAGCCACCCTCCTTGGGAATGAGGTAAATCAGGCCTTCACTCATGTTGTCAGGCAACACTCCTGTGTGCAAAATGTACTGAAAAGCACTACAAAGATCTGGGCCAAGCAGGTCCCAGTACTCCAAGAAAAAGCTGGGAGTGAACCCATCCTCACCTGGACAGCTACCACGGGGGAGGGCCCTAAGAGCCGTGTGCAGCTCCTCAAGCTGAAGTGGCATCTCTAGCCTCTGACGCATCTCCTTAGTCACAAGACAAGGCATCTGTGCCCAAACCTGCTCCCTGCATGCATCCTGCCGCTCTGACTCGGGCCCTGCAGACAGTAACTCACGGTAGAAGTCAGCAGCAACTGCACGCATATCCTCGGGCTCACAAGCAACTGACCCGTCGGGCCTCCTCAACTGACTGACCTTGGCATAATGGAGACGAGTGTGAAGACTCTACCTGAATTTCCATCACCCCCTTTATCCTACATGTTCACCACCCCTTAGCATCACACTTTCGCTTGCAATTTCGCACGCGTTGCTTCTAGCGTGAACACACGGCCTGTCAACTTCTTCAGCTACTTTGTGAAAGAGCTCATGCTGGTTGAGAGAGAGAGAGAGAGAGAGAGAGAGAGAGAGAGAGAGAGAGATGAAATGAAATGTTATATTAAACGTCTTCAAAAGGCGAAAATGACCTATGAGACCAAAAGACACAACCTTGGTGGATCTAATACAATGTCTATGGACAAAATAAAATGAAGTAAAATAATAGCTAAAATGATCATCAGTGTCCGAGAATGTCCAGCATCGAGTGCTGTCCGAAGATGTACTGCATTGATCGCTGAAGAGCATCGCCATTGTCCGCCTCTATAAATAGTCGTACTGGATGTCTCCCGTGTCGTGCTAGAATAGTCTTGATCCTCTGATGGAGCCTCCATCGATGCCGTGGTGGCCCTCGTAGATGTGGGCGTCTAGCTCTCCCAAGCTCAATGACTCTGTCAGTCAATATACCTCTGGTATAGGTGGACTTTGAAGTTTACTATGAAGCTTGCTCATCGGACTGCCGAGTCTCTGCTCTAAAGAAGTCAGTGATCTCCCTCTTGGATGTCTCCCACTGTCTAATCTCCTCAAGCGACTCTCCCTGTGTCTATGTAGCTCTAGCACTTCGTGCCAAGTGCTCTTGTCGGCTCTATCCATGTCCTCTTGGTGTCTAGTTGAATCAAATCCTGCCTGATGAGGCGGTAAATCTCGGTCCGTGTGAGGGACAAGGACGGTGCATCTAGCGAGTATTGGTAGAAAGGGGGTAGTCTATCCATACTAAATCAATGTAGCTGAAACCATGATGTCATTTGTGCATACCGACAAGATGTGTCTCCCTATGAGGCAAGCTGTCGAGAAGACTCCAAAGCTAGGCAAGCATATCTATCTTTGAGAAGATCGTAGATACTGTGTATAAAAGAGATGGATCTCGTAAGCAGCAAACTTTGCACGAACACAGATTTTGCATCTGACTAGTTGTAATGGACTGCTAAAGATGCTGATGCGTCAAGATTTTAGGACTCTGGATATTCTACTTGTGTCACAAACTGGTGACGTGGCGTGCCACAACACACACACATACACTCTCTGCTGATAGTGACGTGGCTGCCCCATACTCGCACATACCCGCTGGCTGTTTTCGGAAAGGCCCTGTACGGCGGAAATGCTGACGTGGCTTGTTGTATAGACGCCCGCGTTTGGCAGGGCTGTTGACACGTGGCAGCAGCGTATGGCCAGTGGGGACAGCTTTTGGGGGACAGTTTTTAACTACGCGAAATGAAGGGCACAAAGCTACGCAAAAGACTGCTTTATTTTTACGCAAGAGAGCTCGAGAGAGAGAGATTTCTTTTGCTGTATTTTACAAGAAAGAGAGAGAAAGAGCCTTTGCTTTCTTTTTCAAAGCTTTTAACTTCAAGTTTTTGGGACAGCTTTTGGGCTCTGCTTTTAGCATCCCTTGTAATCTTTAAATAACCGGGTTGGCCTCTCACAACTCAGAGCATCTGGACGCAGAGTTTGAGTGTGAGCGCCTGCCCGCACTCTTGTACTTCGAATGCAGATTAATTAAAAAAGAAATACCGAAAGGGGCGCCAGTCTTTGGGGCCAATATCTCTAGGCACGAAACTCTGCCGGGCCAGTGTCGAATTAATTTGTGACCTATGAACTGTTTGAAGTGACTATTTGTGGTGTCGTGGTAGATTCTCGACTTGGAGTGTCCAAGTCTGTTACAGTGGTATCAGAGCGTGGCCGATATCTCTTCTACGAGAAATCCGATCCCTATTTTTTTTCCACGGTACTTATGGCTTCAGGCAAAGATCAGTTGACTCCCTCCGCATCCGGAGATGCGGGAAGGGATCACAACGAAGATTCACGCGAGGAGTACGGCTCGCCTCGGCCTACTTTGGCAGAGCGTCAAGAGATGGAGCGTCGACAATTGATCGGCGATGCAACAAAGATGATGCTTAATTTTGCCAAGGACCCAAAATTGGCAAAATATATGAGCAAGACTGTCACGAGGACGTGGCAATTGCTAACCTTAGTTGTTGGTTTCTTTCCAATGATTTTTGTTTTATTTCTGAGACCCTCTTTTTGAAGTTGCAAATGGTCGGACATTGCATGGCCAATGTGAATGGTAGTTTCACCCGCAGATTGGTAGTGGTCGGCACTGGAATTCGTATGGTAAGAGGATGTCTAGGCTCAGAGCAAGATCATATAGGTCCCCCCGTCGCACTTAGCAAGTTGGTGGATACTAGGAAGTGAACTCAATAAAGGCATAAAGTCAAGGTGGGATCACCAACAGAAAGTATCCAACAGTTGGGCCATATTTCACTTTTGGATGCGGTCCCAATGAGGATAGATGGTCAGAAGACCAGCGGGAGCCCGACGGAAGCATCTCCTAAAAATTAGGGAACTGCTATTTTGGGCCGTGAAATGTGTTCGTGTCATTACCTTCGGTATGACCAAGGGAACATTTTATTACTTTGCTACAAAGTCAACTGATGCACCGGTTGAGAGATTTTTAAGCAGGAAGCCCAATGCAGGGAAATTGCATGTATGAGTGCCAAGTGGCACTTTTTGGTCAATTTACCAAGTCTGGGAGAACAGAATCCGTAACTGACTTTCTGGAGCAGTTTCGGAGGCTGATAACTTTGATTTTCAGCCATTTCTCTCCATTTTTGAGCTGCCCATGACTTTGCCTAGGTCCAGGAGCTCATTTTCAGCATTGGAAGGCATCAGATGCGTGTTTACAGGCCTGTTTTGCTGCGTTTTCAGCAATATGCAGGTTTTGGCAGCCATGGAAATCTTCTCCTTTTTGCATCTATTTGTTCACAGATGCATTACAGGTCAAGGGCAGAAGAGAGGGTGCTCGATTTATGCTGGGGGGATGCTTCATTGAGAGCCTGTCCTCACAGGTTAAGAGCTATGGAGTGCTTTCTTTCCCTCTCATGTACAGTGTGGTGCTAGGAGTGATGCCCTGCACACTACACACTGCTCTCTCTCTCCCCTACGTGCAGTTATGTGATGCCCCACAAGAGGGCTCCTCATTTGACTGATGTACAGCTGTGTGGGTTCATGCTTTTGTGCTGAGGCAAGAGCCTCCTTGAGCAGGAACAGGGGTAGCTAGCTGCTACTCCAAAGCAGGCACTGGTGAGGGTCATAACCTCACCATACAGGTGCAAAATCAGCGCTGTGTATGTGCTGTAATTTTATTGTTTTTCAGCCATATGGATGCTAGAACCATTGGGAATAGTGCCCCACTGGCAGAGGACAGTTAGGGGACTGTTTGGGGCTGAAAACAGGGCAAAAACCAGTAAATACAGCGTGCTGAATTTACTGTTTTTTGGCAGGAATCAGAGGGTTTATGCCAGTGGAAGTGAGTTCCAGCAGGGGAATTGGTTTCGCGCAAGTTTTGGGACTGTTATGCTGCCAAAACTTGGCCAAAACAAGTGGTATCTAGCTTGATACAGATAAAGGATTCCTAAGACTCTTCTTTGTAATTTACCCTCCTAAAGAATAAAGAAATACCGAAAGGGGCGCCAATTTTGGGGCCTACAGGTTGTCGGCGTTTGGTCGGGGCATTCTAGCTTCCGAGCGGTGTGTGTATTTAAGTGTTAATTCCCGTTTCGCAGGTTCTCTTTGCGAAGTGCTCTGTGTGTGTGTTTAAAGTAAAGAATTTCGGGTGAAAGCCAACGCCTACCGCCCCACGGGCTGGTTTCAAAGACTTCTTTTGAGCAGGTGCACACGCAGTGGCAGACCACAAAACCACCCCGAAAACCTGCTCTCAAGAAACCTCCTACTCCCAAGAAGTATACAGAGAAAGAATTAGAAGAGGTGGTTGATGCACGAATTGCTCAGCTTTTTGACGCGCAGAACAAAGCTAAAAAGCACGACAAAAAGCAGAAGAAAGGCACTGACTTCCCGAGTTATTTGGTTCGTTAGTCTACTTTTGAAAAGGCAAAGAAACAGAAGAAGCGTGTTCGATTTGAAGGAGTACCCAGTTCTTCTTCTTCTTCTGACAGTTCTTCTAGCTCATTTGACTCGAGCGAAGAAGACAGAAAAGGCAAAAAGCGAAGCAAAAAGCAACGCTTCGAAAAAGGCAAGAAAAAGGCAAAGAAGTCTAAATCTCGCCCCGTGATTGACAGTTCTACAAAGGACTCGTCTACAAACAGTTTGGACTCTGATGATAGCAACTTTTATGCAAAGAAGAATAATTTTTATAAAGCCAACCAGTATGGCTTTCTGGAAGACAAAAGCAAGAAAGTCCGAGAGTTTTAAGGAAGGTGGACAGTCAATTAAATTTGACATGTTTTCTCGTTATAGAGATGCTTCGAAGGCTTTGTCATTTGTACAGCAGTTTGACATCGCTTTCCCTGGAGGGCGTTACTCAGAGCACTCTAAGATTCGGAGAGCTGCCTCTTACTTCAAGGGGAATGCCCGAACTTGGTGGTCCACGCTTCTATTAAACAAGATTGCGCCAGTTAAATGGTTGAAATTCAAGAGGCTTTTTATTTCTTGGTTGACTCGAGAGTATGAACGCGATATACGAACTGCTTGGAACCATCTTCGGATGACCAAGAAGGATAAAGTGGACGCTTATTGCGAGAGATTCTGGAGCTCTTTTCTACCCGCCTCTTCATATAAGAAGATCTCGTTCAAGGAACAGATTGAGCGGTTTACCTTGGGTCTTCCTACAGAGATCCGAGATCACTGCTTGGAACAAAAGTCGGCTTCCATTCAGGAATTGATGAGTCATGCGAAACGGGGTTTTTCCATTCACTCAGGCAGTCTGACCTACCCCACAGATGAGATCATGACACAAAGAGCCGAACAGATTTCGACAAATGAAAGTAGAAAGAGGAAGAGCAACCCATATAAGAAGGATGCACGAAGTGCCCTAAAAAGGCACAGGAAGAACAGAACAACAAGGACGACGAAAGGCTTGAGAGTTCGAGAGCAGTGAGGAACGTGGAAGAAAAGGCAAGATGAAAACAGGACTGGTTCCAGATTGCGGTGGTACCGATCCTAGCACGTTGGACGAGAGTTACAGAAATTTGTCGAGCTTGGGGCAAAGTGAAAGACCAAGAAGCCCTGATCTTCTTTAATGGAGGAGCCAAGGCCAACTTCATTTCACCGGAATTGGCGGCGCGGCTCGAGATCACTCCCAATTGGATGGGACCACTTGTGGAGGCAGTTCTAGCGGCACCCGACAGGGACGTAGCCATTACACTTGTCATTGGCAAACTTCGGTTGCATTGTCAGGGGTATTTGGGCATGAGGACTTTTACATAATGCCTTTGGAAGGTTGTGATGTTCTCTTGGGAATTCCCTGGTACCACAAGAACAACACCGTGGTCGACTATCGGGCGAGGAAAGCGACACTGACCATAGAGCAGGGCAGAACCATTGTACTTGACATTAAACTTAAGGGCGAGTTTGTCCCTATTGTATCGGCTTCGGCCATTTCAAAGTTAATGAAATCTAGTCTGTTTGTTTACTCCATCTTTTTGAAAGAGTTGAGCGATGAGGATAGGACAAATATGTCTGAACTTGATAAAGAACGCCAAGACTTTCTCCACTCTCATGTTGATTGCTTCTTAGAGGGCCTGCCAGGCGAGTTACCACCCGCTCGTCTTGAAGATCATACTATTGAGCTGATACCTAGAAGCACACCACCGAACCGGCCACCTTACCGTGTGAGCCGAGCCCAGAACGAAGAGATTATGAACCAAGTGAAAGACCTCTTGGAAAAGGGTCTTGTCCAGCCTAGTACTTCACCGTATTGCTCTTCAGTGTTGTTGGTTTTGAAGAAAGACGGATCTTGGAGAATGTGCATCGATTATAGAGCTCTCAACAAAATCACCATCAAGAACAGATTTTTGATCCCTAGGATCGATGATATACTCGACAGATACAGGGATCCTCGTGCTTTAGCAGGATTGATTTGAAGAGTGGATATCATTAGATCCGAATCGCGCCGCGAGACGTCTACAAGTTAGCCTTTCGGACGGCTTTTGGGTTATTTGAGTTTTTGGTGATGCCTTTTGCCTTAACCAATGCTCCTGCGCCATTTAACTGAACGATTGACAGGATTTTCAAGAGTACAGGCTATTTGTTGGCACTTTCTTTAACGATATCATTGTTTTCTCCAAGGATGAGGCAGAACATAGAGATCATCTGCTTCAAGTCTTTCAGGCATTACAAGATCACAAGCTGTTGATTAATGCAAAGAAAAGTGAATTTTTTCTACTAGAGATACACTTTTTGGGACACATTGTGTCAGCAGAAGCAGGAGTGCAGATAGATCCGGCCAAGATAGAGACTATCCGTGATTGGCCCGATTTGAAGAATGTCCATGAAGTTAGAAGCTTCTTGGGATTGTGTCCGTACTACAGGCGGTTCATTAGAAAGTTTGCAGAGGTTGCTTCCCCTTTGCATATCTTGACACATAAAGGAGTCCCTTTCTCGTGGGGACCCACAGAGGTGACTGCCTTTCAAACTTTGAAAGAGAAATTGACTACGGGACCAATTTTGACTTTGCCGGACTTGTAGAAGTCATTGAAGTATATTGTGTGCTTGTGATCGTAGTCTGGGTGCGGTCTTAATGCAAGAAGTCTATGTCATTGCTTACGAGAGCCGATTGTTCTCAAGGCCGAAATTGACTGCACAGATGTATGAGAAAGAGCTTTTGGCAGTTATCCATGCTCTTACTCAGTGGCGGCATTACCTACTCGGAGCGGATTTTACTGTCTTTACAGACCATCAGAGTTTACGCTACTTCTTGTCACAGAAGCAGCTATTGGAAAAGCAGATGCGGTGGGCGAACATCTTGTCACAGTTTCACTTCCAGATTGTCCATGTGCAGGGACAGAAGAATTTGGTGGTAGATGCTTTGTCTCGGAAACCGTTGGTTCTCGCTATTTCCGCGATAATCATAGGAGCTTCGAGGATATGATTGATCAGTATGCCACGGATACGAATTTTGCAGACGTTTCCACACGGATACGGGATGGGGAGACAGTAGCGGGATATTCCATTCGGGATGGCTACTTGATGAGGAAAACCATGTTGTGCGTTACACAGCCGTTGAGGGAAAAGGTTATGACTAAATGCCATTGTCCGCCTTTTACTGGTCACCGCGGCATTGCTACCACCATGAAAGGGGTTGTAAGGTGCAGCGGAATGAATGTTGAACTTTGCTCAAGATGAGTGCTCCGAACTGTGCTCAAGGTTCCTTTTACTTATGGAAGGGAGAGCCTTCCGTTCTTAAATGATAGGGTGCAAGTGATCATGAACAAAGTGGATGAACACTGTGAATGAAGGTGCTGAGACTGAGAGATAGAGAGAGAAGAGAATACGACACCGGATAGTTGTAAAACCCTCCTCCAAGGGCCCCCCTCTCGATGGCGAGAGAGGTCTACGCTATTGATTGCACAAATCTGGTACAAGTGTAGATGCGAAGCTAAGTGATGCTAATGCAGGAAACTGAATGCTTCGAAGGCGACAGTGACGACGACGACGACCTCTATATGCTGCTACGGCCTTGAATGCTGAAAACACCCGACTCCTTGCTATTTCCAAAAACGCTGATTGGGTGTTGACAAAAACGCTGAGTTGCTGACTGTATTTGCTTGAAAAAAACGTTGTTCCTGCTGCTGTTTTATTCGCTGAATTGCTGCTGGAAACGCTGGCCTGATGGGGCTGAAACGCTGCTGCAAAACGCTGATCTATGGCTGCTGAAATCGCCAAGTGTAGGGGCTGAAATTGCTGTCTTGAAGGCTTTCAAAACGCTGAAGCGGATGCTTGGAATGATGATGCACATTGTTCCAAAAGCGCTGCCTATGCCGGTGGAAGGGTTGCTGAAAACGCTGGGTTAGTCTTGTGGAAAAACGCCAACCTAAGGGGGGACCTTGCTTGAGAGAGAGAGGGAGGAACCTGCTGCCCTGTGCCTGTGTTCTCCTTGCTCTTCTGCCAGAAATGCTAGCGCTAGGGATTGCTTATATATTAACTTAGTCAAATTGCCTTACCCAGTTCCCAACAAAAGTCACTTAAAAATAATAAGTGAAAATGTCAAAAATAGGGAAATAGGTTTAATGCACGGGAAAATGCTCCTGATGGATTCTGATGGTAATGCTGATGATCATGTTGTGTGCAACCATAGGATATGCATCTACTCTAAGTGCCTGGACATGCACGGTCTACAAACAGACTCACAAAAGTACCAGATCACTTCCTATTCTAGACTGACGTGTCTGAACTGAACCCTTGTCATGCTGTAGCTTGTCCACGGACACGTGGGGTTGGATGTGTCACGTGACAGGGGTAGAAAGATACTTCTTTTGGCTGAGACTCAGGAAGGATGTGGACGAGTTTGTGCGCAATTGCTTGGTATGCCAGAAGGTCAAGTTTGACAGGCATACAGCGCAGGGATTGTTACAGCCTTTGTCCATACCCACCCGCCCCTGGGAAAGTATTGCAATGGATTTCATTTTTGATCTCCCGAGAACACAGAGTGGTCACGATGGCATCTGGACTGTTATTGACAGATTTAGCGAGGAGGCTCATTTTATTCCAGTGAAGAAAACAGTCAAGCCGGATCACTTAGCGAGACTGTTTGTGGCCCAGATTTTTAGATTACATGGCATGCCCGAGATGATTGTCTCCGACAGGGACCCCAGATTTATGAGTTTGTTTTGGAAGGCAATTTGGGAGAACATTGGCACGCGGTTGCAGTTCTCATCATCTTTCCACCCGCAGACTGACGGGCAATCTGAGATTGCCAATTCAGTGGTTTTAGATTTTTTGAAGTCTTATATCTCGGATCAGAAGACTCAATGGGAAAAGTATCTACCTTTGGTGGAATTTGCCTACAACAACACGATACGCTCTTCGACGGGGAAGGCGCCATTTGAGATTATTGAAGGTGCTACGAAGGTTCCACCCTTCCTAAGCACGAAAGATAAGATTTTTGAAGCTGATGAGTACACGTGCGACTTAGACACGGCTTTTGCCAAGGTCCGCGAGGCTTTGCAGAAATCTTAGGAAAGACAAAAAAAGGTAGCGGATCGCCATCGTCATGATTTGAAATTGAAGGAGGATGATTGGGTGCTCGTACGTTTTGAGAAGGCACGCTTGAGAAAGAAGAAGGGAAAGGAGAGGCGTTTTCCAAAGCTTAGTATGAGATACTACGGACCTTTCCAAATCTCCGAAAAGATCAACGATGTCTCCTTCCGATTGAAACTGCCTGACACTTGGAGGATTCACAATGCATTTCATGTGAGTCTTTTGAAACCTTTTAAAGGTGATGTGCCTGAAGATGGGGAGCCCGATGAGCAACCCGAAGTGGAAGAAAACGAGGAGATCCTTGTTCCAAAACAGATTTTGGCACATAAGGACAGAAAGAATAAGGGTAAAGTACGAAGGAGGTTCTTGGTTAAATTCAAGAACTATCCTACATTGGATGCAAAGTGGATGGAGGAGGAGGACCTAGCAGATACTCCTCAGATTGTGAACCTTTACCTTGAAGCTTTTGGTTTAGCATAGTCTACTCCAAATGGAACGCCGAACTCAGCTTGGCCGGAGATCTGGTGCAGTGGGTTGCACAAGAGAGGAGTTACTCCGCTCCTTTGTCAACAGATGCCTTGATTTTTAGAATACTAGAGTCACTGATGTCTCTTTTGAGCTTCAGGGATACTGAGAGCTGACAGTATTCTGATGTATGACTTTATGAAATGGAATTCCTGAATATGAAACCGATTTGTTCTTGACTTGTTTTTAAGTGCAGGAACTGATGGACAAAATGACTGCAGCATTTTGGTCTAAATGATCTCGAATAGACATGGTTGCAATAGGGGTTAGTCAATCGGGCATCTATGAGGTCTTAAGTGGATCTAGATGTGATTGCTAACTGCATTGCCGATAAATCATGGTCTAAGATCCGAGTGAATGTTGAATGTGATTTGTCATGTGATGTGACTGTCGATTGGTACATGTGCTAGATGTGTGTTCCTAGTGCGTCGGTACTAACAGTCAGTGTCTGCTAAGACAGTTTATGGCCTCTGTCTGTTTTGCAGGCGTAATCGAGGGCGATTACAATGATTTCAAGAGGGGGGTATGTCACAAACTGGTGACATGGCGTGCCACAACACACACACATACACTCTCTGTTGATAGTGAGGTGGCTGTCCCATACTCGCACACACCCGCTGGCTGTTTTTGGAAAGGCCCTGTACGGCGGAAATGCTGACATGGCTTGCTGTACGGACGCCCGCGTTTGGCGGGGCTGTTGACACGTGGTAGCAGCGTATGGCCAGCAGGGACAGCTCTTGGGGGGCAGTTTTTGGCTACGCGAAATAAAGGGCAGAAAGCTACGCAAAAGACTGCTTTATTTTTACTCAAGAGAGCTTGAGAGAGAGAGAGAATCCTTTTGCTTTATTTTTACAAGCAAGAGAGGGAAAGAGCCTTTGCTTTTTTTTTCAAAGCTTTTATAATACTTCAAGTTTTTGGGACAGCTTTTGGGCTTTGATTTTAGCATCCCTTGTAATCTTTAAATAAGCGGGTTGGCCTCTCACAACTCGGAGCATCTGGACGCAGAGTCTGAGTGTGAGCGCCTGCCCGCACTCTTGTACTTTGAACACAGATTAATTAAAAAAGAAATACCAAAAGGGACGCCAGTCTTTGGGGCCAATATCTCTAGGCACGGAACTCCGCCGGCGGGCCAATGTCGAATCAATTTGTGAACTGTGAACTGTTTGAAGTGATTATTTGTGGTGTCGTGGTAGATTCTCGACTTGGAGTGTCCAAGTCTGTTACAACTTGTGCAAGAGCAGAAGCTCTCTCTTTCTCACACTTATCATTGAGGGAAGCTCCTTCCTAGAGCTTCGCACTTATTGGGAGCCCGCAGTTGGCTGCATGTCATGTAGTGGCGTTGTATGTATCTCAGTGGAGAGTCATTGTCTCTCAGCGGTGCGTAGTCATCAGGTATTGTTCCCCGGCTGTGCTATGTAGTTATTATTGCAGATTCTTTGCTTGGTATCATGGTTGTATATGCTTCTACGATGTTCGTGCATGCTTGGTGTTTGGGCAAGAGATAGTGGATGTATCGCCTATTGTGGGGGGAGACTTCAATAATATTGCGTCACATGCAAACTTTCAGGCTCTTACATCTCCACTTCCTATTGCCATTTCCCCAGTTGAGTAGAATTGTTCAAATCAGTGCCAATCACAGAGGACATGCTTCATGCTAGAGAGGAGTTTTGGTCATTTACTATTTGTAGAGCCACTTCACTGATGGGTAGTTCACTGTTAGCCACTTTTACAGTCGGAGAGATGCATGATGCTCTTGCAGGTATTGATAATGGTTCCTTCCTGGGGATGATCCTCATTACGCGGATGCAAGAGAAGGGTGGGGGGGGGGGGGGTGGGGGGGGGGGGGGGGGGGGGGGGGGGGGGGGGGGGGGGGGGGGGGTGCACATTGCATCGTTTGTAGGCGTCGCATTACTATACTCTCTTCTATGTATAAGATTCTCACTCGGGGGATCAGTGCTAGACTTCAGTCTTTCCTACCAGATTTGATACATGCGTCTCAGATGGATTTTGTACAGGATCGATGCATTCTAGACAAACATCTTCACACTTTATGAGGTAGTGGAGCATGCCAGACAATCGGGACAGTCCTTGGCCATGGCAAAGAATCATGTGTAGGTTTTGAGTAGCTCCTCTTCTTGCTTAGATCTTTTGCCAATGAGAACCTCTATTTTACAGCCATAGTAGCAAGAAACGGCATTTCTTACAGACCGGCTGTTTCCCATCATTTCGGACCGGAAGAAAAGTGGTTTCTGACCTTTTTTTGTGGGAGTTAAAGCATCTGTGTGTCCCCTTATATTTTTGCAATCAATTATCTTTTTGCCTTTGTATAATTTTTATGCATTTGGGCTTCTACGTATGCAGACTCTGCACTCTTGTGTTTACTGCTCTCTCTCTCTCTCTCTCTCTCTCTCTCCCCCCCCCCAAGGTTAAAGGGTACTTGAGAGTGACTTTGTGACTTTTAAATACACTTATGGTGGCTTGTGGGAATTTTGGGTGGCTTTGCGGGTGGTGGTACGTTTAAGTCCAATAATAGTTTGTACACTAAGCTGAGTCTTTTAACTAAAAGAAATGCCGTTACGGCCTCAACCGAAACTTTGAAACTGCGGTTTTTCCGTTTCTGTTTCTTGTGCTGACTATGGCTACAACATGGTTCACAACTTTTGTGTTGGGTTCTGCATTCAGAGAGTTTCTCCATACTGCTTCGTCTCATTAGGAATTTCCTTTTTGGAGGTTTGGATGGGGCTGATACCAAAGCCAGAGTTTGCTTGGCATGCATGTGATCCAAAGATGCAAAGATTTGCCTTACTTTCTAAGCTCATTGTTCATTGTTTATTTTCGGGCAATGAACCCCGGAAAGTTTTCTGCATCATGTGCAACGGATGCGGGCTGCTAGCGTCGCTCAGTCTGCTAAATATTTCAGATGCTTTATGAGTCCATTGTTCTTTGCTCATTGCTCATCTTTTAATTGATGCATGTGGAGGATTTGGGTGAAGATGAGGAAAGGTCTTGCTTGCCAGCCACCTTGGGCCTTAAGAGGAGTTTGAGCGTTAGCCATTGATTTGGAACCCTTCTATTGAGGATTGTGAGGAATGCTAGTTGGGGGCGCGGACTCATAATGATTTGGCTGGCTGGGACAGACAGCCTGTTGTATCCCTTGCTGAGTGGTCACGGCATTGTTGTTTGGATGCACCCTTCATTGCTGTTGAGTTTGGTCTGTGTAGAGGAATACATACTCGGATTGCAGAGATTGACGATGTGATTCTGGGGATTTTTGAGGTGAGTTGAACAGTGTACTCCCCTTGGTGCTTGCCTTGGTTGCATACTATTTGCAGTGGATCAGATTCACTGAGATAGGGTACTCATGCAAGGTTGGTGTTTGTTACCATTCTGCTTGAGAAATCCTTCTTCTTGACCGGATGGAGCTCTATTCGTGTGGTAGACTCATTCGGCAAACACCACGTAGTGGACCCTATTTTCTCATGTCATGATGCTTCCTCGTGGTGGTTATGGATTTGGAGAGGAGGCCTCTCGCGGTTATTGGGGGACCTTGGGGAGAGGCACTGGCCCTTAGCTGCGGATCAAAATCAGACAGTCTCCTTTTTTAGTAATTCTGCAAGCATTGGTCGGCATATTCTATTGCAGCAGCAAACTCTGGATTGTCAACCTATACGATGGAGTGTTCACTAGATGTTGGCCTATCTCAAGCCTTCATGTACAGATTTTGGACCTTCCTCTGGGATTTGCGGATCAGCCCCTATATACTCTTCTTCATTTGGTTGATCATCCATGCTGGTTTGTACTATGGTGGGGGCATGGGTTGGCTATGATCAGGCTTGATCATGCTGCGTCTTACATGTAGATGAGGCTATCAGCCATTGCCATCGGGTTTGTCCACATGCACATATGGTATGGTGTGCAGTTTGTGTCCTGCTCTGCCGGGTGTGCATTTGCACAAGTTTTTTCTTGTGGGGTTCGGTTTTCTGGCTGTTATAGTTTCTCGATTCACACCTTATTTTTGAGGGGGAAGGAGAGGATAACGTTTTCTTGTTGATGGATCTCGGCTATTGACGGGGCACATTGGATATGTTGCCAGATACTATACATGCTCTTGAGTCTCACCCCCACAAGCTGATTTTATGCTACTGCATTGCAGTACCTTGTGGATGATTTGGCTAGATGCTTGCATGTTGTTAGTGGTCAGCCTTCTGTTCCCGCGAATACACTTAGTGGTATCCAGACTGGGTTAGTTCACACCCTTCGTAGTCAGGGAGATACTTGAATCAGCTCCTCCAGGGCAGCGAAGGAGGGCTGCCAGGCTTTCTTGAGACGATGGGCACGCACCACTGCATTTGTTACAGTGTCACTGGGTCTGATTACTTGGCATGAATAAACCTGGTTCATACTCTGTGACTCTACAAGCCACCTTGAGCTTGGAGTCCTTGTCCATATGTTTTGATTTGTACGGATCCTTGTGGACGCGCTTACCCAAGCATTCTCAAGGACTCACTGTACTCACTGATACAGACTTGTCTTTTCTGCGAGAGAGAGAGAGAGAGAGAGAGAGAGAGAGACACGAGGAAGAAGAGAATTTTAACTTCGTAGGAAACTATCCCAAGAGACCTTAAAGATCTATCCGAAGAGGAGAGTTGAACTCAAGACCTGTTATTCAAGAGGGAAATGGCATAACCAATCTACCACACTTGGGTGATAGAAAGGTTATACCATTTTCCTCTTCTTATTAGCACACACACGCACAGACACCCGAGAAGAAGAGAGAAGAAGGAGAAGAGTATTTTAACGTTGTAGGAAACTATCCCAAGAGAGAGAAATGAAATGATATATTAACGTCTTCAAAAGGCCAAAATGACCTATGAGATTAAGCTGTTACAACATAGTGAATCTAATACCATGTCCGGAATAAAAAAGAACTGAAACAAAAATACTACTACTACAAGCTGGGACTGTATGGATGTGCCAACTAATACAAAAGGTGCCCAGTACAGTGTGTAGTACAATGAGAGGAGGAGGGGGGTGGGGGGGGTGAAGATATGGTAGAGATCCATCCTAATCTGCACTCTGGACGTCGAAAAAGTAAGGCTCGAATTCTCTGCTGTAGTCTCCGTTGATACTGTGTAGCTCCTCTCCTCAATCGCGGTCATCTAGATCTCCCTAGCTGAGAGAGAGAGAGAGAGAGAGAGAGAGCGTGAAGTCTTTTGGAAGGAGCTGAGTTTTAAACTGCTTGGATATGTGAACTGAAAGAGAAACAGTTGAACATTTGTCGGTGTTAATGACCAGGACGGGGAGACTATTGACAGACTAGAGGGGGCCAATCCATCAGAATTGGCAAACAAAGTGTCAAAGCTTGCAGGACCACGAACACTTTCAATGGCTGCTGCACCTTCAAGCCTTGGCATGGCGGGTGGACCAACTACTATCGAGGCTGTGCAACAAAATTTTAAAAGTCCATAGTCTTGGATCACAACATAGGGAGTATCTGCTCCTGAAATCAGTACACGTCTCTGGTATACAAAGCAGCTGCTCATTTTAATGAGGTTGGATGTCAGTGCACCAAAATATTTTTGGAGACACTCAATCTCATTGTCATGGTGTTAGTTCAAGCAGCACATGGGCGGATGGTTTGTTGCCATTACAATTTTCCTAGCATGGATAGATGCTGTTTGATATTTTGCTAAGAGGAGGGGTTTGCTTTAAATCAGATGCATATATTTTTCAGCTCCTTGATATCAACTGTTGGCAATGGATAGTCTCATGAATTGTTGTAATCACATTGAGAAAACAAAAACAAAGCAAAATAAAAATGCGCCCCGGCGGCGGCGGGCGGGGGGGGGGGGGGGGGGGGGGGGGGGGGGGGGGGGGGGGGGGGTTTTCTAGATTTGTTAATGTCTCCTCTAATGGCTTCCAAAATTATAAACCGATTCTATACATGTAACAGAGTGCAAGGAAACTTAAGGAAAAGAAAACATAAAGGGAAAGGTAAACACACATTGCATGCATGCTAGACAATCTCTTTATGTAGAGAGTGCAAAGTCTTTCCTATGTTGTGAGGCTTCTCAATCCCTACACTATACCTTGCATTTGAGATGTTTTCAAAGGTCGTCTTTTTTAAAAAGAAATTGTAGAGACCTATTTTAAGATCACTACATAGTAGAGGAACATGGAAGAGAATTGTTAATGTTGTAGGAACAAACCCAAGAGACCTCAAAGATCTATGTGTTGATAAGCCTCTTAAAACTGAAAGTCTCTAGAAGCAGGGTGATAAAAATCTGCCTCCATCAATGGCAAAAAGAGCTCCTCAAGCATCCTTTCTATGAATGAAGATCAGCCCCATGTGTAATCACTTCGGACATGTGATCTAATGGCACATATAGAGAAAACCACAATCTGCTAAACATTTATCACTTCACACTTGAGAGAGAAATTCTGTAGTATATAGTAAAATGAAAGTGGAAGAAGAAAGAGAAAAAAGATTGACACAACTTAACATACACCCAATGTGTCCCCAAGTTTTTCCTGCAAATTATCATGCAATCAAGCATTTATGTGTTGTGGTGACAATGTGCAAAAAAGACTTCACACACTTGTACACCACTTTAAATGCAAATGACATTGGATCTCATCAGTGAGACAGAGTTCCCAATTGGCGATCTTTGAATGTGATCATCCATCCAAAGTTGTTGAAGCGCCACCATAGTGAATGTCGTCCTCATGATATGATGAATGCATGTCGTCGGCCATACCATAGTGAATGTCGTCCTCATGATATGATGAATGCATGTCGTCGGCCATACCATGTCAAATCCATATTTAAAAAAATCAAGTAAATCCAAAGCTTCGTTGTATAACTATATCATATCATCATGAAATTAACTCCTGAGAGGTCATCCGTTGGGCATCCATGGGTGGGTAGTTCTTGAAGTTCACCAAAAAACTTCATATTGTTTTTTCTTGAGGGGTTCTTCGATCTTTGTGAGTATGAATTTGTTTTGGAATCAAAATCTCTTTAATCTCTTTTGCAAAAGACGATGAAAGTGTAGTGACAATACACTCCAAACAATGATATAGTCGGCCAAGAAAGATAAGAGCATCAAGCTCTTAAGTCAAAGCAAAAAGCACTTTATATGTAGCGAAGTCTTCTTGAATCTTTTCAGCAAATTAGTACTCAATCTAAGAATCCATAGGGAAACAAGAAAAGCCACTTCCTTACTCCCTCTTAGTTGAAGGCATATATGTAAGAAGGGTGATGTTTTTTTTTTTTCTAGGAGAAGGGACACATGAAGCCAAATTCCTCTTGGCAAAAGAAAAATCCTCCTTACGCAATATCTGTTCCAGATGTGCGAGGTAGCACTTGTCAAGATCAACGAGAAAGACAATTTTGCAGGGTTGAGGTGGTCTCAACAAGCAAAGAGTTTTTAATTCTCTTTGATCTAGGCTCCACACATAATTTTTAATCCTTAGCAATCGCAAAAACTATGGGTATTATTCCCAAGAAAAAGGGCATTACCCATCAGCTTTGGATCAGCATGTGAAGGCCTCACAACCTTTTCCAGTCCAATTGAGCAGCATATCAACTCAAAAAACTTCAAAAATTTGGATACCATGGCAAAGGATCTTTCTTACTTGCCCCACTCAACAGATGTGACATCATTCTCGGAACGCCTTGGCATTTCAAAATCAGGTGCATACCAGATTATGTAGATAAAGCCTTACCTTACGAGTATATTGTATAGGCAGACGTTGCTGAGGGGAAAGTTCCACTTGTTAGCCATATTGTTGTAAAGAAAGTAATTAAAGCTTCTTACTTGATTCTTGCAAGAGAGAGGAATGTGTCTCTAGATGAATGCTCACTCTCTTCATCAAAGTCCAGGGGATGAGCGATTAAAATACAGAATTGTCTTCTCAAGCCGTTGTGGATACTTGCCACATCAACCTGCAAAATCTGTAATACTTATATTTTTTTGAAGCTAATCATTGACCTGCACATTAGCATGTGTAATCGCAAGGTCATTTTCGTTGCATAGAATATGTACCCAAGTCTCTTTTGCTGTGCAAAATCTGTCTCGAGGTCACTTTCAATGCTCGGAATGTGCACGTAGGTTGCTTTCTGGGCCCCCTCTCCCTGGACATTTGACTGCCGAGAATGGTCTCCCGGAGACCATTCCTCTGTAATAACAATTCCCACAGTGGCAAGCATTTACCCTATAGACCTGCTGTCTAGAAGGTATTTGTTGTAGGCATGGACACTCCAAGCAAGAAATCAATAGCAACACACAAACATAAACTCTCTCAGTTCACGCCCTTTCTAGGTTTAGTTCTTCAGGGTTTCACTTTCTCTTGTCTACTCGGCCATTTCTCTTCTACTTGGGTACCCCATGTCATCACTTTGTGACATTCCCTTCTCTTGAAAGAATTGTAATCTCCCTCAATTATGCTTGCAAAAATATCCAAAGGACAAAAACTTTCTTCACTAGACACTAACTATATGTACTCATGCACCAGACTCCACCAATCTAGCACTTCTACAAAGCCATCAATCACTGATCAATCACATTCTATCAAGGGTCTCGGATACAAATCATTGTAACATATTTAGCAATCACATCCACACCACGTTAATCTTTTCACAAATGGCTTGCAAGAATGTATTTAGCATTGTAACATATTTAGCAATCACATCCACACCACGTTAATCTTTTCACAAATGGCTTGCAAGAATGGTTGGAATTTCCTCCATTGTTGGTATTCTTCTACACACTTGATCTTTTCCTCTTTGATAGAGGGAGCCTTCTAGGAAGAGATAGAAAATTTCCTTCTTCATGAGTCTTCTCTTTTGAGCCTTCGTGAATCCTTATGGAAACTCGCCCTCCAAAATGTAGCCAATGACTCCATTCCCTGGTACTTTTGGTTGCCTGACAGCTACTACTGCCACCATGATAACTTGCACTTCTTTCTCAACACATGTAACCACTTTTTGTGAAAGTAAATCAACATCTTCATTTTGTTTCCTAGGAATATGATACAATTGCACCTCTTCAAATTGATTAAACAACCTATGGATGGCATGAACTTTTGTCCTTAGGCTTTCATTCTTGCATGCCCAAATGCCCAAAATCTTCTTTACAATGCATCTCCCTTTACCTTGAGATGTTGTATTCCTTGACTAATGTAGATCTTCAAACCATGAAGTAATACGTCGTACTTTGCTTCATTGTTGCCAGTAGATTCTAGAAAATTGATCTTTTTTTTCATAACCACCTCTCCCCACTTGGGTCCAGCAACACTAACCCTCCCCCTCCTTTACGTGTGGCTCATCGAAAAGCTTCATCAAAGAACAAGGTAAAAACATTAAGGATACTTTTAGGTGGTGCCAATGGTAGGGTCTTTACTTCATGCACTTTAATCTCCTTCCCATCATGCATCCTATAGGTGAGAATCCCTGCCAATTGTGCACGCACACTATCTTCTTCCTTGAAAGAGTATTGAAACTCTTGCAATTTCATAATCCACTTTGAGATCGTAGTACTAAGATTCATTTGAGATACACTCAAGGGAACAAATTTTTTGTAGTGAGAAATTACAAAAGGTTTTGGTAGCAAGTAGGATCTATATTTTCTCACCACAAACATGAGAGCAAGCATCATGAGTTTTGCTTCTGTGTAGCCCCTCCCCAAAGAATTCATGACCCTACTAGCAAGGTAGATAGATGGCAACATAATGATATGGGGATCTTGTTGTAACAAGATAGCACCAATTGTTTCGTTCCCAACACTAGAGCTAACAAACAATGTGTACTCCCAACAAGGAGGCATCAGTGTTGGTAACTATAACAAAATGACTTTAATGTTACAAAAATAATCTTCAAGCTCATCATCAGACCACACAAAATCAACTTGTTGTGTCAATTTTTACAAGGGAGGAAGTAGCTCCGAGGCTAAGTGAATGAAGCGTGACGTATACTTCACCTTTTGAATGAATGAGATGGCCTCCTTGAGACTGTTGGGTGATGGACACTCAATAAGAGGCTTTTCCTTTGAAGGATCCACCTCAATACCTTTGTAAGAAACTTTGTGACCAAGCAAATTCACTTCATCCTCACCTATGTGACATTTGTCAAGATTGAGTTGACCTCCCATGTCATAGAGCTCCTTCAAACCTTCTTGTACCTTCTATAGATGCACGATTTCGAGCTACAAATGCAACGATCGTCATTAAACACCCTAATTGAGTTTTCAAAGAATGCATGAAACACCATGTTCATGAAGCGTTGGAAAGTTGGAGGAGCATTTGTCTGGCCAAATGGCATGACTCTTAAAGCAAAGCAGCCCCAAGGAGTGATAAAGGTTGTTTTCAATTGATCCTCCAATGCAATACCTATTTGAAAGTAGCCCGTGTAGCCATCACACACAATGTACTTCTCATCACCAACTACCTCATTTATATCTCATCCTGAAATGGAAGGGGAAGTGATCTCGCTTGGTTGCCTCATTGCATTAGGAAGAGGATGGGGTCTAGGAGGGGCTCTTTATTTGGTAGTTTAAGGGAGTCAAACCTCTAGTATTAAGAAAGTAATCAAAGAACAATTTTTGAATTCAAACAGGCAAAACGGCTAGTTTATTTGAATTCAAATTTTCCCCCCAAAATTAAATTCAAAACCATATCGTGTAACATATCTATGGAAAGAGATGGACGTGTAGATTACAGATCTACCATCTCCGCTCAAATCGGAGATAGTATGTAGAAGTTATGGAAGGCCAAAAATCATAAAATTGTCTCCTCCTCCCCCCCCCCCCCCCCCCCCCCCCCCCCCCCCCCCCCCCCCCCCCCTTTCCTTTTTGGGGGAAAAAGTGCATCCTTTGACCACTTTTACACACCCACCATTCTTGTATACATGGCATGAACCTATTTGTCAAAATGCTAATCACCTCCATAATCACATGGCAAATAAAGAGGCTCTCCTAGACCCCATCCTCTTCCTAATGGAGACACCTATAATCAACACACACTCTCCAATTCCCATTGTTTTTAGAGACTACAATTGGAGAGACCTACATTGAATTCTCAACTGGATAGATAAACCCTGTAGCTAGATCACCTCTTTTAGTAGAGCCTGCTCCTTGATGACTCCTAGCCTCCGTAGCTTCTCTACCTTAGGTGTGGCCTCAATAGGATTTAACTCAATGATTTTTTTGAACAACATCTACTCCACGCACTTCTGTGTAGTCTTTAACAAAAATCCTAGGAACCTTTTTTATCACACATTTGAACTCCTCTCTTTCTTACTTTGTAAGTGTTGTTGACAATATATCTTCTAACATATCTCTTCATCTTGCACACATTGGTTCTCTTGGGGACCTATCTCCTCCAAAACCGTGACAAGAGGTCTCTCGGTTGTTTTGCCTAAACCTTACCCCCATGAATTCAATGGAAGACTCCTCTTCTGTAATGCTACCACTACTTTCTTCTCCTGAGGTGATCCCGATCTAGTCTTCCTCTGTCTCACTTTGAGATGATTCTTCATGGAGCTTTTAACTTGGTCTCTCATGTCAAAGACCATCTTGTTATGATTGGCATCCCTGCAAATCAAAATTTTTCTTTCCCAATCTTGCAAAGCTAGCATTTTCATTAGCCATGGTCTTCCCAGGATAAATGGATAGCCATTTCCCTTGGTAGACATAACATACAACATTCTTAATGCCAAAGGCCTCCACAAAAACATTCTTACAAATCCCTAGGCACCTAGATTTGCTATTGTTTTCCATTTTGGCTTTGATTTCAAGTGGCTCATGAATGTTCATGCCTAATCTTTGCATGAGGCCCTTCGTCATGATTCAAATTTGTGTGCCCCCATCCACTAGACCTTTCTTAACCAACTTTCCTTTGATATAACAATCTAGCACATGTGTAATGTCTGTATTCATTTCAACTTGTGCAATTTTTACAACATGGACACTCTCTTTTACCTTCCTCATAGTGCTAACTGCCTTTGTTAGTTCTCTCCTAACTTGTGGACACAATGCAAGAAATTGAGGCCATGAGATATTAGAACCCTTACCTCTCATGTCTTCCAAAAATTTGTATGGAGCCATGCCATGTCCAAGAGGGAAGTCTTGGAGGTTGATATGAAGTTGAGTCCTCTTGGCTTCCTTCGTTTTGTTCACCTTCTTTGGTCACTTTGTGATGTAACTCCTTCTTTCTCTGTACCTCTTCCACGGCACGCTTGATGCCATTTGCTTCCACGTCAAACTCAGTTAAATTAATTCCCTCTACCACATGAAGATTTGGATCTGAAAAAGGCGAAACTCCTTCCACTGCTCGTGGAGGTGGTCTCATTGCATTTGGCCTCTGCAAAAGCATGGGTTGTTGACTAGTTCCTTCACCTGCGCATCATTAGATAATTCAAGTTAGGGCTCCCTAGCTCCCTATGGGGCCAAAAACAATTATGCATCCCATGCCTAGATTCGTTGCAATTTTAGCATTGTAATACTCACCTGTAGCTCTTGTTCCTCATCTTTCTTTCTTTGTCCCTTGAGACCTACATCTCGTGCAAGGTGAATTGACAAGTTGCTTAAGGATTCGTTCAACCTTTCAATTACCTCAGCCATCACCTTAGGAATATCCTTGGAGTTGGATGCTTGTGTTGTCTCTTTATGTCTAGGACCGTCAACTAGAAGCTCTCCGTGAATGCACTTCAATTTCCTATACTTCAAGGCAGTCCTAGTTTTGGCGGGATCAAAGGTGGTATGTGCATCCGCCTCTACTTTTACCTTGAGTGTGAGAAATAAGCCCACTATAAAAGTATCATTCTTTAGAAATTCTACACTATGCCCACGGTTAGCAATATTCCTTACCCAAATAGCCCAAAGACGTAGAAACTTCTGCTTGTAGGTGTAGTAGTCATCTAGGTGTTTTTTATTGTGGGCAACAATGTCTTGCCATAGTTTTTGAGTGTTTTGGGGTTTGAAAAAGTATCGTTTGAAGTGTTCCAAAATATCCTTATAGCTTTCCAGAGGTAGAGAGAAAAACCAAGTACTAACATCTTTACTCAAAACTACCTCAAACATTTCTGAGCATTCCTCGTCACTTATCACCCTTTTTATGTAGCAAGCCATTTTGAAATTTGCTAAGAATAACTCGGCATCCTTGCTAGGCTCTCTAAAAAAGGGGAGGATATCCAGACATTTGGTGATGGGTCTCCATTAAAACAATTTCAAAGTGAAAACACGTTTCTTTTTTTTTTTCTTAAAAAGGTTGCACACACAATGTTTTCTAGGTTGCAATCTATTCTAAAGAAAAATGAAAACATGGACATCAAATGATCTATGATAGTGAATAAGAGACAAGATGACAGGTTGTGGTGATGCAAGGATTTCACATGCCCTTTGAGCGTCAGACATAAACACCATATGTTGTTAAAAATGGATCTTCCTACTAATGGCAACGTTTATCGTAATATGTAGTGTAGAGTGAAACGGATAAATCTCTATTCTTGGTCCATTATCCATAATGTATTTATAGCCTAATGCTTAAAATAGAACAAAAATATAAACATATTCACTGATGCGATTATTTTAGCTAATCTACAAGGACCTAGAATTCTACAAATCACACATTGGAATTGTAGCTTAGTGCTAACAATGATGGGTACCTTTTTCCTTGCAATAGGAATAAAAGGGTCATACAAATCTTCTTGATTCTTATAACCTACTTGATCATAATAAAGGCCAAGAAGTCATGAAATAGGAACTAACAAAATACACAAAGCCCTCCTCATTGGGGGGCACCAAAATTGAGGCAGTCTGGGGCGGGCAACAAGAGAAGCGACTTCTAAACACTCCTCAAGGCTCTCGTGCTACTCCATTTGACTGAAAACAACCACAAGAACAAAACATATCAACAAACTCAAATAAGAACAGGGGCACCACCTAGTTATGGGATGCAAATTAGGACGCGAAAGAGTTCTGTTACGACCAAAAGAGGCGCAACAAAACACACACAAATACATGTACCAAGCATAGCAGCAAGGATGATGTAGAGAAAGGGAGGAATGGAGCAAAGTGATGTTGTTTGTTATGATGCTATCACGGAGCTTGCATACAACTAAACCAATGCTAAAACATTGTTAACACACACTCAGTGTCTTTGGGTGTGGGAGACCTCTCACCACCACAATACCCTCTTACAATGGTCAAGAATTTGGCAATGGAAAGACACTAAAACTTTATAAAACAAGCTCAAATGATAGAACTTAAAAGATACAAGTCACCTTAAATTCACCAAACCGCATTTCACAAGTGGGAAGACAAAGATTTGAAGCCAAAACATGCCTTTGAAGCACCAAAATCTCAACCTATTGATAACAAAAGAGCATGTACAATAGTGGTTTTAAACATGGCATTCACACTCTCACTTGCAATGTATAGTGCCAAGCTTCCCTCACACCAAGTGTGAAGCTCATAAAGTAGTCACTACACCTAAGTCTCTCCTCATGCTTAGAGTGTTGGGATGTTGTGTGAGAGATTAGAGATTAGAGATTGGAGATCAGAGATGAGAGATTATTTACAAGAAGGAGAGGGGCCTATTTATAGATCAAAGACCCTCATTAAGGTTATTGGCATTCACACTCTCACTTGCAATGTATAGTGCCAAGCTTCCCTCACACCAAGTGTGAAGCTCACAAAGTAGTCACTACACCTAAGTCTCTCCTCATGCTTAGAGTGTTGGGATGTTGTGTGAGAGATTAGAGATTAGAGATTGGAGATCAGAGATGAGAGATTATTTACAAGAAGGAGAGGGGCCTATTTATAGATCAAAGACCCTCATTAAGGTTATTGGTAATCCTATTTTACAAGCTAAAAAATCTAGATTATGATTTTTTTCATATCAAAATATTGTGGGACTTCTTTGTTTGCTTGAGTCATGGATGAGAGAGAGAGAGAGAGAGAGAGAGAGAGAGAATTATTGATGGTAGATAAGGTGAAATTAGAGTTTTAAAGGGGGGGGAGAGAGAGAGAGAGAGAGAGAGAGAGAGAGAGAGAGAGAGAGAATTTTACTTTATGTACATGTCTTGAGGTGTTTTTTAAGGTTAGGTCAATGGATATTATGTTAGTACGTTAGTATTAATAATCACTAAAAAGTTTAATGGTATATTTACAAATGGGTAGAACGATTTGAATGGTTGAAGAAAGATGGTTAATGAAGTCTTGTGATGGTGAAGCCTTGGAAAAGTTTTGGACTTACTTGTGTAGATTCTCAAAAAATGACGTCACCGCCGTCAAGATTGATCACCAAGGATGAAAATGATGACTTGGTTGATGATATTTTGTAATTTGCAAAGGCTAGGCATGGTTTTCATGCTGCTTTTTTATGTATTTTAAGAAGAGGTTAGATAGAATTGTAACTTAGAAGTGATAGATATGGAGGTGAGAGGGGAGGGTAATGGTGAAGAGGGCGAGAGAGGCCATAGAAGATGCAGGTTTGAGTGAGGGATAGAGAGGAATGAGTGTATGTGTGTGAAAGTGTGAAGGGAGGTGAGAGAAGACTGGGGGTGACTTTGTGAGAAAAAATGGGCAGATCAAGGTCTACCCAGAAAATCATATCTCACTAGTGGTAGCTCCAAAAATTATTAAAAAAATTGAGAAGATTATTCAGCTTGTGAGCTACATTTTTCATTTGACCACTTCTTCAAAATCGGAGTAGAGATGGACACCAAAATATTTGTTTTTCCTAAGTGCAAATGTCTTCTAGTGGCCCTCCTTTTGTTGAAATCCTATAAGGCACCAAAAGTGACCCCCTCCTTACTGCATGAGAGAATGAAGTAATATATTCTTAAAGGTTTGAGAAATGCATGAATTCGGATTATTCACAAATATGGATATGATGAGAAAAAACAGCTTAATTTAAAAACAATTCATGTATTTAGTGATGTAATTCTATTTACATGAAGTAAGAGAAAATGCATGTAGAAAATACTAATTTAGTAAAAAGAAATGATTGGATGAAAGGTATTTTTGTGATTTTTTCTTGGAGTGGATTCACACCAAAATTTAAAGAGGCTTGGATGAAAATATTTATTTATAAAATAAAGAGTATGCTCGATGGTAAAAAAAAATTGTGGTAATGGTGAGTCAATGTACATAGCATACTTAGACAAATAACATACACCAAGGTATAAATATTTAAATAAATACCATAATAATAATAATAATAATAATACCTATATTTAGGTCCTCCATACAATAAAATATTTACACATAAATGGGCCATAATATATTTTTATGTTTATTTTCTATTTTATTTTTGGCTCAACTAGCTCAGGGACTAGCTAGCTTAGGATTTTTAAGGAGATACTACGGGGAAAGTCCCCTAACTCACACACGCCTATGTACAATGAAAAGGTGAGGATAGTCACAGTGTTTAGGTGATTTGGATTGGGTGAGGTAGCTTACTATGAAAAATACGAATAGCCAAAAACGACTATCAATAGCAAAAAACACAGATGAAGTATTATGGTCTACCTCAGAGGGACTCACATGAAACCCCCTCAGCACCGACCTCGCAGAACCCACCATCTGACTTGCTCTCTTGCCAACAGATCAAGCAAGCCTTGTAGCAAAGCTGGAGCACTTACAAGCCACCTCAGCTATCTACAAGATTATTGGCACCTGACCTAGCAGAGGTGAGGTGCCAATCTCCTCCAAGCCCGCCTTCTCTTGAAAGTGTTAAAGATCATCGATGTATAGTTTCTCAGGCATGGCTACTACCAGATCGAATTTGAGACTCCTGAGATGGTCACCAAGATCATTTTAGTGAGCCCTTTGTCCATCCATCAAGTGAGTATATAGTCAAGCGAGGAATTTATCCAACTTGAAATATTTCAAATTGACCACTTGGATAACACCAACTAAATCCCTCCAACATGCTTCAAATTGATTCATAAAAAAACAGAAAATTCTTTACTTACATCTTGACATAGGCCTTTGGTCTTCGTATCTGCTTTAGCAACCAAAACCACTTTTCTCAATCCTTGAAGAAATTTCTCTTGAATTTCATGTCAATCTTGCTTGTATGCAATTTCTACACCATTGAATGAGGCCTTCAATTTCCCTTGCATGACAAACTACATTGTTTTAAACTTTACTTCATCTATTTCCATCTACATCAAGAACATAAACAACTCATAATTTTTCAACCAATCATTTGCATCTTCATTACTGACAGAAATTGAAAACTAACATCTCTTCAATTGCACTTGCCTTTCAAAATTTGTATATCCATTGTCGTCTATTTCAAACTATTTTCCTCAATACCCTCCTCAGTGGGGGCACCAAAAGATGGAAAAGGGTAATGATGCACACACACTAGATACAAATTGCTTGCCGCTCTATAGATCACATTGCACCCTTCACCCCTTGTAGGCACACACACATAACACAATTCTCAAAACCAAATGTCCAAGTAGAAAGAAGGTGAAGAAAAGAGAATATGTGGTGAGTATCACAAATCAAAAGTTAAGTCAATATGAATTTTTAAAGGGAGGACCAATCATAAGCAAAAGTTCAAAAGAGCAAGTAACCAAAACAATTAAATCTCCGTGGAGGTTCTAAAACAACAATAGTAGAAGGCACTCTCTCTTAAACAACAACATCACCCTCTCATGCTTGGTAGACAAAAATGCAAATAACAATAGTCTAACTGAGAAAAAGAAATGCCTCACCTCTAAGAAAGGAGGTAACAACTAGCCAGGTGCGATGTCCACCTTTCCAAGCTATCGGGTAGCCAATTAGGTAATAGGAGATGTCTTTTATTTTCCTTAAGTTCCTTCAAGTAGGCAAGGACAAGAAATAGTAATTGACAAGTATATGAAGGAAACAAAGTGGTGATGTCATCAAATAATATCAGAAACCAAGAGGAAACAAGGCTCGTGTACAAACCATGACCAAGGCAAGAGATAATATGTCTTGAGCATCCCAAATCAGGCATAGCATCAGGGAACCCTCTCAGCCGATCAGAGGAGAGGGAACAAACAAAATCTTCCTTGTAGCGGTGCAATGCGTGTGTTTAAGATTGAATACCTAATAGTAGTTTTGTTTTAAAAACTATTGAATGATGTAATGGGACTAGAAATGAGATAGCACATACATACATAAAGAACACTTAGATTTTACAGGAGAATAATGCTAGAGTTCACAAGTGGTAAGAAAAAGTCTGTATAGATGAAAAAATTTGGACATTACAATTGATATATTTTGTATTATGTGAATATACAATTATTAAATGAGACTTTACAAGGTTTATATCCCACTATTGATGCAATTCTTCTTGTAATCCCAAGGAAGGAACCTCTTACCTATCACCATTCAAGAGCACAAGCACGTCAATACAAGCATCACTTGGGAAGATAGGTGTGAATGACCCCTTCCTTTTGTTATCATATAGATGTGGTAGTGATGTGTGTGAATACACTTAGGACCACCGTAGCATCTTTTCCCTCACTAGGAGGTTTTTTCCCCCGTGCATTGTATATATGCCCAACACTCTAGGGCTATCTTATCTTTCCATTCCACACTAATACACTCTCTGCTGTGTGCCTTTAGCTTCCTTTGCCTTTTACAAGCTATGTGTGTTTCCTTGCAACCCTAATCCAGTAATTGGTATGAGAGAAGGTTGTATTCACGGGTTAGTCGCCAACAGCTCCAACACACACTTGCTCACTTTCTCCAATTTTTGTGAGCTTTGGCAAGCATCAACAAGTTGACAAATACTTCAAGAAAACTAGTAGAGCTTGGTCTTCTCAGAATTTTCATTTTGGCTCAGTTCGGCCTCCATTTCCACTACAAGTAGTACTACACAGTCTATTTTGTCATTTTGTGCAGGATTTTTATCAGTGTCGTTTTTTGCATAACAGGTCCCATCAAATATTCTATGGGTTGTGCTATATATCACATGTTGGTCTCACTTTGTTTCTCTTCTTTTCGAGCAGTTTTCACGTTAGGTGCAAGATTTTCCATGGCTGACAACAACACAAATTTGTTCAAGGTGTTTGATGCTGAGGATAGATTGGATGGGGACAATCACCCTATGTGGGCTCATATGATGCAACATGTTCTTGTGTCAAAGGGTATTTGGAATATTGTGCAGGGAATTGATGTACGTCTTGGTTCTCAGGATGTAGGAGATGTTGAGGATGTTGCAGGTTTTGGTGGCAGGATTGCTACTCCCAAAGCTATTTTGCCTACAATTGAGCAAGCTCATTGGGATATAAAAGATGCACAGGCTCATGCATTGATTTTTTTTTCTATGAAGCACACTATTACTCCTCATATTTGTTCAACAAAATTTACGAAACAAGCTTGGGGTTATCTGGCTGGTCTTTATGCAAGTCGCAATGAGGCTAAAATTGCATTGCTGCATATAGAGATGGAGTCAAAGATTATGCATGGGGAAGATGAGATGGACACTTTCCTTGCTGGTGTAAAGGATATCAATGAGAAACTTATTTCTGTAGGCGAAGTCATTTCTGACAGTTTCGCTGTGTAGATTGTTCTTGATGCTTTGCCAGATTCTTATGAGACTTTTGCTAGTACTTGGAGACTAATGACCCTAGGAAATCCAGAAGTTGTCAAGTTTGATGCATTATGCACATTGGTGTTGCAAGAGTAACTTCCAAAAGAAAACAGGATTTAACAGTGTGCAATTGAACAAGCCTTTATTGTCACGGGGGTAACAGCAATGTAGCCACTTATCATGGTTCTTCTACGAGTAGAAAGTCACATGTTCCTAATGCTTCTATTGGCACCAATTCCTCTAGGAATTTTGGTGATAAGGGAAAAAGGAATATGCGTTGCCGTTATTGTAAATATAATGATCACTTGATCAAGCAGTGTCTAAAATTGAAGCCAAAAGAGGCTAAGAAGAAAGAGGTTGGATCAACTACATGGTCCAATAAAAGTGCAACTATTGTAGATTCTTTTGTGAAAGGAGATTGTAATGCTTATGTAGATGCAGATTGGGTTTTTAGTGTACAGTGTACTTATGATCCAGTTGTCCATGATGCATGCATGCCATTTGTTGCACATTCATATGTGTGGTACTTTGATAGTGGTGCTACGAATCATATTACCTCACATTGTGATTTGTTTACCTCTCTTGAGTATATCCCTCATGGGAATATTGTCACTTGTGCCAACAATGCTTCTTATCGGATTCGGGGAGTTGGAAAGATTGTGCTAATTTTTGCAAATGGAAATTCTTTCACGCTTGTTGATGCATTGTATGAAGCTAGGATCAAGAAGAATCATTTGTCTATATTTGCACTTGCTAGACTTGGTCTTGTTGTGAAATTTGTGGATGACGGATGTACAGCTCATAATCTCAATTTTAATGAGATGAGATTGTTGTATCAAGCATTTTATGTCATGGGTTGTATAAGCTCAATTTGTATGACAAGTGTGGGAAACTTTTTGCAGATGTTGTCGTGGATTCAAAGGCTGTTTCAGATGAAAAACTTTGGCATGCACATTTTGGGCATCTAAATTTTACCAGTTTGCTGCGTTTGCAGAAATCTGATATGGTTGCTTCTTTGCCACCTCTTGAAGCACATGTCAAACATGTTTGTGAAGGCTAAATTTTGGGTAAGATGCAACGTTCAAAATTTCCAAAGGATGGTTCAATTAGGGCCACATGCAGGTTGCAGTTTGTGCATAGTGATGTTTGTGAGCCCATGCAAACTCCATCCTTGGGAACCCCTATAATTTCATGACTTTTATTGATGATTACTCCAGGCATGCATGGGTATATCCACTTAAAGCTAAGTCCACAGTGTTTATGTGCTTCAAACAATCCTTTGGCTATGGCTGAAAATTACTCGAAATGTACTATGGGCACCCTCCGTTCCGATCGAGGGGGGGGAATATGTATCATTAATTTAATGCATTTTTGGCTAATCCTTGGATAAAACACCAATGTACAATGCCATATACATCTCATTAAAATGGTGTTGCTGAGAGGAAAAATAAGTCACTTACGGAAATGGCACGATGTATGGTCAAAAGTCAAGTTTTGCCGCATTTGTTTTGGCTTGAGGCCATCATGTGTGTCACTTATGTACTTAACAGGTGTCCTACAAAATCTTTGCAGTCTATGACTCCATATAAAGCATGGCATGATAGAAGAAAGACTTCTATTCAGCACATGCGTGTTTTTGGCTATTTGGCATATGCTTTGGTGCCACAAAAGCAACACAAAAAACTAGATGATAAGGCTGTCAAATGTATTTTAGTTGGCTATAGTGCTGAAAGTAAAGGTTACATGTTGTACCATCTACAAACAAAGTGTATCTTGGTTTCATGAGATGTAGTGTTTGTGGAAGATTTTGTTTAGCCGTTGCTATCATGTACTAGAGACAGTAATGTAAGCTCACATGACATTTATGACAGTTTGTTGCCCCTTTTCAATGGTGGAAGTTCAAATGTAAATTCAAATGAGGTAAGTGTACTGTCTATGGGGGTTTTAGAAAATGCTACAGATCAGCCTATGATGCAAATAAGGAAAGGGCTGAGAATGAGTAGGCTAGAGGTATGCCAAAATGGCTGGTGCATACTTTGCATAGCAGTAAATTGGATGCACCTTTGTCTAGTTGTACTCGTTTAGGTTCTTGTCATGAATCTTATACATCACATGTTATGCTCTGGCTGTGTCTAGCTTATGTAATGTTGACAAACCTCTATCTTCTAATGAAGCATAGAATTCAAAAAATTGGATGGCTGCCATGCAATTTGAATATGATGCATCCATAGAAAATGACACATGGACTTTCTGTGATTTTCCTCATGGTAAAAAGGCCATTGGTACAAAGTGGGTTTACAAGTTGAAACGCAATCCGGATGGTGAGATTGATCACTATAAGGCTCGAGTTGTTGCAAAAAGCTATGGACAACAGAAAGGCATAGATTATGAAGAAACTTTTGCTCCCACTTGTCGTATGACTAGTGTGCATTTTCTATGTGCAAGGGCAGCTCATGTTTGTTGGGATGTACATCAGTCAAACATTGTTACTGCTTTCTTGGATGGTGACATATTTGAGGAAGTTTATGTAATGCAGTTTCACGATTTTGTCAAGAAAAATCAAGAGGATAAAGTGTGCAAATGTAAGAAAGCTTTGTATGGGTTGAAGCAATCTCCTTGTGCTTGGTATGAGAAAGATGATACTCATTTGGTCAAACGAGGCTTCTATAACAGTCCAACAAAAAGCACGTTGTATGTAGAGTGTGAGGGTGATGTACTTCTCATTGTTGTTCTCTATGTGCATGATTTCTTGATCACTCGACCAAATGAAATCATGTTGCTGAATTTAAGGGTGATTTGAATGCTACTTTCAAGATGAAAGATTTGGGGCTATTACATCATCACTTGGGCATACAATTTTTAAGCATTTTGATGGTGGTATTGACTTGTGCCAGACAAGTTACATAGAGACATTGCTATGTAAGTTTGGACTTGAGTATTGCAAACCTATTGCCACTCCCATGGAAATAGGTTTGAAATCGATTCTTCATGATGTTGGTGATCCTACCAATGTCACTCTTTACCAAACTGTTATTGGATGCCTCATTTATGTATGCAACACGAGGCCAAATATTCAATTTGCAATCTCACAAGTCAGCAATTTTATGCATAGCCTAGGGTATAAGCATTGGCAGGCTATCAAGTGGATCTTTTGCTACTTGAGTGTTAATTTACATCTTGGGTTGTTTTATCCCAAGGGGGGATCATTGCCGCCACATTTACATGTTTTTTTGGATTCAGATTGGTTTGGTTGTTTTGACACCTGAGTGTCCACGAGTGGTGTTTCATGAGAGTCTTCATAGCTACAGTTGAGTGTGTATGGATCAGATGCCTTATGGCTAATTTGGGTGTTGGATTGGACACTCCTAACACTATCTACACTGACAGTTAGAGCACATTAGGAGTTGTAAGGAGCCCAATTTTTCATGCTTTCACAAAGCACATTGAGGTGCATTACCACTATGAGGGAGAGGCTCTCAACAAGAGAGATCAGCTTGGCTTATGTACCTTCTTCCCTTTGCAAACTGATCATGTCCTCATAGGGCATGGCACTTCCCTATACTCTATGTGCCAGCTCTTATTCACCACATCATTCTCTAGTAGATTTATTACCATATACATATGGTAGTGATGTGTGTGAATACAATTAGGGCCGCTGGGAAAATTTTTCCCTCACTAAGAGGTTTTTTCCCTCGTGCATTGTATATACACCCATCACTCTAGCGATATCTTATCTTCCATTGCACCCTAAGTAATACACTCTCTGTTGTGTGCCTTGAGCTTCCTTTGTGTTCTCCAAGCTATGTCTATTTCCTTGTAACCCTAATTCCAACACCCTTGCTATCCTTGTTAGAAATTACAAAGAAACTAACAATTAAGCAGAGATCAAGTACTAAATCATCATAGCAATAGAGAGAGAGAGATAGAGATTTTTGTGGCTAAAACCATGCTCATACAGATTTCCAATTTAATTTAACAATATGTTTGCATTAAGTACTTTCTAGATGTTGCTAGTGTAGTAAGAACTTTATGACAAAGAAGATCACTATGCTCTCCAACCACTATTAAAAACCATTTTTCTAGTGAAATTTGTGCGCAATGAGCATGTTATCAATAGGCTTTTCTTGAGCTCGAGTACATGCCTCACATGATGCAATGTAAAATCTGATCCGTGCTGAAGTTTTTGCTGCACACTGTCGATTCCCTCAATATCATATGCATGGTTGTCCCCCAAATGAACAACACTATGTTTGCTAGCATTGTAGCTAGAGAACCATTCCCGATGTGGTGTCACATGGAATGAAGCACTTGGATCCAAAATCTAGGTGTGCATGTCATCATCAAAATCAACAACCAAAGAGTGGGCACTAAAAGAAGAAGCAAATATAATATCATTGCCACTATCCGTATGGCTTACTACATTGATTTTCTTTATCTTAACGGATTCCTATTGTAATGTCACAACCACGGATATCCAAGCATCCTAAAATATGATAGCCTTCCACTCTATCATTTCCAAAAAACTATCTAGGAAATCTAGGTAGCATGTCACAATCCCCAAATAATATTTTAGAAAAACCTATAAAGAGTCAAAGAAAATCCATGTTTTTTTAGCAATTCCTAGCAAGACATCGATTACCACTTTGTGATCTTAAGAAGAGGGTACGGGATGGTAGATGCTCTATTGCATTACATGTAACTTCAAATAATATCTATCACAATCACTATGAGATGGCATCCATGAATGTGAAATGACATGCAAAAATACATCATTTCCCCAACCAAATCAGTCTGCCATAGGCTAGAAAGTCCAACATGAGAAACTACAACATTTCAAAAAGTTGAAGGGTACCCATGTATTTCCAACTGAACAAAACCTAGCTAGCAGAAGTCCATTATGCTATATCAATGAATATTTTCATCAATAGCAAGTCAAGCCATATTGCTTTTTTGACAAGGCTTGCATGAACAATTTAGAAGACCAATAAGCTACATGGTTTCATTGCTATTGAGCACCATCCCATGAAACATGTGTGTGTATGTAGGTGAGAGAAACCTTAATCAAGAAAGTCAAACTTTGAAGCACAAGGACATGGTAATGTAGGTTGCATAATCCCTACAAAGCAAGATGCCATACTTTGTTTTTTTATCAACATCAATGAGCCCCATTGTAGTGGTATTCTCGAGCTATATAGACATGCTAATAAATGATTTTAGATCTATTTTTTTATTAGCTAATATAATAGATAACTTGAGGGAGAGTGAGAGTAACTTGATCTATCATAAGCTTGTACTAGATAGAATATATGATTTCTACCATAACCATGCCCATTCGTAGTGATCAATATTTGCGTATTATTCTAACCAATGTAGCATTTGAACCACAGAATACCCTACATTTTAAACAAGCATTGGATACCATCTACCTCAACAAAGCACAATTTTGTGGGAGCAATAACATGTACTGAGTAGGTGCAAGAGCACCTACCTGGTTTTGGATATTTCTACGAGATTTTGAATATCAAGACAACTCACACTGAAAAATGAATACATAGAGCTCACACAGAGGGTGGGTTACGTCTTTTTTTTTGGCACTGGTCATGTTTCCTCATGAACTATCATGATGATCTTGGATATTTTGAAGCTTTTGACACAGACATTCTTGAATTTATAGGCAACAATTATGCTGACATACTGAGGCACTTTAATGATGACTACAACAATGTTGGTAAGCTAGAGAAGCGTATATAGAGAGCAATTGAAGCTCACGTTTCAAGGGGAAAACCCCTCATAATTTATAAAATTATTAGAAAGTGGGAGTCTTAACTACAACCATCAAACATATTTCACCTGATATCTACAAGATCCGAAAGCTTGTGAGGCAATTAAAATGCCTGCAAGATAAAATGATAGCCAAGGAGAGTTCAAAATGGCTACCTTCCAAATGTCGGGTCACATTTGAAGATAAAATTAAGTCTTGCTTGTCTTTATTGACTATCAAGTTCTTCTACTCTAGGTGTTCCTTTCCTTCAACATTCCTCAAAGCACAGAGAGAGAGAGAGAGAGAGAGAGAGAGAGAGAGAGAGAGAGAGAGAGAGAGAGAGAGAGAGATTCACAACTCAAGCTCGTTCAAGTGATGTGCCATTTTTTTGTTTAGAAGGCTAGTATTGAATTCTTATGCAAGCTTGGAAGGTTAGCTCTTAGGCTTACATCACACGTGGTTGTAGCGTGCACACATAACCCAATTTGTATTGTGAATTTCCCAATTAAAAGCATGACCTTTTCAAAAGAAAGTAGTGATGCATAACTTTGTAGAGAACCCACTTGATCATTGGTAGAAACTCCTCCATGATCAAACCAGTCTACTCTAAGATCCTGATCACAAAACATGCACATGTGTTCAATTGAGAGAAATCCTGAGTGCTTTGAGCATGTGTTTCTCTAGTTGGACATGAAATATCAATAGATAATCTCAAAAAATCCACTACATGGACTATACGTATATAATCTAAGTTATTGTAACTATCAATTAAGCAAGAATCAAAACTAAGTACTTGCGAGATTCAACATGACCGGTTGAGGCTTAGGTGCACCTCCAAAAATCTAGTTGCACCTATTCATGTAATTTCAACCATCAAAAAGGTTGAAATTACATGAATAGGTGTAGTTAGAAACATTTCAAAGATACCATGTAATTGGATATGGTCTAGAAGAAAACAACTCACTAAAACATCATAAACAATCCTCCTAACAAGCTAGCATCCCTACAATGAGACAAATAAGTTGCTCACAAGTTGCACACTTGTGCTTTGGGGGACATCAAACAGTAAGTTTTTTCTCTTGTCAATTGACAACATGATCAAGGAAATTACTTTAAAAGTGCTACTTTTCTTCCTAGTTCTACTAAGGTAAACATGAGCTTGATGCTCTTGACATTGAAGATTGCGGAGCATAAAAAAGGTGCGGATTGAAAGAAAGGTCTAAAGCTAGATGCCTTGAAGCACCTTGCATGTGGGGAGATGTAGCAAGTAAAAGAGAAACGTCATGTTTTGTCTTAGCTTGGAAAGATAAAGAATGGTAGTTTGAAGAAAATCCTTTTTTTTGTGGGATAACTCAGAGCATTCATCTAACTAAATCACACAAACAAAGATGGAAATCTTAGT
Source organism: Adiantum capillus-veneris (assembly GCF_014529385.1). NCBI lineage: Eukaryota > Viridiplantae > Streptophyta > Polypodiopsida > Polypodiales > Pteridaceae > Adiantum > Adiantum capillus-veneris. The sequence goes on along the minus strand of NC_140932.1, from coordinate 117,150,930 downwards.
ACAACATTGTTATTTCAAAATGCAGCGTGCCTTCTAGAATTGATATATATCCACCCTTGCTTCGAACACTATTTCACTCTAAAATTGGATCATGATTTATATTTTGGTGTTGCAACCTTAACACAAAAATTAACATCCCTAGAATCACCCACATTAGAAACATACACACTCGCACTATCAATAAGTCTGGTTGTCAATGCAGTTGAACCACCAATACCAAGCTCTACTGAGTGATGTAGAATTGTTGCATTAGTATGTAAACATCCATTTGTGATTTCTAAGAAAGGCTCTATCCGAAATGCTATCTTTCCAAAAGGAGAAGAGATCATTTGGCTTTATCTCAGAGACAACATAGCACCTCTGATATTTGTAAATAGTGTTGCATATTGTACTAGGCAGCTCTAAAACTAGAAGGTTACAACACCATTTCAAGTTTTTTTTTTTTTAACTAGTTATATGCCCTTCCAATTTGTGTGGAAAGAAAAGGGGATTTCTCTATGGCCTTCAAATAAAAACGAGAGTCACACTTCAAATTGTAGGGTTGATTAAAAACTAATTGGTGCACTTTGCTAACCATAAACTAAGCAACACTGTAAGCTAAGAAAAAAAATACTATTGTATTTACAAGATATTATCCCAAATGTATGACTCTTGCTTAGATTGGTTGCCCAACTCGCTCCATCAACACTTGGTGCATAGGTTGGCACCAGCTCCCTTGAGAAATATAACTTGAGGTGCACACTATTCACCCTATGTTTGAGAAATCAAACGTCCATCCTCATCAACCGGTAGGTACCATTGGGAAAATCTTGATGTACCTTGTATGGATCGGTCCACTTCTTCTTGAATTTCTTTTGGAGCATAAAGTCAAGATAGCTCTCATATTTTAGTACCAAATCAGCCTTCTCTATCTGCTTCTCTAGCAAGTGCTAATTGAAATTTGCAACTCTTTTCTCCCTTTGCTTCACATAGAAATATGTTGTTTCCTACCTTCAAAGCCTCAAAACTTGTGATTATATCTTGCAAAACATCTTGTTGAGCTTTATCAATCCTCCACTTACCTTTCAATGCACCCAACTAAACATGTACACGAAACAAAGTCTATTTTCCATAGACAAACTCATAAGAGATAAAGTTGGTAACAACTTTATAAGAATTCTTGTATACCCACAAACACTTGTCAAAATTAGCTTCACACTCTTCTACCTACGTGTACACATATTTGGTGAGCATTTTGGCAATCTTCTTGTTTGCACTCTGAACCAAACCATTGCATTGTGGATGATGAGGAGAAGAGAACATGTGTTGAATATCCAACTTCTCCACTAGTGCACGCACCAACTTACTTCAAAACCTTGGCCATGATATGAAACAAGCACCGGAGGCACTCCAAACTGGAAATAAATTCACTAAAAAACAAACTCAAAAATAGTGTGAGCATTTACCCCTTATACTGCTTTAGCTTTGACCCCCATGGTAAGATACTCAAAAGCTATCACTATGTAATTCTTGCCATTTTTCAACTTGGGTAGTGGACTAGTAGCATGCAAACCCCATTTCTCAAATGCATTTTAAGCTACTACAACCCCTTGTGGCTGGGCTACCAATCGTCTTTCACCCATGGTTTGACATTCATTACATTAGGGAAATTTTGAGCTCATTTTTGGGCCTTGTAAGAAATTGCTAATGTGGCAAGCTTTCAAAAAGTGGTGACCGATAAAATTTTTGCAATAAGACCCAGATATGTCAAAGGCTGGGCATTTAGAGTCTACCCTTCAAATGCTATATTTTGCTATATAGCATGCATGTATCGGACATTGCCTTCATATAGATCTAGAAAAAGGTGATTTCAAATTATCGTAACGATAACAAAAACTAGCTCTAATGGATCCAAAAACACTAAACATCTCGAATCAAAAATTATGAATCTGCCAAAGGGATAGGGAAATTGAGCACAAAGGAGACAAAATGATTGATCAAACAAGATAGTGAGATTTTATCTAGGGAAAATCACATTTTCTCTCCTTGGAATAATTATTTTGTTGATGTAGCAAATCCAAACACCTATTTGAGATGTTTCCATTGATACTTCTATAGAAAAGGATGTTAGCTAGGGATATCTATAATTCATATTGCACGAACTATGTTTTGTAAGAAATTCTATGATATCCATAAGATTTATGGTAATACTCTAAACATAAGTCAATTTTTATAAAATAGCATGCTATATGTAGTTGATCAAACATTTCATCCACTCGTGATAATGGACACTTGTTTGTACCAGTAATCAAGATCTATTTGTGGCTATCTATGCACATGCATGTAGTAATGTCTATCTTCTTTACCAATAAAATAAGCACTTTGTCCACTAAGATTGAACCTCCCAATGAATCACTCCTTCTGTCCATTGCTTGTTTTTCCTTTCACGTTTAAGCTGATCCCTAGTTTTTTGTAGCTCCTTGGTTTGTTTTTAACTCAATTTTCTCTTTTAGCCTCTTTGATTCATTGTGTCTCTTCTTTCTTTCGAAAATTTTAGTTGAGTCCTTATTGTCAAACTCTAAAATTTAGTTTGAATTGTTAGTTTTTGTGTGTCCTCAATTGGTGTGTTTTTTGTAGCTTCTTGATCTTGCACTTTAGTCACCACATTTATTGGAATTGTTGGCTCGATTTTAGATCCACTCAAGCATGGTAAAATCTCGATGAAATACATTTATTATTTCCCTTGTATGTCTCAATTAGTTCTTCATAATACAAAGTTGGTGGCAAAATTCTCTGGTTCGTGAGTGTTTCTACAGGTTGCATGTATCTAACAATTTCTCGATTCACTTTGGGTAAAAGAGGATGTTGGCCCAACACTGGTTGAGGCTTGTATCACCCTTATGCTGCATTATTTCGGCCTATTTCATACCTCAGTGGTGGTGGCAAAGGTTGCACCCCTGGCAAAGGTCCAAATGGCCTTTCCCTCACATAATTCCTATTGTAGAAGCACTTGTTTGTCTCATGGTTACTATTCTTTTTCTCTATTGCACACCACTTCAATACGCATGGTACATTTGTTGCTACTAGTGGTTGTCGTATATTTTCCGGTTCATTCTCTTGATCACTTCTTTGACCATTTGATCAACATTTGGTACAAGTGGAACCTGAATACTCCGCTTTGATGTGGATTCACTTGTGGTAGAAGAGGCATTGTTGGTTGTATTATTTATATCTTTTTTTACCTCTCACAAACCTTATAGTTGTCAACTAGATATACAATGCTTCTTTAGTGACTCGCTCAAATGTGGTGCATGCTTTAAAGTGCAGGTCCTTCTTGAGAGTCTCATTTCTCAAGCCCTCTATAAAGAGAACTAATAATCTCTCATCTTGCAGTAGCTCTCTAATAGGACACCTCTCTATGTATTGCTTGAAGCAAAGCAAAGCTTCCTTGACTTTTTTATTCTCTTTCTATTTGAATGCATAGATTTGGGACTCTGTGTTGTGTTTGATTTCCCTTTTAGATAATTCCTTAGCAAATTCTCATAGAAGTTTCTTTATGTTGGAAACATCTCTCCTATTCAATGGTTGGAACCATGTCAAAGTTGTTTCTTCCAATGTCAACCCAAATCCCTCATACTGAGTATGGAAATCTGCAACTTGTTCAGCTTGCAAAACTTGCTTAAAGAATGAAACATGTGCATATGGATCCCCTAACCCATTGTACTTTTTGGCAACACACTTCACTACTTGAGAAGGTCGCATTTGTTGTGTTTTTGCAACCATTCTCACAATTCTAGGTTTTCTCACAAGGACATCTCTAGCTTTGCAACCCCCACTAGGAACTCTAGTTGGAGTTCGTTATGTAGCCCTCTTGTCAAGTCGCACATCTCCTACTTGAGTCCATGTATCTAGAACTCTCATTGTATTGATCGTGCTTGGAGATTCACTTCCTATGTATGTGGTCAATGAAACACTTGAACTCGAGGATCCCATTGCTCTTTGTACTGAAAATTGGTCAACTAAATGAGTCTTCCATTGTTCTATCAGGACTTACTCTTTTTGTCTAGTCGGGTCTTCAATACAGTAGGTATAAACATGCTTGGAGTGACATAATACTGATGGAGTGGGCCTCCAAAGTATGTATATCTCTCTAGATCCTTTTGGTCCACTAAAAAGTATCTATACCCATATTTATCAAGCATGATTACATGTGTATCTCTTCCTTCAATGTATGTAAAAATATATAAGCATCTTTACTTTGACAACTCTCCAATGTAGAGCTCCTTGCAATTATAATAGATCTTTTTCTCTCTATTATTGTACTTGTAGAACCCCCCCACATGAGTGTTCTCCATGTTGACTTGATTTGTCTCATTCACTTGCCTTAGTTTTGCATTTGTAATGTCCAACACAGGTGGTTTTTCCTCAAGCTCCATGTCCACTTTGTCATGTGTGCATGACATTCCCCATTTGTCCACAATATAGGGACTTTGCATAGCTAGATACATTATACCCTCATCATCAAAGTATCGATCACCATTGTAGTCCACAAGCACTAGGTCCTTGAACTCACTAGGTCTCTCCTTTAACCTTACACAGTAGCAATCCATACCATCTTTGTGAATTTGTGCACTCTGGTCCTTTTCAAACTGGTATTTCAAGTGCAAAAGTTTCATGGTTTATGTGGGTTGGGATGGTCCTACTCCCATGTTTGTTCCCTCTTTGAAACTCAGACTTTTGTATCCCTCAGCCATGTAGGTATAGGATCTCTCTGATGAAGTATTAGATAGAATTTCCTATGTCCCTAATTCACATTCTCTTTTGTGGAAATATGGCTAACCTAGTCTCCTACCATAAGGGTTTTACTCTAGTATATTATGCTTGATCTCAAATACATCAAGAAAAGAACTCTTACAAAACCCTACTGACATGCTCTCTCTTTGGTTGCCTTCAAATCCTCAAATTGGAATCACTCCAAGCTACAATGTTCTAGCCCTTGAAATTTGTTCAACAAACACTTGTTGGCTATGAGTTTATAGCCTCTCCATGTATGCTCATACATAGATCATGACCTACACACACACACACACACACACACACACACACACACACACACACACATACATGCCTCTTGATGCATGTCACCATAGCCACAATTACAAGCTTCCTCTTGCTCTCTTCTATGCACAATCTCTCTCTCTCTCTCTCTCTCTCTCTCTCTCTCTCTCTCTCTCCCCCCCCCCCCCCCTTGTAGTGGGCTTGATACATTGAGGTCTCAAAGAAAATCTTCCCTTAAGCTTTGAGAAGCCATAACTTGGTACTTGGGTAGCTTTATGGTGATAGACAATATAAGACAATTAACTTCCAATAGACTAGTACCTATTTTCCTCACTTGTAGGAAGAATGATCCTCTTCTTGCTCACTTTTTTCCTGCTCCATGCTTCCATTGTATATTCATGCTTTTCCCAAATCTCCCCTCAGTTATTTTTGAGACTCCCTTCTTATAGCCTCCCACTCTTTCTCTTTCACGAATTCAAATCACACCGTCATGACCTTCTTTTCGTTTTTGGTTTCAAACTCCCATGGCTTGCCCAAATACTAATCCAAATCCCAAAGCCTTCATGACCACCGTAATGTATGACCATGAGATTTTGTTGTACGTCCTATCCAAGTCAAGTTGAAGGAGGATAATATCTTGGCAGCCATGGTTGGCATTGAATACATGGCTATATTGGATGCATGTATGTATAGGGTAAAGGAGCTAGTTTAGAGACCAAAAAACAAGAGCCCCAAGTTTGGAACGGCTCCACCCCCAATTTAGAGACCAAAAAATTGGCATATTCTTAGAATCTTTCTTATGTTTCTTGTTGTCATTTGTTGAAAATTGTACCAACATTGAGCCTTGAGTGTTTCTAATGCATCAAAAAACTCAAAATCAAACTTTCCCGAATGGAGCATTGAAAAAACAATCTAAAAAATATTAATCTTGGTATCATTTGATTCGCCTTTTCATGAGGATTTTGGTGCAATGTCTAAATATTGAAAATGGTTAGATTTGCAAAATCTCCCCCCCAAGGGTATTAAAAATGATTAGCTTGTTTACAAATAGTCTCTAAAGTGGCTCCATTACCCTATATGCAACGCAATTGTCTTGCTTGAAGATTGTGTATCTTTGATGGAGAAACCAAGCTTTAGTTGTTGTAAGATTACACAATAGGCTCAATGTGTCAACTTTATTTTAGAGCAAGTTTTGAATATGCAAGCCTTATTGTGACCCTGCTTAGTGCTCATAGACAGAAATCACATACCAGTGCAAGAGAAATCAAATGCAAAGAAGTCATGTTTAAGTAAAAAATCTATACAATACATAAAAGAGGCATATCTTTCATCCACCTGGCTACAAATGCTTTCACCCACAATGGATGCAAGGAACAAGCTGCCCTCCCTTCCCCCTTGCCAGCTAGCAACACCCTCCCTTCTCCCTTGCCAACTCGGCATTGAAATGGTGCTCTCTCTCTCTCTCTCTCTCTCTCTCTCTCTCTCTCTCTCTCTCTCTCTCTCTCTCTCTCTCTCTCTCTCTCTCTCTCTCTCTCTCTCTCTCTCTCTCTCTCTCTCTCCCTTTGCAGCTCCCGAGGATACACTTTTTTCTCCTTTTTTCTTCACTTTGCAGCAACCTAGAGCTACCAATTCACTCTCTCTCTCTCTCTCTCTCTCTCTCTCTCTCTCTCTCTCTCTCTCTCTCTCTCTCTCTCTCTCTCTCTCTCTCTCTTGGCTTCACAGTGTAGTTCCCTCAAGCTACCCTCTCTTTTCCCTTGCCAACTTACTAAAATGGTGGAGGAAATGACAGCAGCAATCTTTGGATGAGGAGGAAATGAGAGCAACAAGCTATGGATGCACCCGTTGCAATTACATTGATGGCGTATGCAGTGGTGATGATGAAGAGATATGCCCAATGCATGATGATCTCAAGCATGCCCAATTGCATCATGACCATTTGCACGGGATTCTTGAGGTATGGAGGAGGGAGCCAATTACCTCAAACTGAGAGAGAGAGAGAGAGAGAGAGAGAGAGAGAGAGAGAGAGAGAGAGAGCTACAAATGGGAGCATTGAGAGCCCTTCAAAATACTCGAAATAGCATACAGCAAGCCATAAACGAACAAATCTATATATCTGACGACTTGCACCAATCCATAATCGAGCTCAACACGAAAAGAGAGAGACAGAGAGTGGGAGAGAGCGAGAGGGAGTTCAAACATGAGAGAAATAGATATTTCTCCTTCCTCCCTTTCTCGTTCGAGAACGAGAGAGAAATAGAGCTCCCTTCCTTCCTTGCTCGTCCAAGAACAAGAGAGAGAGTGTGGCTTGCCCCTTCCTTCTTCAAGCACGAGAGCAAGATAGTCCCCTTGAGCTTTGAGAGCTAGAGAGAAAGAACCATGCTTCATTTTCTTGCTTCCCCTCCTCCCTCTTGCTTCAAAATCCCTTTTTATCCTCTCATTTAAATTTCCTCGTGCTATTTTTGCCTTGCCCATCAGTCAAGCACCGTGATTGATGTGGCACGTGACCTTTTATTGATGACATGGCAATCAAGAGAGTCAAGCAGCACTAAATGTCGTGTGAGTGGTACCGAAAGGTAGTGCCCTAGCAAGCTAATCACTTTCACCTTCTTCCTTAGCTTCACTCGAGGCCCTCCATGGCCGCTACGAGCTCTTCTGCCCCCCTTCCTTGTTGTTTGTCCTCATTGCCTGCCACCATGCCCACGCTTTCCTTTTCCTTCCCCTTCACACACAATAAACCTTTTAATTATGGGCGGCCATTCAACTTACTTTGGGCGGCCATTTAACTTTGTAAGGGCACCACATTTGACATGCATATCTACCAAGGCTTTGCTCCACAAAAAGAAGGCATCACATTTGGCATTCACATCACCCAAAGCATGGCTAAGCACAACATCTTCCTCCAATAGTCCTTGACTAACATTATCATCGTGAAGTTTGCTACCATTTATGTGTCGTGAATATTGTCATAGCCTTCAAAATATCTAGTATACGTGATTGCATTTTGCGAGAGACCCTTGTCTTTGCATGTGCTTAAGCCATAGCCGTGTTGGGCATTTCTTGCTATCAGCGGTCTCCAATAAATGGATTTTTTCCCAGGCACAACATATCAACCAAAGCATTGCATGTCCCGCACATTTGTCATTCATATTGGCTAAGATACTACCGAGCACCATAGGGACCCTTTTTAGTTGAAATCTCATCAAGCACTTACTGCTCTACTAACTGCATGATATTCCAAAACGTGGTTGAAGCCTAGAAATTCTCAAATGTCACATTGACTGAGGCGACCAAACCAATACGCAATTGGCCCCCGGTGAAACTTAATCCGCTAATATCTCAACAACCAGAACTCCGATTGCTGATCTGAAAAGAGAGACACTCTCTACAAATTGAGCACCTCGACCCCATGCATTCATATCAACTTCGACCCTTCATGAAGAAAATACACAAGCACTGGGTACAATCTCCCCCCGTGCAAGAGTGACCATTTCCCTCTTGCACGTATTTATTTTTTAGAATTCTTGAATGGCCAAAGTGAGTACAAACTCGCTAGCAGGTCATAAATGGCCAAATCTCAAAAAGAGCACTTGAATAATAGAATGTGCATAAAATATATATATATATCCATTCGCATAGGCCTAGATCGGTCAAGCCTTTTCCACCTGCCAGCTGCATTAATTCACCAAAATATCAATTCCGCTACATACCGCTCCGTTAGAAAGCACCTGTCCTCAATTGCGAAGCATGAATCTGCAAACGATACTTGTCAAAAACAGCGATTAGTATTCTATGTCAAAATCTGCAAACGATACTTGTCAAAAACAGCGATTAGTATTCTATGTCAAAATATCACATAGTAAAAGAAAAAATTTATTAAAATAAACAACATTTCTTATGCTTGTCGTCATCCACATATTACATATTCTAGTGTCCAATACCACTAGAATAAGCAGTATATGTCATACCTTGATGAATCAAGATATCATTGGTCACAACTCATCATTCAATAATCAATTCTCATCAATCTCAATTCCAATTCCATAAATATTATCGCGACAGGAAAATGTCATAGACCAAATCCAAATCCAATTTCAAATATAACTCCAAATGCAAATCACTCTAATTTTGTACTCAGGTATCAAAATCATACCAGTTATAGTGGTGGTCAATCATTGTAGTATGATTTTCTTGCCTAAATCGGCAAATCTACACCATACGTGCTGCCTAAATTGGCGAATCGGTGCCAATTTGTCATGCTGCCTAAACCGACAAATCTGCATTGATATTATGTAAACTTTTGAATCTATTGTGTGTTGTGTGTTGTGTGCTACCTAAATTCGTGAATCTGCACAGGATGAATGTTTACACACTGTCTAAATCGAAAAATCTGTGTGCTTGTGACCAATGGACCAAGGAAGGCATAAAAAGAAAACATTTTCCACCTATTTGACACCAAATTAGAGTATGTTCCAATAGAAAAGCACTTAAAAATTGTGGCTCGATATCCTAGAGCACCCTAGCTCATATGAGGAGTTGCATAGCTAATGAATAATCATGTCAATAAAAATTTCATACAATGCAAATAGTAAGCCTTAACCGTAGTATTGTTGGAGTATCCAGTCAACAAGACAATGCAGATAAATAAATTAGGAAAAAAGGAGTGACGTAATGAAGGGACATACTTGGAGGATATTCTGCATCTGAAAATGTATGTACCTATGTGTGTGTGTGTGCATAGAGAGCTATAATTGAAAGAATGACAATTTAGATTAGGGGGTCGCACAAAAAAAAATGCTCGTACAAGTTGGAGAGTGTTGTAACTATGTTGTTCTCTTTTTGAATGGGAGCAGTAGACACATCCATAGGTTGTCGCAGTTTTAGACAAGAGAGTTAGCATACTTAACAAATGAAGTGCTTAGTAAGAGATTAGGTTAGATAGTGGATCGGTTCACAAAGAATGCGAGCAGAGAATCTTTTAGAATAGTGTTAGTGGAATATCACCTAAATGTGATAAGTAACACTGTAAAAATAAAAGAAGAGGATTTACGGTGTGATTAGTGAGGTTCATGACAAAGTATCCTACTTATTAGTGAAATATACATAGTTAGGATGATTGACAAACTAGGAAATATAGAGGTTGTTTGAGCGGCAACCAGTGGAGAGAGACTATTAAGTAAGTAGGTCATAAGAAAGTCTTGTGAGTAATGAGAACATTTTCAAAGAAAATGGGAAGCATCCTCTAATAATTGAAGTGCGCGAGGAGGGAGTGTTGGTATTCAATTAGTAACCAAAGTGAGAACTAGAGAAATGCAATGATAAAGAGAACAATCATTACAAAATCCATACCATGAAGCTCTTTCGAATCTTACATTGTTTGAGTTAGATTTTGCTTGCAGTGTATTTCTCAGCAGTTGAGACAAATTTTTGTGTGATAGAAGCAAAGATTACCTATGATATTAGTTGATAATGTGAAAGCAAAGATTGTATAGAATAATTTAAACTAGGACAAGAAGAGTGAGGGCCTCATTATGGTGGTATATGTAGAGAACAGTGAGGGCCATTTCTAAATATGATGATTTACCTACACAACCGTCGATAAGGAGCTAGAAGACCAAAGAGGTAAGTGCAAAATTAGGGCACAAAGTCAATGGAGTACGTGAGTAAAGACACAGATGTTTGGCGGTTGATGAGAGGACATGTTCAAACACGTTAAAATTAAGCACATAATGCAAAAGGGGTTGGCATCATGCATAGGAATAAGTATCTTGTACTAGCTATTCACAAAGGAGTAATAAAAGTAACAAAAGACATGTCATACAGAAGCTAGATTGAGCAAGATGCAGTAATAACTTCAATACTATAACATGGAAGACAACTACAAAGTGCAAAGTCCATTAGAGTACATCACTGAAAAGGGATAATTATAAACTTTGTTGCTTGTTGTCAGTAGGGAATTGCTCACATAGCTATATGAGAATTCTAATAAAAATGGCAAGATTGTTAAGGTAAAATTGTATTAAAATGTGGTTATCACAGGGTGTTTGGTACTTGTTGTGTGTTACTACATAAAAATAATTATGTTTATTGATTGTAGGTGGGTGTCATATGAAATGTGTCGGGCTTCTACTTGTGTGGGTTATGCACATTGGGTGCTACAACATGATAATCCTGAGTGGGATTTGATTTACAAAGAAGATTTAGATTTTCTTAGTGCATATTTCTAAAGTAAAACATTTATGGGTATATGTATGTTTAAAGTGTGATGTGATTACGTATATGGCATGTGCACGATGGCAAACTACAAGCAAACTGATTTGAGACAAACAAAATAAAAGGAGTTGGTTTTAAAAAAAATTATCCCTTGTGAGTTAGCTTGTTTATCGTAACCAAAATAAATTATTATTGTGACCAATTGTGTGTTGTTCAACTAAGTAAGAGGGGAAGGGGTGGGGAGTTGCAATTGCAAAGCATGTATATTGAGTTAGTTGTGGCAAGTGGTCGTGATTTTGGGACGGAGGAGGAGCCAAATTTTTTATAAGAAACAAGACTCGAAGTAAATAGTTGAAACGATGCTAGTCTTTGGTTAAAATAAAGAACATGTTTAAAAAAAATAAAGCGATATGCTAGGTGTGTTGAAAACAAATAACAAAAAAAATGCGAGCAGGCTGCCAACTATTTACATAGGTTGGTTTGGCACAGGTTTGGATTCTTCAAAAATGCCGTGGGGATCAGCTTCCCAATTGTATCCAGCAGCGAGGGGGGTCATGGCCTTCCATTTGGGTTGGGTGTTTTGAGGGTCACGTGAGAGCCAAGGGCCGTATTCCAGGTGGGAGAAATAGGGTTTGTGATTACCATACCATTGGTTAGACAAGGTCAGGTTGGAAGGAGGAACATGTTCACGATTGTGGATTTCAACTTTCTCTTCGGTGAGGTGATCGGAGTAGTATGGGGAGTAGTAATCCCAGTCGGTGTCGAGAAAATTTTCCCGAAAGTCAAAGTTCATGCAAGGTTTATGGAATGTGTTGTACATAACAACATTGTGGTGGGGATTATGACAGAGTAATGTGCCAAAAACCAGGTGAAAAAGATCAGGTGGTATAGATCCCGTATAGATCAAAAAGTATAGCAGGCATTCTTTTTTACCATGTGGTCCCACATGCCAAACATAGTGATCAAAAACATCCCCAAGCTTGGTTCAAGATTATTACCTTACGTGCACGGGTGGTTTCGACGAAAGGTCAACGCAGAAGATCGTAGAAATTAATGTAAAGTATGGTGTGAGGGACGCGGATTTCACCAGTGTAAAGCTTCGCACGAGCCCACTCCATGTTGCCTATGCAGGGAGTGTCAAAATATGGAACACCATAGAATTTGGGTTGGCCTTCGATGTACTCATGCCATGCACATAGGGTATCAGGGACAAGATAGTCAGTGGTGGTGCGACCATTAGAAAATGTGCAAACAACTTGAATTCCCCAGCAAATGGTGATGCCAACCGCATATTTCTTCAAGATTGAGGTTTGGATGTTTTGTAGCACCATGGGATCCCTTGCAGTGTGTTTTCATGGCAATTGGAGAGGGGACCTGAAGTGACGAGAGCAGCAACAGCTGCTTAGTGGTGGGACGTGGTGTTTGTTGTCGTAGGTCTAGGGAACACCATCATTAGGAGTGTGGTGAGATGAGTAGTCTCATGAGAAATAGGGCACGACATCCCACAGTGATGGAGCATAAGAGAGAGTACAAAGGTGTAGTGTCTCTTGCAAGGGTATGGTCAAGTGATGACTAAAAGCGAGGGTGGTAGGTGATAGTTGAAAGAGCTAGCTGACAGCAATTATGGGCTTGATGTTCTAGATGGTGGTTAAGAAGCTACTAGGCTATGTAGTGCAGGGCGCTCCAATGTTGGTGAGATGATGTTAAACGACTCCCTGCATGAGAGTGGGCGATCAAGAGGGTTGAGAGGGAGGGGACTTGTGGCGGCTGTGTAGAGAGAGAGAGAGAGAGAGAGAGAGAGAGAGAGAGAGAGAGAGAGAGAGAGAGAGAGAGAGAGAGAGAGAGAGAGAGATTAATAGCATGATCTTGGCAATGCCATGCAAGAGAGAGAGGAAGAGCGGGATGATGGCCCGTGTGCATGTGTGGGTTGGCAGACCACGAATGAGGGTAAGGTTTTCAATGATTGAGGTCAACTCTCTAAAGAGTGTATTGACCCCTTATCTCCCCAGTATGAGCAAAGGTCTAGATCAGCTTGAGATCCTACCTCAAGCTCTTCAATAGGTGGAAGAAAAACATCCCGTCCCTTATCGGGTTGGTTGACTCTCTGACTCAACTCTTTTGCATCGTTTGCTTCTTGTATGTGTCTCCAAAGCTCGTCTAAGCCATCATCCTCTCTGTAAGCTTTTGTATCCTAGAGTGGAGATCCTTAGATGCCTGCTTTGTGGTATTCATCACTACTCTAGGCTTTTCTATTTTAGTTGTGGATTTCCCAATGGTCCCTTTAGTTTCATTCCTAGATGAGATTATCGGTTTCGGAGCTAGAACTTTGATCCAACTCTTTGGCTTAGTTGCAAGTGGCTCTAGCAACGCTTGGATGGTTTGGATCATTTTTTGACACATCCTTAACCTTTGCTTTTCTAGCTCAACATAAGAGTACGTCATCCACTTTTGTTCGTGGCTTTGTTTAGCCTAAAGTTGTGCTTTTAGGCTTTCATAAGTGCATCTAGAGGTTCATTCACTTTTTCAACTAGTACTAATTTGCCAGCACTTGCACTCCTTGGTATCTTTGTCTCATTAGGCTCTCTGGTCTTAGGGAGTTCCGACTCAAGGTTAGTTTGACTATCTAATCTCTCTAATCTATCCTTGGTTTGTTTTAACACCTCTGCTAGGGCTGTTTGTTCACGTTCCTTTCTAGCTTTCATACGTGCCTTCCTAGCTTTCCAGGTGTTTCGTCGATTTTTTTGTTCATAACCAGGTGCATCTAGTTTAGGTTCCTCAATTATTGGTTCCTCCCTTGATTTATGTGCTTGTGCTCTTGTGACGACCTGTATGGGTATCACCGTTTCATTTTTTGAACCACTACTTGCTGGGATCGCGCCCAATATGTTTAGTGTAGTTTTCACTGTCTTATTTGGGTTTTTTGGACAATCATTGATCAAATGCGTAATTCCGCAATCTGGACAATACACATTCACTCTCATGATCTCTGTGTAAGGACAGTCCTTCATAAGATGGTCACCACCACATTTGTAACACGGTCCTAAGGGTTGACTAGGCGCTCATGCGGCCGCTCTCTATTGTTAGGTAGGTCTTGGTCATTGTTGGTTATCATAATAGCAATGTGTGCTCATCTAAACTATATCTACCTTCTCCTGCAACATGAGTTGTTGTTGGTGGTCCAACATTCCTAATCATGCTCCAAGGTGGTTCAGGTGCTTTTGGCTCTTTGCGTGGATAGTATGTTGAACGAGCCCCATATTTTCTTGGCTCTTTGTAATACACACGCACAAGCACTAAGGCTTGTTTCTTTGATTCCTCTATAGTGGGGTGTATATCTGAAGCCCACTGGTCACGTTCCTGGTAGAGGTGGTTGCTGTCCTAAAACTGGTTGTGGCCCTTCAACTCCTCCTGGTCCTCGCAAATTTCCTACCGCATACCTAGGCATTGGTGGTACCTGAGGAGGTGCTACTTGGACTAGTGGGGCATATTGTTGCTCTCTCACATAGCCCTTGTTATAATAACACTCTTTCGTAGTGTGATTCATCCATTTTTGCTCAATGGCACACCATTTAGGTTACTTAGCCTGTGGCTTAGCAAACGGGCTTATCCGTTTGAGAAATTCCTCAACAAGTTTCTCTTGGTTCATAGTTACTTCGCTCTTTTGTGCTGGCTTTATAGACTTAGCTCCGCTTTGTTGTGATGATGAGTCATTATCTAAGTCTCTATAGTCCTCTTCCTTATAGAAAACATAATTAACTACTAGGTATAGAACCTCCTTGGTCAACTCATTTAGAGTTAAGCTCTTCTTCATATGAAAATCCTTATGAAGATTTGCATTTCTCAGTCTTTTGATAAATATCAGCATGAGTCGGGACTGAGTTGGTAATTCCTCCACTCGGTAGAATTTTACGTAGTCTCAACCTTAAGGCTGCTTTTTTAACAAATTCCAACCCCAACCTCTTACCTTAGAAGTCTGCTTGCATTTGTTCCTTTGTCCTTGTTTGCTTCCAAGTAGCTTTTCAAATTAGAGTGCTTTGAAATTTCAATTGATTACCAATTTGCAAGTTCCTTGGTTCTGATTATCTCTACAAAACTTTGACTCTGCAATTCTTTGTCAAATTAGTATTCCTCACTTATTACTATATGTACAAACAAGATCCTTATATGAGCTCCAAATCCTGATCTGATAAGACAAATGGACTTCTAAGATATCATTAAAGTCTTTTGGAGTAGTATATTCTCAGTTTGAGCACTAAAATTGGTATGTAGACATCATACGCGTATGATGTCTATTCTCTCAGAAGTGACTCAAACTTGAACCATGCACTTTCCTTGATGTTTTTACCCCAATCCTAGGCTTATCTTGAAGTTATAACCCTTGTAGGTAAGTTAATCTCTCCTATGTAGTCTTGGGTTGGTGTTGGCTTATCCAACAGGTTAACTAGGTCAAAATTGATCCAAATTGGGTGAAACTTGATCCTTAGGCTTTCCTTGAGATGTTTCACACTATGGTAAGCTCTATTGGCAGTTCTTGTCACTAAATATGCCCCTGAGACATCATACACGTATGATGTCTTTTTTGTCAAAATGGAGTGAATCTCATTCCAGAGGATACCCACCACATAAGAAACTCAGTGCCATTTGAAGAATTTAATTTCAATACTTATTGTGCTAGATATGGTCAAATCAAGCATCCACTTTGCTTAATTGTATCTCTTGCTCTCTATCAGCTTTATATTGCTCCAAGCTCAATGGAACTTGGCCTATTTACTCCCTAGATACTCTTAAGCACAATGGTTCACACAAAAGTGCCTTTTGGCCCAAAATCTGGCCTTCTAGACGTCATACGGGTATGATGTCTAACTTGTTAGAATGAATTTTTGTTTCCCTCCTAGGTGTCCCTTGATGTGTGCAGCATGCACAAGTGCTTATATCAAAGTTTGGATATCAAAATTGCACCTTACCACCACTTTTTCTCAAGAAATTTTCTAAAAAAAGTACAACTCTCTCAATACTTAGTTCAGATGCCCAAATGAGATGAAACTTGGTGTATGTGCTCTATAGAATATGTACACTAGGGTTGTCAAGTTAAATGTCCATTTTTGCTACCAAAACTACTCTTGAGAGATCATACGCGTATGATGTCTGCTGGGGAGATTTGGTCTAAAACTCAAGCACATGTTTTCCCAAGTCTTCAGCACTGCCCCCAAGGCACTCTTACACATTTTTAATGCAAAAATATGCACTAAATCACAAGTTTCTCATTTTTTTGTTTCCACACTCGGCTTTGGTCTTTTGAGGACCAAATGTTGGTCAAAACCTTAGTCCCAAGGTGAACTTAGCATATAACACCCCTCTAGAACACTTTGGTGTAGTCTGTTTTGTCAAATTTGATCTCCTACTAGGCCTTAAGACATCATACACGTATGATGTCTACATATGAAAAATTACAGATTTCTCATCCAAATCTCTTGCATATGTGTTCTTTTATTCCCACCCTCATGCAACCATGCATAAATGTCTACTGAAGCTTTTTTATTGCTCTAAACATTGACTTTTCAGAGATTACTTATGCAAGCAAGCTTACAAGCAAATAACATTGATGATGGATAGCTCTAGATCACAATCACATGTCCTATCTACAACTACTCCTACTCACCATGTGGGGTTTTTCAATTGTGGGTAGAAACACTTTACTTCCACACACGGTCTAGTAAGCACTTTCACACCACCACAACCAATCAAACACCAACAATCACCACTATACCAAACTAGCTAAAACTGTCTACCGCAAAAGACCCAGGTGAGACACACGCTCCCTAGAATATCTCTAAAACCTCAAGAGTCCTACCTAGAGTAAAATAATAAGGCTCTGGAAACGAGAGGAACCTTTTACCTCGTAGGACTAGTCTAAGGTCACCTACCTAGGGCTCTCATCCCCAGCAACGGCACCAATGTTGTCGGGCACATTCGCTGCTCGCAGTTGCTAGCAAAGTGAGACCTAGGCCAATAAACAAAATGTCAGCGAAGGACAGAGCTTGACCCGTACAGGTCTCGGAAACAAATAGATGGGTGTCAATCATCTACTTGACCTTATAAGGATGATCACTAACAAGGAAAACCAGCTCAAAACACACTATGTATGCGGGCAAGCTATTGTGTCTATGATGTCTATGCTCTTCGAAACAAGACCTAAAGTTATTGAATCATCACAAAACTCAAGGAATTACCTCTATACACCTAAAGAACACTACCGTAAAGGCTCTAAACCAACTCACTACCTGTAAACATTGGGTGCAGAAATCGCGTGTGAAGACATGCCAAAATTACATGTCACCAATTCTAGACGTTTTTGGGCCTAATGTGTAGTTCTACTCATCATGAATGCAATGCCATATAGAAATCTCTAATCGGATGCACGGTTAGAGAGAAAACTCGCCTAGAAGCTCGTGTGGGAGAGCTCTTTGCAAAGAGATCAAAATCGTGCAAGCTTAGCGTCGGCGCGTAGCTCTTGCTGTTGC
Organism: Adiantum capillus-veneris; assembly: GCF_014529385.1. NCBI lineage: Eukaryota > Viridiplantae > Streptophyta > Polypodiopsida > Polypodiales > Pteridaceae > Adiantum > Adiantum capillus-veneris. The sequence goes on along the minus strand of NC_140932.1, from coordinate 117,133,162 downwards.
TAACACAATGGTGAAGACACCTTTGCAATGTAGCATTCATAGCGCTCGTAGAAAGTAGAAGAAGATCACTCACTCTCTCACACAAAACTCATGGCACACTTAGTTGAGTTCAAAAGTTGATTAATTCAAAAGTTGTTCTTAGGGTTACAAAAATTGGCTTTTGTACCTCATCCTTGGAGGTTCTAACTTATCAGAATCATCTCCTACTTTCTCCCATGAGTTCGGCTAATCCACATATCAGTATATTACAATCTGGAAACTCAATCGAGTCCCAAAAAAAATTACATTGAGTTTGATGGAGTAAATAATACAACTTGGGCTTTTAGTGGTTAACAGTGGCTACCAACAAGATCAATGATAAGCAGGGCGTTTTGTATTTTATGACAAAATCTATACCTTTGCAAGGATAATAGAAATCTGTGGTTAATAGTGGCTACCAACAAGATCAGTGATAACCAGGGGCATTTTGTAGTCTATGGCAAAAGTGGTTAACAGTGGTTTCCTACATTCAGTGGTTAATAGTGGCTACCAACAAGATCAGTGATAAGTAGGGGCATTTTTTAGTTTATGGCAAAAGCTATACCTTTGAAAGGATAATAGCAATCTCTTTGCATCAAAGCCAAGTTAGCACTCATGTGCACATTATGGTTGGTTATGGTTGTCGCATCTAGGCCATATCAAGAGGAACCACGATTCATGCAAAACAAAAGGGCAAAGATACTTTATAATTAAAGTATAGTGCCCAAATTATAATCTTGAAACTTAACATGCAATGACTTCTTGATTAAACTTTTTCATCAATAGGGAAATTTACACTCCACATATCTACATATATATATATATATACACACACACACACACACACACACACACACACACACACACAAAAGAGGCAAACCTTGCATCCATTGTTGCTGAAATCATTTGCAACCACATTGGATTAAAGGAATACGCCCTCCCTTCCCACTTGCTAGCTAGCGGCACCCTCCCTTTCCCCTTGGATGCTCTCTCTTCAATCACCTCCCTCCACTCCTTTAATGAGAAGCTCATGTTGAATGTAACAGCATATAACTTCCCTCGTGGACCCCTTTCATAGCGTGTAGACCCACCTCTCCGTAATGGTGGCAGGGTCTACTCATTTATTGGATGTAGTACTAGCTGCACACTCAAGCAACTAAGGCATGCATATGGTTGTCAGCTCGGAGGTGATGGTGCCACTAGAAGTGCTTGCCCATATAAGTTCCCCCTCTAAATCTCCCCTATAAATTTCAAATACTACCTTTAAAGAATAAAAGATGATTTAAAATTGATGTTTTCACTTTACATGACGGTGCTACAAGTTGATTGGAAAACCTGAGTTTAGTGTAGTGTAAAAGTACAATTTACACCTTTATGTAGCAATGTACATGTCAAGATTAAGACCCTACCCAAAAAAAAGTGAAGGGGTTTTAGTATACAAATTTTCAAATCTAAAACTTTTGTTTGAAGGTTTTTGAAGCTTTTACAAAAAAAGTTTGTTTCCAATAGCGGTAGCCTATAATGCCTTAGTTATTCAGCTTGGAATGATCTCTTTTCTTGCTATCGTAGGCAACACTGACATCGAAGGTGATGGGATTATCACTCTTCATATTTAAAATTTCATGTTAGGTCTAGAATTTTAGCTTATCTTATACTAATAGGATGCAATGATGGCAAGCTTGCGCCACAAATGCATTTTTACTATTCTCTTTTGCTTTTTCGATATCCAAATCACATACAAACACTTGCTTCCCCCCTATCACATCCTTCACAAATGTAAATGATGATAGGATGAAAAAAAACAATAACTTTTAATGCAACATTGCAAGAAGCAAATTGTATCCCATCAAGCTATGAAGGACACAAAACAAGGCATACCAAGTGAGGGGGTATCTTGCACATACAAAGGCACCAAACAATCCAAGCATGAAGCCGTATAAGATGATGAGGGGGGAGGAGATGGTGAAAGAGATGCAACATGGAAGCTTCATGATGTTGCTGAAGAGCAACAAGATACCTTAAAAACATTGCAAGGTGAGCATAGGTTGGTCCTTGTAGCACTTCATGAGCTTCTATGAACAACTAGAAAGGATTGGCATGATTCAATCATCAGCACTGAAAGTAAGAAAATCAATCATGTTGTTTTATTAGTCAAGTAAATTCCTTTTCTATTATCAAAAAGTTGATGCATAAGTTCCTCTCTCTCTCTCTCTCTCTCTCTCTCTCTCTCTCTCAAAGGGGACCTTAACACCCTACATTGTTCTTTACAAATGAATACATAAAGCTATATAAATTTCCATTGAGAATTTTCTCTCACAATACTTTGAAATAATTGGCTTTGAAGATGTTTGTTTACCTAACTCTTTGTTCACCTATGTGTTGTGCTAGGTAGTGGACATATTTGATAACCATGTGTGTATGCATTGTAGGGAGCTCTTTTAATGGCATGGATAGGCTCTCTGGAAATATTTATCTACCTATCATTGTTTGAAAAAGAAAAGAGACATTCTTTCTCTCTTAATCACTTTGTACTAAGAAAAATAAAAGAGTGTTTCCATAATTGTTATGTAATCATAACTTGAACTTACATACAATGCAACCCCAAGTCATTAAAACACTCAAATTCTCATAGCTCTCCCCATTTCTATGCTACCCCACTCACTCTTTCCAAGATCCATTATGATGTCATAAAACTCTTTGAAATTTCTATGTTTGAGGGTCCAAAAACAGCATTGATGAGTTTCAACCATCCAATGTTCTTACTCTCTAATATATCTTTCTCTCTCTGTAAGAGAATGTGTGTGTGTGTGTGTGTGTGTGTGTGTGTGTGTGTGTGTGTGTGTGCACGTGCCTGTGCGTGTGCATGCGAGAGAGAGAGAGAGAGAGAGAGAGAGAGAGAGAGAGAGAGAGAGAGGAGGAGGAGGAGGAGGAGGCGCGGGGGGGGGGGCAAGGGAGTGCAAACTTGTAGAGCTTGCGTAATGAGAGATAGTGTTGTAACTTGTCAAGTGAAACCAAATCTAGTCAAATTTCACAAAATTTAAGGCTAAATGTTCTTACAAGAAGGAAATTTGAGTAGTGCCATAATTATCTCATCACCCTAACACACTAAAGTAAAGTAGGATATCCATAACATTCCAGAACATGAATGTTCATGCCAAGAAATCATTCTTTAAATCTAATACCCTGCCCTTTATCATCATCTCCATATCCTTACTAATAGTTTGATGATGAATGATGATTTGAGAGAGTGAAATTGAGTCATGACAACATTAATCATATTATTGTGATGGCTGAAGAGTTCAAACATCAAATTAAATAGTGAAGTTATGAAAACTTATAGCAATCCAAATTACCATATTTCCATCAATTGCTAAATCATGTTAATCTCTAAGAGATGATCTATTGAGCCCATCTTCACATCCGCACTTTGCACTTGAGTAGTGATCCAGCTTAGCTCCCACTCCCTTTGATATGAGACATAGTATTGGGGCATTTGGGAAGTGTTCTCCATTGTTGCACAATATATCCCTTGCATGTTTGGTAGGCTTAGCTTCATACCCTACTACAACTCGTAATCACTCATTCTCTTTGTTCTGGTAATCAAAAATCAATTTTGATTAGTGCATTGTGTTCCTTGTCTCTTGCTCTTGAATCTAGGTGTAATCATTCTCAGTTTTGTTGTGGTTTGCAACAAACTATTTGTGAGATAAATTCATAGATTTTTCTAGAATGGTTATTTTTTTATGTTTTGACCTTGGAAGAGTGTTTCTTAGCCATAGAGCTATCTTTTTGAATAGTTCTCATGTGTCTTTTGGACTTCCTCCTTCACTTCACTAGACTTAAAGTACATAGACTTTGACTCTTATGCTCACCTACACCAACATGAGTGACACAACATATAGATACTCAACTCTTCCAGCTTGAGCAGTACCTACAAAAGATAAGATGCTTAGACCACATAGAAAATTATGTGAAGCTTTGGGACTAACGCCTCGCTCATTTAGTGGCTTAGCTGCCCGAATCTGACTTTTATGCCATGTAATTTTAATGGCGACTTCGACGTACTTGTTCAAGGCCTAAAACCCAATTCCTAAGTTCTTGGAGATCTAGATCTCTTTCATTGTGTTTGTCTTTTAGTCCTAGCTCTCATGATGCCGATTTATAGCTTCCAAAGCTTGCCATATCTCTATGGCTGCTCTCTAGGCACTCACACACCCACAATAAAATAGGAGAGAGATGCAAATTTAGTTGAACTTCCAAGCTCTCTCTCTCTCTCTCTCTCTCTCTCTCTCTCTCTCTCTCTGAGGGTTTTGGTTGGAGCAAACCCCCTTTCTCTCTCTCGCTCTCTCTCTCTTCGCCTATCCAAAAATCTAATTCTTCATTGGTTTGAGGGGATAGCATGTAAGATGATTCAAAGAATCATACAAGATGCAAGACCACAACGTGATGGGCAAAAGGATTGCAATATTGTACAAAGCCACAAATTAGTGCCATATAGGATAGTGATATATTAATCATACCATTATGTGCAAGTTGGCATGATGGAATAAGACCATGACATAAATGTCATCTAGTATGCAAGAGTTCCTTTTTTAAACCACCAACCACTTCATGAGCGTAGCTCTTATCACAGTAGCCAAAAATCAATTTACAAATGAAACTATGATGATGTACTTCCTTCATTTGGCCAAAATGACGTAGCCTTTTTAGTTTTGGAAACATTATAAAGAACATCCTCTAGCTTGGCATTGTGTTTCATAGTGTGTATCCACCCCTTCCATCTTCCCAAGCACCTTCTTCACTGCACCAACACAACCTTGGCAATTCATGGCCAATTTCAATTCAATTGTCTGTGCCAAAGTTGCAATGTCCAGCTGCCTTATCTCTCCCTCCCTCCTTCTCTCTCTCTCTCTCTCTCTCTCTCTCTCTCTCTCTCTCTCTCTCTCTCTCTCTCTCTCTCTCTCTCTCTCACTCTCTCTCTCTCTCTCTCTCTCTCTCTCTCTCTCTCTCTCTCTCTCTCTCTCACGTGCACACACACACACACACAAATGTTGATTCTCATCAACCAAGGCAGAAAGGAGTTGAGGGCAGGGTTTCCTACATTCCAAAGGAGGAGGACAAAGATGAAGTCATGTGAGCTCGCAGTAGGTTATTCTTTCTTTCACCCGCCTCAAAGAGGTGCCCAATATTTCTACCACGATGGCCACCATTTCAGCAAGAATCTCACCTCCAAAGATAAGAGGGAAGAAGACCTCCTACACATGCACCAATGCTTGCTTCCCACATGTTTCCCAAGCTCCATCACCATCATTTGGCCACCCATCATTGATGCAGGCTTGGCATAGTCGTCGTCCCTCGCTGTAGTTTTGCGGTTGTTGCAACCATGAGGCACAAGAGGAGGAGGATGATGATCTCAAGATGATAATGACATGCTACAACAACCCTTTCTCTGTAGCTCCTTGGTCATACCCCTTTCTCTGTAGCTCCCTTGTCTACTGCTGCAACCATTCAGTATCGCACGGACTGGTTACAGCAATAGTCTTGGGAGGTATTGTAGCATGTGGCACCATAGGCAAAGTTTGCAGCTAGGGTAAATTTTTTGGGAAAAAATCGTAAAAATGATATGCATTGCCGCCATGTGTTGTTGAAAAATCAAATTTGGCCATATTTCCTGGTCTTCAAGCTCAAGAAATTATGCTTCCCACCATGGACTTGCAAGGGTTGCATGCACTGTTTGAAAAATATCATTTTCTCAAACATACAAAATTCCCTTCCTTGGATTTTGCAAGAGGAAATTCAAAAAAAATAAGGTTATTTTTTGGATTTTTAGAGTATTTTTCTTTATTTTGAGGTGGAATTTATTCCTTGCCATCAACCGGCATTTCTAAAATTGAGAACAACACAATATTAAGTTGAGATACATTTTTTTCCAACACTGGTTGCAGGACATGCAAGCCATGCTCTATAAAAGAGGCCCAAGATGCTGGGAGATGCTCAAATATAGCCAGTTTTGTGATGTCTTTTGCGAAGCACTATGGAGTGCTGGAAGTTTTGCCTATTTTTGCAAATTTTATGGGGATTGTTGTGCTTCAACAAGCCCCGTAACCATTGCACACAATCCATGGGACCGCAATGCTTTAGTGGTTCCAACCCCCATAGCTCCTGCAAAAACTGTTTGACGGGACGGGGCTCTTATAAAATTCTTTGATCCGGCTTACTCACAAAGGATAAGGAAATCACTCAGATTCTAGGTACTCTTGACTACTAATTGATTATGTTTTGCTCATTAATGCTTATTCCCTTGGTTGGGGTTTATCACCTGCTACTCTCAGACACCTATTTACACGTTGATGAATTGCTACCTATAGGAGAGTGAATGCTAGAGCCCTACGCTAATGGTACAGACCACTATAGAGCACTATGTTGTATGCACTTGGGAGTCAGTTTAGGTTGGGAAAGTGCCCTTGGAAGAATTTTGGAGACTGTATATAGAAATGTATATCAAGTAGATAACACGGGTGGATAGTGCTAGAATAGTATACATAGGTGCCTTCGGCTTGCCGCAAGTGTTGACGGCTCTACCATAATAGTCCCACACTCACGCGAAATGGTTTTGTCGATACTTGCAACAAGCCGGAGTCTTTTTTTTTGTTCCATGACTGAAGGGATTGGGATTGGATTAGTTTTCAACATATGAAACACCCCACTTACACTAAGATGCAATTCTCTTCAAGCACCTTGGCCTTTAACACTAGAATGGTAAACAGGACACTTTTATGTCCTTGGACACTTTTGTGTCCTGTTAAGTGACCATTTTGCTTGAATTATTTGAAGAGTATGAAAATGAATTTCTAGGTGCTATATATCCACAAAGTTGCCTTATGAGCTAAAAAAAACTTAGCATTTTTTTTTCAGTATCGATCTCACCATTAACCTTACTCTTGCACAACATCTTTGAACCTAAACTGTGTGAAAAAACGGGTCCTGTTTTTGGCTTTTTTTCAATTTTTGGCAACTATACCACTCTAAACTTCATGTTTGTGAGGTTTAGATGGCTAGAGGTTAGGCCTTCATAGTTCTCAACATGTTTTGATGCTTGTAGGAGAGCTAAGTGTTAAAATTGAAAGTTATGACCAATTTACAAGAATTGCATAATCCTGATTTTTGGCCAAAATTAGCACTTTTATGATTTTTTTGGTGGCTTTCTTGATATCCAAATTCAATTTTGATTGTGTAAGTGTAATGTATAACATAAAGCTAATCTTCCTTGAGTTTTGGGGGACCTAATATGCTATATAGCATAGTATATGATGATGGTTGAGTTTTTTGATTGCTGAAGAATACGATACATTTTAGAGTAGCAAGTATAACTTTCTCAATATTGCTAGTTTCTTATGCCAATTGTGTGTATTTTGTAGGTAGTAACCATATCTCATCATAGACTACAAACTTGGCAAGATATTGAGTAGTTTCTATGGGTTTCTAGAGGTCATAATGCTAAACCCAGTTTTTTCATGTTTGCTGTATTTAGCACTTTATCATTGTCCCCAAGGTTCCAATTGTAAGAGATCCATTATCCTTTTGACATGCTCCATGGATCCTTTTGAATCCATAGGCCCAAAGGGAACTAAGAAAACATGTATATAGTATTTGTATTGAGCGTGACTATAGAAACTTTGATGATAGGTCCGCAGAATCGCAAAGATGCAACTTTTTTGTACCTATTTTTTTTTCCCAAAAAAACATTAGTGAGGTAAAAGCAACCATATGTTTTGGTCACCAACCCATTGAAGTTAACGGGGCATTTTATCTCATGTCCTACATTCCACTCTTATTTATATGCAATCAACCGTAAGAAATTGTTGTTTTGGGCAAAATGCACTGGTCCATCAACTTTGGAGGCTTGTAGTGACCAAGGGATGAGAAAATTTACAAGTTTCTCATTTTTTCCATATGTAGTAGTTATTGAACTATAAGCTCATGAAAGGATTTTTTGAAATGAGTGGATCTACTATGGTTTTGGAAATTTTTCCCAAAACCCTGAAAGGACACTTTTATGTCCTGTTAGGTTACCATTCTAGTGTTAAACGTAGAGCCAAACCAATTTGTGTTCTCCTAGGGAATTGCATATTTGTTCAAACACTTCTATATGATTCCACACATCCCCGTCTCCACTAAATTTTTGTGTGAGCTTGGCTATTTGTACTACCTTACTACTAAGCTCTCTATCAGGCATGTTACGCATATTTTTAGCAATGGATTGACCAATAGCTTGAGCAAATGTTTCCACGTCACCTAAGTGAGGAGGCATTGTGGGTAAAGGTGCTCTTGGAATTACATGTGGAGTAGGTATTGGCATTGGGCTTGGCTTTATGCAGCCCTTGGGTTCCAAGTTGGGTACGATGTTGTAGCATGTGGTGGCCCAAAGTTCATATGTGTGGCCCTAGGCATAGAAAACATCGGATGTGACATGCTAACGCTAGCCGGTATGGTGCCATTGGAATAAGAGCTTGGATGTTGTGGTTGTGGAGCATAAGTTGTTGAAACAATGGGAGGATTAGGAGCTATATGAGTACAAGGACCTATAGGTACATATGATTGATACACACTTGTAGATACTGTTGCAGGTATTGGGCTATCATGTAGTGGCGCTTTACTAACAAATGATGTCCATGGCATGTTTCTCGGCATGCCCATCACTGGGGTAGGCATGGTATCCGTGGTGTCATCAAGAGAAAGATGAGCTAGACTTGGAAAGGTAAAGCTATCACTTGTGGGCTCAGATTGTACTGAGAGCCCTGGAAAAACAACACATGGAGGATCCATCTGGCTTACCAAAGGAGTTTCCATTTGCAATAGAGTTGGTTGCTTAGCCTTCCCTGTATCCAAGAATCTCATGAGACCCGTTGAAGGCATGTGGATCCCTTTGTTCTGTCTCACTAGCTCAATAACCCTATAAATGACATCACAAACTCTTTGTTGTTGATCCTCTACACTAGTAGCACCCGTTGTAGATTTTAGGACATCTAACCAACCCACGTGATAGGTGTGACCTGTGTATAGGCTGGTTAGAGTCTCCGTTTGTAGTTCATACTCCCATTTCTCATTTAAAAACACTCCATCTAGGATTGAGGTGCTCGGGGTGTCCTTTGAACTAGATGCCATGTGGCTCTCTATGGATTGACCCTTAGTGGTTGCTAATTCAGGAGCATTCAATTGCTTGCCTAGCATGGATGTACACATAAGGGTTTTTGTTTTTAGCTCTCTCTATTGCTCTGCCTTGCGTAGCTCTCAATTTCCTTTTCCCTAGCCGCAATAATATATCGCTCAACCTCTTGCACTTCGACAAGGATTCTACCATCAGGTAATATAACCTCGGAGGGGAATAGCTCTAAAGAGTCAGGGGGTGCAGTGAATGGAGTATTCACATGCACACTCTTCGGGAGCATGGGGTCTACATTGGTCATGAATGGAGAATTTACTTCCCCACCCCCTTCATTCACATCGCTAGCTCCATGTTCAGAGTGAGTGGCTCTACTAAAAGTTTCCTTCAAGCGGCTAAGCACGCTCGGCCCGGACCGTGGACCCATGGCATGCACGTCTTGGCTTGAACTATTGGGACTAGGCATCAGGTAACCTTCCATGATGTCGTAGTCAAAGGAAGAGTCACTAGACGCAATATGTGGGTCCTGAGTGGTACTACCTTGGGTTCCTTCTAAGGGCCTAGAGCCTAATGTAGAGGAATAATGAGTGCACACGTAAATGGAGGCACTCTCTATGTGATCATCCTCTAGTACACAACCAGAGCGTAGGTGCATGTGACCTCAACACTCTAGAAGCGTTGTTGAGTACTCATGAAGGCCGCTCACCTAGTTTTTTTGGCTTTTGCAACCCAAATTTACCCGCAAGTTTAAAGTTTTTTTTTCGGTCTCAGATTTCTGAGCTATATTGGTACTGTAATGGTACTGGTACTATACTCGTTCTGGTACTTTTTTCCATTGTTTTTTTTTCCTTACAAAGATGGGTTATTGGAATTGTACTGGTATCCTCCTATATTGCTACTGGTCAGACCTATACTGGATTGCTATACTGGTACTTCTGGTACTAGTGTTGGTATTGGCATTGATCTTGAATTTTCACTAACAGTATTGGTATTGGTATTGCTAGATATTGATACGGTACTGGCACACACACTCAACCAACTCACTGGTACTGGTACTGGTACTGGTACTGGCACTAGTATACTGGCAGTATTGTACTGGTACTAGTAGCTTTCCATGTCTCTTTTTTGTCTCGGATATTTGAGTTAGTATTGTATTGTACTGGTATCGACACTACTGGTATTGATATTGCTATACTCCTATAGCGCTATACTAATATATTGGTACTGGTACTAAGGGTACTGGCACTGGTACTCACAGACTAACTCAACCATCTCAGTGGTCTAACACAGCCTACTGCGCACACAAACTTTATTGGTACTGGTATATTGTAGTTGGTACAATTATACTGCTATAGCCAACTGCACACACACAGATTAGCATTGGTACTAGCAATGGTACACATTGGTATTGGTACTAGATGAGTACTCACAAACAGCTAATAACTCAAAAAACTCATTAGTCGTGGTACTACTGAAGGGCACACACCGGGCATTGGTACTGGTACTGGACACACACTATACTGGTGGTCTCAGATTTCAGCATTGTACTCATACTGGTCATTCACAGACGTTAAGCTCAACAAGCTCACTGTCTAACATAGCCAACTACGCACACACTGACTTTACTGGTAGTGGTACACACCCTGGTACTGGTACTGGACTCAGATTTTCAGTGTTGCATTGGTACTGGTCAGTTTAAAGTTTTGTGTTTTATTCTTTGGTTTATTGGTACCGGTATACTAGTATATTGATACTGGTATACTATAGTTAGAAATGGACATGTCACCCATGGGCCCTCCCTTTTGTGTTTGTGTGTGTGAGAGTTTAAATTGTCATTCTAATTCTACAAATTACCCCCTCCCATGGATGATGAAGGCCCCCTCTAGTATACTTTTGTGGACAATGTCTTTATGGAATTAAATCTAGACTCGTACTTCCAAGAATTTCATGTGAGAGTCACGTGAAGCTTAGAGTTGGGGAGTAAATGGGTCATCAATTTGTAGAGCCCAACGGTGGGTTACAAATTTAAGGCCAGAAAGCAAGGAACACAATAATGGTGAGGGAAAAGGGATTTTAGATGCTAGGGCTCAGTGTTCGGGAAAAATCGTTTTTCCAAACCTACAAAATTCCTTTTCTTGAATTTGCCAAGAGGAAATTTTAGAAAAGTAGATTTATTTTTTAGGTTTTTACACGATTTTTCTCTATGTTGAAACGAAATTTCTCTTTTTCCCCTTGCTCTCAACCGATATTTATGAAATTGAAAACGGCACGATATTCCAGCTAAGACATATTTTTCCCAAACATTGCTTGGGTTTTTTGTGTCAAGCATCCATGCTCATCATTTCCAAGATTTCAAACTTCTTTTGGAAATTTTTAAAGGGACAAATTATGAAAATACCCTTGTCTATTATGAAAATGCCCAAAATACCCTTGTATCAATCTTGTAGTAATTGCTCCATTTTCAAATAGTTCGTTGATTTCATATACAGGTCTGTCTTGAAGTACATTACACAAGCAATTTCACCAATTGGCTAACAAATAGTGGCATTTATGCCTACAAATAATGATTTTTTTCATCTCATGAACCCACAATATCATCAAGTATCCCATTTCAATCACATTTCCACATACCAAGTGTTTTTTGGAATTTTTGAGATTTCAATCGTATTAAAGAATTTTTACAAATTTTAGGGGCATTTTGCATCTTCCATTTTAAAAATTTTGCCCAACCATGATATAGTTACCGCACATTGAGGCACTCTTTGAGTTAACAACATTTAACTTGTGAGCCCCCAAGCCCCCCCCCCCCCCCCCCCCCCCCCTCGCGCCCCCCGCGCGAGAAATGATAAATGGAGTTGAAAAGTAAATTGAGTTTTAAGGTTTGAATATGGTCATAATGTTTGAGAAATGAAAAATGTTCATTATTTTTTGGGGTGTATGTATTAATTTAATTCAGCTATGAGTTTTGTAGTTAAATTAATATAGATTTTGATAAAATAGTGAGTTTTATATAAGTTTAATACTTTTCTTCATTGCTTCTTCCATTGAAAATACTTACCCTACAAAGCAATATCGAGGAATGCATAGACAAAAATTGAAGTTCTCTCAAAATGAGGTGAGCTTTGATCTTCAACACATGCGGATTGTGCATAGCATTGGACATACTTGCTATGAGCCTTGGATAGCCATCTTTCCATTTTTCAATGGAGGAGGCAATGAAGAAATGATGGGCAGTTTACCTTTCGATAAAGGTACCTTCAACGTAATTGTGTGAAGAAGGAGAAAGGTGGTGCAGGTTTAACTAAAGGTACGGTCTCAAAGTTGAATCAAGGAGAGTAAACTCAAGTCATGGCTTTCATGAACAATGTGCCAAACAACAAAGCCGCTTTAGTACACACAATGGCCTATGCCCATTAGCTCGGTGTTGTTCATTGTGACCTACATCCTTTCAATGTTATGTTGGATTTTACAGATCCATGAGTTGGCATCATTGATTGAGGTTTAGCCATGAGGCCTACATCAAAGAGGCGATACACTTAATTGTTATCAAAGCAAATCCCTATCCAAGAGATTGTGAAAGCTAGGTATCTTTTACACGAAAAGAACAGAAAGTCATTCGAAGAATTGTATGAAGACTTAACCCGCATGTAGCTGAATAGAAAGAAATGCCTACGGCCATTGGTGGAAATGTTGCCAACCTTTTTATTAAATTAAATGCTTTTTTAACATAGCAAGATGTTTGTCATCAAAGATGTAACTTTCTTTTAGACTAGATTGAACATCTTAAATAGTTTGCTTCGATCAATGTATCACAAGTACCTTTATTTTGTAAGATTAGGTTTGTATATCTTGAATGTGTCTTTTATGGTCATCAGATGAAAGAGCATCATGATATAAAAGCACCATTTGAGTGACAATTTCTTTGCACTTCTTTGCATATTTCCTTGAAGAGCTCAATGTATTGAGTTGTAACAAGCGGATCACATTGATATTTATGTTATCAATAACCATTTGAAGGCTGCCATGGACCTTTGCAAATGGCTTTTCTTAGGAATGTATCTAGGTTTGAGGCCAGGTATACTAAACTTTTTTGTCAAAAACGAGAAATCAACATGGCATCATAGATTACATTGATTCCTTATGAAACACACATTCTCATTTGGTACATCTCGACCCTATGTGTGATGAGGATGTGCTTGATCCACATAATAATTTGATGGGGGTGGTGAATAATTTGACTCACATGGCAGTTATGTATATCGAAGGCCTAGTGGAAGCATTGTCAAATCATTTCAAGGTTTCTTTTAATCTCTTCCAAGTACTTTAGCCCGGAAGATTATGATCAAAATTTACAAAAATTAGACTTTTTTACGATAAGGTGGTTAGATGTATTGTGCAAAAATTTTGGAGTAGGATCCAATTCTTTCATTAATAAAAGAGAATGCAAAGGAGAATGTAGATCTTTTGTCACGCACATTCTTAATCGCTTTAAAGGTAAAAGTATGTATGCAACTTGACAAGATTTTTGCAACCATGAAGAATGGGTGGTATCCTTTCCATGGACTAAAAAATTATAGAGCTATGCTTTTACTTCCATCTTCATCAGTTGCATGTGAAAGAGACCGCTCAAAAGTGAACAAGTCCCCTAATAGATTGATGCTTGAATCATTGGGTTTAGCAATGTTAGTTGGACTCAATACTCCAAAGGCTTCATGTCCTCAAGATTTATTGTGGAAAGAATCCTTTTGAGATGTGGAAATCTATGAAAAATCAAAGGATAGCAAGCTTGGACACAATCTGATTGTTGCCCTAGTGTTCTATTTATTCCCTTGGATATTTAAGCGTACATATATTAGTTGGTATCAAACTCCCTTTTGCATTAAATTGGTATTGAATGAACCTTTTTACCTTCGTTCAAGTTTCAAAGCAGTATTTATTCTCCGATTTCCTACTTTGATCGTACATTGTCATTGATATGGTGTGTTCTATTATTTTGTAATTGTTTGGAATTTGTCAAGTTTGTGGACCGTGGTTTGAAGAGCATATAATTCAACTATTCAATGTTATCAAATTTATACAAGCATGGTTCAAATTTTTTATTCGTCGAAGAGCATTACATAAGTGGAATATTAATGTATTACCAAAAGAAGTTTTAACGTGTGTAGTATATTCTTTTTGGTATTTTGATATAGATGGTTGCAAATTTTTCTCTGTAATCATTGGAAAGCCAATTATAAACTTTTCCCTTCAATCAGAAGGGAATAAGGTGAACATGCATGTCATCAGACACTTTAGGTTGCATTTCAAATCCCAACAATAGCTTTACTAGAAGGAATGTTTGGACTAATAAAAATTATGACTCTTCTTGGCGGGTTTTGGATGCTAGATTATTGAACTTCAGTTAATCTATGTCTGCTGGCCCGCAATCTCTCTCCCGTTCTCCCCCCCACCATTCATAATACTCACCGACCAGTAAGTGGTGCGACCAACCTTTTCTTCCACTTTTTTAAGATACATTCTACACTCTATTGTCCTCATTTGGTAAACCATTGGGTTTCAAAATCTTAAATGCTCTGGCTCTGCGAACGCCCACATTTATTGAGGCATGCATACATCTAAAAGAGCAGCCTAAACCTTACAAATATGCACTATGGCAGTGCTACCTAAACCAACCACTTTGTACTTCTGCTGCCTGAACCCACTAAGCTGTACTGCCATTGTGCTGTTCTAACTGGCCTATCTACACTGGTGATGCCTAAATTGGCGAGTATCATGAAAGGATTGACAACAAGAATTCACACCCTCCTCTCAAATAGCAAAATACCAATTCATGACGAGGACTCCAAAACCGACGCATCACTGCAATTTTTGGCATGATTGTTATTGACAAAACCTTCATCAAACACTTGACATGATTCTCACATCACTATCCAAAATAGGCACCAATAGTGGTGTTCCTACGAACCTACATAACTCAACCGATTTGGACATTGATAACCTACTGTGGACAAAAGAGAAACAGAATAAATTAATTCCAAGTTTACAAATCCTTAATCCCATGCTTACAGTGTCAAAATTGAGCAGTCGTACATTTGCTACCGCTAGATAGAAGTCTGTTCAACCCTTGGCCAACATGAACACCTTCCTGCCCTTCTTATGCAGGCTACATAAGCCAACCCTTCACAATATGTCTCAATTACAAAAGAATCTGATGATTATTGCCACTGCTTCATGTTGCTAGCTCACACCAGGGCCTCAAGATGGAATGCACATGTTTGTAACACGAAGGAGCCTAGCAACAATTGCTAGAAATTGGCAATGAGATGGACAATTCACAGTGTTTGCAATTGTATACGAGATGCTTGTCACACCCCGTACATCTAGGATGCTTAAAGACATCACCACACATCTCGAAGGTATCTTCCCTCAGTCTGAAGTTGCTTCACTATGGCTTCGGCCTTTGTGCTGTCAACAGAATCCTGCAAACGCAAATCCAGTATATTAAGGGCAGAGAGAGAGAGAGAGAGAGAGAGAGAGAGAGAGAGAGAGAGCTTTATTAACATCTTCTAGGGGCAGAAGTCGGCCTATGAGGCAGAACCATGTGCATGTGTGTGCGTGTGTGTGTGTGTGTGTGTCCTCTCAGTATCCAGACAAAAAGATATAAGTGCTGAAAATAAACATGCTAAAAAATAACACAGACAAGGGGATGTGTACACGTGTGAGGGTTGAGCGGGAAGACAAACTCTAACAGATGTGAAACTATATGTGCAGGGGAGTACAACCATGGTATGCAAAAGACTAGCCAACTCCATCCAGTACCAAACAGGGAGTATAATGCAGCATGCATAGGTGCACCCGGGGAGGGGGGGGGGGTTTCGCAGATTTCAAAATGCACTAGCTAAGAAATGCTCAGAGATAGGCCAACTAGGGAAGGCACATGTTATACAAAATGTGGGTTTGCAGAAAACCACCTGCCTATGTAGAAATAAAAAACGACAGACACCCACTAACCTGTTCTTGGATGATTGTGTGTAGAGTCCTGTGCACATCCCTTGCCATGCCTTTGGCATCCCCACAAACATAAAGGTAACCTCCACCGGATAACATCTCCCAAACAGTGGAAGCCTGTGAGATGGAATATTCCCCAACACATGGTAAATGGTGGGCTGACAATGCAACCAATATCCAAATCCACAGAAACAAACCCAAGCCTAGCATACCTGTCCGACCATCTTATGCTGGACATACTCCTTTGTTGGCCCTTCTCTGGAAAAGGCAACAGAGAGTCCAGAGATTACACCATTCTCAAAGAATCCATTGAGCTCATCTTCATAGATATAATCCTGAAAATCCATTGCCGGGAAGAATGAGAATCTTGAATATACACCAGTCCATAAAAGCCAAAATCCTTGTCAAAATTGTAGAATGGCCCTTCCGCAGCAACTATGAGACACATCCCCAGACACATCACATATGGAACTTGCGGTAACTCATAGCACATATAGCCAAAAGCCCTGCTACTACAAATTCTTTTGCAAACATTTTGGCCATACTTTGCTGGCCAAAATGAATTCATAGGTCTAAAGCACGAACAGCACGTTATTCCAACACAAATGAGAACAAAGGGAAGCCTAGCAACCTTTTGATAACATTAGAGTCGACAATTCCCTCCCTTCAACCGCTCCATATAAACCAAAATATTAACAAAACTCAATGTCAATCATCGACCTAACCTACATAGTTTTCCCTCCTTCCGCGTGCTTACCACACAGGATCTGAACAATCATTGTAATTGTAACATTTAACACAATGCTAGAAATAAGCTTTCTTCACAAAACTTGAAAAGGCTATAGATGGAAAATTTTGAGGTAAACTGACTATATTTAAAGGTTTTTACAGTACATTTCTCTAAATTTTGTAGCATTTCTCACCTTCAAATTTAAAATTTAGAGGTAAATCAAACTTTCTAGGTATATAGATTTCAAATCTATAGGTAGGATTAAACTAAACTTCGGTTTTTTCAAGCACTTATTTAACATTACAACCACACCTACTCTACAATAAAACAGGAACACAGGAAGCTCACCAATTTCCGGTTTCGGCAACCAAAGAACAGCAATGCAGGTCCCAATGTTTGACCTGACTCCTTCAAGTATGCCCTTTCCTGGTGTGTGTGTGTGTGTGTGTGTGAGAGACAGAGAGAGAGAGAGAGAGAGAAGAAGAAGAAGAAGAAGAAGAAGAGAAATATTCTTAACCATTAGACCAGCTTCAAGACAGAGATCCACCACTAGCAAACACAAAGGATGACCTTACTTACCTGCAAGAAACCCCTGAATGGGGCCAGACCAGTACCAGGACCCACCATAATAATTGGAACAGTGGGATCCGCTGGTAATTTGAAGTTGGACTGCCTAACAAAGATCGGTGCCCAGCTGCATTTACTTCCAACCTCAGTCACTGGCAAAGAGTTCTGAAGGCAAACATAGAGGGAGACAAAATTTAACACATTAACAATGACACCAGACAAAAAGCTTCAAAACTAGCCTTAATGAGATAAGTCTGGAACTAACAATAAATAGACGCTTTACGTACTCACCACTGTGGACATAACTAACAAAGATAACAATTTCCCATTAAAGCCACACAATGCTCTCCAAGTGTCACATACCTTCATCCAAGTTGAGCAAACACCTCTGTGGAAGCGACCAGTTGGACTAACCCCATAAACAAGTGAGCAGGTAACATGAATTCTATCGGGTGCAAATCTGTGAGTAAACATGGAATCACCACAACACGCATTAGAGATGAACGGGTCGCACATCATACATCATTAATCTGCAAAAATGTGCCAGAAGTCCAAGAACAGACAGACTTAGAAATTTAGAAAGAAGGCTTACCTTGGAGATGATGAAATTGAATAGTAGCGAGCTTGAAGGCGAGGAGCAACGGCAGCAAAAAAGACACCTAGAGGTGGCCTGGCTGAAGGGAATTCTATCATAACTTCCAAAAGACTTCTTTGGTTTGCAGTAATCCACTGTTGGTATTCGTCCTGTTCATGATTCATCTACCTCAGGTGAGAATGATGTCCTTCTAATGTATTGAAGAAAAAATAAAATTCTAGAAATGATGGGTAACAGATGAGAAGAGAATATCTTTGATAAAACAATCATGCAGCTAATCCAAATCAACAAGGCAAGCTACCAAGGCTAAAATACCGCATACAACCCAAGATTTTGGTAAGAGACAAGAAAATTCCTCTGGAGTTTGATCCTAAGGCATCAGTAAGCCAATAAAGAGCAAACTTCTTTACAACCAGCAGTTTCCTGCAGAAATATAAAATGCAGAAAAGACACAATTTCCAGACCTTGCCAAGCGGTGAGGCCAAAAATTTCAACCTGTCACGTTCAGTAGCATCAGAGGTATGGGCCGCCAATGCTGCTAATGCAGCCTGCACACATTTCGAAACCACTAAGCACCAGGGAGCAACAGAGAGCATGTCATAACAATATTAGGCACACAAGAAAGATAAAACGCTTCCTGTTTCCTCTTACCTTTCTTGGGGGAGTAATCAGGTCAGCATATCGAGCAAGTGCAGTTCTCAAATCGCATGGCCCTGGGAATGGTGGCACAAGTGAGCCCCCTCCACCAAGGGGAGACCCATCCTCATCATCTGCATGCAGTGTGAATCTCGTGTCCAGACAATACCCAAGTAGCTTTGCAGCCTCTTCAACGTTCTCTGGCAGGTTCTCAGGATATACTCCGACATGGTCTCCTGTCCCATACCTGCATAGAATGAAACTTACTCCCATGCTTTCAAGAGCAAAGTTGCACTCACATCAATAACCAGTCTTCATACGCACATTAAGCCAGTGTTACGTATG
Organism: Adiantum capillus-veneris; assembly: GCF_014529385.1. Taxonomy (NCBI): domain Eukaryota; kingdom Viridiplantae; phylum Streptophyta; class Polypodiopsida; order Polypodiales; family Pteridaceae; genus Adiantum; species Adiantum capillus-veneris. The sequence continues at coordinate 117,114,100 of NC_140932.1, read as the reverse complement.
TCAAACTCCAAATGAATACACGATCTGTCAGACTCAGGTGTATGCAACTCCCTTCGCACAGCCACATTGGCCCTGCTCATACAAATAGGTAAACCACTATCAGCAACTTACTACTTTAAACTACAAACAAAGAGCTCAAAACTTGTATGAAGCCTGGTTCATAGTACATGGAAATGTAATAACCTGCATGGATGGTTGACATCATGCATGGCATGACCATTCACCTTGGGATCATACATCTCCTCCACCACTTTGGTTTCGTTGTCATGAATGACTACACGGTACTCAAGGATAGCCGCTGTGTAGGGCGTCGTAACTGCTGGGGTGGCATCATTGGCATCAATCAACAAAGGATCCAAAGCAGCCCACAACTGCTCTCTCCTGGTATCAGAACACTTGACCATTACTCAAGAGCTGGTGGAGCGTGAATACGTGCCTAAAAAGACTCACAAACCCTTACCAGGCAGCAAAATCATCTTCAATACATTGATCGTCATCGCCCAGTCCACAAGGAACTAATTGCTTGGCACCTGTAATAGCCCCATAAATGATTTAACCAATGTACAAAACCCGCACACCTAGTTGAAGGAGCAGGAAATTTGCATGCTTACCTTGGTCTAGCAGAGCCTGGTCCACTTTCTTTGCCACCTACAGATAACAGCACACAATCAAGTCTACTCTTTAATCCACTGCAGCGAAGCAAAGCCGCTTACTGCAGCATACATCATAACCAATGCACCCTTCTAACCTCATTGAAGTGTTCATATTGCCTATTGCCAAGGCCAAAGACACCATAGTTCAAGCCCGAAAGCCAGTCTCCTCGGCTCTCTTTCCCCTGAGATGGTAAAAAACGATATCACCTCTCACAGATCAGACTAAAACACAGTAGACTGAGTGGAGAAAACATGCATACCTCCACAAACCACTTGTAAAATCGTGCTGCATTGTCAGTAGGCTCACCATCACCATATCTGCGGTGAATAGAAAACGGTAAGATGATAGTTCTGGTCAACTAAAGAAGCACATAGAACAGCAAAAAGCACATGCACCTACGTAGCAAGTGTGAAAAGAACCAATTTTTCCTTCTTGAGCCTCTCTTCATATTCATCGTCATCTGCACCATATTCATCCTGTAGACAAACCCAATTGGTCCTTGTATCATTTATCCCGTAATTGCCCGCATTCACACACAACAAAGCGACAATAAGCAAGCTCAAATTGAGTCAAAACAATACTGGTGAGATAGTACTCGGCTGATGATCAAAACCTCGACACCTAGGAGAGAATGGATAGATTCAGTACTTAACCAATGGCCAAAAAGCCGCAAGTGACCCCAAATTATATTGCCACAGTGTGTCATAGAAACACTCATAAATTTTCTGGTTTAAAGGCCCCAAGTGTCTTGGACAATAGATCTTTTTGGTCCCATTAAAACTTCCCTACATTAAGGCTCTCCATCCTGGAAACACATGCACAAGTGCCACATCACTTACACTGACATATTCAAAAGTCACAGTAAGAACTAAGTCTCTAAACTCTTAAGCCTCTAGTGTGGCCCTTACAGCACATGGGTTGTTCCAAACTCCCTTCCACCCCTCCCCAAGGGTGCAAACTCCTGCATAGGTCACACACACACACACACGAACAAACTCCTGCATCTATCAAGAGGCCTTGATCTCTTTGAGTCATCTTTCACCATTGACTTAAGAGAGCTTTGACAACACTCATTAACCAGTCCCCTCAGATGTAGAGCTGAACTGCAGCTCTGTCTGAGGCCTGTCCTCTAGCCAAAAGAAAAAAAAACTTAACTGTGGCACAAGCCAGTGGTCCATTGAAAATTTTATTTCTCTGTGGACTACCCTTCCACAGAAGGTTTGGTCACATGCCACAATAACACCACAAAAAATGTCATCAATTCCTATTGTAGAATTATTTTCATCTTTAAAAAGATTTTAATTAACGAGTGTTTAATTAACGAGTGCAACATGAAGATTCACTCTCAGCAGACGACGTATTACTTTGCAGTAAGGATGATCATAGGATAACAAACAAAGGTAATCCAGGACAAGAGCCTCACCAAATCCACCACCTTGAAGATCACTCTTTTATCATATCGAACTTTTGCTTCTTCTGCTAGTGCCTGAGGAAGTGTCATTGAATTAGCTCGCAGAAAAATCCAATTCCAACATTAAAACAAACAATTATAAAATGTAAACCAAAGGAAAATTTGTCAAATGGCAAATCCAAAGATCATACACAACCTGTGGGACTGCAGGGGCCATAGCAAACAAAGGCGTGCCTATGAAAGGATGAAACACCATAACATGCAGTAGACTTTGAAAACCATGCTTTTCAACAATGTGACCATCATTTTTTCAACGACCATTGCAAAACTCACATCTAACAGAGCATCACATCAGCACAACCATGCATACGAGAATTTTAAGTGTAGATAAAGTATGGCAGCATACCTTCGCAAAACCCTCCGCAGTGCCAGTTTGAGTTCCAAAAAATACGGTCACCTTTTTCTGTGTCAAATCCTCTACTTCTGGCTCAGGCACCTGCACAGCAAGCTTCCTAGGAGCAACTTGCTCTACTTCTTTCTTCTTTTCACCCCCTGTGAGACGCCATAGTAAAAGTGCAGCTGCAGCAAGAAAAATCGCCGCTAAGCCTGGTAAAAACAGGGGGTTCTCTGTGATGGGTATGGGCACAGCTTGAGTCATCGCTATGGAAACTTTGTACTCAGATCGATGTGGGAAAACCCGCTGATAGAATTACTCTTTGAAGGGTTCAGAATCCCCTCACAGAAGAACGCAGAGACAGAAATGACGATAGCACAAATGCACAGGTAAGATCTGCAGAAAGCAGAGATGGCGATCTGCCAATAATTGATGGAGAGAGAAAAGCGGTTGCGCTTGATTTGGAGTGCAAGCTGCTGGCCTGATGGAAGTGCTTTCTGATGGGCGAATTTGAAGGACAAGGCAAGCCAGCAGCAAGCAAAAGGTCCACGCTAAGGAAGACTCGTCGTCGTAGAAGCTTGTCGGCTATGGCGGGCAGCGAGGGACAGGAGGGGGAGGAAGAGGACGACTGAGTATTTAGAGGGGGTCAAAATGCGTGTCCACCAATCGCGACCGACTATAGACGGTCACCTTCACGAGAGCAAGGCTGCAAGAGTGTGTTTTTAACATAGGCCTATATATAAATACGCCCCGCGTTTGTGGCAGAGACTCTCCGAACAGGCTGTAGCCGGCTGCAGCTTGTGTTAGGCAGTTCCCGACCGCCTACAGCCCATTGCCCCATTTGACATGCCCACTGCTCACCGGCTGACCAAGTCCATTAGTGACGTGGCACTTTCTGATTGGTCGAATGTGGTGCTTACGCTAGCGTTATTACATCACAAGAGTTACATCATAGCTGTGCTAAATTTTTTGATTTAATTTTCTGGTTAGAATTCCAAGATAGAGCAAGGTCCACGTGCCAATCTGTTCCTTTTGAAGGTTTTTATTGTGCTAGTTCCAACTTCTCTTTAGGTATACTGGTACCTCACGGCTCGCCCAGCCTCAGACCCAGTTGTTCACGAACTGCACATTCATCACACCAAATAGCTTTTCACAAGTATCTATAAATTCTCACCTCCTCAGGACTAAGGCCCCTCTCACACTAGGACGGGGTGTGTGAGGCCATGCTGAGATGGCAGCGCCCCGTTCGCCATGAAAAAGTGAAAAGGTGGCGGCGAGCACTTGTTAGAGGGGCGGGCAAGAGAGGCCGGCCAACTTTCCATGGAAGCGGCACACTGCAAAAAGCGTGCGCACGAGTGAAGTTCACTGGGTTTGAGCTTTGTCCGTCAGCCCCAAATACGGATGCCTAACCACTTGGCTAAAAGCCAATTTGCTTGCAGAGAAAGACATTACTTTGCTAATATTTTAAGAGCAACCTAATGTCACTGTCTTTGCGTGGTCTCCTTCCAAAAAGGTGTGTGGCCGCCTGTCTCAATGTGACAGGGGCCTAAGTAACACCCATATTTAAGAGGGGGGGCAATGGGATCAAAGGTGGAGAAGCTCGCGCGTGAAAGCAGAGGAGATCACAGCCACAACAGTCAAATCAAAAACTAAACCTGGACGAGCACTAAACCTGGACAGCCTGGAAAATGCATATCACCTCACAATATAAGACCATAAAAGCGACTAGGCATACATGATGCGCGCATGGGTGAGGTGGTTAGCCTAACCGACCCTCAACCTGGACAGCAAGGCCACCGGTTCAAAACACAGCAGCGCACCTCGTTTTTTCTGCTAGCCGAGTTTATTGCGCCTCGCTTTTTGTGCGGCTGTGTTTAGTGCGCCTCAAGATCATTCATCAGAAGGCCGCAACCCTACAACATATTGCTAGGCATACTAGCTGAGAATCCAAAGCAGAAGATCAGTCTAAGTGACATTTCCTCAACCTTTCAAGCTTTATTTTGAGCTTACTCATCATCAAGCTTTAAATGATCCCCAAACAATTAAGGAGGGGGTGCTCAAGCCTTAACTTGGTTGGTTTCCACCCCCAAATGCAACATGCTCATTCCTTTTTGGGATGGACGATTGCTCGTTACACACCCAAAAGTTAGCCAGCTAGTCACTAGCACTATCAACCCTTTTGCTTGGGCTCTTTGTTGAGATGTTTGATTATATGGGTTGGTAACCCTATCCATGGTGGGGGTGGTAACTGTTGAGCATATTGTCCTCTTTGCACTATAGACAACTGCAACTTGGCCTCCATGTTTGTCTAGGCACATGTTGCCTGAGTTTAAGGCAGCTGGTGTGTAGTGCTCGAAATAAAATTATTTCCAAGAACTTAAGAAAACCTATAAGTGCAAAAGCTAAGAGTTTTTTTGCTTAATTTTGAAGGTATTTTGAAAAAATACATTGAACTCCCCCAAAATTTGTAGGTTTTTTCCACCTCCAAATATGATTTTTTTATGTGAACTTCAAAATTTGAAGTTGGGTAAAGGGGCCAAGAGAGGGCCACCTAAGGTGTGTTGGGTGGATCTCGCTCACTCGTGCACAGATTCATGTAAATGGAGGTGCAAAAGATGCACATCGACTATGAGGGCTTCCTATTGCAATTACCTGTGTTGTCAGAGTTGTTGCGAAATTAATTTGCGATAGTTTAGCATGAGTTCCAATGCAAAATGGTTTGCCACAAAAATTAGAGACACCCCTTTGCCAACTCTCGGACAGCGCAAGCCCAATGTTGAACACAGATCCTGCGAATCAAAATGCAACACATAAGCTCGCCTACGCCATCGACCTATCCACATTTTGTATTACAATTGGGAGGCGGTATGTGTCATAATAATCAATATCTAATTCTTCTAAATGATTTTCTCATATTAAACTGATCATTTAATGTGGGGAAGTGCCAAGGGAGAAAAAGCTAGAATATTGGTTAAGTTAGCAGACCGGCCACAGTAGGGATCCAAAGGAGGGAAAATAGGGATCCAAAGGGGGGGCCATCTGCAAAAGAGCCATGTGAAACAACGGGCTAAAAAGACCCTAAGGTTCAGCCCATTAAGACTTCCAAAATGCTAAGGTTCCAAAATTCAAAGGTTGTGTCCAAAGGTCAACCTTAGGGAAAATTGGATGCTTAGTGTGTGCCCAAAAAGTCTTTCTACATCCCTACATGGGAGGGGGCGAGCCCCAAAGCTAGGGGATGAGAGAGAAAGCCACACACACACACACAGGCTCCCTTTACACAAAGGGAATGAGGGACACATGTCAGCTCCCTAGGCCAGATGCCCACAAGGTATGCCCAATTCCTATTGGAAGACCCTTGAAGTGGACCAATGAGAATTAGGCTAGAGTAAATCTAGTTTAATTAATTTAAAAACATTTAATAAAAGAAACCAATAAGAATTAAGTGTCCTAAAAGACTATTGGGCAGTCTCCCAAGGGGTCCAATGAGCATTCAGGAGCCCCATGGCTTGCCTGATTCCTATTGGCCAGGAGGCAAAGGGGTCCAATGAGAGTTTAGTTTAATTATTTAATTATCTAAAGCTCTCACAAAAGGGGAAAGGGGGACACATGTCAGAAGGCTATCACTTATGCTGCTTAATCCCTATTGGCTTGACCTGGGGAGGTCCAATGAGGCAAAAGCCAGACTAACTTAGCAGCTAGGGCTCGCCCAAGAGAGGGAGGGGGCTGATTTTTGCTTGGCATTGGACACTCACACTCTCACACTTGACCATGTGTGAAGGGAAAATACTCTATCTCCTCCCAAGCTTTAATGGAGAGCTCATCACCTACTCCAAGCTTGTGAGATAGAAGCCTACATCAACACTCTCTTGGCATGTGGATGCAAATCCAACCAAGAGCCAAGCTTCAATGCATGCTCATCTTCTCTACCAAGCTAATTACTAAGCTAAGCTATGCTAATATGAGTGATTATGTGAGGAGATGTACTTCTTTCTCGTAAGATACTTCTTTTTCCTCTCAATCTACTCTCATACCCTGCTAGCTCTCACCATCTTCGAAGGTGTGTGAGGTCTTGGGTCTGAGAACGGGGATAATTCAAGTTGTGTTTGATTAAGTGTTTTGCTTGGTGTATGAAGCTTCCATCTTCATTGCACTAGCTAGTCTTGAAGGAACACAAAGAATTGTATTGTACAATGTCTCTCTTGATGGGAGAAACCATAATACAAAGCCTTTTGGAGGGGGGACCGGCTCCATGCAAATCCGGTCCTCAACTGTTGTCAATAGCTTAATTGCTCTCTCTTTTGAAAGTATTGTCGATGCTATCTAACTAGGTGTTATGCTTTTTGTTGCTCTCTCCACCCAAGCACTCTTGTAATTCTCATTAGGAATCTATTCTAATGAAATGCCCACTATGTTCATGCTAATTTCCGCTACAAATAAGATTTTAGGCCATTAAATGTTACATTGGTATCAGAGCTCAAGGTTTCTCTTTTCTTGCTCAAGAAGGGAGGTCCTCAAGCTAGCTACAAATGGTTGGTATTATTAATTGCCTGTGAGTAAGTAGAATAGGGATTTTTCAGCCTTGCAGTGCGCCTGCCTTTGTGCAGTTAACGGGGCATCACCGTCGAGAGCTATGGTCTTAATAGTGGAGTCCTACGGGGCTTGCCTACGGCTTAACCACTATTGAGCTATTAGAAGCTTGACAGGAGCCGGTGCTGTTTTGGTGTCGAAAGACCCTCTCTTCTATTCCTTGCAATTAATGGTATTCGAGCCGCGGGTACAGTAGCTTGAGTGCTTTTTCTAAAGGGGTAAAGAGGAGTAGCAACTAGGGCTTGAAGTGCCAAAGTACACCTAAAAAAGTTTACACCTAAAAGTTGTTAGAATGGCTGACAATATTAAAGAGAGTGAAATTAATGTTGATAACTTTGATTTTGCTCATGAGCAAGCTACTAATGATGCTTCAATGCTTGTTAATTATCTTGTTTCTAGGCTTCAACAAGCCATGGGCAATCCATCTCTCCAAAGTGAAGTGCAACGGCAGCTCCGTGCTCACGGGATTCTCCAAGCTCATCACCATGACGAGAGAACACCTAGGAAGCCTCCTTGTGAGACTACCAAAAGAGGTCTCTCTCCGATTCGGGAAGAAGAAGAGAATCCATATGAAGGGCTCAAGAACTTACTTCTTGATGATGCATCTCCTTCCCAAAGGAGAACTCAAGAGCCTCCACCGAAGGAACGAGAAAGAAGCGAGTCTCCCGCCACCTCGGCGGAGATGGCTCCACGAAGACGGCGGGCTAAACGCTCTCCATCACCACCAAAGCGGAGAAGACCATCACACTCTTCTCCACGCCATAATTCAAAGAGGGATGATAAAAAGCAAGAGAAGAAAAAGGCGAGAAAGAGGACACCCTCTTCTCCATCTTCTTCATCCTCTTCCTCTTATGAAAGCTATGGTGAAGACGACAAAGATCAAGACAAGAAAAAGGCGAGAAAGAGGTCACCCTCTTCTCCACCTTCTTCAAATTCTTCATCTTCTGAAGAAAGTGATGGTGCAACTTTTGAACCATCAAAAAGAAGAGGCCATAGGAAATCCTATGCCGCATGGAAGAGGTCGTCCAAGCTGAAGAAATTCAAAGAGGGAGGGAAGAGCATCTCTTTCCTTACCTATGATGGCACCTTCGGTGCTACAGACAAAGTTTTGGCCTTTATCCAGCAATTCGATGCGGCGTTTGGAGATGAGGGCTTCACGGAGTCCTCTAAGCTACGCCATGTAGCTATGCACTTTCAAAAGTCCGCCAGACAATGGTGGTCTAGCCTACGAGCCAACGGTGAAGCTCCACGAACATGGAAGGCTTTAAGAGCTTCCATTATGAAGCAGTTTTTGGCCACCGATGCCAAAGACAAAGTACTCACCGAATGGCGAAGCTTAAAGCTCTCTCCCAATGAATCCATCCACAAATATGTAGACAAGTTTTGGGACCTACAACTCAAAGCCACTGTCTTCAAAAAGTTGGATTTTGGAGAGCAAAAGCAACAATTTTGTGCGGGCTTAACCGAAGAAATGGCGGAGTATGTCAACTCCCAAAGGCCACGTACCATATCGGCGGTAATACACCATACTATGGTGGCCTCGCGAATCAATTTCCAAACGGGGGTAAAAGAAATAATAAGCCCCCGGAAAACAAAGGTTCCAATGAGCCTAAGGGGAAGGACAATGTCCAAAAGTCTCCTAAGGGCAATTCCAACAAAGCTAAAGAGAAGGGAGTTTACAAAGGAAAGAATAAACTCTCTCCTGAAGAGCTTGAGCGTTATCGTAAAGATAACCGGTGTTTCAAGTGCGGCGAACAAGGGCATGCGTACCGCGCTTGTCCCCAAAAGAACAACCGCCAAGATCCTCCTAGAGCTTCTTTGGTTGAAATCCAAGAGGAGGAGATTCACCAAACTCACCACAAAGGATCTCCTCTATGCCATGCTTGGGGAAAGGTAAGAGAACATGATGCTTTTATTCTCTTTGACCCTGGTTCTACTCACAATTTCATATCTATGGAGTTAGCCACCAAGCTAGGCATACAATCCTACGAGATGGGAGATATCCTACCCGCAGACAGTGCCTTCAAGGGGCAAGAAGCTTCAGTCACTCCCTTAATCGGGAAATTGAGGCTTCATGTCCAAGGCTATGTGGACAAAGAGGATTTCTTTATCTCTCCTCTCAAGCATGAGGATGTAATCCTAGGGGCACCATGGTTTGACCGTCTGGCTGCCCATGTTAAATTTCCTGAAAGGAGAATCTCCTTTAAGTTCAGGGAAAAGGACATGTATATAGATGCTAGGGAGATGGGTAACACCATCCCCATTGTACATACACCAGCTTTCAACAAGTCAATAAAGAGCTCTATTTCCGTGTACATGATTTTTGTTAAAGATTCTCAAAATGAACCTAATGCTTTAGCAAAAGAAAATAAAAGCAACCAAAAGGAATTAGAGTTATCCAATTTTCTCAAGGGGTTTCAAGATGTCTTTATTGACGACATCCCTTGTGAGCTACCTCCTAAACGAGGTAATGACGACCATGCAATTGAACTTCTTCCAGGAAGTTCACCGCCTAACAAACCTCCTTATAGAGTTTCTCAAGCTCAACAAGAGGAGATTATGCGGCAAGTGCATGAGTTAATTGAGAAGGGCATGGTTAGGCCTAGCTCATCTCCATTTTGCTCACCTGTGCTATTAGTGCAAAAGAAAGACGGCACATATCGTATGTGTGTCGACTATAGAGCACTAAATAGGATCACTATCAAGAATAGGTTTCCCGTTCCACGGGTAGAAGACCTATTTGATAAGCTACAAGGATCGACCTACTTCAGTAGGATTGACCTAAAAAGTGGCTATCATCAAATAAGGATAGTTGATCAAGACATTGTAAAGACCGCATTTCGTACTACATTTGGTCTTTACGAATACATTGTCATGCCTTTTGGCTTGACTAATGCACCAGCCACATTTAACCGCTTGATGGAGAAGCTGTTCAGACCTCATCGAACCTTCACTGGAGTGTTCTTTGATGATATTATCATCTACTCTAATTCATTAGAGGAACACAAGCAACACCTCCAGGTAATATTTCAAGTTTTAAGAGAGAATAAACTTTATGTTAATCGAAAGAAAAGTGAATTTTTCTTGCAAGAGATTCAATATTTAGGTCACATTATCTCTCAAGATGGAATCCAAATGGATCCATCCAAGTTAGAGGTAATAAAAGGATGGCCTAAACCAAGGAATCTTCATGAACTAAGAAGCTTTATAGGTATGTGTGCATACTATAGACGCTTCATAGAAAAGTTCTCACAAATTGCGGGACCATTACATGACCTAACAAAGAAAAATGTTAGGTATACGTGGTCTGCTAAGGAGAACAATGCTTTCGAAAAGCTTAAAGAAAAGCTTATCTCTCAACCTGTGCTTACACTACCGGATCTCTCAAAACCATTTGAGGTCCAATGTGATGCTTGTGGTGATTGCCTTGGGGCTGTTTTGCTCCAAGAAGGGCACGCCATAGGCTATGAGAGTCGAAGGCTCGACCCTGTTGAGCAAGCTCTAGGCATATACGAAAAAGAACTCCTTGCAGTTCTACATGCCTTAGACTCATGGAAGCACTATTTATTGGGGACTCCTTTCATTCTGCGAACGGATCACCAAAGTCTTAAGTACTTCATGACGCAGACCAAGCTCTCCGACAAACAAATGAGGTGGGCAAATTTCCTTTCGCAATTTCATTTTCATATTGCTCACATTGCTGGCAAGCATAATCAAGTAGCCGATGCACTCTCAAGACGACCGAGAGTGAATGCGGTTTCCATAGCAACTCACAATGATCTATCTTCAATGATAGATGAGTATGCTATTGATCCCGATTTTAGAGATGTGATTTCAGCCCTTGCATTAGGGAAGAAAGAAGAACCATTTACTTTACAAGATGGTTATCTTCTCTATGGCAATAGACTATGCGTTACTAACTCACTACGTGAGAAAGTAATGTATGAATCTCATGCTCCCCCATATGCGGGGCATAGAGGGATTCAGTCTACCCTAAAGGGAATTGAAACATATTTCTATTGGCCTACCATGAAAGTGAACATACATGAGTATGTTTCCAAATGTGTGGTATGTCAAAAGACAAAATTTGATAGAGGGAAGCAACTTGGATTGCTTCAACCCTTGCCAATCCCTAATTCACCGTGGGAGAGCATATCCATGGATTTTATCTTTGGATTGCCTAAGTCTATCCATGGGAATACGGGAATATGGACGATAGTAGACAGGTTCAGTAAACAAGCTCATTTTATACCTGTCAAAAAGACTATCAAAGCCCATCAAATGGCAACCCTCTTCATTTCACAAATTTTCAAGTACCATGGCTTGCCAATGTCCATAGTGTCGGATAGAGATCCTAGAATGACCAGTAATTTCTGGAAGGGTCTCTTTGAGAATTTAGGAACAAGGCTAAACTTCTCTTCGGCCTATCATCCACAAACTGATGGCCAAAGTGAAATAGCTAACCTAACTATTCTCGATCTACTAAAAGCCTATGTAACGGAAGTAGATCAAAGATCCCAATGGGAGAAGTACTTACCCTTAGTAGAGTATGCTTACAATAACACTGTACATACTTCTACAGGAAAAGCACCTTTCGAGGTAATTGAGGGAAGATCAAAAAGTCCCTTGCTACTTAAGGTACATGGGAAGATCTTCGCTGCAGATGAGTATAGCCGAGACCTACAAGAATCTTTCCAAAAGATTAAGGATGCTATCTCTATCTCACAGCAAAGGAAAAGGCTGCTGCTGACAAGCACAGAAGAGCCCAAGCCTTTAAAGAAAACGATTGGGTCTTGTTAAAGTTTCCCAAGGCTCGATTAAGGCACACGACGGGCAAGAATCCTACGGGCCACCAAAAGTACTATGCTAAACTAGCAAAAAGGTACTATGGTCCCTTCCAGATTCTTAGGCCAATCAATGAGATGGCCTATCAACTTAAGTTGCCCAATCATTGGCTCATACACAATGCTTTTCATGTGAGCCTTTTGAAAGCCTTACAAAGGAGAGCCACCTCAAGAACCAACTATTGAAGACCCACCGGAGATCGAGGACCACGAGGAGGTGCTGCAGCCCGAGTCCATTCTCCGACATGAAGACAAGGTATTAAGAGGCGGTAAGACTATCCGACGATATCTTATTAAGTTTAAGAATTATCCTTTTGAAGATGCTAGATGGATGCAAGGCATACAATTAAAGGATAACCTAAACCTTGTCAATGCTTACAATGCTTCCCAAGAGTAAGCAAATGTACAAAATGTTAAAAATGAACAAAAATTTTTTTGTCTTATAAGACTCTCTTTTTCTTTATTTGTGCACAAAAATGAAGTAGTATGCATGCTTAGATCAAGTTTGCGGAGACGACGTCTCCCGAACACCAAGTAGAGCTTGTCACTCTACTATGGAAGACTGATAGGACTAATGTGCAGACATGCTTGCGGCAGCCTCAGGCTCTCAAGCGCCAAATGGACTAGTCATCCATTATGGAATGATGTCGTAGGGTAACATAGGGATCCTCTACCCGCTAAGAAAAGGACTCATGCATATGCTTTATCTTCTCTACACCATAGTCGAGGACGACTATGATTTCAAGAGAGAGGTAATGTCATAATAATCAATATCTAATTCTCCTAAATGATTTTCTCATATTAAACTGATCATTTAATGTGGGGAAGTGCCAAGGGAGAAAAAGCTAGAATATTGGTTAAGTTAGCAGACCGGCCACAGTAGGGATCCAAAGGAGGGAAAATAGGGATCCAAAGGGGGGGCCATCTGCAAAAGAGCCATGTGAAACAACGGGCTAAAAAGACCCTAAGGTTCAGCCCATTAAGACTTCCAAAATGCTAAGGTTCCAAAATTCAAAGGTTGTGTCCAAAGGTCAACCTTAGGGAAAATTGGATGCTTAGTGTGTGCCCAAAAAGTCTTTCTACATCCCTACATGGGAGGGGGCGAGCCCCAAAGCTAGGGGATGAGAGAGAAAGCCACACACACACACACAGGCTCCCTTTACACAAAGGGAATGAGGGACACATGTCAGCTCCCTAGGCCAGATGCCCACAAGGTATGCCCAATTCCTATTGGAAGACCCTTGAAGTGGACCAATGAGAATTAGGCTAGAGTAAATCTAGTTTAATTAATTTAAAAACATTTAATAAAAGAAACCAATAAGAATTAAGTGTCCTAGAAGACTATTGGGCAGTCTCCCAAGGGGTCCAATGAGCATTCAGGAGCCCCATGGCTTGCCTGATTCCTATTGGCCAGGAGGCAAAGGGGTCCAATGAGAGTTTAGTTTAATTATTTAATTATCTAAAGCTCTCACAAAAGGGGAAAGGGGGACACATGTCAGAAGGCTATCACTTATGCTGCTTAATCCCTATTGGCTTGACCTGGGGAGGTCCAATGAGGCAAAAGCCAGACTAACTTAGCAGCTAGGGCTCGCCCAAGAGAGGGAGGGGGCTGATTTTTGCTTGGCATTGGACACTCACACTCTCACACTTGACCATGTGTGAAGGGAAAATACTCTATCTCCTCCCAAGCTTTAATGGAGAGCTCATCACCTACTCCAAGCTTGTGAGATAGAAGCCTACATCAACACTCTCTTGGCATGTGGATGCAAATCCAACCAAGAGCCAAGCTTCAATGCATGCTCATCTTCTCTACCAAGCTAATTACTAAGCTAAGCTATGCTAATATGAGTGATTATGTGAGGAGATGTACTTCTTTCTCGTAAGATACTTCTTTTTCCTCTCAATCTACTCTCATACCCTGCTAGCTCTCACCATCTTCGAAGGTGTGTGAGGTCTTGGGTCTGAGAACGGGGATAATTCAAGTTGTGTTTGATTAAGTGTTTTGCTTGGTGTATGAAGCTTCCATCTTCATTGCACTAGCTAGTCTTGAAGGAACACAAAGAATTGTATTGTACAATGTCTCTCTTGATGGGAGAAACCATAATACAAAGCCTTTTGGAGGGGGGACCGGCTCCATGCAAATCCGGTCCTCAACTGTTGTCAATAGCTTAATTGCTCTCTCTTTTGAAAGTATTGTCGATGCTATCTAACTAGGTGTTATGCTTTTTGTTGCTCTCTCCATTAAGCACTCTTATAATTCTCATTAGGAATCTATTCTAATGAAATGCCCACTATGTTCATGCTAATTTCCGCTACAAATAAGATTTTAGGCCATTAAATGTTACAGTATGTCTTATTGAAGGAGACCGTCTCCTTATTGGCCCCTTTACCCTAGGTTTTTTTCGAGCATTGGAGTGGTGTGTCAACCCTTGGGACTAAGTAACACCCAACAAAGTAAATATGCAACTTCAGAACCTGTTATATCGATTGGTATGGCGAGATGGGTGAGAGAGAGAGAGAAATGCTTGTTGGTAATGAGTTAAGGGTGAGGTTCAAAGGGTTGGCAACCTTTTTTCTTTTGGCTTGTGTGTGTGTGTGTGTGTGTGTGTGTGTGTGTGTGTGTGTGTGGGTGTGTGTGTGTGCGTGTGTGTGTGGCTATACCTTACCTGAAGCCGAAAGTCACTATTCGGATCTACATCATCATGACTTGTTCACTTTGGCCATCATGTCAACCATTGCATCCCAAAAGCATTTCCATAAATGCCTTCTTCAAGAACCACGAAGTATAACGAGGTTGTCGAGGCACATTGGCCAAGTCTTCATCAGTGAGAAGTATTTTCCAGCCACAAGAAATGCAAGAAAGACCCCCGAAGTTGTTGTAAGACATTGCCAATTGAAGCCGGTGGGTATCACTTGCAAGAAGCCAAAGCTCACAAAAAAAGAAGCAGGTGTCATTGCTCATTAACAAAGGGCAGGCTCCCAAATCTTGGGCTGGATGGGGTATCCAACTAGAAAGGAAAAATTGGAATCTTGAGTTGCAAAGTAAAAGCAAATAAGAAAGGAGAATCGGTGGTTGGCAGTAGTATTAAAAGTAGTCGGAAAGAAGAAATTGGCCAACAGTTTGAGCTCGAGCACAAACAGAGCAGGTAGTCAGTCGAGTAGCCATGGCTTTCTTGTTCCATATATCCATTGCAGCTTCTGTTTATCAAAAAGTTGGGCACAAATGGAACGGGATTCGAAGAGCCGGGAAGATCGTCATGGTCATGGCATTCGGTAGCAATGGCACTACATATTGGCCTCCTTATTTGTGCAGCTTAGCCTAGGAAAGCCTGTCTTGTTGGTGATGTTTGTATTGATTCCAACCTTGGGACCCTTGATTAAGAGGTGGTGATGGCTACTGACAGAAAATGTAGAAGAGTGGTGCCGGAACGAGGATTGATGAGAAGCACAATAGTGCCCAAAAAACTAGGGTTCTAAAGGGAGCTAGTAATGGGAAGAGGGTCAATCACCCTATATTAAACAGGAAATCCATAGTCTTGTGCAACCTGTATTGGCTAAAGTGGCTTCGGTTAACCTCCTCAATACAACGGCCAAAAGACCAAATATGATAGAGGGAATACGGGAATATGGACAATAGTCAACAGGTTTAACAAACAAGCACACTTTATTCCTATCAAAAAGACTATTAAGGCACACCAAATGGCAACTCTCTTCATATCTTAAATTTTCAAACATCATGGATGACCAACATCCATCGTGTCAAATAGAGATCCTAGAATGACCAGTAATTTGTGGAAAGGTCTCTTTGAAAATCTAGGAACAATATTGAATTTCTCTTTGGCCTATCACCCACAAATGGATGGCCAAAGTGAGATAGTCAATCTTACGATACTCGATCTACTCAAGACTTATGTTACCGAAGTAGATCAATGCTCACAATGGGAAAAGTACTTACCTCTTGTAGAGTATGCTTACAATAATACTGTACATACTTCTATGTGAAAAGCACCTTTTGAGATCATTGAGGGAAGACCTAAAAGTCCCTTGCTACTCAAAGTACATGGGAAGATCTTCGCCGTCGATGAGCATAGCCGTGACCTACAAGAATCTTTTTAAAAGATTAAGGAGGCTATATCCATCTCTCAACAAAGGCAAAAAACTGCTGCTGACAAGCACAGAAGGGCCTTAACATTCAAAAAAAATGATTGGGTCTTACTCAAGTTTCCTAAGGCTCAATTAAGGCAAACGATGGGCAAAAATTCTACGGGCCATCAAAAGTATTATGCTAAACTAGCAAAAAGATACTATGGTCCTTTCCAAATCTTGAAGCCCATCAATGAGACGGCTTATCAACTCAAGTTGCCCACAATGCCTTTCATGTAAGCCTGCTTAAGCCCTACAAAGGAGAGCCACCAAGTGAACCAATGATTGAAGACCCTCCCGAAGTTGAAGACCAAGAAGAGGTTCTACAACCCGAAGCTATCCTTGGGCATGAAGACAAGATACTACGACATGGTAAGATTATCCGATGGTATCTTATTAAGTTCAAAAATTATCCTTTTGAAGATGCTAGATGGATGCAAGGAATACAGCTTAAGGATAGTATGAACCTTGTCAATGCTTACAATCCTACATTAAAGTAAGCAAATGTACAAATTTCTTTTAAATGACCAACGTTTTTGTCTTATAAGACTAGTTCTCTTTTTATTGTCCACAAATTTAAATAGTATGCATGCTCAAAATCATGTTTGTGATGACGACGTCTCTCAAACACCAAGTAGAATTTCTCACTCTACTTTGGGAGAATGAAATGGACTAAAGAGCAGACATGCTTGCGGCAGCTATGTCTCCCAAGCGCCAAATGGATTAGTCATCCATCTTGGAAAGATGTCGTAGGGTAAAAAGGGATCCTCTATCCGCTAAAGTAAGATTGACGAATGACTAAGGCTTTATCTCTTCTACCTCATAGTTGAGGATGACTATGATTTCAAGAGAGAGGTAATGTCATAAAAACTAATATCTAACCAACCCAAATGATTTTCTCATATTAAACTGATCACTTAATGTGGGAGAATAAACGAGAACAAGGGTTAAGATTTTGAGATGTGCTTATTGATCTATCTCAACACGGGGCCAATGGTAAAGGGGCCCAAATGAGAGATGGTCTATCAAAGAGCAAGGCTAACCAATGGATCATAAGACCTTAGGGTTAGCTTCATTGAAGACCTCCAATAGTTAGTGTAAAAGTCATTTGACCTTAGGTAAGCTAGGACTGAGCTTGGGGTGGGAACCCGGCCCAAGCTTGAGGTGCTTGAGGTGCTTGATTATTAAGATGCTTTAGGTGTTTGTCATGCTTGAGATGCTAGGGTTGCACTTGAGGTGAGAACCCAGCCCAAGCTTAAAGTTCTTAAGGGCCAAGCTTGTGGTGGGAACAGGGTCTATGCATGTCCTGCTTGTGATTGGCTAGGCCTGGAGGGGTCCAATGAGCTTCAAGCATGAGCTACAAGGGGGGATCCACTCGAGCAAGCTAGGGGTTTTCTTAGGGGGTATACTCACCCACACACACTCGCATTGTGTGCTATGCAAAGTGCAAGAGCTCTCTCTCCTTCTCCAAGCAAGTAGAGGTTGAGAGCCTACACCAACACTCTTGGCTATGGAGTGCAAATCCAACCAAGAGCTATGCTTCAATGCTTAAGATTGCCATCTCTTTCTTCTTCATTACTATGCTATTATGTATGCTAGCAAGAAGAATTATGATAAGTGAGGAGTTAATTCTTTCTTCTTTAAATGTTTCTTCTTCCTCTTCCCTACCCTCATTCCCTGCTAGCTCTCTCCACCTTCGAAGGTGTTTGAGGTCTTGGGACTGAGGCTTGGGATAGTTAAAGCTTTCTTCAAAGTTTATGTTATGCTTGTGATGCATGAAGCTTTCTATCTTCATTGCATCACCTAGGTCACAAGGAACACAAAGATTGTATTGTAACAAGTCTCTCTTAATGGGAGATATCATAATACAAATGCCTATTGGAGGGGGGACCGGCTCCACATAAATTAGGTCCTCAACAGTTGTCATGTTCTCTAAACTCTCTCTCTTGCAAAAGTATTGTTCATGCCAAGTTAACTAATTGCTATGTATATGTTGTTATCTTCGATTATGTTCACCCGCTATGCTCACAAAGTAATTTCTCAAAAGTACTCTCATTAATTTTCGCTACTCTCAAGTTAATAGGCCAATTCCATTACACAACTTTTGAACCATCAAAAAGAAGAGACCATAGGAAATCCTATGCCACGTGGAAGAGATCATCCAAACTCAAGAAGTTCAAAGAGGGAGGAAAGAACATCCCTTTCCTTACCTACAATGGCACTTTTGGTGCTACGAACAAAGTCTTGGCTTTCATCCAACAATTTGATGCGGGGTTTGGAGATGAAGGCTTCAAAAACGAGTCCTCTAAGCTACGCCATGTAGCTATGCACTTCAAAAGTCCGCCAGGCAATGGTGGTCTAGCCTACGGGCAAACGAGGAGGCTCCACGAACATGGAAAGCTTTAAGAGCTTCCATCATGAAGCAGTTTTTGGCCACATATGCCAAAGACAAAGTACTCACCAAATGGCAAAGCTTGAAGCTCTCTCCCTATGAATCCATTCACAAATATGTAAACAAGTTTTGGGACTTATATCTCAAAGCCACTGTCTTCAAAAAGATGGATTTTGGAGAGCCAAAAAAACAATATTGTGCGGGCTTAACTGAAGATATGGTGGAGTATGTCAACTCCCAAAGGCCACACACCATATCTGCGGTCATACACCATACTATGGTGGCTTCACGAATCAATTTACAAACAGGGGCTAAGAGAAATCTTAAGCCCACGGAAAACAAGGGATCCAATGAGCCTAAGGGGAAGGACAATGGCCAAAAGTCTCCTAAGGGCAATTCCAATAACAAAAAAGCTAAGGAGAAGGGAGTTTACAAAGGTAAAAACAAACTCTCTCCTGAAGAGCTTGAGCGTTATTGCAAGGATAACAGTTGTTTCAAATGCGGCGAGCAAGGGCATGCATACCATGCTTGCCCCCAAAAGAACACCCGCCATGAGCCTCCTAGAGCTACCTTGGTCGAAATCCAAGAAGAGGAAGCTCACCACAAAGGATCTCCTCTATGCCATGCTTGGGAAAAGGTAAGAGAACATGATTCTTTTATTCTCTTTGACCCTGGTTCTACTCACAATTTCATATCCACAGAGTTGGCCACCAAGCTAGGCATCCAAGCCTATAAGATGGGAGATGTCCTACTAGTAGTAGATGGTGCTTTCAAGGGGCAAGAAGCTTCAATCACTCCCTTAATTGGAAAACTGAGGCTCCATGTCCAAAGCTATGTGGACAAAGATGACTTCTTTATCTCTCCTGTCAAGCACGAGGATGTAATCATAGGGGCACCATGGTTTGACCGCATGGCTGCCAATGTTAAATTCCCTGAAAGGAAAATCTACTTTAGGTTCATGTAATCATAGGGGCACCATGGTTTGACCGCATGGCTGCCAATGTTAAATTCCCTGAAAGGAAAATCTACTTTAGGTTCATGTAAAAAGATATGTACGTAGATGCCAAAGAGATAGGTAACACCGTACCATTGTACATACACAAGCTTTCAGTAAGCCAATAAAGAGCTCTATTTCCATGTACGTGATTTTTGTTAAAGATTCTCAAAATGAACCTAATGCTTTAGTAAAAGAAAATATAAACAATCACAAGGAACTAGAGTTATCCAATTATCTCAAGGGATTTCAAGATGTCTTTATTGACGACGTCTCTTGTGAACTACCTCCAAAATGCGGCAATGATGACCATGCAATTGAACTTCTTCCAGGAAGTTCACCGCCTAATAAACCTCCTTATAGAGTTTCTCAAGCTCAACAAGAGGAGATTATGCGGCAAGTGCATGAGTTAGTTGAGAAGGGCATGGTTAGGCCTCGATCATCTCCATTTTGCTCACCCGTGTTATTAGTGCAAAAGACCTATTTGATAAGCTACAATGGTCGACCTACTTCAGTAGGATTGACCTAAAAAGTGGATATCATCAAATAAGGATAGTTGATCAAGACATTGTAAAGACCGCATTTTGCACTACGTTTGGTATTTACGAATACATTGTCATGCCTTTTGGCTTGACCAATGCACCAGCCACATTCAACCGCTTGATGGAGAAGCTATTCAGACCTCATCGAACCTTCACTGGAGTATTCTTTGATGATATCATCATCTACTCTAATTCACTAGACGAAGACAAGCAACACCTCGAGGTAATATTTCAAGTCTTAAGAGAGAATAAACTTTATGTTAATCGAAAGAAAAGTGAGTTTTTTTACAAGAGATTCAGTATTTAGGTTACATTATCTCTCAAGATGGCATCCAAATAGATCCATCATAGCTAGAGGTAATAAAAGGATGGCCTAAACCAAGGAATATTCATGAACTAAGAAGCTTTATAGATATGTGTGCATACTATAGACTCTTCATAGAAAATTTTTCACAAATCGCAGGACCATTACATGACCTAACAAAGAAAAACGTTAAGTATACATGGACTGCCAAGGAGAACAATGCTTTCGAAAAGCTTATCTCTCAACTTGTGCTTACACTGCCGGATCTCTCAAAACCATTTGAGGTCCAATGTGACGCTTGTAATGTCATAATAACTAATATCTAATTCTCCTAAATTATTTCCTCATGTTAAACTGATCATTTAATATGGGGAAGTGCCACGGAAGAAAAAGCTAGAATATTGGTTAAGCTGGCAAACCGGCCACAGTAGGGATCCAAAGGAGGGAAAATAGGGATCCAAAGAGGGAGCCATCTGCAAAAGAGCAATGTGGAACAATGGGCTTTAAAGACCCTAAGGTTCAACCCATTAAGACTTCCAAAATACTAAGGTTCCAAAAATCAAAGGTTGTGTCCAATGGTCAAGCTTAATAAAATTAGATGCTTTGTGAAAAAGGCGAGGAAGAGGTCACCCACTTCTTCATCCCGGGGGATTCACCGTGGAATACTTATCGCACCACGTAAGTGCAGGGGAGGGTTTTTTTTTACAAGTTACATAAGCATATAAGTTAGGGGGCAGGCCCCTAATAATTGTTGAGGATCGAGGCTAGCTATGGTGGGTGTAGCCTGAGGCAAGCCATGGCGTGGAAGATGAGCAGTAGAAAACGAGAGAGAGAGAGAGAGAGAGAGAGAGAGAGAGAGAGAGAGAGAGAGAGAGAGAGAGAGAGAGAAGAAAGAGAGGAACTCAACACAGTAGAAAAGAATCACACGCTATTGTTTATTACATCTTGTGTAAGAGCCTTACATTGTATATATAGAAAAAGTGTGTCATGCAAACTGGGCTTATAACTGAACTTTACTGCATGCCTATGAGACTTGTTCTCACGGGCTGACCGAAAATGGGCTTGAACCCAACAATAATTTATCTCCCAAGCTTAAAATAAGGGAAGGGGTATCATATTTGGGGGGGGGGGGAATGAGAGGAAGTTTTTGTGTTTCAAAATCATGGCTTCCAAACAGAGTCTTCCCTCAAACTTGTGGGTCAATAGCTATAAATATACATGCAAGAACTAGCACTACTTTGTATCAATTGCTTGTTTTGTGATTAATTTTCATTTGTTGAGGGATGAAAGCTTTAAAGAGCTTGTATAGATGTAAATTTACACGGAGAACCTAACACAACTTTATACCATGTTTTCTAAGTAATTTAGATGGGTCCAAATTGGACAAGTAGCTAGAGTTCAGGCTGAATGGGCACATAGTTTGAAAGTCAAACTAAGACACATTGAGGGTACATCTAGTTATCAACAGAAGTGGTTCCTTTGTACATTGTCAATCACTATGCTACACACTCTTTGACTAGTTTTACTCAGTTAGATCATGTGAGACCTACATTTTATATGTAAGATAGGGGTATGCTAGTTTTCTGCATTGATTATCGTATAAGCGTAGAAAGGGGGGTCATATTCTCTCATATGAGTCGTATATAGGGGCTTTATCAAAGTTGTCCACTCGCAGGTGGCGTCCCATTTTGTATATAGAGTGAATCCCCCGGGTTCTCTATCTTCTTCATCCTCTTCCTCTTATGAAGGAAGTGATGGTGCAGACAAGGAGGACAAAGGCAAGAAAAAGGCGAGAAAGAGGTCACCTCTTCTCCATCTTCCTCAAATTTTTTATCTTCTGAAGAAAGCGATGGTACAACTTTTGAACCATAAAAAAGAAGAGGCCATAGGAAATCCTATGCCGCGTGGAAGAGGTCGTCAGACCTCAAGAAGTTCAAAGAGGGAGGAAAGAGCATCTTTTTCCTTACCTATGATGGCACCTTTGGTGCTACGGACAAAGTGTTGGCCTTTATCCAACAATTCGATGTGGCGTTTGGAGATGAGGGCTTCATGGAGTCCTCTTAGCTACACCATGTAGCCATGCACTTTCAAAAGTCTGCCAGGCAATGGTGGTCTAGCCTACGGGCCAATGGTGAAGCTCCATGAACATGGAAAGCTTTAAGAGCTTCCATCATGAAGCAGTTTTTGGCCACCGATGCCAAAGACAAAGTACTCACCAAATGGCGAAGCTTGAAGCTCTCTCCCTAGGAATCCATAAAAAGATGGATTTCAGAGAGCAAAAACAATAATTTTGTGCACACTTAACTGAAGAAATGGCGGGGTATGTAAACTCCCAAAGGCCATACACTATATCTACGGTCATATACCATACTATGGTGGCTTCCCGAATCAATTTCCAAAAAGGGGCTAAGAGAAATCTTAAGCCCATGGAAAACAAGGGTTCTAATGAGCCTAAGGGGAAGGACAATGTCCAAAAGTCTCCTAAGGGAAATTCCAACAACAACAAAGCTAAGGAGAAGGGAGTTTACAAAGGCAAAAACAAACTCTCTTGAAGAGCTTGCGTTATCGCAAGGATAACCGTTGTTTCAAGTGCGGCGAGCAAGGGCATGCGTACCATGCTTGTCCCCAAAAGAACACCCGCCATGAGCCTCCTTGAGCTACCTTGGTTGAAATCCAAGAAGAGGAAGTTCACAGCAAAGGATCTCCTCTATGCCATGCTTGGAAAAAGGTAAGAGAACATGATGCTTTTATTCTCTTTGACCCTGGTTCTACTCACAATTTCATATCCATAGAGTTGGCCACCAAGCTAAGCATCGAAGCCTATGAGATGGGAGATGTCCTACCCGTAGATGGTGCTTTCAAGGGGCAAGAAGCTTCAATCACTCCCTTAATTGGAAAATTGAGGCTCCATGTCCAAAGCTATGTGGACAAAGAGGAGTTCTTTATCTCTCCTCTCAAGCATGAGGATGTAATCCTAGGGGCACCATGGTTTGATCTCATGGCTGCCAATGTTAAATTCCCTGAAAGGAAAATCTACTTTAAGTGTAGGAAAAAAGATATGTACATAGATGCTAAGGAGTTGGGTAATACCATACCCATTGGACATATGCAAGCTTTCAAAAAGTCAATAAAAATCTCTATTTCCATGTACATGATTTTTGTTAAAGATTCTCAAACTGAACCTAATGCTTTAGCAAAAGAAAATATAAACAATCGCAAGGAATTAGATTATCCAATTTTCTCAAGGGGTTTCAAAGATGTTTTTATTGACGACATCCCTAACGAGGCAATGATGATCATGCAATTGAACTTCTTCCAGGAAGTTCACCACCTAATAAACCTCCTTATAGAGTTTCTCAAGCTCAACAAGAGGAGATTATGCGGCAAGTGTATGAGTTAGTTGAGAAGGTCATGGTTAGGCCTAGCTCATCTCCATTTTGCTTACCCGTGTTATTAGTGCAAAAGAAAGACGGCACATATCGTATGTGTGTCGACTATAGAGTACTAAATAGGATCACTATCATAGGTTTCCCGTTCCACGGGTAGAAGAACTGTTTGATAAGCTACAAGGGTCGACCTACTTCAGTAGGATTGACAAAAGTGGCTACCATCAAATAAGGATAGTTGATCAAGACATTGTAAAGACCTCATTTTGCACTAGGTTTGGTCTTTACAAATACATTGTCATGCCTTTTGGCTTGACCAATGCACCATCCACATTCAACTGCTTGATGGAGAAGCTATTCAGGGCTCACCAAACGTATTCTTTGATAATATTATCATCTACTCTAATTCACTAGACGAATTCCTCGCAGTTCTACATGCCTTAGACTCATGGAAGCACTCTTTATCGGGGACTAATTTTATTCTCCAGACGGATCACCAAAGTTTTAAGTACTTCTTGACGCAGACCAAGCTCTCCGACAAACAAATGAGGTGGGAAAATTTCCTTTTGCAATTTCATTTTCATATTGCTCACATTGTTGGCAAGCATAATCAAGTAGCCGATGCACTCTCAAGACGGTCGAGAGTGAATGCGGTTTCCATAGCAACTCACAATGATCTATCTTCTATGATAGATGAGTACACTATTGATCCCAATTTTAGAGATGTGATTTCAGCCCTTGCACTAGGGAAGAAAGAGGAACCATTCACTTTACAAGATGGTTATCTTCTCTATGGCAATAGACTATGCGTTACTAACTCACTTTGTGAGAAAGTAATGTATGAATCTGATGCTCCTCCTTATGTGGGGTATAGAGGGATTCAGTCTACCCTAAAAAGGATTGAAACATATTTCTATTGGCCTACCATGAAAGCAAACATACAAGAGTATGTTTCTAAATGTGTGGTATGCCAAAAGACGAAGTTTGATAGAGGGAAGCAACTTGGATTGCTTCAACCTTTGCCAATCCCTAATTCACCATGGGAGAGCATATACATGGATTTTATCTATGGACTGCCTAAGTCTATCCATGGGAATACGGGAATATGGACGATAGTAGACAGGTTCAACAAACAAGCTCATTTTATACCCGTCAACAAGACTATCAAAGCCCATCAAATGGAAACCCTCTTCATATCACAAATCTTCAAGTACCATGGCTTGCCGATGTCCATAATGTTGGACAGAGATCCTAGAATCACCAGTAATTTTTGGAAGGGTTGCTTTGAGAATTTAGGGACAAGGCTAAACTTCTCTTCAGCCTATTCCCTGCAAATGGATGGCCAAAGTTAAATAGCTAACCTAAGAATTCTCGATCTATTAAAAGTCTATGTAACAGAAGTAGATCAAAGGTCCCAATGGGAGAAGTACTTACCCTTAGTGGAGTATGCTTACAATAACACTTTACATACTTCCACGGGAAAAGCACCTTTCGAGGTGATTGAGGGAAGATCAAAAAGTCCCCTGCTACTTAAGGTACATGGGAAGATCTTCGCTGCAGATGAGTATAGCCGAGACCTACAAGAATATTTCCAAAAGATTAAGGATTCTATCTCTATCTCATAGCAAAGGCAAAAGGCTACTGCTGATAAGCACAGAAGAGCCAAAGCCTTTAAAGAAAATGATTGGGTCTTACTGAAATTTCCCAAGGCTTGATTAAGGCACACGATTGGCAAGAATCCTACGGGACACCAAAAGTACTATGCTAAGTTATCGAAAAGGTACTATGGTCCCTTCCAGATTCTTCGACCAATCAATGAAATGGCCTATCAACTCAAGTTGCCCAGCCATTGACTCATATCTTTCCATGTGAGCCTACTAAAGCCTTAGAAAGGAGAGCCACCTCAAGAACCAATTATTGAAGACCCACCGGAGATCGATGACCAAGAAGAGGTGCTGCAACCCGAGTTCATTCTCCGACATGAAGACAAGGTATTAAGAAGCGGTAAGACTATCCAACGATATCTTATTAAGTTTAAAAATTATCCTTTTGAAGATGCTAGATGGATGCAAGGCATACAATTAAAGGATAACCTAAACCTTGTCAATGCTTACAATGCTTCCTTAGAGTAAGCAAATGTACAAATGTTTAAAATGAACAAAGTTTTTGTCTTATAAGACTCTCTTTTTCTTTATTGTGCACAAATGTGAAGTAGTATGCATGCTTAGAACCAAGTTTGTGGAGACGACGTCTTCCAAACACCGAGTAGAGCTTGTCACTCTACTATAGAAGATTGATAGGACTAATGTGTAGACATGCTTGCGGCAGCTTAGGCTCTCAAGCGCCAAATGGATTAGTCATCCGTTCTGGAATGATGTTGTAGGGTAAGATAGGGATCATCTACCCGCTAGGAAAAGGACTAATAATTAGGTTGTATCTTCTCTACCCCATAGTCGAGGACGACTATGATTTCAAAAGAGAGGTAATGTCATAATAACTAATATCTAATTCTCCTAAATGATTTCTCATGTTAAACTGATCATTGAATATGAGGAAGTGCAAGGGAAGAAAAGCTAGAATATTGGTTAAGCTGGCAGACCGGCCACATTAGGCATCCAAAGGAGGGAAAATAGGGATCCAAAGGGGGGGGCATCTGCAAAAGAGCAATGTGCAAGAATGGGCTTTAAAGACCCTAAGGTTTAGCCCATTAATACTTCCAAAATGCTAAGGTTCCAAAAATCAAAGGTTGTGTCCAATGGTCAAGCTTAGTAAAATTAGATGCTTTGTGAGTGTGCCAAAAAAGTCTTCAAGGCTCCTACATAGGAGGAGGCGAGCCCTGTAAGTAGGGGATGAGAGAGAAACACACACATACAAAGGCTCCCTTTGCACAAAGGGAATGAGGGACACATGTCAGCTCCCTAGGCCAATTCCCCACAAGGTGCACTTAAATCCTATTGGATGGCCATAAAGGTGGACCAATGAGAATTAGGCTAGAGTAAATCTAGTTTAATTCATTTAAAAACACTTGATAAAAGAACAAATAAGAATTAATCTCTCTAGAAGACTATTGGACAGTCTCCCAAGGGGTCCAATGAGCCTTCAGCAGCCCAATGGCTTGCCTGATTCCTATTGGCCAGAAGACGAAGGGGTCCAATGAGAGTTTAGTTGCATTATTTAATTACCTAAAGCTCTCACAAAAGGGGAAAGGGGGACACATGTCAAGGAAAATTGTTCGTGTTATATAGCATAAACCACAATAGACTATCAAAGGCCTATTATGTAAAAATTTGCAATCAAAGAAATTATGCACAAAAGAACAAAATTGCATGTGCATTGCTTGCAATAGGAGAAATGGAGGTCAAAATGCACTTGAATCAAAATTACTCATAGCGCTCTATGAGCTCTCCCAAAGTATTTACCAACCTACTAATGCTCACCAAATCTCTCCCAAATCGAAGAAAGTGAGAAGTGGGATACTGGTGACTATGCCCGAGGGATACGACTTTCTTTGATACCAATTGTTGGTGTTAGGGTTACAAAAATGTACACACATCTTGGATATGGAGAAGAAGCTCAAGGCATACTAAACAAGAGTGTATTGCTAAGTGTGCAAATACAAAAATAAAATAGCCTTATAGTGATGGGCATATGTACGGAGCATGAGGGGAAAAAACCTTCTAGTGAGGAAAAAAAGTTTCATGGCAACCCTAAGCGTATTCACACACATTACTCTCATATACATGGCAACAAAGTACACCACATTTTCCATGTCAGTTTGTTGAAGCGGTATGTACACAACGTTGATCATGTTAAATAGAGAAACTCCAGATCTGATTTTGGATAGGAGTGTCAAGCAACTTAGGAATAGGGACGTAGTGGATGTTTGCTTAGGTCTTATAAACATGTCCTAGAAGTTTCGTTACGTTTGGATGTCATCTAATGCTGTAATGGATGTGATTTGTTTGCCGATGTGCGATTGCCTTTTGGTGATTTCAGTCACTTGAGTGTAGCTTGAGTTAGATGCGAGTGGTTTGTTGTTTTCCAGATTGACAACCTTGTTGGAATTAGGGTTGCAGAGAAACACACACAACTTGGAGAAGACGAAGGAAGCTCAAGGCACACAATTGAGAGAGTGTTAATGGTGTGCAATGGAAAGATCGATAGCCCTAGAGTGATGGGTGTATATACAATGCACGGGGGAAAAAACCTCCTAAAGAGGGAAAAAATGCCCCGACGGTCCTAGTGTGTTCACACACATCACTTGTAATGGAATTGGCCTATTTAACTTGAGAGTAGCGGAAATTAATGAGAGTACTTTTGAGAAATAACTTTGTGAGCATAACGGGTGAACATATTTGAAGATGGCAACATAATCATAGCAATTAGTTAACTTGGCATGAACAATACTTTTGCAAGAGAGAGAATTTAGAGAACATGACAACAGTTGAGGACCGGATTTATGTGGAGCTGGTCCCCCCTCCAATAGGCATTTGTATTATGATTTCTCCCATTAAGAGAGACTTGTTACAATACAGTCTTTGTGTTCCTTGTGACCTAGGTGATGCAATGAAGATGGAAAGCTTCATGCATCACAAACATAACATAAAATTGAAGAAAGCTTTAACTATCCCAAGCCTCAGTCCCAAGACCTCAAACACCTTCGAAGGTGGAGAGAGCTAGCAGGGAATGAGGGTAGGGAAGAGGAAGAAGAAACATTTTGTAGGAGAAAGAATTAGTTCCTCACTTATCATACTCTTGTTGCTAGCATACATAATAGCATAGTAATGAAGAAGAAGGAGATGGCAAGCTTAAGCATTGAAGCATGGCTCTTGGTTGGATTTGCACTCCATAGCCAAGAGTGTTGGTGTAGGCTCTCAGCCTCTACTTGCTTGGAGAGGGAGCTCTTGCACTTTGCATAGCACACAATGAGAGTGCTTGTGAGTGATTGTGGGTGAGTATACCCCTCAAGCAAGCCCCCTCCTTGCTAGGTCGACCCCCCCTTCTAGCTCATAATTGAAGCTCATTGGCTCTTGCCAAGCTTAGCCAATCACAAGCTTGGGCCATTTCTAGCATTAGGTGTAGGCTTGGGACAAGTGTCCCCCTTTCCCCTTTGAGAGAGAGGACTTGATAAATGCAAAAACAATTAGATAATTCAAGTAATTTATCATTGGACCCCTTTGAAGCTTAGCCAATAGGCTTCAAGCAACACATGAAGGTAACATGGGTGGAGACCTGACATGTGTCCTTGCTGCCTCTTCAAGTTGGGGCTTCCCTTGTGTGTGTGAGTGTGTGTTCTCTATCTAATCCCTAGGAAAAGGGCTCGCCCCCCCTCTTGTAGGATGCTTTTGACTTTAGGTGTTCAAGCACCTTACTCACCAAGCATGACAAAGCACTTGAACTAGGGGGTATTCCCACAAGCATCTCAGGCAAGCATGTCAAGGTACCTCAAGCACCTTAATCAAGCGGCAAGTCAAGCACCTCAAGCATGGAGTAAGTCAAGCACCTCAAGCACCTCAAGCAGGACAAGCACCTCAAGCACGACAAGCACCTCAAGGAGGTCAAGCACCTCGAGCTTGGGCCGGGTTCCCACCTCAAGCTCAGCCCTAGCTTACCTAAGGTCAAAGGACTTTTACACATTATTGGAGGTCTTCAATGAAGATAACCCTAAGGTCTTATGCTCCATTGGTTAGCCTTGCTCTTTGATAGACCATCTCCCATTTGGGCCCCTTTACCATTGGCCCCGTGTTGAGATAGATCTATAAGCACATATCTATATCTTAACACTTGTTCTCGTTTATTCTCCCACATTAAGTGATCAATTTAATATGAGAAAATCATTTGGGTTGGTTAGATATTAGATTTTATGACATCACTACCACATGTATATGGTAACAAATCCCCCTTGGAGTGATGCTGTGAACGAGAGCTGGCACATGAGTAAAGGGAAGTGCCATGCCCTGAGGACAGGATCATTCCACACAGGGGAGTAAGCCCAAAGCTTTGCGGAAAGCTTCAAGCTTCTCACGAGACAGTGCCTTTGTGAAAAGATCTGCAAGATTGTCCTGTGTTGGCACATAAGACAAGTTGATCTGTCCTGCTGAGAGCCTCTCCCTGACATAGTGGTAATGCACCTCAATGTGCTTTGTGCGAGCATGAAAAACTGGGTTCCTCGCAACTGCCAATGCGCTCTGACTGTCAGTGTAGATAGTGTTGGCAGTGTCCTGTCCAACACCCAAGTCAGCCATAAGGCGTCTGAGCCATACACACTCAACCGTAGCTGTGAAGACTGCCCTGTACTCAGCCTCACAACTCGAAGTGGCCACAGTAGGTTGCTTCTTGCTCAACCATGATATACATGAACTGCCAAGCATGAAACAAAAACCACTTGTGGACACTCGCATGTCAAAACAACCAGCCCAATCTGAGTCCGAAAAAGCATGTAAGTCTGGCGGCAATGATCCCCCCTTGGGATAAAACAAGCCAAGATGTAAAGTGCCACTAAGGTAGCGGAAAATCCTCTTGACAGCCTGCCAATGCTTAGACCCTGGGCTATGCATAAATCTGCTGACCTTCGAGACTGCAAACTGAATATCTGGCCTCGTGTTGCATACATAAATGAGGCAGCCAACAGCAGTTTGGTAAAGAGTGACATCAGTAGGATCGCCAGCATCATGTAGACTCAACTTCAAACCTGTTTCCATGGGAGTGGCAATAGGTTTGCAATCCTCAAGTCCAAACTTACATAGCAATGTCTCTATGTAACTTTTCTGACACAAGGCAATACCACCATCACACTGCTTAAACTGTATACCCAAGTAATGATGCAACAGCCCCAAATCTTTCATCTTGAAAGTAGCATTCAAATCAGCCTTAAATTCAGCAATATGTCTCTCATTTGGTCCAGTGATCAGCAAATCATCAACATAAAGAACCACAATGAGAAATACATCATCCTCACGCTTTACATACAATGTGCTTTCTGTTGGACTGTTACGAAAGCCTCGTTTAACCAAATGAGTGTCAGCTTTCTCATACCAAGCACGAGGAGATTGCTTCAACCCATACAAAGCCTTGTTACATTTGCACACTTTGTCCTCTTGTCCTTTTATGACAAAACCACGAGGCTGCGTTACATAAACTTCCTCAAATATGTCACCATTCAAGGAAGCAGTAACAATGTCTGATTGATGTACATCCCAACCAAAATGAGCTGCCAATGCACATAGAAAACGCACAGTAGTCATACGACAAGTGGGAGCAAAAGTCTCTTCATAATCTATGCCTTTTTGTTGTGCATAACCCTTTGCAACAAGTCGAGCCTTATGGCGATCGATCTCACCATCCGGCTTGCGTTTCAACTTGTAAACCCACTTTGTACCAATGGCCTTTTTGCCAGGAGGCAAATCACATAAAGTCCATGTGTCATTTTCTATAAGTGCATCATATTCTGATTGCATGGAAGCCATCCAATTTTCTGAATTTTGTGCTTCATCAAAAGTCAGAGGCCCCTCAACATCATGTAAGCTAGACACAGCCAAAGCATAACAATCTGATGCATAAGATGCATGGCGAGAGCCTGAACGAGTACGACTAGACAAAGGTGCATCCAATTTACTCTCACGCAAAGTGTGCACTTGCCATTTTGGCATACCTCTAGCCTGCTCATTTTCAGCCCTTTCCTCATCAAGTACATCATGTACATCTGCATCAGTAATAGGCTGATCTAGAACATTTTCAGTGTTATAGAATTGATATTTTATTATCTATTGCAGCTGACAGGTGGAAAAGACTAGACCCAGCTTGGCCTATGCGAATGGATATGTATATCATGTACATTTTATTATTCAAGTGCTCTTTTATGAGCTTTGGCCATTTATGATCGGCCGGCCAGTTTGTAACCAATTTGACCATTCAAGAAATCTATGTAACAAACACGTGCAAGAGGGAAATGGTCACTCTTGCACGGGGGGAGATTGCACCCAGTGTCTGTGTACTTCTTCTCCCCTCTCCCCACTTCTCTCTCGCCGTGCCGGCGTAGCATTCCGCTCTAGGAGGTGCGCCTGCGCGTGCTCTTTCCCTGTCTTCCGCTCTACGTCTCTCGCTGTTCACGTATAGCTTCGATTACGAGTTCGTGGATGTGCCAGGTATACAGTTTTGTTGATTTATGGCTTGCTATGTGCTATTTCGAGTATTTTGCAGGGCTTTCTGCGCTCCCGACTGTAGCAGTGGTATCAGAGCTTGCAAAAATGCTCCTCGTGGTGCTAGAAACATGCTCACGATGAGCATGGTGATGGATCACATCCCATAGCTAAGTTTTCTTACTTTATTTATTTTATTAGCATGATGTTTAGCATGACTGTTTTATTCCCATAGGTGCATAGAATGGTTGTGTGATTCAATCAAAATAAGATTTGCTTGATTAGGAATTTAATTAATACAAATTAGCATGGAGCGAAGAATAAGAAAAGCCTTAACATCAAAGGAACGATCTCAAGTGACGAAGAAGTAGAGAAGTTTTGACATCAGATGAAGATATGAAGAGAGGCGTCAAAAAATAAATAAATTTTGCGGCGTGAGAAGCTTGGCAACAGAGAAGCTTAGCATGAGAGCACAAGGAAGGGGGAGTGCTCAAGAAGCTCACGCGATAAGAGCTATGGCAGCTGACAAACAATGCGGCTGAGAGCGGGACACAATGAAGAAGGCAGGGGGAGATAATGTAGGAATTCTGCATGGCGGTGTGCCTGCGTGATTTAATAATAGTCCTCGCTGCAGCCTTATGCTATTCCGTTAAGAAAAACTTCCTCCGTATCGTGAGCCTGCCGGTGCGTCAATGCATTCGGCTGCCGCCAATGTTCATGGACAACCACCTACAGCAAGCCATGCAAATTATGAACCACACGTACTGCACCAACTTAGCTGCCAATGGCCATGCAACACAGACCATTGCATGCCCACAAAGCACGGGTAAAGGCTCTATACTTGCTGGCGCCGCCTTTCTTGCCATGCGTGGCTTTAGTTAGCAGATAGGAGCACCTCTATTTAACAGTTTTTTTTTTGTTACTTCTAGTTGGCATGCGCCGCTGTGTAGAACTTAAGGTCTGTGAGTAGCCGTATTCGGACACACTGCAGTCATCTACAACGCGTAGCATGCAGATCCACCCTCTCTCTCTTACTGCAGTCTCCAACCAACTCTCTCTCTCTCTCCTCCAACGTGACAACCACCACCTCTGAACCCTCTACACTCACCCACCAACCAACCCACACTATATCTTTCTCTCTCTCAGTTTCTTGCATGGCTGCAGTAAGCACCTCACACCCGGACCCCACGCATGGCGCGATGGCAACCACCACAGAAAAAGGAAAAAAAAGGGGCGGCTACCATTGACCCCTACCATAGTGTCATTTCTCTCTCTCCCCTCTCGCGATCTTTCTCTGTCTTTCTCTGGCCGCCAACCACCCTCGCTCTCTCTCTCTCTCTCTCTCTCTCTCTCTCTCTCTCTCTCTCTCTCTCTCTCTCTCTCTCTCTCTCTCTCTCATCTCAACCGGTGGATGCTCACTCTCTCGTTTTGTCTCCCTCACCAAATTGCTGCAGCCCATCCTCGCCTTCACTTTCTATACGACTATCTATAACATAAGCTACGGCCAGTTCTCGGCCAGAAGTGACTTTCAGCCCACTGAACATCTCAACTCTCACTCTCATTCTCTCCTGTTAGAGTTTCGTAACTTCCTCCTCCACTAGCTTTGTGTCGAGCGGTCCCGATGGCTGCAACCAACCACCCAGCCTCTTTTCAGCTCCAGCTAGGCGTGGCCTGCCATGCAGATCAGTCGATGTAAGCGCGACGGCTTGCAGCTCAACCTTCCTCCACCGACCTTAGTAGGCGGCTAAACCTGATGGGGGCCCAAAACTCAACTGGCACGGACCCCTGCATGCTACTGAGGCTGGAGATAGAGAGATCGCTAGCAGCTACTGAAGAGCTTTGACACCGTCCGATTTTGTTGGGCTGCATGGAGCTGAGTATAGCGGCGGGCATTGACGGAAATCTTCTGCAGCCGCTGCTAATCCTCGGACAGCGCCGATGCCAGCAACCAAATTTTCACACATCGATGTTCAAATTTTTTATTTTAAATTATTTTGTACCCGCTCCAAAAGGATTGTATTAGTTTATTCCAGATTCCCATAGGCCTTTTGCCTGCGTTTAATATCACATTCAATTTCATTTCTCTCTCTCTCTCTCTCTCTCTCTCTCTCTCTCTCTCTCTCTCTCTCTCTCTCTCTCTCTCTCTCTCTCTCTCTCTCTCTCTCTCTCTCTCTCTCTCTCTCTCTCTCTCTTTCCCCTACGACTACGATTCCTTACCGCGACGGCCATTGCAGAAGCTCTTCGACGGCCCTTGCCATACTTTCTCTCAGATACACACGAGTTGCCAGGCACCCACGAGAATCGACGATGAGGGTGACGATTTTAGCCTTACGCCTTTAGGGTTTTAAGTTTAGTCTTGCACTTTACTTCATTTTATTTTAGTACCCAAACAATGGATTTGATTCACACTGATCGACTGTATCAATTTCAACTCAAAATGTAATTCTGACCTTCAAAGGCATTTAATGTAACATTTTATTTCATTTCATTTCTCGCCTTTCTACTACATTGATACAATACTTTTTGAGACGACACCCAATGCCGGGCATCCACGGGACTTACCGATGACGACGACGATGATTTCAGTTTGATATTCATAGACTTTTTGTTTTAGTCTTTCACCTTACTTCATTTGCTTTAATACCTAGGCATCGTATTAGCAAATCATGTGAGAGAATCGCAAGTGTCTAAGCAAATAATGTACCAATTGGAGATATGAATGGCAGTTCCACTCTCCCTTACATGACAGTCTAGTTATCTTGTGTGCTGCAATAGCAGAGTGGGTGGTTTGTGTTGGTGGTATGAGTTAATAATAAACCCTAAACCCTAAATATAATGATTTTAGCCTCAGACTTTAGGCTTTTAGTAGTCTTTCCCTTTACTTCATTTTAATTTTGTACCCATATATTGGATTAGATCCACCCGGATTCTGTCCGTTTGATCTCATTATTCTAAATGTATAGTCTCTATTGTCACACACTCAAACATCTCACTCTGTGAATGTCTCTCCTCGTATTACCCCACTCTAGCATAAACAACCCGAGGACTCTCATAACTCTAATCAGTGGTCTCAATCACTAAAAAGACAATGCAAGTTCCTTCACATCTCATAGTATACTGGACGATGACATATGTGATATAGCTTTATCTTCGTCTCTATACCCTAGCATCTACTCATATAAACCCCCCCCCAGAATTACATTGACTATATACCCCATCGAAAATTACAATGCGACTAGATGATAATGTATGCACAAATTTGACTAGAAGCGTACTAAGGGATATTGACGAATAGTACAAATTTGTGATGGGTAACAACACTAATTAAGGCAGAAAGTATTTGGAACACAACTATGAAATGATATGCTGGAGACGACCACAATCAAGCTTCATAAAGTGATCATAAGACCTAGGTTTATATAACTAATATCTTCAAATAGATTCCATCACAGTATTTGCAGAGATTTTATTTTACTTATAATCTGTGGATTTTTATGGCATAATTTGCATTTTTTCCGGTACTGAGCACAATATTTTAAATCCTTTGCGATACCTAGCAATGTTGTTAGCATTTTATTTTCAGTTGGTTAATATTTTTAATTAGCATAAGCTGGTACAAAAATGTTCTATGCTCATACTCCTACTGTCAGCTTGCTCGGTGACCACTTTTTACAAATTCATCTAATTCTGTCTAGGCTATATTGCATGCTCTTTCTGAAATTCCTTATATTGATTAACATTATCAAATGTCATGCATTCTTAATTGATGACTTACAATTGGTTGCACTTTTAAAATTTTGAAGATTTTGTAGGTTTCCTCCTCTTCAAATGGCCACCTGTTATATTTTACTAGTTGTTGTACAATAGCACTGCTCCACACAGTTACCTTTATTTCGTTTACCACACTTTCAAGGAAATAAAAGCAGCTATCTTGATTGACCTTACTCAAAAGGTTTTTATCATGTTCTTCACTTGTTTTTGTTACATTTCTCTAACTCATTTAAGGATTCACAAAAACCTATGCATACCATAATGTGAGGACGTCAGATAAGTAATCTCTTTACTTTATTTTGCAAACTCATTTTTACAGCTTTCGTACTAGTATCCTAACCATATTTTATCCAATTTTATGATTACCTCTTACACTCCTAAGCTCATGCCCTCTAATTGTATTGAAAGAATTTTTGTTGAGATGATTTGTCAGTAAGCTATGTAGCTACTCATGCGAGCTAAGGTGCTCTGGGATAGTGCACAACCATTTGTAAATCCTTTGGTGATATACTTCACTGTGATGTCAACAACGGAGTAAATATACTTTTTCTCCTTTATGTCTTGTCTAGTCCATTGGTCACATACACACAGATCTGCCGATTTAGGCAGTGTGTAAATGCTTATCTTGGTGTAGATTCTCCGATTTAGGCAACACTAATTATCTGTGAAGATCCGTCGATTTAGGCAGCACACTAACAAATTGCAGATTTATTCACAATGGTAAATGCAGATCCGCCGATATAGGCAGCATCGGTGCAGATTCGCCGATTTAGGCAGCACGTCGGGTGTAGATTCGCCGATTTTGGCAACACCGATCACAAAATCATACA
Organism: Adiantum capillus-veneris; assembly: GCF_014529385.1. Taxonomy (NCBI): domain Eukaryota; kingdom Viridiplantae; phylum Streptophyta; class Polypodiopsida; order Polypodiales; family Pteridaceae; genus Adiantum; species Adiantum capillus-veneris. The sequence continues at coordinate 117,077,710 of NC_140932.1, read as the reverse complement.
GCAGTGGCTGGCCACCACTGTAACTGGTATGATTTTGTTACCCGGGTACATCATGAAAGTGATTTGGATTTGGACTTATATTGTGGAATTGGAATTGGATTGGGATTTGGTATCTGGTGATTATTACGACAGTGTTTATGTGATGAGACTTGACATTATGAGATTGATGATGAGTGTGACCAATGATATCCTGATTCATCAGGGTATGACATATACTGCTTATTCTAGTGGTATGGGACCCTAGAATAGGTAGTATGTGGATGAAAGTAGGCATAAGCTAATGTTGTTTAGTTTCATAAATTTTTCTTTATTACGTGATGTTTTTAACACAACATACTAATCACTGTTTCTGACAAGTATTGTTTGCAGATTTTTATCTTCTCAACTGAGGACAGTTGCTTTCCAACGGAGAGGTATGTTATAGAATTGATATTTTATTATCTATTGCAGCTGACAGGTGGAAAAGACTAGACCCAGCTTGGCCTATGCGAATGGATATGTATATCATGTACATTTTATTATTCAAGTGCTCTTTTATGAGCTTTGGCCATTGTGAGCTCCTTGCCGCACTGTCGAAGCAAGGTACTTGCCGTTACACCGTGTGCGAGCCATAGACAGCTCCAAGCACACAACTAGCTTAACTAGTAAGCTCAAAAGAGGGCAATGGTGTGTCACTCACCGCTCTATGCTCCTGCCGTGGAGGATTCCTCGCCGCGATGAAGAAGAAGCTACAGTCGTGCCGCGCTCAACCGCTTCGCCGCCGTCGTGCCTTCGTAATGCTCGATCGCACCCACACTCTCCCTCTCTCTCTCTCTCACATACACACACACACGAGGAGGTGAAGAAGAAGAAGATGGAGATGGAGATGGAGCAAGAGCACTCTTCTATTGCACAAATGAGAGAATAAGTGAATTTTAGGTTTAGTTGGCTTTTATATGAGCTCACCCCATTCACACTTGGGTGCCCATGCTTAGCCAACTAATCCCTTGAATGTCCCAGTTAGAGTGCGCCTCTCATCGGCGATCACTCTTACCCTTTTCCTATTGGTCCGACAAGCCCGGTACCTGACTCTACCAAATACATAATACATGTCCGTCGTAGGTGATGGGGTGTCCGTGAGCCGTGAGGGTTAACATGCCCCCCTTCCTGATGTAGATTCCGTCCTCGGAAGCTATTGAGTTGAAGCTCGTTCGTCGAGGTGGGAGAGCATTTGAGATGAATGTCCTTACCCTTCTTCAGTCACTGCAAAATCAAACAACATTGGCACAGTAATTGCATTCTCATAAGTGATTAAAAAACATATGCAGTTTTAGGTAGACAAATTGATTGGTAAAAGAATTTCAAACAATTTGTCAACAATGAACATTAAATTGCAATGTAATCAAATGCATAAACAGATGTAAAGGTAAAAAATTAAACAAGTCTGGGGTCGCTAATTTGACGGTCGAAAGGCACTAGAGATCGAATATTAATACCATGGGTAAGCTTCTTAATTTTCTGTGGTCAATTAAGTTGTTTAATCGCGAGAGCCAAGTATTTATGTTCGAGGGCTGACTAGAGGCTATATCTAGAAGACCTTGTAGTTAAGCTACCATAAAAGTAATTTCTCATGAAATCATCGCCTGACTGATTACTTTTTCTTTGACCCCCCAAAGTCTTTTCACTGTGATTCAATTTGATGTGTGTTCTTATTTTGTATGCCTTGGGTTTTTTGCTTTTCAAGTAAAAGCGCCCATACTGGGAACCTCTAGGGCTCTAGTACCATAGGCAATACATGTGAGTGAAGTACCAAATCAAGCTGAGATTTCTCTTCCAGCTTAAGATTTTACAGTGTGGCACTTTGATTTTTTGTTTTTTCATTTTCAACATTTTAATTTTGTAACTTTGGGGGGTCATATAACACTGATACACCTCCCCAGGCTCATCACACTAGTAAACTCCCTTTATAATACTTAAGCTAAAGGTCAATAGGGTCAAGCCCACTAGAAAGCCCTAGTACATTTCACACAATGCTGCCTAAATCGGATTAAGAACCTAAGTCACCATTGATTATTAGGAAGGCATTCCCCATGGTATTAAGAGAAGATCTCTAACACCTAACTTGGTCAAACTAGCTTAGTCAGACTGCTTGATTTTTAAACCTTGACAAGTGATTATGACAAAAAATTACATTGAATTAAATGTTTGATACTAAGCAAATGCGGTGAATATTAGACTACCAATCACAATTAAAGCAAACAATCATAAATGCAAAAAAGATAAGGGGCAATGCTAACGGACAAGAAACACCTGTTTGTGTCAATGGTCGCGCTTGATTTGGAGAGTGAGTCGAGATAAAGATTCCATGAAGGTCCAAATCCTATCAATAGCAACACGCTACTTTCACGGTACACACTAGGAAACAAAAGGAATACCTCCAAGAGGCACATTAGTGGGAAAAGAGAACTTTGCTAATCACTCAACTCTAAAACAGAAACACTCCTATCGTACTAATCTTATCTACCCTCCATCACTCAAGTGATGAGGATCAAAGGTGTTTCATGACATAGGTTTCTGTTTCAGTGTACCGGATGTAAATGTTTAGGTCTGGGTCAATGTTTTGACTTTTAATGTGCATACTCGTTTGCATTATAATTGCTCTTGCTCTTTATTTTTTTGTTTTTTGTGAGTATAAAGCTTTATATGTACATTCCCTACGATTGGTGATTGAGAGGTCAGGGAAAAAGGTTGAGAGGGAAACAAATGAATGATGACTATCAGCAAACACTCCCCCCTTCCTTGGGTAGATCATACCATTTGAAATGAGCTCGTCACCCTTTGAAACCAATCGTTCCAGTTGGTAATAGGTGAGGATTTTTGCCAGTAGTTTTCTATTACCGTAGGCGCCTCGTCGAGTTGCAAGGGTGGTAAGGTACTCTCCCAAGATCGAACTTGAAGTAGTTCATCAGGTGATTCTTGAACACTGTGAGGTGTGGATTCCTTTGTAGCTTCATGGAGGTCTACTATTGTAGGTGGAGACTCTAGAGAAGGTTTTACCTCTATGGATGCATTATATGAGGAGCTAGAAGCTTCATGGGACTCCCCCCTTCCTGAGCTAGGTGGAACAAATTGTTCTTTCTTCGGTACCCAAACTAGCTGTGGAGCGGGTGTGTAGCATTCTGTGATTTTTTTCTTTCCACGATCATTGATTCGTTTTGGAGCTACGGGATTGGGCTCACATGGGTCAGGTGATAGGTAAGAGCACAATCTACGTTTTGGCACCCAGATTTGATCATTTCCGTGATAGTAGCCTTGGGCTTCCAGTAGTCGTTTAGGGATCCATCGCAACATTTTCTTACTTTTCTTGGAGTGAGTGGTACGTTTCTTACAAGGCTTCTGTTTTTTAGCACTAGCTATGGTCACTAAAGAAGCTTTAGGGACCCACTTGTATGTTTTCTTCGATACATTAGGATGAGTCTTTTCAGAAGCTATATGCATTGCTTGTAGCATATTTAAGAGTACGGGCATTTCATCCCCCTCAGGTGTTACCCAGGTTGTAGCTCTAGCTCCCCAAGTATCTATGATTGCCGCTAGGTGTACCCAATCGACATTGTCTGACTCAGCCATTCCGAGTAGGATATCCATATAAGGAGAGTTCTCCCCAATATCCGTGTCTTCGTTACATGTGTAACAATACTGTAATGGAGCTGAGTGAATTGTTGTGTCTGATCGATTATCAATGATGAATTTATTTCCTAGAGGATGCGTTCGACCACTTAAAAGATCAACTCGAATGACAGAGTCTTGGAACTATAAGTAGACGTGGTTTTTGGACCAGTCATGCACCATTTTTGCTTCCCTCATGAATGGACGCCCTAAGATCATCTCAAATGACATAGGATGCTTGGAAAAATCCATAACAATGAAAGTTTGCCTTACCTTGTGTCCCAAGACCTTGATCCTGAGATCCTTAAGCATTCCAATAGGCGTAACAATAGATCCATTAGCCATTTTTACCACTACGCTTGTGGCTTCAAGGTGAGGTCGCCCCATAGACTCCCAACAACTCTTTGTCACCATGATGACTCCCGCACCACCGTCAAGGACTCCCTTTACAGTTAATCCTTTAGTAGTGATTGGCAGAGTAGCATTAGATTCATCACCTTCAAAGTATTGCCCCAACTTGTTAACGGGTACTTCAATTACAGATTCATGTCCCGCTAGGTCAGATGGTGGTGCTAAATGTTCCTCATCATTCATTACCGAGTCAGATTTGTTCATATGTGCAAACTGTGGTAATCCGGCCTGTAATTCTCCATTGAGGAAGGCTCGAAGAGCTGATCCTAGCTCGCGGTCTTTATATAGTTTGGACATGATGGTGGTTCTAACTTCTGAAGACATGAAATCCATCAATTTCGCAACATTTAATGGCATCTTGTGGGACGTAGGATCCTGACAAGAGAATGGTGAAGATGGAATCTCCACTTCCTCAAGGGGGTCGGGCATTCCCTCACCAAACATTCTCTCTAGTAGGAAAGGTGTGTGTCCACTTTCAGATGTCCTACCCTCACTCTCTTCCCGAATGATATTGGGTATAGCTAACGGCCTGTAGTTCTTGTGAGGTTGAACTTGTGTGGGAAACACTGTGTCCGACATCTAGATATGTTTGGGTTCAGGTTCTAATGTTCGTTGAGTTTCTTCCACCACACCCCTCAGTTGTTGGACTCGTTCAATTTCCACTGTTGGGTTTGGATAGGTTCCAATCTTTCTCTTGCAATCCTCATTTTTCGTCTCTCGTGGCTTATCTTGGGGGTTCGCAACTGGGTGGTTTAACTTTGAATACTCTTTTGGTGTTCGTCGTAATTCCCTCTCGTGATCCTCCTCACTGGCTTTTTCCTTTGTAGTAATAGTTTTGGTCTCCGAGGTCTCTATCGAATCTGAGTCATCCTCAGGGTCATTCATATACACGGGATCCTCTCCTGTCCCTATGTTAGTCTTTGAACTAGGTTTTGAGCTAGAAGCATTAAGGGATTTCTTTCTTCGTGTTTTCTTCTTTCTCGCTCGGCCAATGGATGCAACATCTCTCTCTTCGAGGATGTGATTTTGCTTTTGGAGCATCGGCCGTGTGAGTGCATTCACTGGTGCTATGTTTATAGTTGGTGGTGTCCCATCAACAATCTCTATTATGTTCAATGGTGTGATTTTCGGTGCGTTTGGATTGTTAGGACACTGTGCGATCAAATGATCTATGCCACAACGATTACAAGTGAGTATTGGCATTGCCAATGCACCCCCTTGACTTGTTTACATTAGTGCGGCATTCTTTTGCATTCTAATGGGGCACTCAGCTACTCGATGTGGTCCACCACATTCGTAACACTGAAGAGGTGGTCTCTTGGTAAAACTATTAATGTTTTGGCCTCTTGCTGCTAGCGCAGTAGCTTGATATACCGGTTTGATTTGTCCGCAATGGTCTTCCATATAGTACATGGGACACTCCTCAAGCATGTCGACTCCATAGGTGATAATAGAGTCTATGTCCTCTTCTCAATCTACCTAAGTATTAGATGACTCGCAACCTATTTGGTTCATAGGTGTAACTCTTGGATGAGGGGGTTGCGGTCCTAGCACTGGAGGTGGCAACGGTGTGGTTTGGACCACATTTTGGGTTCTAGGGACCATGTGTTGTAATGGCAACTCTTGCTCCATGGGTGGGGTAGGCATCAATGCAGGAACTCGAGGCGAGTCTGCCCAAGCTATAGGCGGTCTATTTTCCATGATGCGTTTAAGCATTAGGCAATCCTTCGCTTGATGGCCATACCTACCACACGCGTTACAAGTCCCGTTAAACTTTACTCTGAAAGTAGGGCATTCACTCGTAGTATGTGGGCCCAAGCAAATTGAGCACCATTGTTGCTCCCTTCTTGGATACATATGAGTGTTCTGTGGAGCACGATTACCCCTAAGGCTTTCTTGGATGGCCTTTGTGAGATCTGCCAAAGTCATCTCAGATATCGTTTGCTCTTTCACGATTGGCTTTATCTTCATTGGCTCATGCCCTGATGCTTGCGAGCTACTCGACTTCGGCTCGGCAGACACTCTTTCTCCTGCAATCATTAAATTATCCTCCAGTTGGATTGCATTCATGGTGACTGCTTCCCAAGTAGTGATACCTCTAATGACTAGGCCATTATAGATACTTTCATGTCGTAGTCCCCTAACGAATCTATCGAGCAATTGGTTGTTGTTGAATCGCTCGTTTGGATTGCATAGAGAATTCAAATTCTTTAGGCGACTAATGAAGTCTCTCATGGATTCACCTTCTTCTCGTTGGGCTTTCTGGAGCTGAGAGGCTACACCCCAAAGTACTCCCTCTCGTATGTATTCTTTTAAGAACAGTCTCCTAAGAGTAGAGTAGATCGTTTTCTCTTCTACTCTTAAGGTTCTATACCAATCTCCAGCCTTTCCGCTTAGGGTCAAAATCAAAGCCTTACACTTATGTAGCTCATTGTGCTCTTCCAAGGAATCGCACACATGTTCAAAGACTTCCATATGCTTTCTAGCATCTCCGTCTCCACTGAATTTCTGTGTGAGCTTAGCTACTTGAACTGTCGTGCTCCTAGGCTCTCTATCAGGTGCACTACGCATGTTTTCCGCAATAGAGCGACCGATAGTTTGAGCAAATGCTGCCAAATCTCCTATTTGAGCAGGTATAATGGGTGTATGTGCTCCTGGAACCACATGTGAGATGGGAGTTGGCCTTGGCCTTGGCATACGCACGGCTCTTGGGTCCCAAATTTGGTATGGTGGTGTACCAGACGGTGGTCCAAAGTTTACAGGCGTGGCCCTAGGCATAGGGGGTGCCTGATATGGCATGTTATTATTAAATGGCATGGCTCTACTTGTATAAGAGCTTGGATAATTCCATTGTGGATTGTAAGCTCTTGGAATAATCGGAGGTGTAGGAGCTACATGAGGCTGAGGTACGACAGGTGCACATGATTGATACATACATGTAGGTATAGTTGGGGGCACTGTGCTACTAGGCATCGGCGCAGTATTAACAAATGAACTCCATGGTGTACTTCTTGTCACGCTCACCACTGGGATATGCATGGTAGCCGTAGTGTCATTAAGAGAAAGATGAGCTAGATCTGGGAAGGTAAAGCTGCCACATGTGGGCTCAGATTGTACTGAGGCTCTCGGCGAAACAACATATGGAGGATCAATGGGGCTCAATGAGGGAGTCTCCATTTGTGATAGGGTTGGTTGGTTGGCCTTTCCCGTATCCAAGAATCTCATTAGGCCTGTTGAAGGTATGTTGATCCCTGTGTTCTGTCTTTCTAACTCGACAATCCTATGGAGGACATCACAGACTTTCTGTTGTTGTTCATCTATGCTAGTAGCACCCGATGTGGATTGTAGAACATCTAACCAACCCACATGATAGGTGTGTCCTGTGTACCGATCAGTTAAAGCTTCTGGTTGTAGGTCATACTCCCAATTTTTATTTAGGAATATCCCATCTAGGCGTGGCGTGCTGGAGGTTTCCATTGAGGTGGAAGCATTATTGCTCCGCATCGCTTGCCCCTCCGTGACTGCTACCTTGGGAGCACTCGGTTGCTCGGCTGGCATGATTGTTGTCATAGGAACCTTTGCTTTCAGGGTTCGACTTTGTTTTAGCCTTCGTAGGTTCTCAATTTCCCTCTCCCTTGTTGCTTGCATATAGCGTTCGATCTCTTGTACTTCGGCAAGACTCCTACCATCGGGTAGTAAAACCTCAGAGGGAGATAGTCCTAAAGGATCAGGAGGTGCAGTGGATGGAACATTCACATGCACACTCTCAAGAAGCATAGGGTCTATTTTAGGTATGAATGACGAATTTACTTCCCCACTCCCTTCATTTATTTCATTAACCGCATGTTCGGAGTGAGTAGCTCTACTAAGGGTCTCTTTTAAGCGGCTAAACACGCTGGACCCGGGCCGTGGGCCCATGGCATGCATGTCTTGACTTGAACTATCAGGGTTTGGTGTAGGATACCCCTCCATGACTTCGTAGTCAGAGGAAGAATCACTAGACGCGATATGAGGATCTTGGGTCGCGCTACCTTGAGTCCCGGCCGAAGGTCCAGAACCTAGGGTGGAGGAATAATGGGTGCCCGCATAAATGGAGGCACTACCAATATGCTCGTGCTCTAACACTCGTCCAGAGCATAGGTTCATATGACTTGGATCCCCTAGAAGTGTCAGTGAGGGCCCGTGAAGGCTGCTCACCTAGTAATTTTGGGTGTTTTGCAACCCAAGTCTTTTCTTATTTTTTGATTTTTTGGTCCTTTTTTTCTGACCCAGCTATAGAATAGAACGTATGATAGCTCAAAACGAGCGTCTCGGTCAGAGGGACGTGTCGTGCTTTACAGCCCTCCGTTTGGTCACTTTATGCCCTCGGAATCCCTAAAATCGTAAATTTCTAGTAGGGAACTAGGCCCGAATTAGAAAGTCTAAGGGTGCAAGTGGGAAGAGAAGGGAGGAGAATGGAGGACTTGCCCCACATGCTCTCATTCCCTCTTGAGGGGGTAGGGTATATATATAAGAGTGAGTCTAGTCTAATGATCCCGATCCCGATCAAAATTTTAGTGTAGCCCCCCAGTCACTCCCCTTAAATTTTTTTGGTTTTTTTTTTTAAAGACTTTTTTTATAAAAAAAAAGACTTTTTTTGGGGCGACGACTGCGCGCGGTTTTGGTGACCCTTTCTTGGCCACACACACTGTCACCTTATCTACTTACTAACAATGCTGCTAACCACTAACTAATCTACTAACTAATTTGTTAACTGCTTGCTGACAGTGAGCTAACTGTCCACCTGCTTCCTCTCTCACTACCTTGCTGTGCAAACACTGTGTGCAGCCAAACCTTGACAGAAAACTGTGTGCAGACTGCGTGCAAACAGAAATTGCTAACTGCCTTCCTACTCATTCATTCACTGCAAACAAGCTAACGACTACTAATTGTGCAAAGACTGTGTGCAAACAGAAAACACAACATTATGCAGACATCACAGAACTTGCAGACAACATAGAAATTAACAACTTACAGAAAAACAACTCATTCCTCTTCCTCTTCCTCTTCTTTCCTACTACAAACAACTCATAGGAGAAGCACAAAGTGCCTCTTGGGCTTAGTGCAGGGCGAGTCCCCGACAACGGCGCCAAAAATGTGCGCTCCTTGCCGCACTGTCGAAGCAAGGGACTTGCCGTTACACCATGTGCGAGCCATAGACGGCTCCAAGCACACAACTAGCTTAACTAGTAAGCTCAAAAGAGGGCAATGGTGTGTCACTCACCGCTCTATGCTCCTGCCGTGGAGGATTCCTCGCCGCGATGAAGAAGAAGCTACAGTCGTGCCGCGCTCAACCGCTTCGCCGTCGTCGTGCCTTCGTAATGCTCGATTGCACACACACTCTCCCTCTCTCTCTCTCTCACACATACACACACACACGAGGAGGTGAAGAAGAAGAAGATGGAGATGGAGATGGAGCAAGAGCACTCTTCTATTGCACAAATGAGAGAATAAGTGAATTTTAGGTTTAGTTGGCTTTTATATGAGCTCACCCCATTCACACTTGGGCGCCCATGCTTAGCCAACTAATCCCTTGAATGTCCCAGTTAGAGTGCGCCTCTCATCGGCGATCACTCTTACCCTTTTCCTATTGGTCCGACAAGCCCGGTACCTGACTCTACCAAATACATAATACACGTCCGTCGTAGGTGATGGGGTGTCCGTGAGCCGTGAGGGTTAACAGTCATTTATGATCAGCCGGCCAGTTTGTAACCAATTTGACCATTCAAGAAATCTATATAACAAATACGTGCAAGAGGGAAATGGTCACTCTTGCACGGGGGGAGATTGCACCCAGTCTCTGTGTACTTCTTCTCCCCTCTCCCCTCTGTGTACTCCGCTCTAGGAGGTGCGCCTGCGCGTGCTCTTTCCCTCTCTTCCGCTCTACGTCTCTCGTTGTTCAGGTATAGCTTCGATTACAAGTTCGTGGATGTGTGAGGTATACAGTTTTGTTGATTTATGGCTTGCTATGTGCTATTTTGAGTATTTTGTAGGGCTTTCCACGCTCCCAACTGTAGCATTCAGAAACCCCCATAGGCTGTACATTTGCCTCATTGGAACTTACATTCGTATTTCCACCACTGAAAAGAGGCAACAAAGTGTCATAAATGTCCTGTGAGCTTACATTACTGTCTCTAGTACATGACAGCAAGGGCTGAACAGAATCTTCCACAAACACTACATCCCGTGAAACCAGAATACGTTTTGTTTGCGGATGATACAACCTGTAACCTTTGCTTTCAGCACTATAACCAACAAAAATACATTTGACAGCCTTATTATCCAATTTTCTGCACTGCACTTGTGGCACCAAAGCATATGCCAAACAGCCAAAAACATGCATGTGCTCAATAGAATTCTTTCTATCATGCCATGTTTCATATGGAGTAATAGACTACAAAGCTTTCGTAGGACACCTGTTAAGTACATAAGTGGCACACATAATGGCCTCAAGCCAAAAAGAATGCGGCAAAGCTTGACTTTTGACCATACATCGTGCCATTTCCATCAGTGACCTGTTTTTCCTCTCAGCAACACCATTTTGCTGAGGTGTATAAGGCACTGTACATTGGTGTTTTATCCCACGACTAGCCAGAAATGCATTAAATTCATGAGACATATACTCCCCCCCTCGATCAGAACGGAGGGTGCCCATAGTACATTTTGAGACATTTTCAGCCATAGCCAGAAAATGTTTGAAGCACATAAAAACTTCGGACTTCGCTTTAAGCGGAAATACCCATGCATGCCTGGAGTAATCATCAATGAAAGTCACGAAGTACAAGTAATTGCCCAAGGACGGAGTTTGCATTGGCCCACAAACATCACTATGCACAAGCTGCAACCTGCATGTGGCCCGAACTGAACCATCCTTTGGAAACTTAGAACGCTGCATCTTACCCAAAATACAGCCTTCACAAACATGTTTGACAGGTGCTTCAAGAGGCGGCAAAGAAGCAACCATATCAGATTTCTGCAAACACAGCAAACTGGCAAAATTCAGATGACCAAAACGTGCATGCCAAAGTTTTGCATCTGAAATAGCCCTTCAATCTGCAACAGCATTTGCAAAATTTTGTCCACACTTGTCATACAAAGTGAGCTTATACATCCCACGGCACAAAAGCCCAAATGCAACAATTTCATCACCAAAACTGAGATCATGAACTGTACATCTGTCATCCACAAATTTGACTACAAGTCCAAGTCTAGCAAGTGCGGATACAGACAAGAGATTCTTCTTGATCCCAGGTACATAAAGTGCATCAACAAGTGTGAAGGAACTGCCATTAGCAGCAGTAAGCACAATCTTTCCAACTCCCTGAACTGGATAAGAGGCGTTGTTGGCACAAGTGACTGAATTCCCATGAGGGACAGACTCGAGAGAGGTAAACAATTCACGATGTGAGGTAATGTGCTTTGTAGCACCACTGTCGAAATACCACACATGTGAATCTGCAGCAACTGATAAGCATGCATCATGGACATCAGGATTGTAATTGCACTCTGCGCTAAAAGCCCATTCTGCATCAACATCAGCAACACAGTCTCCTTTCACAGAAGACTCAACAATGGCTGCATTTGTAGTGGAACTAGCATTTGCAGTGGAACCACCCTCTTTCTTCTTAGCCTCTTTGGCCTTCAACTTAGGACACAACTTGATCAAGTGATCATTGGCTTTACAATAGTGGCAACGCATCTTCTTTTTGCCCTTATCACCAGAATTTCCAGACAAAGTACTGCCAGAAGAAGCATTAGGAACATAATTTTTTCCACTCGTAGCAGAACCATAAGAAGTGGCTGCATTACTGTTACCACCCTTTCTTTGAGAAGCAATAAAAGCCTGTTCAACTGCACGCTGCCTAGTCTCGTGTTTTCTAGAAAGTGACTCTTGCAACAGCAATGTGCATAATGCATCAAACTTGACAACTTCAAGATTTCCTTGGGTCATCAGTTTCCAAGTACTAGCAAAAGTCTGGTAGGAATCTGGTAAGGCATCAAGAACAGTCTACACAAGGAAACTGTCTGAAATGACTTCACCTGTGGAAATAAGCTGCTCATTGATATCCTTGACACTAGCAAGGAAAGTGTCCATATCATCTTCCTCATGCATAATCTTCGACTCCAGTTCTTTACGCAACAAAGCAATTTTAGCCTCATTGCGGCTTGCATAAAGACCTGTTAAAATATCCCAAGCCTGTTTTGCAGATTTTGCTGAACGGATCTGAGGAACAATGGTGCACTTCACAGACAACGCAATCAATGCATGAGCCTGCGCATCCTTAACATCCCAACGAGCTTGTTCTGCCGTAGGCAAAACAACTCTAACAGTTGCAATCCTTGCAGCAAGACCTGCAACATCCTCAACATCGCCTACATCCTCAGAACCAGGATGTACATCAATGGCCTGCACAATGTTCCAGACACCCTTTGACACAAGAACATGTTGCATAATATAAGCCCACATAGGGTAGTTGTCCCCATCCAACCTGTCCTCATCAGCAAACATCTTGAACACATCTGTGTTGTTGTTGTCAGCCATGGTAAATGCTGCACCTGATGTGAAAACTGCCCGAAAATAGGAGAAACGGAGCGGGAACAACCTGTGCTATATAGCACAAACCGTAGAAGACTATAAGGCACCTGTAATGCAGGAAACTACACTGGTAGAAATTCTGCACAAAATGACGAAATAGCCTGTGCAGTATTGCCTGTAGTGGAAACGGAGGCCGAAATGAGCCCAAATCAAAATTTTGAGCAGACCAAGCTCTTCGAGCTTGTCCAAAATTTTTGTCGACCTGCGAACGCTCGCCAAAGCTCACTGAAATCAGAGAAAGTGAGCAGGCCTGTGCTGGAGCAGCTGGCGACTATGCCCGGGAGGGCGTGACTTGCTCCGATACCAATTGTTGGAATTAGGGTTGCAGAGAAACACACACAGCTTGGAGAAGATGAAGGAAGCTCAAGGCACACAATTGAGAGAGTGTTACTTAGTGTGCAATGGAAAGATCGATAGCCCTAGAGTGATGGGCGTATATACAATGCACGGGGGAAAAAATCTCCTAAAGAGGGAAAAAATGCCCCGGCGGTCCTAGTGTGTTCACACACATCACTACCACATGTATATGGTAACAAACCTCTTGTAGCCTCTATGCACTAGTCGAGTCAGCTTCGTCCCATGGATTGACTATTTAATCGTGGTTCTCGCTACATCTGCAATAAGATAGGAATGAGGTTAGACACCCGTCCCACATTTGGTGCCGCTGTTGGGGATCAAAGAGACCTAAACTAGGGAAAAACACAAGCATCTTGTGAAGTTATCCTTTAACTTCCTCTAGGATCTCCTAGAGTAGAAACTTTCTTTTAAAACCGCATACCTTAAGATTGTCGTCTTTTACTGTGTAGAGATAGCTTGGAAGTAATCGTACTTGCTGAGTGCCTTTAGGATTGTAGGATTGTAGAATTGAATTAGGATTTTGAGAATGATTGGTAGATGACACAAGTCTTAAGATCAAAGCTAAAAAATCATAAAAAACAAGAAAACGAGTGTTCGTGGACACTTTCCACAACTCCATTGCAGTAGAATGTAGGAGTAGGGTAAGTAGAATCCGAGGTGGATTTCAGAACATTGCTCTCTCTAAAAGAATCAATTGTGATTTGTTCTTTGAAGTTGCAGAATTTCATGTCTATGGCAAAAAATAGTACAAAAAGACTGCCAACCACTCAATCCGACTCGAGAGTATGCTTAAAAGTTGTATGAACCAGTGGGTAAGCTCAAGGACACATTGAGGTAAAACTTTCAAAAGTTTACAAAAACTAAGATTATTTACTTTTTCTTAATATTTTAGGTCAAAATAAGTTTGACTTGACTCAGAGGCTTAAAATAGCTCATGAAAAGACTGTCCATTGAAAAAGTGCAAAAAAGTGTTCATTTTGGGCCTAAAGTAAATAATCATGATTATTTACTTTCAACTCAAAACTGACCAAGGTTGATACCAGTGACCCATTGCATGTGTACAAACAACTTTTGTAAAGGACCATAGAATTTGGATCACCAAATTGATCAAAAACTGGGTAAAAACTAAAGTCTGTACCGACTTTCAGGAACTTGAGTGTAAATTGGGAAATTTTTTGTTCAAACTCAATGAAACTCGATTCATAGGCTTATATTGATGTGATAGACATGTGTACATGCTCAGTTGACCAAAAAGATGCAAAAATTTGCCATAAGTAATCGCGATTATATACATCTACCTCATTTTTCAACTTTTTTGACCAAGTTAGCATACCACTAGATTTACCATGTTGTAATAAGCCCACAAACCAAATTTGGTAAGATATGGATCATTGGATTCAAAATTGTGACCAAATTGGCAAAGTCAGAGTCTACAGACACAAAACTGATGACCATTTGAACAAAAATTGTCCAAACTTGATGAAACTTCGTTAGAGATCTTAAGTTGAGGTGCTTAACAGATCTGTGTGAAGATTGGGACAAAAACTTGCAAAAACATAGTAGGAGTAAATAATCACGATTATTTACATCTGCTTTAAAAATTGATAATCTTGCACATTTGAGTATACCACAAGGTCAAGCATATCAAGTAGACCACACAAATCAATTTTGGTGAAAATTTGGATCACAAAAGTGAGACTTAAGCAAGATTCTTGAAAACTAAGTATGCGGACACGAAACAATTGCTAAACTTGAACATATTTTGTATAAACTTAGTGAAACTTGTCTAGGGACCTTAACAAGTTGTATACTTGGCAAATCAAGCCAAATAGTGCAAAAACTTGAGAAAGTACAGTGTTAGACCAACATAATACAAGGCCATAGGGCAAATTTGGGTTCAATTGGATTCAAATTGGTACATGTTCACTCAGTTTCAGGTTGCAGATTAGTCCTTTGATTTTTTGCAAAAGTGGAATCTAAAAGTCTCAACTGCTGACTCACATAGATCGATTTGAAGTGATACACATATACCAATCACAATAGTTGGCAAAAACTATACAATCTGTGTGAAAGAATAGCTAACTTGATTAAAATTGATACACGAATCAGGTTGCAGACAAGGGATTGACAGCTCGACGGAAGTTGCACTCAAATCAAGTGGAAGAAATTGACAACAAGCCAATCCGACGGTAAGTACTCTATCTTGGGCTTCATAAGTCTTTATGAACCTTAGATCTGGTCATGCACTAGGAAACCAAGGCATATTTGAAGAAACCTCCAGTAGAATATCCACCGAACAAAGTGTGAATCAAGGCAATCCCTTGCACACTATCCTTGAAGAAGTCTCAGACACTTTTTCGGATTCAACATCTGAAATGTCTTCCTATTCAACTCACTCAAAAACTGGAACGACAGTGCGCTATACGTATATACTCTCTTTTTATAAGACTAATTGCCATGGAGCTCAGGTTTACTTGGATCCTAACGAATAGTATGCTATTCACATGGATGACCATGGTATTGAGTTCGAAGAGGAAATCAGGGCAAACAAACAAGGAAAATTGTACATGGATAGAAACGAAACTCAATATTTACAAGTTGAAAACCCTGACGTGATAGACAAGTTGGGTTATAAGTAAATACCATAATTCTAGATATGGCAACCAAAGAAGGACCACCAACTTTAGAGTTCGAGGGATACGATCAAGTTGATTTGAAGCCTTTGAAACGGCTTAGGACGGTTGGGAGGATAGAAACATCAAAGATCTTCTATGGACTTCGCATGCCATATCAAGACAACTAACACCCATGAAGATCATCTATATCTTCAAGATCAAAGATAAAGATTTAGTAGACCTACCAACCTACCTGTTTAGGGATTGTTATAACAACAACTTTGTTATAATGACTCATGAGGAGGTAGAACAAACCAAATACCAAGGGTCTTCCATAAGAGATTGGATATTGGGCTAAGGACTAGAAACTATTCTAAGAGATGAACATCGTGAGAGATTTTCTGAGAGTAATGTTAAGAAACCAGAAACCACCTCATCAAGAAGAAAACCGGGTGACTGCTCAACAAAGAACTTCATGCTATACTGTATAGCAAGAAGCATACAACCCTAGAAGAGTGTGTGTCAGATGCTATTGACTTAGGAGACAATTGTGATATTTTCAATGAAGAAGATGTCCCTAAGGATAACCAAAGTGAGAAAAAAACATCCACTAAACAAGAACAAGTGGGAACGACTGCTGCTACAGCACGGCTTTCAGCCATAAAGACATGCTCAAAAGGATGAATGACATGATAAATAACATGCAAAAAGCACCTATGAGGGGACCAGGACAAGGGATACCTCAACATGGACAACCAATTAGGCCGCAAAAATGGTGTGCAATCAAGGGAAATGGAGCAACCATGAGACCAATGAGTGCTATTGCCGACCAAAGTATGATGGGAATGTTCAATACGTGCCTATGAGACCACAAGGACAACCCATGTACAGATATCAGCCTAATATGGCCCCAACTCAAAGACCACCGATGGGTATGGAAAGACCTCAACCCGTATGGTACAAGGAGATGGTATAATACACATCCACCACAAATGAAGAACCTGTGACTTGTACTCCACCAGAGCTTGCACCAATGTATTATGTAGCTAATCAAGGTATTAGACCTCCTATGGTAAGACCCATGATTAAGCCGAGAACGGAAAACTGTGGCGTAGATGATCTGTGGCAAAATGAATGCCCAGAGCCTGACAAAAACCTCAAGGCAGTTGAAGCTTATTGCGTATAATGTTGCAAAAAGGGAGGACACTTCCTAGAGGATTGTCCTAAAAATCCTTTAAACAAGGGTAAAACAGTAGTGAACGTAGTCCAAGTGATACCTAGTAGCTCATCTGAGAGCGAACCGATTGTTCCAATCAAGGTAATCACCAGAGCCCAGGCTAAGAAAAAGAAACAGAACTCCTCTGATGATTCGAAGAATACAAAATTTTCCTCTCAAAAGACCAAAAGAAGCAAAAACAAAAGTTATGAGATGAGAAGGCAGAAACAACGTGCTGAAATCAAGGAGAAAGCCAAAAAGATATTCCAGGAAAAGGTGAAAAAAATGGGAAGTGAAATCAAAGAAACCACTGTGAAATCTGGGGAATCAATTTTGGTATAAAATTTTTGAGCCTATTAATGCAGCCTTGGAAGCCTACCAAGCGGGACTTAAAGCAGGCCAAACATGGAAAACAAATGGAAAAACTATCCTTCTTCAGACATGGAAGCAGCTAAGCTTGAAGCTTATCAAAATTTGGTAAGAATCACGCAAGAGATGCTGAAAAAACAAAAACCCAAGCTCGAAAGTATGGCAAAACTTAAAGAGCACGTGGTAGGAACCAATAAGGAAAAATTCGAAGTGGTGGTAGAACCCCACCTTGAAACAAAAGAGCCAGAACTTATAGTGCCGGACAGAAAGATGCCTTAGACGGAATTCCATTCGTAGAAGAAGACTGGCCAAGACACTTATGGGAAAAAGTTAGAGAGATTAATGATGGGAGCTTAACTATGAAGTCAGCTCCTATAGAGGAAGTTTGGCTAGACAACCTACCTTCCGATATGGACATGGATGTACAATCCTTGTATGGGGATTGCGAATCTGAAGCTTTAGGAATGTCTAAACCATTGACATTGAAAACATTACCCTCTTACTTGGGAGATAACGAAGATGAATCCATAGTGTGTAAAACCACTCAAGTAAAGAGAGCGGAACAGACCCTAGAAGTAGATTCAATCATGTCTACACCCATCCAATGCACTCTTACTTTAGGAGAACTGTTGAAAATCAGGCCATATTTATGGAATGATCTATAGAAAACTCTAGAGAAGGTCAGAATAACGAGGCTAATCACAAAAAATTTGAGAAAATTGAAACACAAAATGGATAACAAAGAGATTTGATCTATTCCAATGAACAAAGTTGGAGAATACTACGAAGGGGAAGAAGGAAACACGACCCTTCCAATAAGGTATAATGATATAGAAACCATGTCAATACTGGATAGTAAGGGCAGGCATAGCCATAGCTACGAAACAGTATGGGAATCCTAGGGACAACCAACCATTATACAAACTCGAATGAAGTTGCAATTGGCTGATGGACACATCGAAAGACCCTTAGGACTGCTTGAAAAAGTGGTAGTTAATTCCCGTGGGATTGAATATCAGCACACTTTTGCCATAGTAGACTTTGGAAAAAAACTCAATTACGAAATCATATTGGGAAGACCTTTCATGGGACAAGTACAACTCATCCAAGATTGGGGAAACAATTACCTGTACTTGAAACAAGTGGGATCAATAACAAGAGTTAATCTAAAAAATCACACTTATAGAGATGTCATGAAAACGCCCATACAAAAAATTGATTTAGTCTCTTTGGCTGAAACTAAGCTTCCATCTTGGTTGAACAAAGACACTTCTATTTGGATGTGTGGGGCTTCAAAAAACAGGAGCTTAAAGCAAGAAGAATGTATTTTAGAAAGGGATTGCAGAGATGAAGCCTGTATACCTGAACCCTTTCCAGAGCATTTTTTTGACCCATTTGAGTGGACTTAAATTTTAGCAACAATGGATGTATGTGTAAATACGTCTATGTCTACTCAATTTTGCAACGAGGATGGCTATGACATAATTCCCATACAAATGATTTCAACCCTTCACATTGAAGAAGAAACTCATGAACCTAAAGACTTGATGAAAGCTCAACAAGTCTTTTCAGACCTCTACTATGATGCAACAGATGAGTTAGAAGAACATTCAGCTACCTTAGATGATTCAGGGTCGGAAAAAGAATATGTGAGAGCCAAACTGCTCATGAAAGGAGGGGAGGAAAAGTTTTTTGACTTTTCAAACCAGAAATCGAGAAGACAAGAATGGTATAGAGAAAAAAGAGACACCAAAAACGTGAAAGCTAGACCTATGCCATCAGTCTCCAGTCTAACACAATTCCTGATGTAGATAGATGCACAACATGAAATGACAAAAACGGTGAGAAAAACAAGAAAGGAAACTCAAGCAAAGCTTAAAAACCAGGACGAGGTTTCAACCATGACACGAGTTGAACGGAAAAAGAAGTATCAAGAGCTGAAAAAATCTCTAAAGGAGATATATACGACAGAAATGGAAACCACTGAAGAGGATGGTAAAGATGTAATGAGTGTTCCATCCTATTATAAGAAATATACTCTCCACGACCAAAAAATTATAGTCGAACAACCTGTCAGGGAACTACGAAAACATGGCGAGTCTTATGAAGGATCTGAAAATGCAAAAAAGATAGATTTGGCCAAACCAAGGAAGAGCCTAGTCCAACCTACATTGCAAATGACCTTACAGAAGAAGAAGAAGAGCTTTTGTTAAGCTTACTGAGAGAATACCGAGATATCGTTGCTTGGTCATATAAGGATCTCATGGGTGTTGATCCAGAAATCTGTCAACATACTATACCCATGAGAGACGATGTGAAACCAAGTAGACAAAGGCCATACACATATAATGAAACATTGGCCAGGAAGATCAAAGAAGAGGTTGAAAAGCTAAAGGAGTCCGAATTTATTTATGAAATTAAACACACAGATTTGGTGTCTCCAATTGTGGTAGTACCCAAGAAAAATGGAAAACTACGGGTGTGTGTCAACCTCGAGAAAGTGAATGCAGCTACCATTAGAGACAACTTTCCTCTTCCAATCACTGAGCATGTTCTAGAACAAGTTGCAGGTAGAGAAGCTTATAGCTTTTTAGATGGCTTTTCGGGATACAATCAACTTTTGGTTGACCCAAAAGATCAGCATAAAATTGCCTTTGCAACGGAATGGGATATTTTTGCATATTGGGTTATGCCTTTTGGGTTAACTAACGCTCCTGCCACCTTCCAAAGATTGATGAGCCATGCTTTTAAAGAATATCTTATGAAATTCTTGGGAGTATATATGGATGATCTATGCGTACATTCATCAATCCGGGCTGATCATTTTGAACACCTTAAAAAAGTATTCAAAAAATATAGACTTTATAAGATTTGCTTAAATCCTGAAAAGTGCATATTTATGGGTAGACAAGGAAAAATTCTTCAACATATAGTGTCTAAAAATGGCATAGCTATTGATATGGATAAAATTCATGTTATTGTTGATTTGCCTAGACCAACAACAATCAAGGGGGTTCAAGCCTTCATGGGACATTGTGGATATTACAGATGGTTCATTTACATGTACGCTATAATTGCAAAACCCATGTATAGCTTGATTACACACTTTGAATGGATTGATGAGTGTGAAGAATCCTTCATGAAGCTTAAGCAAGCTCTCACCTCAGCTCCAATATTGAAAGCACCATTGGAATAAGATATTCCACATACATGTAGATGCTTCCAATTTTGCCATGGATGTATACTAGCTCAACCAAGAGATGGAAAAATTGATTTTCCTATTTCTTATGCTAGCCGACAGTTGAATATGGCGTAAAAGAATTATACCACCACCGGAAGGGAAGGACTAGGAATGATCTATGCCATTAAAAAGTATAGACATTACCTATTAGCAAACAAATTTGTATTATTTGTGGACCACCAAGCCTTATTGTACTTAGTCAACAAGCCATGCAACACAGGAAGAATAGTGAGATGGTTCATCATTCTTCTAGAATTTGATTTCACTGTAGTTGTAAAAAAGGGCACTACTCATCAAAGAGCAGATCATTTGTCAAGGATTGTTTCAGGGGAACCACTCAAAGGAGTGGACAATGATCTACCAGATGCATATCTGTTCTCCATTGAAATGATACCTTGATGGTCGGAAAATATGGTATCATTGATGACCATAGCTCAAGTGGATTCGCAAATACCACTTCCTATTACAATTGAATTAATTGAGCAATCGGCTATGTATCAGTTACTAGCTGGAAGGTTATACTGGAATATTGCTGTTGTGCATTAATTTTGAGGAGAAAACCCCAATACCTAAGTCAAGCATATATGACCATAGTAGGACTTCACTTTGCGGAAGACCAAACTATGCAAAGGATCTTGAGACTTGGAGTATTTTGGCCAACTATGAGGAGTGATGTTCATTCTTTTGTGAAAAATTGTCCTCACTGTAAAAAACAAACACCCATACCTCATGTAACATTGTTTCAAATGTCGCATGTTCCTAAGTGGAGTAACTATCTAGTTACTTACTTATCAAGCCGAACATTTCCTAAGGATATGAGTAAACACCGTCAAAGAGAATTGAAACAAAAGCAAGAGACTATGCTCTTATTGAAAACCAATTGTATCGGAGAGGTAAGGATCAACATTTGCGTCTTTATGCAAATGAAGACAAATATATTCCCATTATAGAACAAGCACATGGTGGATTAGATGGAGGTCACTTTTTGCAAGATCAATCTTAATGGCATGCATATGGTGGCCAACACTTTTTGCAGATGCCAAGGAATATGTTCGGAGGTGTGATGCTTGTCAAAGAGCAAAAATGCCAACCCGTGTAGATAGCATACCCTTAAGACCAATGATGGGGGCTAGAGCTTTCGCAAAATGTGGTATAGATTTTTTTGGGCTAATACAACCACCTGCTTATAGAACCCAAGCTCAATATATCATTGTAGCTACGGACTATTTGACCAAGTGGGCCGAGGCTAAAGCAACTCAAAAGAATGATGCCAGAACCACTGCGCATTCTTATATGAGTATATGTTCACAAGATATGGACCGCCAATAGAAATAGTCAGTGATAGGGGAACTCATTTCCTCAATGAGGTAATCGAGTATCTGCTTAATGAATTTATGGTCATCCATAACAAATCTGCTCCCTATCACCCACAAGCAAACGGACAAGCTAAGCATACGAATAAAATTCTTAGCTTGATTTTGACTAAAGTTGTTAGTTCAGGGCGGACAGACTCGAAAATGAAATTCCATGCAGCTCTATGGGCTTGATGCCATATTGCCCATAGAATTTCTATTGCCGACACTAAGGGTAGCTAAGAATCTTGAGTGGACTAGACATGAATTGTCAGAGAGACTTGAAGATTTAGAAAAACTAGATGAGCAAAGGCTAACTGCTATAGCTCACATCTATGCACAAAAGCGAAAACAAAAACATTTTTTTGATTCCCATCTAATTACAAAAATCTTCAAAAAGGCGGACTTAGTTTTAGTCTATTTCCTTAAGCAACACATTCCCAAGTTTAAGAAAAAGGAAAACGGACCATTTATCATCATCGAAGATGTATCTCCAAGTGGAGTGTCCACCCTCGATGGTGAACCAATGGCTAATTGGATTAGCGGATGTCAATTAAAGAAGTACAATTTGCCACTAACCAATGAATTGCTAGAAAGGATGCATGCAGCTAAGCAAAGAAAGATAAAACAACAACAAATTATTGATGAAGCCTAAGAGGAAGCTCGGCTTTGAGTATTCAAAGGAAAGCTGCTCTCAAGAATCAACAAATACTTATTCCCATCAATGCTCTGGAAATAGATGACCGATAATGGGAATTGCAGAAAGATGTCGTGTCAACAGATGATGAATGGTGAGATGGAATGGACCTTCGCATCAAAGTACAACTCAACAATCATAGTGAAATGCATTGGTCGATACAGGAGCTCGAGTAAATGCAGTGAGTTATTCCACATACAAGCAAGCAACAAGTCAGTCTTTGACAACAGGAATAACGATTATCGAAGGATGCAACAAGAACCCAACACCAACATTGGGAGTCTTCAACTTAAATGTGATAGTACATGGATGTTCACGTCCTTATCAGTTTGTATGTGTTAGGAAATAAGACGTAGCTAAATAGATAATTGAGTAGATTACTTAATGGAGAGAGACAGATTTACATACACGAGATTATAGAGTAGAGAGAGAGAGAGAGTACACACGATATATGTGGTTCACCCAATGTGGGCTACGTCCACGGGAAAGCAGCCACTCAATGGATTTAGTACTTCAAAACAAGAAGTAATTTACAAAGGGATTATACCCTTAATGGAGCTCCAGCCTTGCTTCACTCTCACCACCTCACACTCACCTTGTTGCATCAACTTCACACTATGAAATGTGTGTAGAAATGGCCTCCTTTTATAGGCCAAAAGGGCTGCCCTCTCTTATGAGAGACAGCCATGTGTAGCCGCCCTTGTGCGAATAAGTCCAAATCGGACCCTCCAATCCGCCCATGTGTGGCCGCCCTTGAGAAGACAAGTCCGCTTTTGAATTCGGCTACCGGCCATTGACTTCTGACCACCGGCCACCGGCCATTGACTTCCGACCACCGGCCACCTGTCATTGACTTCCAACCACCGGCCATCGGCCATTAACTACCGGCCACCGGCCAATCGACTGGTTGTTTTCTGACCACTTTCCGGCCGCCGTCTGGCCCTAATATTCCGGCGAAAAAAAAAGTCTCGGGGGCCTCCGTCCCCGAGGCCTTTAAAGTTGCCCCTAATTCTTGTCCGTCAAAATTTTGGTTTCCGGTGAGTGATTTTTCTTCACGCACGATGGCTTCTCCTCATAATGGGGGCCTTACAAATGTGCGCTTTTACCACAAAAAATTACAAGGGTAAATCAGGCTCCATACTTAACAGTATGCTTACCAAATGAACACATGAATGAGACAATGATTCTTGGAATCTCATGGATGCGTACGTACAAGGCAGTACCAAATTGGGATACCAATCAGCTCAACAAGCTATCACCTAAAGGCGGACAACTCATTGTTCCAATTGCACCAAGCAAAGAGGAATGGAAAGTAGGTTACTAGCAGAGAAAACCACAAAGCAAACAATCTTCTCCATCCTATCAACAAGTAAATGCTACAAGTAGCATGCAAGGAGTCGGGCAAATTTGGGTACCAAGAGCATAACTTAAGGACAAGCCGATTCAAATTTGGGTACCCAAAACATCATCGACAATACCAAAGACGGTTCCGAGGTTCAAAACACAAAGAAGAGCATCTCCGAACAAGCAACCTAACATGAAATGGATTTGGAAGAAAAAGGAGCACTTATCTTCTCCGCAAATTGTAAAACCAATCAAACAATGGAGAGTTAAGTCTTAGCAAACTCAACCACATCATTATGACCAAGACAAACCAAGATATCAATGGCGGCTAAAAGCTCGACAATAGTCACTAGTGATAACAACAGCTTAGGAAATCAGTGTGCTAAAGCATCCTGATGGTACAATCAAACAAAGAGCACACAAGCTACAAGATTTGCTCTTTGGAAGACAACATCAAAAAACCTCGATATCAGAGACCCTTAAGTTAATTACTCAAGACCCAACTCTTGCACAACATAATGATTTTAATTGCATTGATCTTCAAAGCATGGTAGAGCCAACCAAAGCTATGCATAGACACGATTCTTCAACCCATGCACACAGTCGTCCCGAAGTATGCCATCTAGGAGGGGTGGAAGGACACTAAGTAATTAAGGACAATGTTTGAAGAGGGAGGAAAAAGTTTGATGTTAACGTGTGATATTTTGCAAAATTACCTATTAATGCCCTTATAGATCATCAACAGGGAAAATTTAACTAATAATATCTACCCGATGGGTGTAAATAGTGTATATACTATCAAAAAATTAGTCCTTTTTGGTTATTTTTCATCATTTTTCTTGATATTGAGACTTAAAAATGGAGAAATCCAACAAAAATCAATAAAGCTATGTTTCTTGATGGATTTTTTCTTAATTATTGGATTTTTACTTTGCTTTTTTAGCGTATTTTGTTATTTTCTTTGATTTTTTGAATAAACAAGTCAAAAATTAATAATAAATAGCAAATGAGCTCAGATGAAAAAACTAAAGATACGCTAATGATCAAAAGAACAAAGCAAACATACACAAAAAATTTCAATCAAATCGGCAGACGGAAGCGGGAAGCCTAAATTAGGCGGCCAGACCTACTTTCGCAGAATTCTTGCAACATGAGCTGCATGAATCCAATTGAAGAAATTTTTGAGTCTAACATAGATTTCACGGCCTATTAGGACTAACAGAGAAATTTGGGAAAAAATGGTTCGGGAAGTCCGAATATAGATACCCAAGAGCTTTTCGACCTTCTTCGCGTGCATTTTTTGGAGTCCACAATTGCCTGTTTATGCGCCTCTCATACGAGACATGAGGGGTAAGTTCTATACTTATCAATGATCCATTCTGTACGATCGGTAGCTAGTCTAAACCCCTGGAAAAAACCCTAGAATCCGAGCAGTGCATGAAGACCTACGACCAAAAATTGACCGAAGCGGCCTGTCAGCTCAACCAAATCAGACGAGACTTGAACTGTAGCATGCCCCTAGATGATAAAACACTTCTATATCAATAGTTGACCATTCGGCAAGGGTCGAGGGGGGTCCCAAGTAGAAAAGCTAGGTTTTTTGCAGATGTCAGAATTGGATTATATACGGGGTATATATACAATGTATATGGTTGGTTTCATAAAATCAATCAAGCCAAGCCCTCGGAAAGCAAAAAACAGCTCGAAGGCTACAAAGCATCAAATTTGACATAGAGGTCAAACTAACTCCAAATGGGCCAAAATTGGATGAGTTGCTTCAGGACTATGTAGCGGACAAGTCCACCTCAAAAGTGATTAACCAACTCTACAGGCCATGTAGTCACAAAAATCGGTGATTTCAGAGTTAACAAAGCACGAAGTGATGCTGACAACACAAAAACTTTACCAAATTCAATTTAGGATTTGTTTTAGGTGTATAGAATATGTTTAGGTCAAAATTTTCAAGTTTTGCAAAAAAAATGTTGACTGCTGTACATAATCGCGATTATTTACTTTTGCAATATTTTGGCTTGAAAATGGTATCATTACCTCACATATCACTTGTGTATACCTATTACATGCCACATTTTAAGTATGAGCCAAATTAATCAATGATAACTTGGGAAATTGTCAAAAAACGCAAAGAAGTCCTTTCAAACCAATTTCTGAGTTATCTGTGACATTTTTTGATCCACAACACCTCAAATATCATACACACAGTCTACATCATGCCTAGAACCAAGTTGCTTCAAAAAATGTCCATTTTGATGAAAAAGTTGATAATCACGATTATTTACTTTTTGGCGAAGATGGGGGGAAATTCCAACTTTGACTTCAAGGGACCAAGGCACATGATGTCTCAAGCCCGCTAACCAAGTTTGAACAAATTTGAAGCTCAAAATATCAAAATTCCTTTATATCTACTGTTTCAGAGACAAAAAGCATAAATCTGCCACCATTTTCACCGTGCGCACTCAAATGAGCCCACACTTCACTCAGAGTATCTAGTTCAAGCCTATAATGCCAAAATTGCAAAAAGTTGAAAAAATTCCTCAGCTGTAAATAATCGCGATTATTTACTTTTGTACAAATTTCTGCTTGAACAGAATTTGGTATTTACACGTTTCTATGCATCTATACATGTTCAAAAATTGATTTGAAGCAAATTGGACTCAATTTGTCAGCAATACAGACTGAAGGACATTTCAGAGCGGAATCTACCAAAATTTTCTAACTTGGGCCACTCTATTTACTTAACATGAGCAATGCAAACTGCAGAAAGGCCAAGAAGAGGGTATCCCAAAAAGAGAAGCTGCAAGAGCTACCACCATACCAACTGGACCCTAGTTCAGTAAAGACAATCAAAGCAACGTATTTGTCAAAAGAACAACTTGAGGAGAACAACACAACGGTTTTCACAAGTAGATTCAAAAGTGAAGAAGGACATCATGTAGAACTACAACTTTTGCCAAAAGAGGTCTATGATGTCACATCAAAGCCCGAAACAAAAGAAGCTAACAAAAGGCTTGGACTTAGAGAATTCTATGACCAAGAGCCATGTGGTGTAGAATTTTAGAAAGCTTATGAGCTCCTGTTCAAAGGAAGATGGAACAACCCAGATTACTGACCAGTAAGGACACAAGGTAGAAGTGGTAATTACGAAAGAAATAGTGGCCGAAGCTCTCAAATTGCCAACAAAAGGGATGACCATGAGAGCTAGAGACAGAAAGATAGCAGAGACCTTCACCAAGGAAGCCGCTGCAGCAACATTTGCTGATCTCATCCAGAAACAAGTGGAAGAACCAGCAAGATTATATTATCAACACTTCCACTTTCTCGCGAAGAGACCGCCAAGGTACACAACACCCGATCATGCAATTGCGACTACATTTACACAAGTGTTAAAGTCGACAACCAGGCAACCCATCGACCACGGACAATATGTGTTATCCACACTGAAGGGCAAGATAACCTATCTGAGAGTCCCTAAGGTACTTACAAGAATAGCATACCATGCTATCGGCATGGCATACAATTTACCACCTGCCCCATATCAAAACACATAGATAGTGTTAGCACAACCATCTCCAAGAACCACAAGGTCAACAAAAAGAGTTTACAAATCCGATGAGGAATCTGAAGAAATCTCTCATGAAGCACATAGCAGCAAAAGCTCAGACAATGAAGAGAAAAGAGCTAGATGAGAAGAGATGAAGAAGAAGGCAGTGGCCGCACATCAAGAAGAGCCCCACCAGAAAAAGGTGAGGTTTGAAAGGGAAAAAGAAACCTATGAAAGAAGCCACCAAGCTGCAGGCGAGGACCCTAGAAAGTGGATACCAAAAGAGCTAAAGGGACCGAGAACAAAGAACCTTGCATGGAAAGAAGCAGAAGACCCAAAGGATTTTTTGGAAATAATGTACCAGGAAGTGGAAGCATTAAAGCTAAAAGAAGCCCAAGAAGCTGAGAGAAAAGCTAGAGAAGATGCGTCCTAGCAAGAAAAACAAGCAGAAGAAGCAATAGCACAAGGAGAGACCCATCACGAACAAAGTGATATGTTTCCCAAACCATCATCACATGCTACGAAACAACATGACCACCCCATGCCAAGCCCTCCACCATCACCAACAAATAGACCCACAAAGGGTGAGCCAACTAAAGAAAAAGAGCCTGGACCACAAGAAACAACAGGATCTGAACAACAAGCAACAACCGAACAAGCCAAAGCAAAGGAGCCAGAATCGAAAAAGGCAGCAAGTCCTGAACCAGAGGAGGCAACAAGATTTGAGCAAACAAAGGCACAAGAATCAGAAACCACACCGTCTACCACCACCCATCAGGAAACGGCCGAGGCATCCATGAAGCCTTAAGAAGACAAAGCAGTAGAGACAAAAGCACAGCCTCAAGGGGAAGAACAAAACCCGGCCGCTACCACAAACAGCCGTCACAACCCCATCGAAAGAATCACAAGAGACTGCCAAAACGTCTAGGCATCTCACAAGAACTGAAGACTGGTAGACCAATGATGATGTAATTCTCCAAGTTAATGAATATGCAAAGCAGATGCAGGAGATGACAGAAAAAATGCGATCAGCAGCACTTAGCCGCAATGCTAAGGCTAGAGAATTGGAAATGGTGATAGACGCTCTTCAAGGAGAGTTAGAAGATAGATTAAATGTCATCACCGATTTGCATAAACAAGTCCAAGAATTGAAAGCTGAAGCTGAACAACACCAGCTAGTCAGAGAAAAGCAGCAAAAGGAAATGGAAGAGCTAGGCAAACTTCTCATGAAGTTAACAGATGCCTGCAAGATTAAAGACAAACAATTGACAGAAGTTACCAACAAACTCTTAACTACAACTCTGTCAGTTCAAAAGATCCAAGTAGAGTTAGACATAGCAAACGCTTCACTACAATACTCAGAGCAGAGGATCAACGATCAGGCAACCTTCTTGCGACAGATAAGAGAAGATCCCGCAGTTGCCTCGATCAAAGGTAATGACGAAATGTATAAAGCATTGGAGAAAAAGAATAAAGATCTCGAGCTAGAGCTAAAGCTAGAGCAAACACAATGCAGAGAAGAAGAACTGCTCAAGGAGATTAAAGCTGAAGAGAGTTAACCGGCTACTGTGAGATGGACATCAAGAGACACATGAAGAAGTAGGTACATCATAACAACCCACATTGATATTCCCTTAGTCTCTTTCGCTGAGATGGAAACACAGCAGGCAGAAGGGCTCAAGGGAGAAGAAGAATTTCAAGTACCATTAACAAATGCCGATCAAGTGTCGATGGTCCAACTGTCAAAAGCTGAATAAATGCACTTAAGGAGAAGGTTGCTCAGGAGACGGATGAGCAGTGGAAAGCAGCGATGGATTGGGAGTTGAGAGTTCTTCATTTTATCAATGTTACTCAACTCACTCCCAACCAAATCAATGCACAATGGCATCAGCAATCACTACCATATCCCTTGATCAAGGTCGAGTTGCTCTACAGGTCAAGGAACGACTATATATATACATGCAAGCAGAAGGCACAAATGAAGTCCACCCCAAGTGGAGAAAGAGCTGGTTGAACAAGAATCCTAAATACTTGATTTTGTTCACAAGAGCACCTGCGGCACTTCAAAAAGACCCAACTTTTTGTCATGTACCAAGAGTAAAGACGTGGCAAGCACATGAGGCAATGACAAAGAAGCGGCCTACATGGCTCAATTATCCAAGATTGTCAGCTCCAGAGAAGGGAACGCCGACAGAGGAATACCTGGTAAAAACCCTAACGGACGCCATGTCATTCTTCAAAAGTCTCCCCGATCTCTCATGTGCTATGCTCTACAAAATTTTCCGAATGATGCTCAATGCATTGAAGTCTTTCATGAGCCAGAGCAAGCAGGAGCACCGTGGATCTCCTTCCTTGAGGGCAATAAGGGCCTATGCTACGACCTAAGCAGCCAACCTTCCGAAGAAGTCCTCTATGGCTTCTACGCCCGCTGCATGTTCTTGCCATCTCATAATATGTTGGCATTTGAGGAAGCGTTCTACACAGTGTTTTTCACTTGGCGACGAATATTTTTGGGCCAATGATCAGCAACCTAACTTCAAATTCGTAGGCTACTCTGTCGTTGAGCTAAAGAATAGAGTCATTATGCAATTTTTGCAGGTTCCAGACAAAGAAATAAAGATCAGATATGAAAAAGCTTTATATGCACTTAAGGACCGCCTTGCCAGCCATCAACCCGAAGATTACAAGCTAACCCGTATACCATTTTTTGGAGCTCTCATTGTAAAAACATCTATTATTTTGATGAATCGGGAATACTGTAACACCTATTTTCCGAATAAACCTTGTAATTGATGAGCCGGGGCTACAAGCTTCCAGATTGTATCAACATGTATTTACCTATCTTTAATTAGAGCTCCGCTCCAAGATTATTAGTTTTGACCACCAAAAACCTTGGCTAAGGTATATAAGCCAATTTTTGTAAGTTATTTTCAAGTTTTAAATAATAAAATACACAGCGTGAGCTAAGGACGCTCACTTCTCTCCTTCTCGCGCTTCCTACTCCCTCCCCAGTTGTCACATTATAGTCGCGTCTGTTGCATTGCAACCATAGGTAAGAGCTTTACGCATTGACGTAAGCATTTCACAATATTTTGTAGCTTTTGGCGTCGCCGACTCGCGGCCTAATTTCATCATAATTAAAAATTTACACTTAAAAATAAAAAACTAAGCATAGGCAGGGTATTGGGGCATCATTCCTAAGCATTTAGATGCATTCTGGGTCGAAAACGACTAGGTCAAAAATCCACTGTTGTTAATAATCGTGATTTTTGCACTTGACCAAAAGTGGGATTTGAGACCATAAGCATGTGTGCTTAGGTCTTATAAACGTGTCCTATAAGTTTTGTTATGTTTGGATGTCATCTGATGCTGTAACGGATGTGATTTTTTGCCAATGAGTGATTGGCTTTTGGTGATTTCAATCACTTGAGTGTAGCTTGAGTTAGATGCGAGTTGTTTGTTGTTTTCCAAGAGATTGATAACCTCTTGTAGCCTCTATGCACTAGTCGAATCAGCTTCGTCCCGTGGATTGACTATTTAATCGTGGTTCTTCGCTACATCTGCAATAAGATAGAACTGAGGTTAGACACTCGTCCCACAGTAAAATTTGTACTTCATGACTTTCGTTGATGATTACTCACGACATACATGGGTATATCTACATAAGGCTAAGTTTGCAGTATGTATGTGCTTAAGGCCAAGTTTGGGGTATTTATGTGCTTGAAATAGTTTTTTACGTTGATTGAAAATGTATTTGATTGTCCGATGGAAGGATGTTATGTCAAAAGAATTTGAGAGAGAGAGAGAGAGAGAGAGAGAGAGAGAGAGAGAGAGAGAGAGAGAGAGAGAGAGAGAGAGAGAGAGAGAGAGAGAGAGGGAGAGAGAGAGAGAGAGAGAGTTCTATGTTTGGCAAACTAATACTCCATGGACCAATGGGGTTGCATTCGTTATGAAGTGTGCCATTGCTAGTAAATAGACCTTTATCTATAGCTTCAATCTCAAAAAGGTCATTTAATCTTGTTTGCAATCAAGGTTTGCAGACAAAGCAAACCACGGGTTGCATTTGAATGAGTACTCAAAAAATGTATTCCATATGAATCAGACTTAAAACACATATCCCTAAGGAACTAACCACCCAAACCTCCATCCAAGTTCCATACATGTTTCTCAAGAGTAGTGCATCTTTAATGCTTAGCAGTTGCATGTATTTTCTTGAAAATGACGTAACTATGAGGTTTGAGGAGATTGCTGATCATGGGATGAAACATCAATGTACAATTCCTTATACACATTAAAAAAACGGTTTTTTTGAAAGGAAAAATAGTTTACTTATGGAGTTGGCATGATGTATGG
Source organism: Adiantum capillus-veneris (assembly GCF_014529385.1). Lineage (NCBI taxonomy): Eukaryota > Viridiplantae > Streptophyta > Polypodiopsida > Polypodiales > Pteridaceae > Adiantum > Adiantum capillus-veneris. The sequence goes on along the minus strand of NC_140932.1, from coordinate 117,045,916 downwards.
TCAAAAGCTGAGCTTTGCCACCTGCTTTTTGGCTAGAGGCTATCATGTGTGTTATCCACATACTTAGCAGGTGTCCCACCGAATCTTTGCAGTCTATGACTCCATATGAGGCATGGCATGATAAGAAGCCATCTATTGGTCACTTGCATGTTTTTGATTGCTTGGCTTGTACTCTAGTGACGTAAAAACAACACATGAAACTCGATGGTAAGACTATCAAATGTATCTTTTTGTTGGTTACAATGCTGAAATGAAGGGTTACATGTTATATCATCCACAATCAAAATGTATCTTCACTTCTTGAGATGTTGTTTTTGTGGACACATAGTTCAACCCTTATCGTCACGCACTAAAGAGACGGGGTAAGCTCACGGGACAATTTTTATATTTTGTTGCCTCTTTTTAGTATGGGAATACAAATATAAGCCCAAATGAGACAAATATTCAGCCTATGCAGGTTTCAAGTGATGTCACAAATTAGCCTATTTTTGATGCAGATGTAAATGATGCATGTGATGAGGATAAGGTTGCAAACGAGGAAGCTAGGGGTGGATGGTGCATACTTTGCATGACAGTAAAGTGGATGCATCTTTGTCTAGTTGTAATCATTTGGGTTCTCATCGTGCTTCTTGTGCATCACATTGTGAAGTTGTTGAATCTGCTGACAATTGGAATGATACAGTGATCTCATAGCCATCAAGTGTATTCATTTGCAGAGACCGATCAAGTAACAATCCATGCAGTCGTGGGAGTTGGAAGATCATTCCATCTCCAGGTAAGAGGTTTGGATTCAGTCAGTAAATCTCACTTTCTTCATGTTTTTGAGATCGAGAAAACAAATCAACATCCAACACCGAAATTTAGCGGATCAAGCAAGTGTTTTATCAACGGAGGAGAGTGTAAACCAAGGTGTAGTACGATCATTAGAGCCGATCCTTGAAGAAGGCATCTCCAATACTTCTTCAGAGAGATCTTACGAGTATTTCACAGAACACTTGGGACCATTAAAACTAAACGGAAGAGAAAACATGGCAGCATGACCATGAAGCTATTGTTCATCAAGTATCAATATGACAACAAGCAAGGTGACAAGATATACAAAGATGGTATGGACCGCTATTGTGTGAAAATAGAAGATAGACCAAGTGAGTTCAGGGACTTAGTTCCTGTGAGCTATAGCGGAGATAGGTACCTAGATGACGAGGGTATCATGTACTTGGTAGTCTTGAATCCTAACATTGTAGACAAGTGGGGATTGATGGGCACGAAAGCCAAAATAGATAAGGAACATGAGGAGAAGGCACCAACAATGAGCTTCCCTAATGCAAGGTTAAGGCGAGAAAATGAAACTTTGAGAGTCAACACGGATAATGTCTACTTGGGGTTATACAAGTATAATAATGGAGAGTAAGATCTCTATTATAGATGCGAGGAACCATATGTCGGAGAGATGACTGAGCGGAAAAGACTTTATGTCTTCACCTACACAGAGGGAGCAGAAACGAAAATCGCCGCATACGACAAGTATGGAAGATGATACGCAGCAATCGATAAAAAGGAGTTGGAAGGATATGCGTACTTTGGGGCACCACTCCACCAGTATTATGTCACTCCAAGCCCACTAAGACCAGCACCTACAACTGTTGTGCTAGAACCGATGGCACAACAGGTAGAGAGAGGACTCATGTAGTTGATTCTTTCAGTCGACCTCAGTATTCTATGCCAAGTTCCATGGGAATGTTACATTCCAGAGAATTAATGGCTACGAATCGAGGTAGTGCGGTTCCTATCTCTACACATACAACAGTAGGTCCGACATTTGCAGCCACACCATCACATTTGCCTCCTGGTAGTAGATTTGAGGCAGGGGAGCCAACGAGAGCAACCCACGACATCCATGATGCACGAGAACGATTAAGTCGAGACACGGGAGCAATGAGACTAGTCACAGACCATAGACGGATTAGGCCATCCCAAGTAGCAAAGTGCATGCTGAAGAAGTATAGTGGATTAGGGGATCCATATGCCCATGTATCTCTCTTCAAGCAAGTCTTAAGAGCAGAGCAGATCACTGATTTCCATACTCAATACGAGGGATTCGGGTTGAACTTGGAAGGGACGGCCTTAACATAGTTTCAACCTTTGAACCCTGAAACTTGTCCGAATATTGAATATGTATTGCGAGAGTTCGTGGAAGAATTCTCAAAACGGGGTATAAAGCATAAAGAATTCTCAAAACGGGGCATAATACTGTATCACAGCTATATGCTTTTAAACAAAGGGAGAATGAAAAAGTGAAGGAAGCATCCTTGAGATTCAAGCAATACATTGAGAGGTGCCCGAGGAGAGAATTACTGCAGGACGAGAGATTGTATGTGCTCTTCATTGAAGGACTTAGGAACGAAACCTTGAAAAAGGACTTTCACTTGAAGGCATGTAGCACATTTCAACATGTTGCAAGGGAAGCATTATATCTTGTTGATAACTGCAAAGCATATAGGGAAGTGTCAGAGGATACTGATTCAGTAACCAATGGCTCTTCATCTATTAAGAGCGAACCCTCTACCAAGAAAGATGCTCAGGCTTTCTTGATGCCGACGGCTGACCAAATGATAGAGGAGGTTACGAAGAGAATGCAGCAACATATGAGATCAAATCCGGTGATGAGACAGTCTCAGACAAGGAAATGTGACATATGTGGGGGGGATCACCCAACGCCGTGGTGCACACAACAGCCGAAAGCACCAGTTGTGAATGGACGAGTACTAAAATGGTGCGCCATAGAGAAAAAATGGACAAATCATGGCACGGAAGAGTGTTTTTACAACAAAAGTTATGTGAGGGAAAGGCCGTATGGACCTCTAGCAAGACCACCACAGCCACCTCCTCCAAGATATCAAGTTGGACCAAATATGAATATGGTAGCAGGAGCAGACATACCTCAACCTGTGTTGGGTCAACAACCTCCATTACCACAGGAAAATAGAGCCATGATTAGGTATGCTCAACCTTGTGAAGCATCACCTGGAACAAATAGTACACTTCAAGTTTCTTATTATGAGGAACCGAATGAGCCTTACGTAACAGAACCTGAATCACAAATGTACGCAGACGAAGCCTATCAACCGTGGGGAAATAGTGAGGGTATGGCACCACCAATGTATGTAGCACAACCTTCGACAAATCAATATTTGGTGGACGAAAGAACACTAATGTTCATTGCGAACCAGAACTACAAACCAAGAGGATATCCTAATAGGGCAGGACAACCTATGGGACCACCTCCTCAAAATCAACCACCAATTGGACAGTGCTATAACTGTGGAAGTACGGATCATTGGAAGCGTAGCTGCCCTTTCAAAGGCGAAAGAGTGAAAATTTTTGGGTTTTGTGACGGATGTGGTGTGAATCACATATTGCCAGATTGCCCAAGGAATCCGGACAACAAGAAAAAAGAAACTATAAATATTGTGGGGGTGTTACCTAGTGCAAGCAGTGGATCAGAAACCGATCCCATGATCCAAATCAATGCGATAACCAGAGCCCAAGCCAAGGACCTACAGAAAAACAAGCCATTGGAAGAAAAGGTCAAGTTGCCAATACCCACAGAAAATGAGAGTTTATTTGTGAGAACCCAACGAAAATCCTGGAAGGCGAAACGATACAGAATGAAAACAAGAAGGTTGAAAACCCAAATTGCCATGCAAAACAAATTACATGAAACGAAAGAGCAACTGAAACAAGAGAGAGATAGTAAAACTGTTGAGGATAACAACAAGCCGAGGAAAGCGTCCTCAGAAGGATCAGTCTTGGTTGAGAAAGTGCTAGAGCCTTTAGATGCTCTATTACAAGCGTACGAAGCAAGGCTAAAAACAAACCAAACCTTAGAGCAGAGATGGTTAACTTATCCTCAACCAGAAGTGGAAACGAAGCGTTTGGAAATATGTAAACACCTCATTGAAACAACCCAGGCATTGATGGAACCTAAGGTGGTTAGAACCCCAGAACAAGAAGTGTTGATTCACAAAGAGCGAGAAAAACTAAAAATCAATTAACCAGAACAAGTAAACGGACCCAGGCCTGAAACGATATTGTCATTGGATCACCGAGTGGTGCCGAACACCACTGATGACGCTAAGTCAATGACTATAATGCCAATTCTAGAAGTTGAAGAACCATGGCCACAACACTTATGGGAAACCATTAGAAATAGAAAGAACGGAAGCGCGACGTTACAGTCTGCTCCAATTCCTGAGATTAACTTGGACAACGGATTTCATCCAGGAGATATACAATCGCTGTTTGGAGATGCGGGAACGGAGGTTTGGATGGAAAGCAAAGCTCAATCTTTGAAAACCCTTTGTGCGCTCCTTGCCGCACTGTCGAAGCAAGGGACTTGCCGATACACCGTGTGCGAGCCACAAATGGCTCCTAGCACACAACAAGACTAATCTAGCAAGCTCAAAAGAGGGCAATGGTGTGTCACTCACCGCTCTATGCTCCTGCCGTGGAGGATTCCTCGCCGCGATGAAGAAGAAGCTACAGTCGTGCCGCGCTCAACCGCTTCGCCGCCGTCGTGCCTTCGTAATGCTCGATCGCACCCACACTCTCCCTCTCTCTCTCTCTCACATACACACACACACGAAGAGGTGAAGAAGAAGAAGATGGAGATGGAGATGGAGATGGAGATGGAGATGGAGCAAGAGCACTCTTCTATTGCACAAATGAGAGAATGGGTGAATTTTAGGTTTAGTTGGCTTTTATATGATCTCACCCCATTCACACTTGGGCGCCCATGCTTAGCCAACTAATCCATTGAATGTCCCAGTTAGAGTGCGCCTCTCATCGGCGATCACTCTTACCCTTTTCCTATTGGTCCGACAAGCCCGGTACCTAACTCTACCAAATACATAATACACGTCCGTCGTAGGTGATGGGGTGTCCGTGAGCCGTGAGGGTTAACATGCCCCCCTTCCTGATGTAGATTCCGTCCTCGGAAGCTATTGAGTTGAAGCTCGTTCGTCGAGGTGGAAGAGCATTTGAGATGAATGTCCTCAGCCTTCTTCAGTCACTGCAAAATCAAACAACATTGGCACAGTAATTGCATTCTCATAAGTGATTAAAAAGCATATGCAGTTTTAGGTAGACAAATTGATTGGTAAAAGAATTTCAAACAATTTGTCAGCAATGAACATTAAATTGCAATGTAATCAAATGCATAAACAGATGTAAAGGTAAAAAATTAAACAAGTCTGGGGTCGCTAATTTGACGATCGAAAGGCACTAGAGATCGAATATTAATACCATGGGTAAGCTTCTTAATTATCTGTGGTCAATTAAGTTGTTTAATCGCGAGAGCCAAGTATTCATGTTCGAGGGCTGACTAGAGGCTATATCTAGAAGACCTTGTAGTTAAGCTACCATAAAAGTAATTTCTCATGAAATCATCGCCTGACTGATTACTTTTTCTTTGACTCCCCAAAGTCTTTTCACAGTGATTCAATTTTGATGTGTGTGCTTATTTTGTATGCCTTGGGTTTTTTGCTTCTCAAGTAAAAGCGCCCATACTGGGAACCTCTAGGGCTCTAGTACCATAGGCAATACATGTGCGTGAAGTACCAAATCAAGCTGAGATTTCTCTTCCAGCTTAAGATTTTACAGTGTGGCACTTTGATTTTTTGCGTGTTCATTTTCAGCATTTTAATTTTGTAACTTTGGGGGGTCATATAACACTGATACACCTCCCCAGGCTCATCACACCAGTAAACTCCCTTTATAATACTTAAGCTTAAGGTTAATAGGGTCAAGCCCACTAGACAGCCCTAGTACATTTGACACAATGCTGCCTAAATCGGATTAAGAACCTAAGTAACCATTAATTATTAGGAAGGCATTCCCCATGGTATTAAGAGAAGATTTCTAACACCTAACTTGGTTAAACTAGCTTGTCGGACTGCTTGATTTTTAAACCTAGACAAGTGATTATGACAAAAAATTACATTGAATTAAATGTTTGATACTAAGCAAATGCGGTGAATATTAGGCTACCAATCACAATTAGAGCTGACAATCATAGATGCAAAAAAGATAAGGGGCAATGCTAATGGACAAGAAACACCTGTTTGTGTCGATGGTCGCGCTTGATTTGAAGAGTGAGTCGAGATAAAGATTCCATGAAGGTCCAAATCCTACCAATAGCAACACGTTCCTGTACACACTAGGAAACAAAAGGAATACCTCCAGGAGGCACATTAGTGGAAAAAGGTACCAACACTTATTGAACACAACAAAAAACATAAGGAACCCTAACCTAATTATTTGCACTCCCCCTAGAGAGTCAAGGGAATAGGATATTGTAGAGGTTGGGGGGAAACCCTAAGGCTAAACCCCTATCTTCGTCGTCGAGATAAACAAAGTCATCATCCATGAGACCATATGTGCCATCCGTGTAGTCGTGTAAATTTTCTTCTTCATCATAGGTGCCCATGTTTACTAAGAAGGTCACTAGACGCCTATAGTCATCTTGGTCAAAAGGGTAGGCTTGTGCAATGGGAGAAACGCTCTCTACTAAGTATGGATCAGACGTGGTCAAGAGACGTATCAGCCATTCTAACTCCTCAAAATTCCTCTCACATGCTAGTGTACCTATCAAATCCCATTCACATGCAAGCACTGGAAAGACCATGTGAAATATTTGTGAAAAGTAACGAGGGTACCTCTCACCCATGGCAGGAGTGGATGACTCTAGCGTACTAGCCATATCTGTACACGCAAATAGATGATGGTTAGAGTGCAAATATTACAAGGGTCGTGTTCTTGTGCATAATTTGTTTTATGATTTGTGTCATGGCTCTTGCTCTTTTACTTTTTTATCTTGTTTTTGTAAGTATAAGGCTTTATATATACATTCCCTAAGATTGGAGATTAAGAGGTCAGGGAGAAAGGTTGAGAGGGAAGAAAGTGAATGATGGATGTCCACAAACACTCCCCCCTTCCTTGGGTAGATCATACCGTTTGAAATGATGTCGTCACCCTTTGAAACCAATTGTTCCAGTTGGTAATAGGTGAGGATTTTTGCCAGTAGTTTTCTATTACCCTAGGTGCCTCGTCAAGTTGCAAGGGTGGTAAGGTACTCTCCCAGGATCGAACTTGAAGTGGTTCATCAGGTGATTCTTGAACACTGGGAGGTGTGGATTCTTTTGTAGCTTCATGGAGGTCCATTACTATAGATGGAGGCTGTGTAGAAGCTTTTACCTCTATGAATGTATTACATGAGGAGCTAGAAGCTTCATGGAACTCCCCCCTTCCTGAGCTAGGTGGAATAAATTGGTTTTGCCTTGGAGCCCAAACTAGCTCTGGACTAGGTGTGTAGCATTCTGTGATCTTTCCCTTCCCACGGTCTGCCATTGGCTTTAGCGTTACACTGTTTGACTCATATGGGTTTGTTGTCGATAGGGAAGGACACATTTTACGTTTAGGTACCCAAATTTGCTCATTTCCATCATAGTAGCCTTGGGCTTCTAATAGTTGTTTTGGAATCCATCGTGATTTGGTCTTGACTCTCCTAGGGCGCGCTCTTGGTCTTCCCAGGAAATTTTTTCTTGGAATGGATGGGAGGGTTGAGGTAGTTGGAAGTAAGGCCTTGGGGACCCATTGATATGTACTCTTAGGTCGTGCAGGTTGAGTACTTGCAGTATTACTGCTTGTTGCAACTACAAGTGTTGAAGTGCTAGATTCATGGGTAGCCGGCAAAGACGAGTTAACCACCTTGGCTTGTGAATGTTGGCTATCCTTCAACTTTGCTAGAGTTTGCAACGTAGGTGACTTTGCTTGAATGATAGGGGTAAGAGTTGGTGGTCGCGTCGTGACACTAACAGTATCCCAATCAATAGTGCATTTGGTTGCCAACATCCACGTGCGTCCCAGGTTTACGTTGCCTTCCATAGCTCCCGCGGGCATGACTAGAAACCTTTGGACTATGCTTCCATTGTCATAGACAACAGGGGTCTGAAGGACTCCAAGAATAGCAGTTTTCTTTTTATTAATGCCCTTGACTTGCATCGTACTCGGGGATAGGGTCGGTTTCTCTAATTGACACCAAACTCCATAGGATAACAAATTGTGTTTAGCTCCCGTATCTAATAAGGCATTGTATAGTACTTTCCCATAGGGGCTATTTAGCTCAATTGGGTATCGTAGGGGTGGCTCAGATTCTAATGAGTCGTCATCTGTGTCCTTGAAAAATGCTTGCGTGATTCCCAGATTAGCCTCTCGTTGGCGTCTAAGACGTTGTTGTTGTTCTCGAGCCTCAACTCTTGCTTGGATTTTTTTAAGCTCTGCTTGTTCCTTGGCAGCCTTCTTTTGATGGATGGCTTGCAACTCTTCCTGGCTTAGAGGATCATAATATCTTTTGAATTTACTCCCATTAAGGAATCCAATGGTTTCAACTCCATCTAGAGTCTCCACACGAATGGTACCTTGCGGGGTAATTTCACACACTCGATATGGCCCCTTACCAGCGTATTTCAATTTCTTTTTTCCATTACGTACCCCGTACATAAGAACTTTATCACCAACCTTGATGTCTTTATCCTTTAAATGGCTATCAAACCACTTCTTTCTCCTATCCTTCTCCACTAGAGCATTTCGCACAGCTAATTGCCTCTCTTCATCTAGCCTTTCCAGGATATATAATCGCTCCACTAAGGGGTTACCATCCCAACCTTCTTGAGAAGCTACTCGAAGACTAGAAATGACAAACTCCCATGGCATAACTGCTTCTTGGCCATACACCATCTTAAACGGTGTGCAATTAATAGCAACTTTATACGCAGTACGATAAGCCCATAAAGCTGATGTAAGCTTTAGGTCCCAATCAGTGCGATGAGCCTCAACTGTCTTTGTCAAAATGGAGATGAGATTTTTGTTGGTACTCTCAGCTTGGCCATTTGCTTGGGGATAATAGGGTGTAGACTTGTGGTGAGATATCATGAAGTTTGATGTGAGTTCTTTTATTACTTCATTTATAAAATGAGTTCCATTGTCACTCACAAGTTCAAAGGGGCATCCAAAACGTGTGATAATGTTCTCAAAGAGGAACTTAGCTGCTGTTTTTGCATCCGCCTTCCGTGTTGCTTTTGCTTCAGTCCATTTGGTTACATAGTCGGTAGCCACAATGATATATCGTGATTGCGTGTTACGTGCAGCCGGACTAATCGGTCCTACAAAGTCTAAGCCCCACTTTTCAAATGGTTGGGTTACCTTGATGGGATGTAGAGGCATCCTATCACTTCTTTGTGGCTTCTTGAAGCGTTGGCATTCATCACATCCCTTTGCAAAAAGTGATGCATCCTTAAACAGAGTGGGCCACCAATAGCCTGACTGTAAGATCTTTCGGGCGGTCAAGTTTCCTGAAAAGTGACCACCAGCTACACCCATGTGTGCCTCTTGTAGAATATATAAATACTCATCCTCTCGGACACAACGTCTAAGAACATCATCTTTTCCTCTCTTATAGAGAGTTCCAGCCAGTAAGCAATAGGGTTCGCATTCCTTGATTAATTTTCGAGCTATATCTTTTCGCAGTTCTTTGGGTGGAAAACCATTAACTAAGAAGTTAACAATCTTTTCACTCCATTCAGGCATTGTCTCAACAATGAAAAAAGGAGTATCAGGCAATTCATCATCAACCCCCGTAGGAGCTTCGCCATTAGGGATACGAGATAAATGATCCGCCATGACATGTTTCCTCCCAGGCCTCACAACAACGGTGAAGTAAAACTCAAGAAGAATTAACAACCATCGTGTAATTCGACCTATGGAACACGGCTTGTTTACCAAATATAGCAATGCTTGATGATCAACATAAAACACAAACTTGGTAGCAAGAAGGTAATAGCAAAATTTCTTTACAGCGTAAATCATAGCTAGACCTTCGCGCTTTGTAGTAGTGTAGTTCATCTCGGCATCATTTAATTGGCGACTTGCAAAGCTAATAGGGTAGTCCAATTTATGTTCTCCTGGTTGAGTTAGAACACACCCAATAGCAAAATTTGATGCATCAATATGCACATGAAAAGGTACATTCCAATCAGGTATTTGCAGGATTGGAGCACTTGTTAGGGCCTTCTTTAATAACTCATAAGATTGATGACATTCTTCCGTCCAGTGAAACTCGATAAGAAGCTTGTACAATGGACGCGCTATCTCGGCAAAGTTTAAAATAAATCTTCGATAATAACCAACATGGCCCATAAAGCTTTGAACTCCTTTATAGTTCGTAGGTGGTGGCAAATCGGCAATGGCTTTAATCTTACTCTCATCTGTGGATATCCCGTTCTTGGACACTATATGCCCTAGAATGACTCCATGCTTAACCCAAAATTGGCATTTGAAAGGGTTCAATGAGATGCGATAAAATCTGCACCTTTCAAATATTTTTCGTAGATATAACAAATGCTTCTCTCAAGAAGAATAAACACAAAGGTCGTCTAGGAAAGCTTCACAAAACTCCCTTAGAAATTCTTTAAACGCAGTGTTTATTAATCGTTGATATGTTGCAGGGGCATTTGTTAAGCCAAAGGCCATAACACGAAATGCAAACACTCCAAACTTTGTGATAAAAGCAGTTTTAGCTTGGTCCTCTAATGCAATTGTGATTTGATTGTAACCAGAGTACCCATCTAAAAAACTATAAGCTTCCTTGCCCGCAACTCTTTCAAGCACATGTTCTGAATATGGCAAGGGATAATGATCTCTCCTAGTGGCTACATTAACTTTCTTGAGGTCCACGCACACTCTCAGTTTCCCATTCTTTTTTCGCACAATGACTATTGGAGAAACCCATTCTGAGTGCTCAATAGGGTATATGAATCCACATTGGATAAGTTTTTCAATCTCCTCTTGTACAATTTTGGCATACTTAGGATTCATTGGATAGGGTCGTTGTTGGACGGGTTTAGCAGTGTTGATCATGGGAATTGTATGTTGCACCACAGAAGGTGGAACGCCCTTCATGTCATGATATGTCCAAGCAAAGATATCCTTGTATTCCTTGAGGAGCTCCTTAAGTACAGCCTCTTCAGTTTCGGTAAGGTCTTGAGCAATAAAGACTGGTTTAGACTCCTCACCTGGTTCTGCTAATTCTATCTCTTTAACTACCGCTGGACCATCATAGACTCCACTACTTCCATTGGTAGGTATTCGTTGGGCTTTGGCATACACAACCTTTCGCTCCCCCGTGGTATAAGATTTAAAATGTTCAGGAGCCGTATGTAAGTCAGCATGATCTTGTCCTGACGGAGACCTTTCTTTTAGTTCTGCCTCCTTTTGTTGTTGTGCTAACTCTCGGTTTTGACGTCTTCTTATAGTTCGACTCAATTTCGGCTCTGTAACCTCCAATTGAGCGAGGTCAATGGGTCGTGGGCTGCACCACATGACACTCTGGAGATGTTCACCCCAATTGTCTACTAGCTTTCGATGAGCATCACATGCCCCTAGATAGCTAAGCCATTCTGCAGTAGACCTTTCCTTGTTTATCCTAGCTCTCATATTTGCTCGATACCGTCGTCTCTTATATGACCTTTGTTTCTTGTTAAGGTTTTGATTTTGGTAAATGTTTGAACTCGACTCGCTTAATAGGTCTTCGCTTGCATCTTCTTCACTCTCATATAAATTACCATAGATGGTCGTACTAGACCTTGAGTGTTCAGTTTCTATACTTGGCTCACTCGATGTTTCCTCAGGTTCTGAATCCATTTCTCCTTGAGATTCCGTTTCTGATGTGTATTGGCATGAAGCCTTTGAGGAATCATCGGTTTCACTCTCAGGTAGGTGTGCCTCTTTCTTATCATCGGATGTTACATGCGCTACACCTAACATGTTTACTAGTGCAACGTGTGGTATCTCTTCCCCATTTGGTGTTACCCAGGTTGTTCCTCTAGCTCCCCATGTATCTATAGTTTCCGCTAGGTGTACCCAATCGACATTGTCTGACTCAGCCATTCCGGGTAGGATATCCATATAAGGAGATTTCTCCCCAATATCCGTGTCTTCGTTACACGTGTAACAATACTGTAATGGAGCTGAGTGAATTGTTGTGTCTGATCGATTATCAATGATGAATTTATTTCCTAGAGGATGCGTTCGACCACTTAAAAGATCAACTTGAATGACAGAGTCTTGGAACTGTAAGTAGACGTGGTTTTTGGACCAATCATGCACCATTTTCGCTTCCCTCATGAATGGACGCCCTAAGATCATCTCAAATGACATAGGATGCTTGGAAAAATCCATAACAATGAAAGTCTGCCTTACCTTGTGTCCCAAGACCTTGATCATGAGATCCTTAAGCATTCCAATAGGCGTAACAATAGATCCATTAGCCATTTTTACCACTAGGCTTGTGGCTTCAAGGTGAGGTCGCCCCATAGACTCCCAACAACTCTTTGTCACCATGCTGACTCCCGCACCACCGTCAAGGACTCCCTTTACAGTTAATCCTTTAGTAGTGATTGGTAGAGTAGCATTAGATTCATCACCTTCAAAGTATTGCCCCAACTTGTTAACAGGTACTTCAATTACAGATTCATGTCCCGCTAGGTCAGATGGTGGGGCTAAATGTTCCTCATCATTCATTACCGAGTCAGGTTTGTTCATATGTGCAAACTGTGGTAATCCGACCTGTAATTCTCCATTGAGGAAGGCTCAAAGAGCTGAGACTAGCTCGGGGTCTTTATATAGTTTGGACATGATGGTGGTTCTAACTTCTAAAGACATGAAATCCATCAATTTCGCAACATTTAATGGCATCTTGTGGGACGTAGGACCCTGACAAGAGAATGGTGAAGATGGAATCTCCACTTCCTCAAGGGGGTCGGGCATTCCCTCACCAAACATTCTCTCTAGTAGAAAGGTGTGTGTCCACTTTCAGATGTCCTACCCTCACTCTCTTCCCGAATGATATTGGGTATAGCTAACGGCCTGTAGTTCTTGTGAGGTTGAACTTGTGTGGGAAACACTGTGTCCGACATCTAGATATGTTTGGGTTCAGGTTCTAATGTTCGTTGAGTTTCTTCCACCAAATCCCCTCAGTTGTTGGACTCGTTCAATTTCCACTGTTGGGTTTGGATAGGTTCCAATCTTTCTCTTGCAATCCTCATTTTTTGTCTCTCATGGCTTATCTTGGGGGTTCGCAACTGGGTAGTTTAACTTTGAATACTCTTTTGGTGTTCGTCGTAATTCTCTCTCGTGATCCTCCTCACTGGCTTTTTCCTTTGTAGTAACAGTTTTGGTCTCCGTGGTCTCTATCGAATGTGAGTCATCCTCAGGGTCATTCATATACACGGGATCCTATCCTGTCCCTATGTTAGTTTTTGAACTAGGTTTTGAGCTAGAAGCATTAAGGGATTTCTTTCTTCGTGTTTTCTTCTTTCTCGCTCGGCCAATGGATGCAGCATCTCTCTCTTCGAGGATGTAATTTTGCTTTTGGAGCATCGACCGTGTGAGTGCATTCACTGGTGCTATGTTTATAGTTGGTGGTGTCCCATCAACAATCTCTATTATGTTCAATGGTGTGATTTTCGGTGCGTTTGGATTGTTAGGACACTGTGCGATCAAATGATCTATGCCACAACGATTACAAGTGAGTATTGGCATTGCCAATGCACTCCCTTGACTTGTTTGCATTAGTGCGGCATTCTTTTGCATTCTAATGGGGCACTCAGCTACTCGATGTGGTCCACCACATTCGTAGCACTGAAGAGGTGGTTTCCTGGCAAAACTATTAATGTTTTGGCCTCTTGCTGCTAGCGCAGTAGCTTGATATACCGGTTTGATTTGTCCCCAATGGTCTTCCATATAGTACATGGGACACTCCTCAAGCATGTCGACTCCATAGGTGATACTAGAGTCTATGTCCTCTTCGCAATCTACATAAGTACTAGATGACTCGCAACCTATTTGGTTCGTAGGTGTAACTCTTGGATGAGGGGGTTGCGGTCCTAGCACTGGAGGTGGCAACGGTGTGGTTTGGACCACATTTTGGGTTCTAGGGACCATGTGTTGTAATGGCAACTGTTGCTCCATGGGTGGGGTAGGCATCAATGCAGGAACTCAAGGTGAGTCTGCCCAAGCTATAGGCGGTCTATTTTCCATGATGCGTTTAAGCATTAGGCAATCCTTCGCTTGATGGCCATACCTACCACACGCGTTACAAGTTTCGTTAAACTTTACTCTGAAAGTAGGGCATTCACTCGTAGTATGTGGGCCCAAGCAAATTGAGCACCATTGTTGCTTCCTTCTTGGATACATATGAGTGTTCTGTGAAGCACGATTACCCCTAAGGCTTTCTTGGATGGCCTTGGTGAGATCTGCCAAATTCATCTCAGATATCGTTTGCTCTTTCACGATTGGCTTTATCTTCATTGGCTCATGCCCTGATGCTTGCGAGCTACTAGACTTCGGCTCGCGGCAGACACTCTTTCTCCTACAATCATTAAATTATCCTCCAATTGGATTGCATTCATGGTGACTGCTTCCCAAGTAGTGATACCTCTAATGACTAGGCCATTATAGATACTTTCATGTCGTAGTCCCCTAATGAATCTATCGAGCAATTGGTTGTTGTTGAATCGCTTGTTTGGATTGCATCGAGAATTCAAATTCTTTAGGCGACTAATGAAGTATCTCACAGATTCACCTTCTTCTCGTTGGGCTTTCTGGAGCTGAGAGGCTACACCCCAAAGTACTCCCTCTCGTATGTATTCTTTTAAGAACAGTCTCCTAAGAGTAGAGTAGATCGTTTTTTCTTCTACTCTTAAGGTTCTATACCAATCTCCAGCCTTTCCGCTTAGGGTCAAACTCAAAGCCTTACACTTATGTAGCTCATTGTGCTCTTCCAAGGAATCGCACACATGTTCAAAGACTTCCATATGCTTTCTAGCATCTCCATCTCCATTGAATTTCTGTGTGAGCTTAGCTACTTGAACTGCCTTGCTCCTAGGCTCTCTATCAGGTGCACTACGCATGTTTTTCGCAATAGAGTGACCGATAGTGTGAGCAAATGCTGCCAAATCTCCTATTTGAGCAGGTGTAATGGGTGTATGTGCTCCTGGAACCACATGTGAGGTGGGAGTTGGCCTTGGCCTTGGCATACACGTGGCTCTTGGGTCCCAAATTTGGTATGGTGGTGTACCAGACGGTGGTCCAAAGTTTACAGGCGTGGCCCTAGGCATAGGGGGTGCCTGATATGGCATGTTATTATTAAATGGCATGGCTCCACTTGTATAAGAGCTTGGATAATTCCATTGTGGATTGTAAGCTCTTGGAATAATCGGAGGTGTAGGAGCTACATGAGGCTGAGGTACGATAGGTGCACATGATTGATACATACATGTAGGTATAGTTGGGGGCACTGTGCTACTAGGCATCGGCGCAGTGTTAACAAATGAACTCCATGGTGTACTTCTTGTCATGCTCACCATTGGGATATGCATGGTAGCTGTAGTGTCATTAAGAGAAAGATGAGCTAGATCTGGAAAGGTAAAGCTGCCACTGGTGGGCTCAGATTGTACTGAGGCTCCTGGCGAAACAACATATGGAGGATCAATGGGCCTCACTGAGGGAGTCTCCATTTGTGACAGGGTTGGTTGGTTGGCCTTTCCCGTATCCAAGAATCTCATTAGGCCTATTGAAGGCATGTTGATCCCTGTGTTTTGTCTTTCTAACTCGACAATCCTATGGAGGACATCACAGACTTTCTATTGTTGCTCATCTATGCTAGTAGCACCCGATGTGGATTGTAGAACATCTAACCAACCCACATGATAGGTGTGTCCTGTGTACCGATCAGTTAAAGCTTTTGCTTGTAGGTCATACTCCCAATTTTCGTTTAGGAATATCCCATCTAGGCCTGGCGTGCTGGAGGTTTCCCTTGAAGTGGAAGCATTATTGCTCCCCATAGCTTGCCCCTCCGTGACTGCTACCTTGGGAGCACTCGGTTGCTCGGCTGGCATGATTGTTGTCATAGGAGCCTTTGCTTTCAGGGCTTGACTTTGTTCTAGCCCTCGTAGGTTCTCAATTTCCCTCTCCCTTGTTGCTTGCATATAGCGTTCGATCTCTTGCACTTTGGCAAGACTCCTACCATCGGGTAGTAAAACCTCAGAGGGAGATAGTCCTAAGGGATCAGGAGGTGCAATGGATGGAACATTCACATGCACACTCTCAAGAAGCATAGGGTCCATTTTAGGCATGAATGACGAATTTACTTCCCCACTCCCTTCATTTATTTCATTAACCGCATGTTCGGAGCGAGTAGCTCTACTAAGGGTCTCTTTTAAGCGGCTAAACACGCTGGACCCGGGCCGTGGGCCCATGGCATGCATGTCTTGACTTGAACTATCAGGGTTTGGTGTAGGATACCCCTCCATGACTTCGTAGTCAGAGGAAGAATCACTAGACGCGATATGAGGATCTTGGGTCGCGCTACCTTGAGTCTCGGCCGAAGATCAAGAACCTAGGGTGGAGGAATAATGGGTGCCCGCGTAAATGGAGGCACTACCAATATGCTCGTGCTCTAACACTCATCCAGAGCGTAGGTTCATATGACTTGGATCCGCTAGAAGTGTCAGTGAGGGCCCGTGAAGGCTGCTCACCTAGTAATTTTGGGTGTTTTGCAACCCAAGTCTTTTCTTATTTTTTGATTTTTTGGTCCTTTTTTTTTTAACCCAGCTATAGAATCGAACGTATGATAGCTCAAAACAAGCGTCTTGGTCAGAGGGACGTGCCGTGCTTTACAGCCCTCCGTTTGGTCACTTTATGTCCTCGGAATCCCTAAAACCGTCAATTTCTAGTAAGGAACTAGGCCCGAATTAGAAAGTCTGAGGGTGCAAGTGGGAAGAGAAGGGAGGAGAGTGGAGGACTTGCCCCACATGCTCTCATTCCCTCTTGAGGGGGTAGGGTATATATATAAGAGTGAATCTAGTATATATCATAAGATTGAGGGCTTGGGCTTGGGCTTGGGCTTCGGGAAACGATCCCGATCAAAATTTTAGTGTAGCCCCCTAGTCACTCACGCTTAAATATTTTCGGTTTTTTTTAAAAAATATATTTTTTAATTTTTATTTTTTTATTTTTTTATTTTTTTGGGCGACGACCGCGCGCGGATTTGGTGACCCTTTTTTGGCCACACACACTCTCACCTACCTAACCTCCCAGTCAACAGCTCACAGACATCTCACTACCTTATCTACTTACTAACTGTGCTCCTAACCACTAACTAATCTACTAACTAATCTGTTAACTGCTTGCTGACAGTGAGCTAACTGTCCACCTACTTCCTCTCTCACTACCTGCTGTGCAAACACTGTGTGCAGCCAAACCTTGACAGAAACTGTGTGCAGACTGTGTACAAGCAGAAATTGCTAACTGCCTTCCTACTTATTCATTCACTGCAAACAAGCTAACGACTACTAATTGTGCAAAGACTGTGTGCAAACAGAAAACACAACATTACGCAGAAATCACAGAACTTGCAGACAACACAAAAATTAACAATTTACAGAAAAACAACTCATTCCTCTTCCTCTTCCTCTTCTTTCCTACTACAAACAACTCATAGGGGAAGCACAAAGTGCCTCTTGGGCTTAGTGTAGGGCGATTCCCCGGCAGCGGCGCCAAAAATGTGCGCTCCTTGCCGCACTGTCGAAGCAAGGGACTTGCCGATACACCGTGTGCGAGCCACAAATGGCTCCCAGCACACAACAAGACTAATCTAGCAAGCTCAAAAGAGGGCAATGGTGTGTCACTCACCGCTCTATGTTCCTGCCGTGGAGGATTCCTCGCCGCGATGAAGAAGAAGCTGCAGTCATGCCGCGCTCAACCGCTTCGCCGCCGTCGTGCCTTCGTAATGCTCGATCGCACCCACACTCTCCCTCTCTCTCTCTCTCACATACACACACACACGAGGAGGCGAAGAAGAAGATGGAGATGGAGATGGAGATGGAGCAAGAGCACTCTTCTATTGCACAAATGAGAGAATGGGTGAATTTTAGGTTTAGTTGGCTTTTATATGAGCTCACCCCATTCACACTTGGGCGCCCATGCTTAGCCAACTAATCCCTTGAATGTCCCAGTTAGAGTGCGCCTCTCATCGGTGATCACTCTTACCCTTTTCCTATTGGTCCGACAAGCCCAGTACCTGACTCTACCAAATACATAATACACGTCCGTTGTAGGTGATGGGGTGTCCGTGAGCCGTGAGTGTTAACACCCTTCCTTCATTTATAGGTGAACACGAGGCACGATCGGAGATAAGGTTAGTTCCATCCCATATGAGAACTATTCCACAAATGATTGACTCAAAAAGTCTTCAAGAGATGCTGTCGACACCTATAACATGCACAATCACACTGTCAGAACTCTTGAGAGTCGGACCGCACTTATGGGAAGACATGGGGAAACATTTGGAGAACAAAGGAGTAAAGATTCCTCTTCAAACAAACCCTACGAGAGAAGAAAACAAACGGGAAGGTCAACCCAAAGCCCAACCAGTGCCCATAAACAAGGTCGGAGATTACTGTGAAGTTGAGGAAGGTAATACAACCTTACCTGTTGAATATCAGGATATAAAAACGATAGCTATCCTAGATAGTGGAGCGGGAGTTGCGATTGCTACAACAAATCTGGGAGAAATGGGGTCGTCCAGCTCTCAGAAAGACGAGAATGAAACTGCAACTCGCAGATGGGTATGTAGAGAGACCATTGGGAATCCTGGACCAAATATTTGTAACTTCGTGTGGAATTAACTATGAGCACACCTTTGCTGTGGTGGATTTCGGGAAAACGAACAACTTCGACATTATTTTGGGGCGACCTTTTATGCGTCAACTCAAAATCATACAAGATTGGAGGTACGACCAAATTTACCTAAGGCACGAAGAGCTAATAACGAAAATCAACATGAAGGATCACAGCTATAGGGACGTTACAAAAACACCAGTGCAAGAATTTAATTCAACCACAGTGAATGAAAAAGAAATACCTGCATGGATACAAACGAAAGCACATGTCTGGATGTGTGGAGCATCTGATTGTGGAGACATAATCAAAGAGAAATGCGTATTGGAAAGATCCGTAGAAGACGAGGCTTATCTCCCAGAACCTTTCCCTGAACATTTATTTGAGCCATTTGGGTGGAGTCAAATATTTTCAACCTTGGACGTATGTGTTAACGAATGCACGGCTACAAAATTTTGCGACGATGAAGGATACGACCTAGTAACGTTGCAAATGGCTAGCGTCATCCTTGTTGGGGAGTAGGCCAGGTGGCCGTGGGAAACCACCCTTGTACACTTAATTTCACCTAATCAATATAGGGAGAAAAAGAGGTAGAGTTGACTCTTCCCTTTCTTCTCCACTAACCCACACACGCTGCCTGTGCATCTCCCCCTTCCCCATTTTCTTCTTCTCCTCTCTTGCACACACTCCGTACACGCGCACTCTACAATTGGTATCAGAGCTGCGATGACGAACCGCGCACGCGATCGCCCTCAGATGATCGACTCGGAAGCGACAGAGCTCGCCGGCTATGGCGGAGCTCGGAGCTTGTGCTTGAGCTTGGCGGTGGCAGTGGATCCGACACGGATCAGAGCACTCGAAGGAGATCATACTGTTTCTCAGATTCTTGATGCGTGCTGCCCCTCCAAGGCGGAGCTGAAATCTTGAAACAAAATGTAGATTTGCAGATAGAGCTTGAAAAAAAAGCTTGTGAAAGGGTCTGTGTGTTGACCTAGTAGAGCTGACACTAAGCAAAACCGAAATCGGGCAAGGGCAACCATTCAGAGGCTTGCTCGCTTGGAAATTGCAAGCAATGCAAAGCTTGAAAGCTCCCGAGGTATGAAAAAAGGAGACTGCTTGAAGCAATACAAGCAGAATCGAGCTTAACAATTGAAGGGGAATTGGGTGCAACAGCACAAGAAATTGACAAGGCAACCTTTTGCAAGCGAGAAGCAACAAAAAAAAAAAACAAAACAAAACCGGTACCGAGTTGCAATGCAAAGAGCAAAGGCTTGAGATGGTGAGCACTTGAATGCAACCGAGTGCAATGGTGCAGACATTGGGGCACTTTGGCATTGAAGGCAGCCAAGCAGGATCATGAGATCTGCAGCAGGTCCAGCATACGAGGGCGAGGTGGAGGTGCAGCCGAGTACCATATGCCCAATTTCCTCAATGCCGTGAGCAAGCAACAGGCAGGCTGGCGTTGATGGTTTTTCCACACACACACTTGATGGTTTTGTCAACACACACACACACACACACACTTTGTGTATAGCGAGCAAAGTGAAATGAAATGCCGGCAGAGCCTTGCGAGGAAGAGTTGGGCATGAACTTCACCAGTAAAGATATATGCCAGGCATTGAATTAGGTACAACATAGAGGAGAACTGAGCAGCAAAATAATTCGTGGATCGAGGACAACTGAGCAGCAAAATAAACGAGCAATTGGGGAAGTCGGGCTCACTACGAGCAGTAGCAAATAGCGAAATTTGAAGGGCGAGGCATGGAGCAGGTGAATGTCGAGTGATGTAGCCAAAGGACAGAGAAAGACCCGAGCTTGTGGTGGTGTTGCTCACACACACACACACACACTCACCCATAGTCGTCGATTGCAGGCAGGTTTCGACAGACAATTAATTTTTTTTTTAATTTGACTTACCACACTTTTGTGTGCAAGGGTGGGTTCACACCCCCCCGCCCCCCCCCCCCCCCCCCACCTCAACTTCCCGACTTTCGACTTTGTATGCTCCCACCACCAAAGCCCCGAGTCCCCAAGCTTGGAGATAGATAGAGAGAGAGAGTGAGAGAGAGACAGATAGAGAGCTTGACACCGTGCTTGTGAGCGAGCAGAAGCAACCGAGTCCGACACATTTGAAAGCAATCTTCTCAGATCGAGCAAAATCTGTGATCGATATCGATCCGACTCGGTATTGGACGCTCGAGCATTGGCGTTTTACGGCTACTCGGCTAGCCACTTCTGCTCGGCGGCGGAAATCGACATCGACATCGACACCACTCATGCGCACCGGCTCGACACTCCTCATTGCGGCGGATTTCCGACATCCGACCCAGACACCGGGCTCTTCTCCACACGAGCGCGTTCCCGTGATCGACGACCGTGCTTGCGACATGCGCGGGTGAGGTACCTCTATCATAGAGGAGTGACACCCGGCGTTGGCACCGAGCGCACCGATCGCCTTGTATGACACAGTTTACGGATACGACACCTTTGGTGGCTATTCGACTAGCATATTTCTGCCCGGCGGCAAAAATCGGCACATAGCGACACCAACACGCAGGTTACAGGCTACAGGGGGGGTTTTTCAGCCCATTCACTCACAGATTCTCCAGGTTACTAGACATAGCGCTTTCTCAGGCGATTTGGCAGTCATTTCGACAGTAGATTCTCTGCGGACACATGTGTTGACAGATGCATTTTGTTGCAAGCACACCTAGTGCTACTGAGCTCTTTTGAGAGCAGATATCCCCGCAGGGATCACTTTCACTGCATGCAGCAGTTCTTGGCTCCTGTTTGAGCGCGATTTTACTCATGTACGTTGAGTTGTGGACACTACCCACTGTACTACGTGTGGAGCCATTTTTGGCTATTTTGGCAGTTTTTCCCGGCCGTTTCTGAGACTCGGACCGGAAGAGCCCTTTCTGAGACCGTGGCTAGTCCATTTGTGTCTGCATTAGCCTTTTGGAGGGTCAATAGCGTGAGGTTTTCTTTGAGCTGGGGTGTGCTCGAATGTTGAGACACCTTCGGTGATACAGGTAGCTGGAGCTCCCCTTTACGGTACCCTCGCCATAGGATATGTATCTGGACGGTTATTTATGCTTTTGACGCCGAGTTGGCACTCACATAGCAGTTGTTTTGTGTAGCAGATGCCCAGTTAGTGCAGTTGGCACATTTATATACATTTTGAGTTGAGTTTTGACTCCTCATACAAAGGAGACTCTGTCGAATTTACTTCCCGCGAGTCGTGACTTCCATAGTTGGAACTTTTGAGTCTATTTCGATTGAAATTTTACTCCCGATACAAAGGTTACTCTACCCAAATTTCTACAGCTTCTCGCCATAGTTTGGCACCTCTCAAACCCTCTTGTCAGCGATGGCTTCTTCTTCAGAAAAGGAGGAGTATTTCATTCGGAAGTTTGATGGCAGCAACTTCACCATGTGGAAAGAGCGCATGAAAGATGTTTTGATAAACAAAGGCCTCTCCGAACCGTTGAAAGAGCGCGCAGAGGATGATGATTATACACAAGCTCAGTGGGAGATTTTGGATGCAAAAGCCATGGCTACGATACGTCTACATCTAGCCGAATCAGTCTTCTTCACTATCATAGGGAAGAAAACAACCAAGGAACTTTGGGATAGCTTATGTTCAACATGGGAGAGCAAAAGTGTATCCAACAAGGTTTTTCTCATGAAAAAGCTTATGAAGCTCAACATGAAAAAAGGTAGCACAGTTTCCAGTCACTTAAATGAGTTCAATTCCTTGTTTAGTCAGCTGACATCTCAGGGCTTTAAGGAGTTTGACGATGAACTCAAGTCTATCTTCCTGTTATGCTCTCTACCTAGTTCATGGGATATCTTTTGCACAGCCATTAGCAATTCAGCTCCGAATGGCAAGTTAGAGTTCAATTCTGTCACAGATGCGTTGCTTACTGAAGAGATTCGTCGTAAATCTCTCGATAATGCTAGTCATGGAGATGCATACATGGCTAGCAGTTCAACAAAGCCAAGAGGCCGTGACAGGAACAAATACAAAAGCAAAAGTAGAGAACGAAATCCTCGTAGTCCTAGCAGACACAGGAACCAAAGTAGAGACCGCAATGTCAAAAATGTCGAGTGTTACTATTGCCACAAGAAGGGTCATTACAAAAAGGATTGTCGTAGTTTCCTTAGAGATCAGAAAAACATGCAAAAGGATAATTCTGGCAAAGGCAAAAGTACAGTAAAGATTGAGGAGCTCAATATTGTTGAGTCTCACATACCTACCACTGCAGTAGAGGATGCTCCTCCTCCAGTGATGCACATTATGCCCACAGAGATTCATGCCGAGGTGACAGCAGATGCCTCAGATGTTCTCATTTTCACTTCAGATCTCACTTCAGATCTCACTTCAGATGCTTTAGTTGCACAGGATGAGGGTTATGCACAGAATTGGATCCTTGATTCTGGTGCAAGTTTTCATGTCACACCGCATAGACAGTGGTTTTCCTCTTATGCATCAATGCATGGAGCAGTCAAGCTTGGTGATTCCTATGAGCTTGACATTATTGGCATTGGTGATGTGAAACTTCAGATGCATAATGGCACTACTTTTGTGCTGCAGAATGTCAGACATGTGCCCAAGCTTACGAAAAGCTTGCTTTCTATAGGGCAATTGGATGAACTTGGCTACACTACAGTTTTTGGTAATCGTTCTTGGTTAATCCGCAAGAACAACCTTATCATCATGAAAGGCAATAAAAACGGATCCCTGTACTCTTTGTTTGTTTCGAGTGTCGACGAACACTCTATCTATGTTGCCGAGCTGCCGTCTCCTGAGTTGTGGCATAGCCTGCTAGGGCATATTAGCCAAAAGGGAATTGAAAAACTTCAGCGTTTTGGCTACTTACCTGTGTTAGATTACACGGATTTTCCATTGTGTGAGCATTGTCTATATGGCAAACAGACTAGACTAACATCTTCGCCATTGAATAAGAAACTAGGCGAACCTCTAGACTTGGTGCACAGTGATTTGTGTGGTCCAATGCCACATAAAACTCTAGGGGGGGCGAACTACTTTCTCACGTTCATAGATGATTCTACCAAAAAGGTGTGGGTGTATCTCCTTAAGCGTAAGGAAGAAGTTTTTTCGACATTCCAAAAATTCCTCGCCATGGTTGAGAACCAATCAGGAACAAAGCTCAAAGCTTTTCGCACGGACAATGGTGGAGAATACGTCTCCACAGAGTTCAAGGATTTTTGCAATAGAAGAGGCATTCGGCGGCAGTTTACTGCTCCATACACACCTGCACAAAATGGGATAGCTAAAAGAATGAATCGTACGATTCAAGAGCGAGTTGTCTCTATGATGTATATGGCGAAGCTTACACCCAAATTTTGGGGGGAAGCTGTTCTGACAGCAGTGCACATCATCAACAGGTCACCTAGTTCTCCTTTGAATTTCAAAATTCCAGAGGAATTATGGACTGCAAAAGGCCAAACTATGAGCATTTACGTGTATTTGGATGTGAGGCATATGCACATGTGCCCAAAGAACTTTGTCGGAAGTTAGATCCCAGATCACACAAATGCATCTTTATTGGCTATGGTGCACACGGCGAGATGGGATATCGTCTCTGGCACCCAGAATCAAACAAAGTCATTCGTAGCTCACATGTGATTTTCAATGAATCAAAAATGCACAAAAAGCACATCAAAGATGTTGAGTACAGACGTGTTCGTTTTGAGGATGTAGCCTCCAAACCAACTCAGTTCAGTAGTGTTGCACCTACTCCTCAAGTGCAAGATACTACTATTACTCCAGAGAGAGCGGAGTCCAGCAGTCAGGCACTGAGACGCTCTGAGAGAGTATCACGTGCGCCCGAGCGGCTTGAGCCGGGTATACACCACATTTTGGTCACTGACAGTGGAGAGCCAACCTGCTACAAAGAAGCTTTACAAATGGAGGATAGCGTTAAGTGGGAGCAGGCCTTGCAATCAGAATACAATTCGATTGTGGCTAATGAGACATGGGATTTGGTTGAATTACCAAAAGGCAAAAATGCTTTACCTTGCAAGTGGGTATACAAGAAGAAGTATACAGCGTAAGATCCCGAGCCTAGATACAAGGCTCGTCTAGTTGCCAAGGGTTTCAAGCAGCAAAAAGGTGTGGATTTTGATGAGATTTTCTCTCCAGTAGTCAAGATGACTACACTTCGCACCGTGCTTGGCTTGGTTGCTATCCAGGACATGGAAGTTGTCCGAATGGATGTCCGAATGGATGTGAACACAGCATTTCTTCACGGGGATCTAGATGAAGATGTCTACATGAAACAACCAGAGGGATTCGTATGTGAAACCCAAAAACCAACGAGGACAGAATTCGTTTGTAGAATTAAAAAGGCACTCTATGGCCTCAAGCAAGGTTCAAGGCAATGGTATCAAAAATTCGACAAATTCATGCAGTCTCAGGGTTACATAAGAAGTCAAGAGGATCACTGCTTATACACAAAAAGGTTGAACGATGGTTCTTTAATCATCTTTATCTTGTATGTAGATGATATGCTTATCGCAGGCAAATCAATTGATGAAATCAATCAGTTGAAAAAGATGCTAAGCACTCAGTTTTCCATGAAGGATTTGGGAGATGCCAATCACTTTCTTGGTATGCACATCAAGAGAGATAGGCAACGTGGAATTCTTGATTTATCAGAAGAAAAGTACATTCACAAAGTCTTGCAATGTTTTAGTATGCAGAGGGGGAAGTCATTGAGTACCCCAATGCAAGCATACTCCAAACTTAGCAAGGAAGACTCTCCCAAGACAGTGGCTGAGAAAGAGGAAATGGCGAAAGTACCATATTCTTCAGCAGTTGGCAGTTTGATGTACGCTATGGTAGCCACAAGACCGGACATTGCACATGCAGTGGGAGTGGTTAGTAGGTACATGGCAAACCCTAGCAAGAAGCATTGGGAAGTAGTGAAGAAAATCCTCAGATATTTGAAAGGTACAACTAGCAAGTGTTTACGCTTCGGAAACAGTGATGCATCTATTGTAGGTTACACGGATGCGGATTATGCCAGTTGCGTGGATCGTAGAAGATCCACATCTGGCTATGTGTTCATGTTTGCTGGAGCAGCTATCTCTTGGAGATCGTGTCTCCAAGATTGTACGTCTTCATCTACCACTGAGGCAGAATATGTTGCTGCGTCTGACACCAGCAAGGAAGCCATATGGTTGGCTCGTCTAGTGGGAGATTTGGGCATTCACAAGGTTCCAGTACTACATTGTGATAGTCAGAGTGCCATTGCTTTGGCAAAGAATCCAGTGTTTCACTCAAAGTCGAAACACATAGAGGTCAGATACCATGTCATACGAGATGCATTGGCTGGCAAGCGTATCGAGCTTGTCAAGGTTCACACTGACGACAACCCCGCAGATGCTCTCACAAAGAGCCTAGCCTCGGAGCGATTTACACATTGTATAGAACTTATAGGTGTAGGATGAAGCCTCGGCAATGCTTCATCAATTTTGTATAGACTAACTATACTAATGCCACTATTGGCCACCATGACCTTCAAGTGGGAGGTTGTTGGGGTGTAGGCCAGGTGGCCGTGGGAAACCACCCTTGTACACTTAATTTCACCTAATCAATATAGGGAGAAAAAGAGGTAGAGTTTACTCTTCCCTTTCTTCTCCACTAACCCACACAAGCTGCCTATGCATCTCCCCCTTCCCCATTTTCTTCTTCTCCTCTCTTGCACACACTCCGTACACGCGCACTCTACAATCCTTGAGTCAGGATCGAAGAGCGAGGAACAAGAAGAACCACCACATGAGACTGGGTGTAAAAGAATAATTGATGAGATATCTGTAGTGAACGATAGGAATCGAACAGAGGAGGAATTCACAGATTCACTAAGCGGTGACCTTCCATCACTGGGTGGTGAAATCCAAATGATAGATGCTGATGATGAAAGATCAAGTGGATCAGAGAAAAATAGGAAATACAGGTCGAGACAGGACAGGGTTTACGAGTTTCCTAACCAAAAACCTAGTCGCCAAGAGCGGTATAAATCCAAGAGAACAAGAAAATCAAGAGCGAATAAGCATAATCCGATGCCTCTTGTCAATGACAGAACAGGATATCTAAAGCTTATCAAAGCTGACAATTGTGTCAAAGACAAGGCCACTGGCAGCTTTATCAAAACTAAACCATGGAAAAACAACAAGAAGAACAAGCGCGAAAAGCGAACGACTAAGACACATAAAGGGGGGAAAACAGGGTCTGGAATGACCAAAACAGAGAGGAAAACGGAGTACAATAAGCTCAAGCGAACCCTTAGAGACATATGGACGACTGAATTGGAAACAAATGAGGACACGAATTCTGACAAGATGGATGCACCGTCCCATTATAAGAAGTATACCATACAAGATAGGAAAATCATAGTGCAACAACCGATGAGGGAACTGAAGGAACCTGGTACATCGTACGACGGTCTTAAAAAAGCCAAACGAATAGATCTAGCGGAGCCGGGAGAAGATCCCATTTATTGCCACGGATCTTACTGAAGACGAGGAAAAGCTTTTGGTAGCTACTCTTAAACAGTATAGAGATGTGTTTGCATGGTCATACAAAGATCTTAAGGGGGTGGATCCAAATATATGTCAACACACAATACCCCTTAAGAATGACGCCAAACCTAGCAGACAACGTCCCTATACTTACAATGAGACGTTTGCAAAAAAGATCAAGGAGGAGATAGATAAGCTTAAAGAGGCAGAGTTTATTTATGAAATTGAGCACACCGATTGGGTTTCACCGATTGTGGTGGTCCCAAAGAAAAATGGAAAGTTAAGAGTGTGCGTCAATCTCAAGAAAGTAAACGCTGCTACAATTCGGGACAACTATCCTTTATCCATTACTCATCATGTAATAGAAAGAGTGGCAGGTAAAGAAGCTTATAGTTTCTTAGATGGCTTTTCGCGCTACAACCAACTCGCAATAAAGCCAGAGGATCAGCACAAGACGGCTTTTGCAACTGAATGGGACATTTTTGCATTCAGGGTGAGGGCTTTTGGCTTAACAAATACACCAGCCACATTTCACAGGCTGATGGGTCATGTTTTTAAAGAATATCTAAGACAGTTCCTAGAAATTTACATGGATGACTTGTGCGTTCACTCTCTCGTAAGATTGGAGCACATAGAGCACTTGACCAAGGTGTTTGAAAAATGCAGATTGTATCGGATTTGCCTGAATCCAGAGAAATGTGTCTTCATGGTAAGACAAGGCAAAATATTGGGACATATAGCACTGCCCAAAAATGGTATTTCAACAGACATGGAGAAGATCAGCGTCATTGTTGATCTACCACGACCAGTAAAGGTAAAGGAGGTACAGGCATTTATGGGCCATTGTGGATATTATTGCAGATTTATATACTCATACGCTATAATTGCAAAACCACTTTACGCACTGATAACTAAATTTGAGTGGATAGATGAGTGCAAAAAAGCTTTTCAAAATTTGAAGCAAAGGTTGATTTCCGCTCCAATTTTGAAGGCTCCGGATTGGGAAAAGATATTCCACATCCACGTAGATGCATCAGCATATGCTATAGGATGCATACTTGCACAACCTGGAGAGAACAACATGGATTATCCAATCAGTTACTCCAGTAGACAACTGAACAATGCAGAGAAGAATTACACAACAACTGAGAGGGAGGGTTTGGGTATGATCTATGCGGTGAAAAAGTTTAGACACTACTTACTTTCCAATAAATTTGTATTCTTCGTTGATCACCAAGCATTGCTGTACTTAGTAAACAAACCCTGCAATACCGGGAGGATTGTACAATGGTTCATCATACTGCTTGAGTTTGACTTCACGGTAGTAGTCAAAAAAGGAACTACACACCAAAGAGCGGATCATTTCTCTAGAATGATGCATGGAGAAAACCCGGTAGGAGTTGATGATGATTTTCTAGATGCATATCTTTTCAACATAGAAATGGTTCCAAGATGGAGCGAGGATATAATTCCTTTGTTGGCTATTGGGTCATTGAATGTGATAAGACAACCATCTACCGTTGCAACATCTAGATCATTGGTAATGTTGGCGGGAAGGCTATACAAACAGGGATCGGATCAAATTCTTAGGCTTTGTGTTGAATCGAGTGAATGGGAATTGTGTCTAAACCAAGCTCATGTACAAACAACGGGGATTCACAATGGGCATGCACAGACGTATCAAAGATTGATGAGAATGGGTGTGTATTGGGCAAAAATGCGACAAAGTATTCATATGCATATCAAATCATGCGTTAGCTACACATCTTAAAAGTCGATAGAACATGCGACTCTATTCAAATTATCTGTCGCACCCGGATGGAGTAACTACATTGTTGAATACCTCACCACCGGGATACTGCCTGAAGGGATGAGTAGATCACGTATCAAAACGATCACGAAAGAGGCAAAAAACTATGTACTGATTGAGGACAATCTTTACAAGAGGGAAAAAGACAATCAATTGAGAATGTGTGCGACTGAAGAGGAATACATTCCTATCTTAGAGCAAGCACATGGCGGACAAGCTGGAGGACATTTCTCAGCTGCCAAAACGGCCAAAGCAATTATTATTGCAGGCATATGGTGGCCTACACTATTCATGGACGCTGAAGAGTTTGTGAAACGATGTGACGATTGCCAGAAGACAAAGATTCCTAGAGCACGAGATGATATGCCCTTGAGGCCAATGATGGGGGCAAGAGAGTTTGCGAAATGGAGAATAGATTTTGTAGGACCGATTGCGCCTCTTGGATATAAAACACACGCTCAATACACTATTGTGGCAACAGATTATCTAACAAAGTGGGTGGAAGCAAAAGCAACAACCGAAAATGGTGCAAAAACGACACCACAGTTTTTGTATGAGATTTTCACCAGATATGGCTTACCAATAGAGATAGTGAGCGATAGAGGGACTCACTTCATTAATGAAGTGATCGAATTCCTATTGGATGAATTCATGGTAATTCATAGGAAGTCAGCTCCCTATCACCCACAAGCTAACGGTCAAGCAGAAAGTACGAACAAGATTTTGGTGACAATTGTTGGAATTAGGGTTGCAGAGAAACACACACAGCTTGGAGAAGACGAAGGGAGCTCAAGGCACACAATAGAGAGTGTGTTACTTAGTGTGCTATGGAAAGATAGATAGCCCTAGAGTGATGGGCGTATATACAATGCACGGGGGAAAAAACCTCCTAAAGAGGGAAAAAATGCCCCGGCAGTCCTAGTGTGTTCACACACATCACTACCACATGTATATGGTAACAAATCCCCCCTGGAGTGATGCGGTGAACGAGAGCTGGCACATGAGTAAAGGGAAGTGCCATGCCCTGAGGACAGGATCAGTCCACAAAGGGGAGTAAGCCCAAAGCTTTGCGGAAAGCTTCAAGCTTCTCACGAGACAATGCCTTTGTGAAAAGATCTGCAAGGTTGTCCTGTGTTGGCACATAAGCCAAGCTGATCTCTCCTGCTGAGAGCCTCTCCCTGACATAGTGGTAATGCACCTCAATGTGCTTTGTGCGAGCATGAAAAACTGGGTTCCTCGCAACTGCCAATGCGCTCTGACTGTCAGTGTAGATAGTGTTGGCAGTGTCCTGTCCAACACCCAAGTCAACCATAAGGCGTCTGAGCCATACACACTCAACCGTAGCTGTGAAGACTGCCCTGTACTCAGCCTCACAACTCGAAGTGGCCACAGTAGGTTGCTTCTTGCTCAACCATGATATACATGAACTGCCAAGCATGAAACAAAAACCACTTGTGGACACTCGCGTGTCAAAACAACCAGCCCAATCTGAGTCCGAAAAAGCATGTAAGTCTGGCGGCAATGATCCCCCCTTGGGATAAAACAAGCCAAGATGTAAAGTGCCACTAAGGTAGCGAAAAATCCTCTTGACAGCCTGCCAATGCTTAGACCCTGGGCTATGCATAAATCTGCTGACCTGCGAGACTGCAAACTGAATATCTGGCCTCGTGTTGCATACATAAATGAGGCAGCCAACAGCAGTTTGGTAAAGAGTGACATCAGCAGGATCGCCAGCATCATGTAGACTCAACTTCAAACCTGTTTCCATGGGAGTGGCAATAGGTTTGCAATCCTCAAGTCCAAACTTACATAGCAATGTCTCTATGTAACTTTTCTGACACAAGGCAATACCACCATCACACTGCTTAAACTGTATACCCAAGTAATGATGCAACAGCCCCAAATCTTTCATCTTGAAAGTAGCATTCAAATCAGCCTTAAATTCAGCAATATGTCTCTCATTTGGTCCAGTGATCAGCAAATCATCAACATAAAGAACCACAATGAGAAATACATCATCCTCACGCTTTACATACAATGTGCTTTCTGTTGGACTGTTACGAAAGCCTCGTTTAACCAAATGAGTGTCAGCTTTCTCATACCAAGCACGAGGAGATTGCTTCAACCCATACAAAGCCTTCTTACATTTGCACACTTTGTCCTCTTGTCCTTTTATGACAAAACCGCGAGGCTGCGTTACATAAACTTCCTCAAATATGTCACCATTCAAGAAAGCAGTAACAATGTCTGATTGATGTACATCCCAACCAAAATGAGCTGCCAATGCACATAGAAAACGCACAGTAGTCATACGACAAGTGGGAGCAAAAGTCTCTTCATAATCTATGCCTTTTTGTTGTGCATAACCCTTTGCAACAAGTCGAGCCTTATGGCGATCGATCTCACCATCCGGCTTGCGTTTCAACTTGTAAACCCACTTCGTACCAATGGCCTTTTTGCCAGGAGGCAAATCACATAAAGTCCATGTGTCATTCTCTATAAGTGCATCATATTCTGATTTCATGGCAGCAATCCAATTTTCTGAATTCTGTGCTTCATCAAAAGACAGAGGCTCCTCAACATCATGTAAACTAGACACAGCCAAAGCATAACAATCTGATGCATAAGATGCATGGCGAGAGCCTGAACGAGTACGACTAGATAAAGGTGCATCCAATTTACTGTCACGCAAAGTGTGCACCAGCCATTTTGGCATACCTCTAGCCTGCTCATTTTCAGCCCTTTCCTCATCAAGTACATCATGTACATCTGCATCAGTAATAGGCTGTTCTAAAACATTTTCAGAGACCCCCATAGGCTGTACATTTGCCTCATTGGAACTTACATTCGTATTTCCACCACTGAAAAGAGGCAACAAAGTGTCATAAATGTCCTGTGAGCTTACATTACTGTCTCTAGTACATGACAGCAAGGGCTGAACAGAGTCTTCCACAAACACTACATCCCGTGAAACCAGAATACGTTTTGTTTGCGGATGATACAACCTGTAACCTTTGCTTTCAGCACTATAACCAACAAAAATACATTTGACAGCCTTATCATCCAATTTTCTGCGCTGCACTTGTGGCACCAAAGCATATGCCAAACAGCCAAAAACACGCATGTGCTCAATAGAAGGTTTTCTATCATGCCATGCTTCATATGGAGTAATAGACTGCAAAGCTTTCGTAGGACACCTGTTAAGTACATAAGTGGCACACATGATGGCCTCAAGCCAAAAAGAATGCGGCAAAGCTTGACTTTTGACCATACATCATGCCATTTCCGTTAGTGACCTGTTTTTCCTCTCAGCAACACCATTTTGCTGAGGTGTATAAGGCACTGTACATTGGTGTTTTATCCCACGACTAGCCAGAAATGCATTAAATTCATGAGACATATACTCCCCCCCTCGATCGGAACGGAGGGTGCCCATAGTACATTTTGAGACATTTTCAGCCATAGCCAAAAATTGTTTGAAGCACATAAAAACTTCGGACTTCGCTTTAAGCGGAAATACCCACGCATGCCTGGAGTAATCATCAATGAAAGTCACGAAGTACAGGTAATTGCCCAAGGACGGAGTTTGCATGGGCCCACAAACGTCACTATGCACAAGCTGCAACCTGCATGTGGCCCTAACTGAACCATCCTTTGGAAACTTAGAACGCTGCATTTTACCCAGAATACAGCCTTCACAAACATGTTTGATAGGTGCTTCAAGAGGCGGCAAAGAAGCAACCATATCAGATTTCTGCAAACGCAGCAAACTGGCAAAATTCAGATGACCAAAACGTGCATGCCAAAGTATTGCATCTGAAATAGCCCTTGAATCTGCAACAGCATTTGCAAAATTTTGTCCACACTTGTCATACAAAGTGAGCTTATACAGCCCACGGCACAAAAGCCCAGATGCAACAATTTCATCACCAAAACTGAGATCAGGAACTGTACATCTGTCATCCACAAATTTGACTACAAGTCCAAGTCTAGCAAGTGCGGATACAGACAATAGATTCTTCTTGATCCCAGGTACATAAAGTGCATCAACAAGTGTGAAGGAACTGCCATTAGCAGCAGTGAGCACAATCTTTCCAACTCCTTGAACTGGATAAGAGGCGTTGTTGGCACAAGTGACTGAATTCCCATGAGGGACAGACTCGAGAGAGGTAAACAATTCACGATGTGAGGTAATGTGCTTTGTAGCACCACTGTCGAAATACCACACATGTGAATCTGCAGCAACTGACAAGCATGCATCATGGACAGCAGGATTGTAAGTGCACTCTGCGCTAAAAGCCCATTCTGCATCAACATCAGCATCACAATCTCCTTTCACAGAAGACTCAACAATGGCTGCATTTGTAGTGGAACCAGCATTTGCAGTGGAACCACCCTCTTTCTTCTTAGCCTCTTTGGCCTTCAACTTAGGACACGACTTGATCAAGTGATCATTGGCTTTACAATAATGGCAACGCATCTTCTTTTTGCCCTTATCACCAGAATTGCCAGACGAAGTGCTGCCAGCAGAAGCATTAGGAACAGAATTTTTGCCACTCGCAGCAGAACCATAAGAAGTGGCTGCATTACTGTTACCACCCTTTCTTTGAGAAGCAATAAAAGCCTGTTCAACTGCACGCTGCCTAGTCCTGTTTTTTCTAGAAAGTGACTCTTGCAACAGCAATGTGCATAATGCATCAAACTTGACAACTTCAGGATTTCCTTGGGTCATCAGTCTCCAAGTACTAGCAAAAGTCTGGTAGGAATCTGGTAAGGCATCAAGAACAGTCTGCACAAGGGAACTGTCAGAAATGACTTCACCTGCAGAAATGAGTTGCTCATTGATATCCTTGACACTAGCAAGGAAAGTGTCCATATCATCTTCCTCATGCATAATCTTCGACTCTAGCTCTTTACGCAGCAAAGCAATTTTAGCCTCATTGCGGCTTGCATAAAGACTTGCTAGAATATCCCAAGCCTGTTTTGCAGATTTTGCTGAACGGATGTGAGGAATAATGGTGCGCTTCACAGACAACGCAATCAATGCATGAGCCTGCGCATCCTTAACATCCCAACGAGCTTGTTCTGCTGTAGGCAAAACAACTCTAACAGCTGCAATCCTTGCAGCAAGACCTGCAACATCCTCAATATCGCCTACATCTTCAGAACCAGGACGTACATCAATGCCCTGCACAATGTTCCAGACACCTTTTGACACAAGAACATGTTGCATCATATAAGCCCACATAGGGTAGTTGTCCCCATCCAACCTGTCCTCAGCAGCAAACATCTTGAACACATCTGTGTTGTTGTTGTCAGCCATGGTAAATGCTGCACCTGATGTGAAAACTGCCCGAAAATAGGAGAAATGGAGCGGGAACAACTTGTGCTATATAGCACAAACCGTAGAAGACTATAAGGCACCTGTTATGCAGAAAATGGCACTGACAGAAAATCTGCACAAAATGACGAAATAGCCTGTGCAGTACTGCCCGTAGTGGAAACGGAGGTCGAAATGAGCCCAAATATTTGTCGACCTGCGAACGCTCGCCAAAGCTCACTGAAATCGGAGAAAGTGAGCAGGCGTGTGCTGGAGCAGCTGGCGACTAAGCCCGGGAGGACGTGACCTGCTCTGATACCAATTGTTGGAATTAGGGTTGCAGAGAAACACACACAGCTTGGAGAAGACGAAGGGAGCTCAAGGCACACAATAGAGAGTGTGTTACTTAGTGTGCTATGGAAAGATAGATAGCCCTAGAGTGATGGGCGTATATACAATGCACGGGGGAAAAAACCTCCTAAAGAGGGAAAAAATGCCCCAGCAGTCCTAGTGTGTTCACACACATCACTACCACATGTATATGGTAACAACAATTCTCACGAAAATTGTTAGCAAATCGAGAGCTGACTGGGATCAAAAGCTGCATTCAGCTTTATGGGCATATAGAGTAGCTTACAAAACATCAAGCGGAACGACTCCGTTCAACATGGTTTATGGAATTCAAGCGATTTTGCCACTTGAATTTCTTATCCCCACGCTTTGGGTCGCTAAAGAATTAGAATGGACGGACCATGAATTATCCAATCAGGTAGATATCCTGGAAAAACTTGATGAAGCTAGATTGAGAGCAATTGCATCAATCTACGCGCAAAAACAAAACATGAAATCATTCTTTGATCAACATGTTATCAGCAAGGAATTTGCTAGGGGGGATTACGTCTTAATGTATACCCTGAAACGACATTCCCGGAAACTCAAAAAGCGAGGCAATGGACCCTATGTGATTCATGACATATCATCTAGCGGTGCCATTAAACTTGCGACATTAGAGGGAGAGGAGATGCCTAACTGGATTAGTGGTTGCAGACTAAAGAAGTACAACCTACCACTAACCTCAGAGATGCTTGTCAAAATACACGTTGCGAAGGAGTGCAAGAACAAAGCAAATGCGACAAAAGCTCAAGCGGAGGAGGAGGCCAGAATTAGGATTTTAAAACGAAAACAAAACTTACAACAACAAAGACTTCCTGAACCAGCAGATACGGCTCAAATTCCTCTTTCTATAATTCACACTGATGAGCAATGGGAAACAGGAATCGATGTTCGCATCAATGTCAGACTTCCGCATGGCAGATATCAAAGAGCATTGATTGGCACTGGAGCAAGAGTCACTGGAGCAAGATGCTTATAGATGAACCCCTAGTGCAATCCACACGTGATTTACAAGCCGCAAACGGGGCAACAATGCCAACATTGGGGATAGTAAACTTACCAAACAATATTCATGGAAATAGTTGTCCTCATCAATTTTTCGTAATGAAAAACGGAGAAATCAGAGAATCACTATGTTTGGGAGTTCCATGGATGAGAACGTACAATGCAGTTACTGAATAATCAGAACATGCGTGGATGTACACACACACAACTCTAACAAACACATGACTCCATTCGCCAAAATAGATCACTCGTGGCCGAGTATCCCCATCGACAAAAAGCAACCAACTCATCAGCCAAAAACACCAAAAATGAATGTTCGGAAAGTATGGATAAAGAAAAAAATCATGCAGAACAAACAGAGCCAGATATGGGTACCCAAGGACAAACTCCCGACGAAAGTAGCACCATATCAAAGACGTTCAGGAGTTAGTCCATAGTGGAAATGGCAACCAAAACTGGAGAAAACCAAAGATTCAACGACAAAGCTCGAAGGGAAACCCAAAACTCAAAACAGGAAGCCTGAACTACCAAAATGGCACTGGAAACCTATGAAAATTGAGGAAACTAAATTAGAATCTGTAAAGATGCAACAAACCGCATACAAATGGGTTCCAAAAATAGTTGCCATCAGAACACCAACAATCAAGGAAAGAGCAATTCGACTGCAAGCTCTTCTGTTCCATACACAGCTACCCTCGCCATCAAAAGCCACTGAAAACTACATTCAGTCCCCGCATCTTGCACATCACCTTGTTACCCAACGCATTGTGTCAAACATGAGAATAGGGCCACATTACACGGCCATGCATAGACATAGATTTCAAAACCCATGCACATGCACCCAACCTTCGGCTGGGACAACTCAATCTAGGAAGGGGGGAGTAACTGATGAATCTAGCAGTAGTCAGGACCATAAAGGGGTCCAACGTGTACATATGTACATAATGTGTGTGTTTTTTCATTATTTAGAGTTCAATTTCGAACATATTTGATCAAAATCTGGCATTTTTAGCGTTTTTATCATCCGACCAACATAATAATGAGCTGTAATGACAAAATCCGGAGCATTGGGATGCTTCTAGTGAAAATATATGCTTAGGGATGAGTATAATAATTTTTGGCTAATTTTTGCTAGTTAATAAGTATTTTTAATATATTGTGTTTGATTTTCGTTAATAAAATACCAAAAATTTAAAAATATCGCTCACAAGTGTCGGAATCAAGTTCTGGAAGCAAACGCCGAAGTATCATGATAAGGTTATCAACATGGAAGATATGAAGCTAATCTGAAGATGTCGAATTTCAGCCTTAATGATTGTGACTACATTTCACCAAAATCGCATCAAATGGTCATACGACGCCGGAATGACAAGCGGTTCGACCGACAGGTGGTATGCAGATTATATCCGGATCAAAGGTAGGGAAAATCAGCCCTATGTCATGAAAACCTCGGGAAGATATAGGTCAAGTAGGCCAAATTCTAGCTCATTGTTCATTTTCACATTTTGAGAGAGAAGAAGAGAGCTTCTTGACCTAGAGCGAGCTGCCACATTTCTACCCCGTACGGACGATCGGAGCTAGCATTTCATACCAGATTTCATAGGTATGTTCCTTATCAAGTAAAGATCAAGTCTATTACGCATGCAAGTGCAAATCATTGCACAAACGGGCGAAGGGATCAAATCAAAGTCGGATCGGGTCAAATAGGTCAAGGGCTCTTAGAGGCATCCAAACAAAACTTTTTTCAAGCACAGAACACATCAATGTGCTCCCCACAAGGTCAGGAACAAAGCCATGTGATCAAATCTCATTTTGGTGGTGGTACACCGATCGCGATCGGTGTACCTCACTGACAAAACTTGGGACAGAATCTGCAAAAAACCTCCCCTCAGCCTCGCCTACAATCTGCAGGTGTCAAAAATCATTTTGGCCTCTGTGGTACGATGGCGATCGGTGCCCCAGATGCAGGTTTTGCAACTTTTGATTTGGCCCAGGCTTGGAACTCAATTAAAGATACACTCTCTTGAATTTTCAAGGAAAATACACAAATTTTGCTCATAGAATGGGCCTAATTTGTCAAACACAACCGAAACGGGAAAATTTGACCTACAACTACCAAAATCCGGTTAAAAATAATATAGGATAGTTTGAAGGGCATACCTGTCCGACTAGGAGTCAGTATAGTTGTAGAAAACCTTGAATGGATCTCAGAATCTCCTACAAGGACAGATATGATCATTTCAGTCTCGAATGATCACACAAAGGAAGAATTTTGGCCGAACCAATGCCAAAGACCAAAAGGTGACTTAGGGATGCTCAAATATCACATTGGTATCCAAAGAATGCCTGAAAAATGCACAAGTCTGAAAAATCTCCCAAGACGGGGTATAAAGTGCCTGATCAAGTCAAAATCAGACAGTGGAGTAGGCTGATGATAGCAGCACATCATGGAAGCAGTGAAAGCTGTAAAACTAACTTCAACTAACTCCAGGCTCCAACCAAAATTCATCAGGAAAACCCAATATGGTTAGACTTAGTAAAATAAGGTCAAACATTGAAAAATTGCTCTGATTTGTTCATTTTAAGTCCAAACTTGGAAATAAATCATCAGTGGGCTAGGCAGGCATAGGGGTCCATGACCATCCAGTTTTCACCCAAAAAAGCCCAGGTACTATGATCGCGATCGGTGTACCTCAGCATCAGATTTTGACCAAAACCTAACAGATCCCTTGTACACATCTTGTTCAAGTCACCCACCAAGTTTCAAGCCATTTGGACATCAAAAACTCATGAAAAGTCAAAATCTGGTCCAAAACTCCCTGGTAACCCAAAATTGGGACCTATAAACTCAAAAGTGGTTCAAATGAAACACAAAGTGGACCAAAATGACCCTCCAACTATCAGCAAACCACTCATGTGATCAAATCTAAGTTGACCTCTGTACTATGATCGCGATCGGTGTACCTCAGGCCCAGAATTGGCTCAGAATTTAATCAGTCCTAGCTCTAGTCTTCCTAGTCCCACTGGTGAAATATGGAGAAGAATGGACGAAATTTGTTCAATTTATGATCATTTTTAACTTTTGAACAGTTTTTTTACTAAAAGTCTAAATGCGACTGATTACGAAAGGAAAATCCTGACAGCTTGTGATTCTACTGACACAGAATGCCTCGCCAAAAGAAAGAAAGGCAGTGGACAGCAGCACCATATGAAGTGGATGAGCTCGCTACAAATGAAAAAGCTCACATCTCATATGAAATACTAGCTCAGGTCCCTGCTCACATTTTCATCTCGAAGTTTAGGGATGCTGATGGTGACATGGTAAAGACGACTATCATGCCATGGGAAATATGGAATCTCCACCGAAGGTCGAAGGTAATAGAGGCAGTTCGGGCTGTGCATTTGGAGTAGTTTTTCAGATTACAACCATGGGGAATAGACTACATGAGGGCCCACGAGCTCATGAGCTCGATACAATATGATGGGCAGGCAATGCTCACGGACAAGGATGGATCGAAGGTGAAAGTAAAGATCACGAAAGAAATCATCAACGAAGCTTTGCATTTCCTTCCAGGGCAACACGACTTGCTGGCAAAGACAAAGTCACTGGTTAACGAGAAGGCATTCGTCAAAGCAAAAGGAAACAAATACAAATACAGTGACATGATATACGGAGAGCTGGAATTACCGATGAGATTGATCTCTCAGCATTTCAGAGTACAAAGGCCTCCTCGCTACACCGAGCCAATCTTGCACATTTCCGTGGTCATGGCTCTAGCAACAACCAAAAATAGAACCATTCGTTGCGACTATGGTTCTTACATTTTGGAAAACTTGGTCGAAGCAAATTTGAAAAGCTCGGCAAAAAACAAAAGCTACATGAACACAGGGCCAATGCTAACAAGAATAGCATACCAAGATTTGGGAATGATTGAAGATTTGCCAGCTGCCAGTTCTCAAATGGCCCTGATTCAGAAAGCAAAGCTGGTTGCTCATTCAGTAAGGACGACCTCTGGCGCAACATCATCGCGCTCAGCCAAGGCATCCAACAAAAGCTCGAGTGATGAAGAAAAGATGGAGACTGACGAGGAAGGAAACTCTCAAGGGTCGAAAGACAAAGGGCCATCGGAGTTTGAAGAAAGCAAGGAGCAAGACTCCACAAAGCCGCTTGAGAGAAAAAGGAGGGAAAGAAGTGCAATACCGAAGTCTGCTAACCTTCAAAAAGCATGTAGAAGCCCAACAAAGAGTCAAGGAAAGAAGGACCAAGTTACGGGCTGAAAGTTACGGGCTGACAGATAGGCAAGAGCTACTGCAACACAACAAACACAAAAACGAAGATTCGAGAAGGAAAGACAAGAAAGGATAGAAAATGCAGCTCGCATACGGGCTGAAAAGCAAAGAGTTAGAAGCATAACAAAAGGCTGCAGAAGTAGACATTTCTTCGCAGTCCACTGAAGGAACGAAGGAAAAAGATGCAGCTGATGATACAAACCAAGCAGAGCAGCTAAAGAAAACTCAAAGAGAGAGGAATGTGGAAGCGCGACGGGCGGCGGATCTGACCCGCCAAAGAATCATCAAGATTTTAAAGAAAAGAAAAGCGAAAGCATCTGCTTCACAACGAGGGGAAGATGCTTCCAAAAAGAGGCATGTACGAGAAGAAGCAAGCCCACCTCCTCCCTCGCCTAAATCACCACCTCCTCCCTTGCCGAAATCTCCTCCTCCTCCTCCTTCTCCATCAAACAAAAAACCGCCACCTCCTCCTCCTTCAACCTCGCAAAAGGAGTTTATACCTCCTACGGAAGCAATCGGATACCACGAAGCCTGCCAGGCTATTGCTGGTTTTGATTACATGCAAACTTTAAAGAAATTAGAAAGACAATTCCAGTGCCATCACGTGGTGCTGAGAGAAAAGGAAAAGCAGGTACAGGAGGCCCAACAAAAGCAAGCATCTGGGCAAGAGGAGTTAGAGAGCCTGAGGGCACGAATGGAGCTCACAACGAGGGAAAGAGACATTGAGCGACATCAGGCTCAGTCTCTGATCAGAGATTTGGTGGACGTCAGGACAGATTTGACCGCCAAAGAAAAAGAATGCCAAGAGTTGACGGCAAGAGTACAGAAAGCAACGGAGCAGCTTGCTTACAAAAGCGCAAGGTTTCAGAGAGTTGACAGTTCGTACAACACTGTCAAAAGTACTCTGACAACCTTGATGGCAAACCAGGAACCTGCGGGAGCATTGGTCTCCACATCGGACAATGCCACAGCAGTGAACACCATAGCGGCACTGAAATCGGAGCTAGAGCAAGAAAAGCTTCAAAGACAGCTGCTCTTATCAGAAATGATGGCCCAGACGGTGGCAAATGAGCAAAAGATAAAAGAACTGGAGCAGCAACTGGCACAAACAAGCACCGAATTAGAGACTCAGAAGCAGATCGGTGACACGCTGCTGAAGGAAAAGGAAGATCTGTTTTTTCAACAACAAATCAGAGCAGACAAAGCCCAGAGTCAACCGCAACTGCTGCCCAGACAACAAGTGCTTGATTTGCCTGAAACATCACACCAAGGGGAACAAGAGCACGAATTTGCAGAGCCAG
Source organism: Adiantum capillus-veneris (assembly GCF_014529385.1). Taxonomy (NCBI): domain Eukaryota; kingdom Viridiplantae; phylum Streptophyta; class Polypodiopsida; order Polypodiales; family Pteridaceae; genus Adiantum; species Adiantum capillus-veneris. The sequence continues at coordinate 117,004,452 of NC_140932.1, read as the reverse complement.
ATCTGGATATTAGAGATGAGCTCGCTGAGAGCATTAAGAACATGCCAGAGGGACCAGCAAAGGATTACATGCTCTATGAAAAGAAGATAATGGAGTCAGTGGCCCTGGCCTACTTACAGCCAGAAGAGCAGGTGGAAGGGTTTGGCCATGAGTACCTACCATTTCCTCTGATATGCCATGAAGCAATTCTGTGGAAGGAACAGATGCAGCCAGCCCTGCCACGAAACAAAGATGGGGGTTACGAAGGCATTGCACTGAGAGCGAAAGAAGCTCAGATACTGTCGACGACCACCCAAAGTGGAGGCAAAAGTGGTTGGACAAACGTCCACATGATCTAACTAACTACCACAACGCTCCCCAGCATATACAAATAGATCCTACTTTCTGCCCAGTCCCTAGAAGACGCACGTGGAGGGATTTTGCCACATGGAAAGGCTCAAGACAGCAAAAGTTGAACTACCCAGTCTTGACAGCCCAGCAGCCTCCTACAGTAGCCTACATGGTCAACACATTGAATTCGACAGTCACCTTGCTGTGGGATGTCCCCGACGTGGCTTGTTAAATGCTAGTAAAGATAGCTCGGATGATCATCACCTGCATCCAGGTGTTTAAATACACTAAAGGCGACGATCATCCGTAGAATCTGTTCTTGGAAGGGCACAGAGGGATCTGCTGGAATCTCCAGGATTCGCCGCCACAACACATTTTGATGGCAATGTACTCCAGGCTAATGTACCTACCTTCACACTACTTGCAGACATTCGAAGAGGCCTTCATCACAGGGTTCTTCGAAATCAACTCAGGGATCTTTCATCCTATGGCGAAGGACCTCAAGGCACAGTACGTAGCATACCAACACACATTAAGTGAAAATCCTTTCAGACAGCATCAAGAAGCCCTGGAAGCTGTCCTTCGAACAAGAAGCTTTTCAGCAACACTTGCTTCATTGGAGCCACATCAACGGCCAAAGCACTGAACATGCACGACGGCGTGCAAGGATAAGGAAGGGGGGAGTGTTTGGCGGACGAAGCGACAAGCGGCCGTTTCCAGAGAAGGGTCATATTTTTATGAGAAACCTTTGTAAAATTCTTTTGTAAGAGAGCATCTCTAAGCCTAGAGCTTGTCAAAGGATTTATGATTATTCTTATGGGGGAGCAATTGTATATTAGAGAGCCAGTTAGAAGTTTAGGAGCTTTTGGCCGGACAAGCCATTTGTAAAGACCTAAACTATAAAGGTCATTTTTTGTAAGTTTGAACATTATCTTTTTGATGAAAAACTAAGAAGACAGTGTACGTTTGAGAGCTCCTTCTTGCTCCAACTTGTAATCTTTGCCACTATGGCTACCGTAATCCAAATTCAGATTCGTTTATTATATTGTGTTCCTCTTACTTTGCTCTTTCATTCAAGTGTATTCATTCAAGATTTGGTGTAGGTTTTTAACTACGAGTTTGAGACCTTAAATCGCTGTTTTAAGTGTCTATATGCGTATTTTATGTTGTTTTGACTCTAGGAGAGGCTTTAGGGACCCTAAAACGACCCATTAGGATCACCTATTTGCTATTTTTACTGACTTTGGGATGAACGATCGCAATCTTTGTACCTCTCCAGAATGCTGTAACAGTGATAAGATATGATCCTGATAGTCCCCTGTAGCTTCCCTTCAAGTTTCGTGCGATTCCGAATAGATTTGCATGGTAAACAGGCGTAACGACTGTAGAGCTGTGTAGAAGGACATAGTTAGATTACTTGGCGATAGTGCGTTTGATTTGCTTGTAGAGTTAGTAGATGCATCTCATCGAGTTCACTTCATTAGGTTTGACACCTTAGTGAGTTTCCATGCCTCATCATGGTCACTTCCCTTGTATTGATAAATATGTGGATGCTTGAGAGCTATGCTATGGACGTCCGTCGCGGCGACCCGCAAACATTGACCATAAAATGAAAAAGTGAGCATAACTTTATCAAAACTACCCCAAATTTGACCAAATTTCACCAATGCACAGTAATGTAACAGATGGATTTTGGAAAAAAGGAACATGGATCACAATCCATGTTGGGAAGCATTTGAAAATTCTAACTTTGGGAAGTTGTTCCTAGGCATAAGGAGATGCTACTGAGCAATTTTCTCTAGATTTAGGACTGAAGGTACATGGATCGCAATCCTCGTTGGGCAATATTTTAGAAATCTGATGATATCATCTGCTAGGGTTCATCTTGATTATGACTTAGTCCAAAAAATTTGCGATTTGGATCAATGGTTTGACACTTGGGCTGAATTTTGGAAATCATGTACAGATTTAGAGATTTTGGCTTTTTGAAGTGGATTTTGGGATTCGAATGGCTTGAAACTCCATGGCTTGGCTTTCTTGATCATACTGAATTATATCGCATGGGTTTTAATTATATTGGGCAAAAAGGTACATGGATCGCGATCCCTGTTGGGAAGAATTTTGATACAGTTCTTTTGCACATTTGTTCCTATAGGTTTTCCTAGTACATTGGTGAAATTTTTTCAACTTTGGACATGTTTTTCCATAGTTTGCCCCATTTTTTAGTTTATGGCCATATTTTTTCCGTTTTGACCAAATCTGTTTCTGGCAACCACGTTTGGAGTCATGCTTGGTTCCTTGGCAATTTCCCCCAGACATTGAATTCTTCTAAGAAGACAAACTGAATCCTGCAAGTTTCACCATTTTGCAAGTAAGCTTTTGCTTAGTTTTGATCCCACCACCATTCCTAGGTTACATTTGCTTGTTGATAGGCTTCGAGGAGAGTGTGAAGTTTCCCAAATAACTTTAGCAATAATTTGACCAAAAGACCATTTACAAACTGAAAGTAGCAATCCAGGTGGGTTTGATGATCTTTAGAGCACTTTTTGTGATCATTTTGCAACACCAGTACTATTTGTACATTGTCCAGCTAGCGAGCCACTTTTATCCTGATTTTGGCAAAAAGGAATATGGATCGCGATCCATGTTGGGATGCATTTTGAAAAATCATGTAAAAGTTTCCATGATTTTAGGGTTTGGGGAACATGGATCGCGATCCATGTTCCATCACTTTTTTCTGTTGTTTTTAGCTTGGCTAATTCTGTCAGTTAGTTGGGGTTTATTGATGAACTTTTTCTTGTTTTTGATGGGTTTTGGACTTCCTGATTGGCCCTGTTAGTTTGCCGATTTTGTGACCTTGTACTACTTCGATTTGTTGTTTTGGTACTGTTGATGCAGTATGGGTCACACACATCTGCTCTTGCAAGGTTAATGATCATACATCTCAAATTGGTGTAGTAAGATCCACCGAGGTGGTCGCAGTGGGCAGAAGCAACTCCGAAAACTCTATGCTCCTGTGGCTCTCTCTCTCTCTCTCTCTCTCTCTCTCTCTCTCTCTCTCTCTCTCTCTCTCTCTCTCTCTCTCTCTCTCTCTCTCTCTGAATGCAAATGAGCTTCTGTTGCCCCTTTTGACTATATGATCCCAGTCTACCCGAAATGCCCCATTTATACTTACCTTCATTGCTTATATCTTGTTGTTCATAACACCTACGGTTCGAACTGTTCATCATTCTGACACTCGGTTTACAAATGGCGTTCGATCTGTAGTTTTGATCCTTCAGAAGTTGGCTCAAAATTTCTTTTGTGTTGAATTTCCCCATATTTGCCATGTTCAAAGTCCACGCTTTGAAGCTTCGGCGTTTGCTTTCAAAAGTTGATTCTAACTTTCTTGGCTCAACTTATCAATTTTTTGTTGATTACCTGTCGTTTTTTGCTCTTTTGTAAAAGAAAATTATTTACAACGATTATTAGTCGGCCAAAAATTAGTCAAAATTAGTGTCGCTTCCCTTATATACATACTCTTATTCTAGTATTAGATGGTGACGATATAGCTAGGATTATGCCAACTAAGAGTCCGTCAGGCTCTGAAAAACTTGTGTTTTTTAAAGAAAAGGAAAGGAAAGGAAACGAAAAGAAAAGAAAAGAAGTAAGATGATAATAATGGTATATACAAATGATAATCCAGCCGCATTTCCCCCCCCTAGAGTGAGTCGTCCGCGACGAACATGTGTCAGAGTGCTTGGGAATAAAGCGCATGTCTATGCATAGCCGTATAGTGTGGCTCTATGATGCTGATGGAGGATATGCATGAGAAATCAAAATGCTGTGTAAGGGATAGGTGCTGAACAATATGTTTAGTGGCTGCTGGTGGCGAGGTTCCTTGGAAGCTGCATGGTCCGAACAATAGTAATTGGAGAAGACGTGTTGTGTGTTTGACTGTGACCTGCAAAAGTTTTGATGCTGTCGGTGGGGTTGCTTTTTGGCATTTTTTGGGTTGCCATCGAAATTGCTTAGGTATGGATCCGCTAGAAGAGGCATCGTGAAGGCGAGGTTGTTTTGGTTGCCATACCCATTTGAGTGTGTTTGGGTGTCGAAGATAGTGGTCAATTAGGTTAGGCCGTTTGACAACAGCGGTGGGCAATTTGTGGTGGTTTAATATTTGTGTAGGCAAAGTAGGTTTACGTGTATTGGTTTGTCATTTAAGTATCCACAATTGCCTAGGCTTGGTTTCCATGATTGATTTCTTAACCCATATTTTCGTGACCATGGTGGTGGATGATCGCTGAGCTGCTGCATGTGGCGATGATAGAGGTTGCCATACATGGCCCGTTTGTACGAATGGCGTGGCTAAAGATTGGTCCTCGTGTTCGATGAGTAAAGTGTTGTCCTGCCAGTTTGGTGTGGCTTGATAAGTGCGCATCCACGGCACTCCCAGACGAACTGCTTCGTTAAGATGTTGATCTTTGACCACATGAAATTGATGTGGATAAACTGTCCCATCAATGGTGATTGGCAAATTTATGTGGCCTAGACTATCCATAGTACCTTTGTTTGCGACTTTGAACCCCATAGTGTTGGGCATTAGAGGTTCCTATGTCATTTTTCTGAAAGTGGAGTAGTTAACCACATTAGTCTGGCCCCTGTGTCCATTAACACTCTTTCGGTGGTGTCATCGGCAAGTTGTAACTGAATGTGTAGATCCATTCCTCCTAACCATGTAGCCACCGTTTGTATGGATGCTATCGAAGCATTCTTAATAGCCACGTCCTGTTGTTCTTTCCTCTGGAAGTTTGCTTGTTCTGTGTAGTGTGTCTGTGCTTTTCAATGGGCTTAATCCCTCTCACCGATTCACTTAACTATTATAAAGGAAGTTTTGCTATTGTGATGGGAGTGTAACAGTGTCAAGATGACCCCCCAAAGATAAACAATTGCAAATCAAAAAGCATCAAGGCCACTCAAAAATTTAAAAAAAAAGAATTTTAAAAAAGAGCCTAAAAGTCAATTAGGCTCTATGCGAAAACAAAGTCTATAGCAAAGACACTTTGGAGGGTTAGCCAAAGGGAATCGATTTAGGCGATGATTTCATGTGTGATTTCCTCTATTGTATCTCAAGTTGAAGGTCTTTTGGGTATAGCCTCTAGTTAGCCCTGTGACATGAAACAATTTGCTCTCAAAATTAAACAGCTCTAGGAAGAATTAGGAGGATTGACTACGGGATTGATAGTTGCCCTTCACTGCCCTACTGATAGTTAAACTAGTGAAGCTAGAGTCTTTTAATTCATTTATCTCTACAAGTGCCGGTGAGTTTGATTATATTGTGCTTTAATGTATAATATTCAAACACATTTGTTTTATGTTTTGTCATCCATTATTCTTTATGCTTACTCACTGCACATAGTTTTTAATTAGCCATGTTCCTATGTGTGCAACTACTGTGCTATTTTTTATTGATTTTGTAGTGTTCAAGTAAAGTTGAGGAGTCACGATTTTGTAGAGGATGAGTGCATCATCCTTCCACCTAAACAACTTGATTATGAGCATGTCCATGGGCCACTACTCTCATCAATATGGTTACTACTACTACTTACCATCCTTGATTCCTGGTCCAGTTTGCACACTCATAGACTCCGAGGATGGAATCTACATTAGGAAGGAAGGCATGTTAACCCATAATGTCCCTCTTATTATTTTTTAATAGTTTTAGTCATGGGTTGGGCTTGTTGATTCTGTAGGTGCATGACCATGGATTGGGTGATTGGCGTTGAGAGGCGCACCACAAACCTTAACATTTTGGGTCATACTCTAAGGTACTAAGGCAAAGTGATCTTGCTCTCTTTATCTCTCCCCTTATCTTCTTGTTGCCTTTGTGTTTGAGTATGTGTGAGCATGAGAGAGAGAGAGAGAGAGAGAGAGAGAGAGAGAGAGAGAGAGGGTGTGGGCAAACACCCTCTCCCCTTATCTTCTTGTTGCCTTTGTGTTTGAGTATGTGTGAGCATGAGAGAGAGAGAGAGAGAGAGAGAGAGGGTGTGGGCAAACACACTCTCCCCTTATCTTCTTGTTGCCTTTGTGTTTGAGTATGTGTGAGCATGAGAGAGAGAGAGAGTGAGTGAGAGAGAGAGAGAGCGAGAGAGAGAGAGAGAGGGTGTGGGCAAACAAGCATCACGATGGTGGTATGGTGATGGTGAGGTGGTTTACTAGTGGAGGCGAGCTCCTACTTCAGTGCAACACAATATTCCCTCGTTGATGGAAACATCGAGAGGTGAGTGACACACCCTCTATACCTATTGAGCATGTCTGCAACAAGGTTGTGTGCTTGAAACCTTCGAGGCTTGCACACAGCACACGGTGCACGGCAAGGCCCCTTGCAAAAGTTGACAAACCTAGACCATTGGTTTATCTCTCAAGAAAGGATGATGGATACTGAATGCACATAGTAAGGCTAACAGAGGCCTCTAATTTAAAATCTCTCTCTCTCTCTCTCTCTCTCTCTCTCTCTCTCTCTCTCTCTCTCTCTCTCTCTCTCTCTCTCTCTCTCTCTCTCTCTCTCTCTCCTTATAACACTTCCTAAAATTATAAATAGGCTCACATGGGTTTATTAAGGGACCCATGTGGGAGGTTGTAGCTTTGGTCCCCATCTGGTGTTGAACCTTCTCATCTACCTTTCCTCTTCTCTTGGCCACATTCATGCATAGCACTTCAGTATAGGAGGTGCACATGCACTCAGTCCCATACTCTCTCATGCTCTCTATCTTTGTCTGATCGGTGTTATGTCTACATATGAATTTTTAGATTCATAGATTCTATTGCTTATAGCATGCAATCTCATGTATTTTGAAGGTCTGTTATGCATCTTCTTGTTGCAAGAAATGCAATAAAATATCTTGATATATAGAATGGAGTGTACTCACATACTGACTATACCTTTCTCTAATCAACCTAGTGTATTTTGAAGGGTCTGCTATGCATCCACTTGTTTCAAGAAATGCACTAAACTCTCTCGATGTATACTCCCCCCTTGATAAGAATAGAGCATGCCCACACACTGACCAGATTAGCCATAAACAAAAATTCTTGAAGCACATAAACATTGCAAAATTTGCCTTAAGCAGATACACACATGTACATCTTGAGTAGTCATGAGTAAAAGTCACACAGTACAAATGATTTACCAAAAATGAAAGTATGGATTTCCCTAGAAGTGTCACAGTAACAAGCTGTAATTTGTGAGAAGCTTCCATAAAACCATCCTTTGGAAGCTTAGAACATTGAATTTTGCCCAAAATGTGGAGAGAAGCCTTTAATCATAACTCGTCACACTAATAGCCTTTGAAAACTTAGAACACTAAAATTTTCCCAAAATGCCTACAAAATGCACAGAGAAGCCTTCGATCATAGCTTGTCACACTAATAGCCTCACACTCTAACTGACAACACTTCGCTTATAGTACATATTGTTTCCTCCATCATGCGTGAACAACAGGGACATAGGTAGCAAAAGCTACAATGTCTGTTGTTAAGTTTGTTTGCACCTAGCCTTAGAGAACCCCAATCACCAAGTAGCACACCCACATGCTGGATAGTATTTAATTTATTCTTTTTTCCACTGAAACCAGACACAAGACAAATTGGAAGCACAAAATCTTGCTATTTTCAAAACTCTGAAGGGAGTTCTAGAAACTCTATGTGTCTGTGTGTGTGTGGGTCTCAGAGCCAAGGCAATGTCGTCGGCACATGCAGGGAGAGCTGAGGAAGGACGTTGCTTGCATGGAGCTTGTCTCACCCATCACACCTTGTCGATGTCACACTTATTGATTTACACAAGCAAGTTCTCACCTTTATCATTGACCTCGACCTTTGACTTGTTCAAATACCACGATGTTGTGACGTGTTTTTAGGGAATGATGCAAGCCACCACAAAGACTTTGAATTGTTTTTCGTGCTTTTGGACCCCTTGAATATAAATAAAGTGTACAAAGGTGGTGTGTGCCAACTGTCTTTGCGCATGTGGGCTACTTGTGCAGGGCACATAATTTTGTTGTTTTTGTACATAGAAGTGTCGACACTTCAAGAAGCAAGTGCACTTAAAATATGAAGAAAATGAACTTTTTCTCAACTTTGGGTAGTGAGTGAGGTGGGATTTTCAATTGTGAAGAAGAAAGCTTGTGTTGCTGTAACCTGCGGTGGTGCACGGGGGTTGTGTAGCAAGTGCCAATGTGTGTGTGTGTGTGTTTTCCAATAACAATATAACATATACACCAAAGAATCCTTTCAAATTACAAAAGACACTAGAAACTATGTCAATGAAAAGGTGGTATAATTCCCATTCATAGTACAGAATAGTCTTTATACATAAGTGTTGAAATCAAGAGCCAGAAGATATAATAGTCCACCATCTTCAAGCCAAGGAACTTTGAAAACCATAGTTAAGAAGGTAACTCTCACCTGCACCCATAGTTAGTATTGGCACCATATGCAGGTGATGCATGGGTATCCCACATGTTAATGTAGATGTCACCCAACTTAATTGCTTTCAAAGATAAATAATAAGAAAGGTAAATCTAATCATATATTTAGAGATGGTTTCATTTACAAGGGGGGAATATCATATGAAGCCCCTTGTGCTTTACAAGCTCTCATGAGATAAGGCTGGAGACGAGTTTTATGAGGCAAATTAGCCTCGAAGTGGGCCACATATACCTATTTCTTGCCTTTATAGAGTGTGGCATTAATTGCCGCTATTTTTTATGGGTCGGTGACAGTACTCATTCATGTAGTCAATCTATACTTTGGAATCACATGTAGCATAAAAAGACATTAGTACATAAGTCCTACACCCCTTTAGTCGGACTCGAAGACCCCATGTAAGGTAGTAAGTATAAGAGTTAATCCCCAAAATCATAATACATGTAGATGGGATATACTATATTTCCTCATTTTCTCAAAAAGCCAAGGACGTATGCCGCAAAGGCCCATAACATCGATGCAATAAGCAACCACTTACGGCTTTATGAGTAGCCCATTTACACCTTATTTACCATATTCCACAACCCATCATAACCATCGTCAGCCACAATCCATCATAACCTTGTTCACAACCAACCATTCATTCGGCCCATTTAAGCAATATTGCCCAAGATCCATATACATAATAGCATGAGGAATATTGCCATACCAACAAGTGAATTACAACCCATCAAACAGTTCAAACAACGGTCCATTTCAAAACCATAATTCACCTGAGATTGAGTCGCCACCTCCACAATAGCCTGCTTATCCTTGCCCTTTGACATAGATCCAACACTTAACATTACCCCTTTGCAGGTAAAACCCTCACAGTCCTAATGTATAGACAACTTCTCACAATTACTCACACACACCACCAATGCTAAGTGAGCATGTAAATCTCACCTTTTTATAGGGTTTGGAGCAGGCAGCCACCTTTCATAGCCGTATGGCGGGCCCGCCTTTAAGAGGGGGATGGTGCAGCAGCACCGCTTTGTACACACACATACACACACACACAGAGAGCTTCTGGAACGCGGCGTTGCATATTGGTTTGGGGGTGTATCATTACATAAGTAGCAAATTATACCGGCACCGGTACTAGTCCAATATAATACAATACACAAACAGTACCAGTACCAGTACATTAGCAACAGTACTAGTTTAGTACATTACAGTTTCAGTACCAGTACCAATACACAAGTCGCACCAGTACCAGTCCATTTTAATATAGTACCAGTACCAGTACACAAGTAGCACATGTACCAGTATCAGTTCTAGTAGCAATACACAAGTAGCACCAGTATCAGTAGTACCAGTACCAGTACCATATGTGTGTGCATGGGTTAGGTACCATTAGGGTACCACCTAATGATACATGTTTTGAAATTCACCAAGTGAATTCAAGTCAGTGATTCACCAAGGTTCCCCAAGCCAACAGTTCCAGCTAATAATACCAAGGAAATAGCAACACGGTATAACTAGCCATATGTGTGGGCGCGCGTGCACGCGAGGGCCTAGAGCCTTGATTGGATAGTGTGCCTCTCATCAAGAAGGCCATGAACATGGGCAGTGACCTCTACGCCCTTACCCCTCTTCTTGATCTCGGTACATGAAGTGAAGCTCCCTTGTATGCTTGTGTCTATGACCCAAGTTTGGTAGTGAAAGCCCTTTGTTATGGTTGTGAATGGGAGAGTGTTTCCCCTATTCCCCATGATTTGTTTCTACTTTTTTTGGTTGAGCATCATGAGTTTTTGTATAGATTTTTATTGGGATGGTTTTGATGGGTTTATGTGCATGGTTGGAAGCCACTATGGAGCCCCATCTCACATATGCAAGGGCTATTAAGATACTGTAAGGTTATGGCTTTTATGATCAAAAGTGCAAAGGTTTTTCTTTATTTTTTGTTGTTTTTCCCCCCAGATTTTATTGGTTTTTTTAATTCATTGAGGCCAATTGCTCATAGCTAGGGCTTTGGTAGTGTAGAGGGAAGATAGTCAAGTGTAGGCATGTGTACAAGGGTGAGAAAACTTGTGAGTGAAAATCGGTTTACATATTCTTGTGAGAGCTACTTTATTTTCCTCATATATCTTGTGAAAATGGAGGTGTTATAGAGGCCACCCCCAAATCCTTCACATGTTTCGGTACCCCCTTATCGAGGATCTACTTTGGCTCTTTGTTTGAGACTTTCCCTAGAGTCAAGCTCAACCTTCTACGTGTAAGTTATTGTCATGAACTCTCCAAGATTTGTAGGTGTTGATAGTGAATACCCAAGAAGGTTCTTGAGATAGGTGCAATTGCAATGTTTATTGGCAGGGAATGATTGTGAACTTGTTGTCTTGAGGGTGATGCATATGTGTGGTATAAGAGCTTGCATGAAGGGGATAAGAGTTGTTGGTCACTCTTGGAAATAGTCTTTCTTCAAAGATATGTAGTGAGGCCGACTCCAAATGAGGCTTGGTCAAAGGTGAAGAGCTTAACTATGCATGAATATGAGTTTGTTTCTTGCTTTTGGAAGAGGTTCAATGATGTATGGATGCAATGGGAAAAGTGTGTAAAGCATGCTAAAGTGATGCCTATCAAAGAGTTACATGGTACGCACATGCAGTTTGAGAGGTTGGAAATGTTGATTAAGCAAGTTGAAACCTACCTTGCGTTTGCATGTGGAATTTAAGGATCCAATGAGAATGAAAGAAGCATTACAAGTTGACTACAATAATAGAGAGGAAGTAAGGCTTATGGCAGGTTTGGATCCACCACCAAAGATAGAGGATACGCACTTGGTGATTTATTGTATGGGGTTGTTGAAAATGGTCATGCACTTGAGAAGCCACTTGCTATTGAGGAAGAAACAAAGAATGCAAATGTAGTAGCATGTGATCACATGGAAGAGAATGACGTACATATGGTGAATGTATATAATGTAGAAATCAATGAGTCTATGAGTTCTCCTCTTGATGATGGAGATGCTGATTTTTGTGCTTTGGAAAATGGTTTGAATCCCATGGGTAAAAGTAATGTTGGTATGGATGAAGACTATGTGTCCATAATTGATTTGTTTGATGAAAATGCTTTGGGGTGTGAAGCTATACAATCATATGCTACAATTGATGCTTGTAATGTGGATTCCAAGGATTCCTCTCTTGAAGATAATGATGTTGATATTGATGGGAGTTTTGGTATTGAGACTTCTAATGATATGTATGTGATGAATGATGAGTTTGTCTCAACACATGGGTTGTTTAATGAGTTACCCATGTTACCATATACATGTGAGCACACTTAGGACCACCAGGGCATTTTTTCCCTCACTAGGAGGTTTTCCCCCCACACATTGTATATACACCCATCACTCAAGGGCTAACTTATATTTCCATTGCATACTAAGTAATCTCACTCTCTATTGTGTGCCTTGAGCTTCTTCACCTTCTCCAAGTTTTGTGTGTTTCCCTGCAACCCTATTTCCAACAATTGGTGGCAAAGCGTGTTGCGTCCTCCCGTGCATAAGTGCCATCATCGCTAGCACATGCTGTGAGCGGGATGGAAACACACACAACGCCTCTATAATGACCCGACACACACTCTTGGGATGATACACACACACATTATGGGGCACCACTTGGCTTACACAACCAGCCTAGCTGAGACAGGAAACACACAGACGGAGTGAGAAGAGAGAGATTTCCCACTTGCCCACTCAACACTCACACATACACACTCACACACACACTCTCAATTCAGCTCAAAGGAGGCAAATTGTTGTTGTTTAGACTCAATGAATCTCAGCCCAACACCAATGGGGCAAATAGTTTACACAGTATTGAGGAAATACACCAGATACAACCACAAAGTTAAGCAGAGGCTTCACTCACCGGAGAAGATTACACAGAAAAATAGCAGAAAATCTGTGAGGAATTTGGAAAAATGGACAGAGCCATTGCGTCCGGAACGCCTAAAAACCCCACCCTGCAATGTCACAGTGCTCAAATTCGACCTCGAATGAGCAGTTTAGGGCCAAAAACAGCAAAAACACACTTGCGGCTGTTCCTCCTCTCTTCTCCACGTTTTTTCCTGGTCTTCTCTCTATTTTTTTCAGTTCCCACACTTAGCTTTATTAGTTGGTCACCCTTGGCCTTTTAGATGACCTCAAGCGGACCCCCAACAGGCCAAAAACTGACCTCGCAGTGCATAGTTGTCACCCTGCTGCATCCAAGCGCACACCTAGCACTCAAATTTTTCCAATAATGCCTCCCGCCACCACGTGAAGTGGCCCCAAAATATGGTCCTCATGATGACCTTTCTGCATAATTATCACAAGAAAACATCCACGTTGTGTCCGTACTTATCCACGTGCAAGTATTGACCCCCTTCGCCCTCCTGACGCCACTAGATGCCATCTAACACACCTGCTTATCTCATGTCGTCGGCCCGCGAATAGCTTCCTCGAGAAGTTTTACGCGCTACCAACTCCTCCTTATTGTAGAAAAAACACAGTGGTACTGGTAATAGTGAAAATCGATGCACTATGTCCACCCTGTCCTACCTGTACACATGTGGGCCCCACGTAACCACCTGGCTCTGAAAAATGGGCAATTCTTTATTTGATGCACCATGCATGTATATGTACATATGTGCAATCCCTTGCTTCAAAAAACTCCTGACATAATTTGCCCATCCCCTAGCCTGCTAGATCATTCATGATCAGCAGCAACAAAGAGAGATATTAGACTCGCCGCATCACAGGTCTCCTCATCCCTCACCAACACTGCTTGATCCACAGACAACTCGTCTTGCTCCACCATCATCAATCTAGCATGATACAATTTAAGACGCAATCCATTTACCCTTGACTTATGTAGAACACCATCCAGGTTAGCCAGCTGATATGTGCCATTTGGAAAACACTCCACTACCTTAAAAGGGCCTTCCCACTTAATTTGAAACTTCGTTTGGAAGGTGTTGTCCAGCTTACTGTTGTAACGCAAAACCAAGTCATGTTTCTTGATACCCTTACTTTTGACCTTTTCATTTATCTTTGCCAAAGCCTTATCCTGCATCTACCCATAATGCTCCAATGCGCTCATCCTATCCAACTGGACCTCTTGTAACTGCAAGAGCCTCTCTTTGAATGCATCACTAGGCGGCCCAAGCAACTTCTCTAACATCTTGACCGCAGGCAACTCTACCTCCACAGGCAATAGTGCTTCCTTTCCATACACCAAATGAAATGGAGTAAACCCTGTACCTGTCTTCACTGAAGTACGGTAAGCCCATAATGCACTAGGCAATTCCAAATCCCAATTCTTTCCTTGGTGCTCTGTCACTTTAGAAAGAATTTTTACCAACTCACCATTGAATCTTTCATTTAAGCCATTACACTGCGGGTAATAAGGAGTGGTATGCTGGTGCCTAATCTTCATCTTTGTGCATAAGAAGTCTAGCAGTTTAGCTCTAAATCCTGGCCCCTTATCTGAAAGTAGCTCTAATGGCACCCCAAACTTGCAACATATTTCATCATACACAAATTTTGCCACATCCTTTGCAGTGATCTGTTTTACTGTTATAGCCTCTGCCCATCTAGAGAGATAGTCCACTGCCGTCAAGATATAGCTTTTGCCCCTGCTTGTGATAGGTAACGGGCCTATTGCATCAATCCCCCACGTTTCAAACACATCAAACGCCATAATGGTTTTTCGTAGCTCTGGCTTCAACACTCTCTTCCCAAATGCTTGACACCTATTGCAAGACCTACACCAATGGTGAACATCCTTGTGCAAACTAGGCCATACATACCCCTCTTGCAAAATCTTATGCAAGGTGATCTTTAGAGCAAAATGGCCACCACATGCGCCTTCATGATTCTCTTCCAACACTCTGTAAAGCTCCTCCCGCCAAGGTACACGTCTCAACACGAGATCATCCCCTTTCATGTATAAGACATCACCAATCAATTTGTACCTATATGCTCTACGCACAAAGCCATACTTCTTAGACTTCTGAATCTCCTTTGGAATGATTCCTGTTAGCAAAAACTCCTCTTCTTGAGCCAAACTTTCCCGGCCATGATAAAGAGGTAAAGTGGTCCTCAACACAAATAGCTCCCCAATCATGCCTTGAGCTACTTCATGTGTCTCTCCATTTAGAGCATGTTCAATGTGTCTGATGATCCATGCTTCGAACTTTTTTAACTGGCCTTTAATTCTGAAGCACATTTCCTTCAATGAGGTGTTCTTGCTCTTCCACACACCCAGCACTTGCTTCACCACTAACAAGGCATCACCTTTTATGCTAAACCTTCGAACCCCATGCTTCAAACAAATGTGTAATCCGGCTTCCAGAGTAGCATATTCAGCCTCATTGTTACTATGAGCATCCAATTTGAACCCTCTCTTGCATACTAGCTTCCCCTCTGGATCATAAAGTGCTATACCCCCTGAAGCTGCATCATGGCTCTTTCTGTATGAACCATCAAAGAACAACACGTGTGCATTGCTGATATGTGGCACTTCTTCAACTACCTTTCTCACCACCTCTTCCTTAACAATAAGGGGATTCTCCTTGTAGGTCAACAAATCAGCTAGGGTAGCCCTTGTACTATCTTCCACTAGAAAAGAGAACTCAAACTTTTGCAGCTCAATTACCCATTTCTTGACCACATTTGACATGTTAGTACCATTAAACTATGGCAAAAAGGCATAACTCGTCAAGAAAACAAAAGGCCGTGGTAGCAAGTAATGACGAAATCGTCGACAAGCAAATATTACACTAGCCATCACTAGCTCTACTTTCGAGAATTTTCTCTTTGCTACCAGCTTCACACGGCTTGCACAATACACTGGCCTCATATAATGGCTGCCCTTCCCCTTTTGCAATAGCATGGCTCCAATGGCATCCTCCCCTACTAATGGATTTACATAAAACACTTGCTCCCAATCAGGAGCCTGCATGGCTGACAACCCCCCTAACACCTCTTTCACCTCTTGAAACACTTCTTCACACTTGTCATCCCATTGCAATGGATCATGCTTTGCCACTTGTTGTAATGGATAAAGGAGCTGCGAAGACAATGGAATAAACCGTGCCATGTACTTCACTTTGTGTATAAAGGTTGCCAATTGCTTTGTACTCGTAGGTGATGGAAGAAGAATAATAGACTTAACCTTGTCTGGATCAGCCTCAATGCCATTTTCTGACACCATATGGCCCAATAACTTCACCCTTGGCTGTGCTAGATGACATTTCTTTGGATTTAGTTGTCCTCCACATTCATCATATCGAGCCAATACCATCTGCAACTTCTCATGGTGTTCAGCCCTACTGCTATAGACACAGAAGTCATCCATAAAAGCTTTAACACAACTACCAATGAATGGTTCCAACACCCAATTTTCTCTCTCTTAATAGAAGGAAGGTCCATTTAACAACCCAAACGGCAATACTGTATAGCAATAGCAGCCCCATGGCGTAATAAAAGTTGTCTTTGTGCGGTCTTTAAGAGCAATCTTCAATTGGAAATAGCCTGAAAAACCATCACACACACTGTTCCTCTCATAACCTGCCACTGAATCCAAGATCTGAACGATGAATGGAAGGGGATATGGGTTCTTCTTAGTGGCTGCATTTAAGGGTTTAAAATCTACACAAATCCTCCACTTTCCATCCTTCTTCGGACTGACCACTACTGGACTCACCCATTCTGTGGTCTCCACTGGAACTATAAACCCTGCCTTCAATAACTTGTCCACCTCTTCTCGCAAGGCTTCCATTTGCTCTTGACCCATCCTTCTTAGCCTTTTCCGCACTGGCTTAGCACCTTCTTTCAACTCTATATGCATCTCTTCGCCCTTGAACCCTCTGATCTCTTCATATGAAGTAATGAACAAATCAGGAAAACTAGCTAGCATGTGCAAATATATCTCCTTCTCCATAGCTGAGAGGTCTCCACTGATCATTTGTTTCATCAATTCCTGCTTCTTTGACAACTCAACCTTGGTTTGCATCAGCCCTTCAATCACTTCATAAGGCCCTTCACTTTCATCTTCAACCTCATTCGCAAATGCAACTAAACCAAACTCCTGGATTTCTTTGTCCATCAAAAGAAATGCAACATCAGCATCCTCATCACTACTGGTAGTGATATCACTATCCTCATCTGTCACCGTGGAAGAGTCTTCATCACTAGACTCATCCTCATCTTCATAAAGCTCCTCTAATCGTTTCCTCGTGTCCATATTAAAAAGCTTCTTGGTACCTGTCTTTCCATAGAGGCTAATCGTACCATGTCGCCAATCTTGAACAGCTCCCACTGCACGTAACCATGGTCTGCCCAGTATAATAGGATATGCTCCCAACCCTGCTGGCATCACATGAAAATCAACCACTGCCTTTGCATCATATGCCTCTACTTCTAAGCTCTTTACAACACCCAAGCATTTTACTTTTTGATGGTTTGCCAATCTGATCCGAAAACCTGACACCCCAACCACTGTGAGACCCATCTTCTCAACGCATGAGTGTGTTATGACACATATTTGGGCTCCGCCATCCACATAACCTTGTCCCAAATTTTTCCGTTTATGCCACACATCTACTATTGGACAAATGTCTGGTAGCTCATCCATTGCCAACACCTTTACTGAACCTCTCTCTGGCTCTTTCTCCATTGGGTTAACCATCCTCTTCCACTGTCGCTTTAGCTTAGGCACCATCTCTATAAGCTGCCCAAAAGTAACATCTGCCTTCCTGCTCGTCAGATCCTCCTTCAAGTCATAGCTTAATTGCCCATCCCCTAGTGGAAAATCTGAAACATGAAACTTGCGACGAGCCCTCCTTTTTCCCTTGGCCTTGACATCCTCGCCTTCATGACTCTTTCCCTTCTTCTTACTTGGACCTGGGGCACTTCTTCCTTCCTTGTCCTCTATAGTCCTCTTCCCAATAGGCATCACTAATGTATCCTCTAGCTTTGATGCCTTCTCCAAGGTGACTACACTTAGCACTTTTGTCTGTCCCTTTTCCTCCTGGGTTAATCCACTGGTTCCTTCATCTCCCTTAATTTCGATGCCATAATCATTTGACCTAGTTAACACCTGTCTTGGCAATGGATACATGTCTCCCCCCATCCTTGGTGGCTTATCACATTGCGGGCTGATGTGACCCAACTCTCCACAATTGTAACATGTGGGCGTCTGCCTCCAAAACCTACCACTGCTTTGTCCAACACCATTCCTAGGCCTTTCTTCACCTCCTGGCTGATTTGCAAACCTCCCTCGACCTCGATTATTTCCACTTGACCTAGCATGTTTAGGTTGAGATTCTTCATTAAATCTACCATTTGCCTCATGTCTTGCCTTAGCCCATCATCTTGCACTACTGTAGTGACCACTGCTGGCATAACCTGAGTAGTAACAAGAACCACTGGTTTGTGATGAACCCCTGGCATGCGACCTTGTAAAGAGTCCATAGGCTGAAATTCAGACCTCATGGGCAAAGACTCCACCCCTAACTGGCTCATTTTTCTCAACTTCCACTCTTTGTTCCTTGCTACCTCCAATGCATCTTCATATGTCCTAGGCTTCTTTAGCTCCACTCTCCAACATATATTCTCCAAAAGACCAGCCAAAAACCTATCCTTCTTCATCATGTCAGGCGGGGGTACTTGTGGTGCTAAGGCCTTGCATATTCACTCCCATGCCAATGAAAACTTTCGTATGTACGCATCTACGGGCTCACCTTCCTTTTGCACTAAAGCCTGTACTTCTTGCCACACTTTGTCAAGATCTTCTATCTTTACAAACTCCACTTCCAATCCATGCCTTAGATTGTCCCAACTCAATCTTACAGGTGGATCAGCCACATGAAACTCCTCTTCAAATGCTTTAGACCAAACTCATGCATCACTCTTCAAACAAATTTACAAACTCCACTTCCAATCCATGCCTTAGATTGTCCCAACTCAATCTTACAAGTGGATCAGCCACATGCAACTCCTCTTCAAATGCTTTAGACCAAACTCGTGCATCACTCCTTAGATTCTCCCAACTCAATCTTACAGGTGGATCATCCACATGCAACTCCTCTTCAAATGCTTTAGACCAAACTCGTGCATCACTCTTCAAACAAATTTGGAGAAGACGTAACATTTGCGCAGGGTCATGAATCTGGTTGCTAATGCAGACAACCTCCATCTTTTCCAAAAAGTCTTCCACATCTTCATCACTTCTTCCATGAAACTCCGGATAAGAGAAAGCCATGGCTACCCAAATTATGATGCTTTGAGAACCCCTTTGAACACACATGCAAGAACCCAAAACTTCTGACTGACTCAATTCCCACAAACTTCAATGGAGCTCAACTTTAGATAAGGACAAACACATGCACATCAAATGAGTTTTCATAGTTAATCATCGGAATTACAATAGGCAAAGGACATTCCAGGATCTCCCTTAATCTTCTCGGCCCGAACATAAAGACTATGCGCTGCTGGAAAAAAATCTTGCAGGACACATGAACATTTATCTGGATTCTCTGAGTTAAATGAAAAGGAGTGAATTGAGGGCCATTTTGATCATCCATTAAAGCCAACCATGAAGAAGGCACACCTGACTTAACCTCTGATTTTGCCAAAATTTCAGCAGCATAACATCATAAATGGCTCAAAAGACCAAGAAACCAACCATCATAACTTGGAAAAATTTTGACAGGGTTTCCCCAGAAGTAGAGCAGTAGGAACCCAAAATATAGACTGTATATATATGCATAAACTGTCAACAATAGAACCTGAGCATCAAATAGGACTCACTAGTACATAGCCTATGGCGAGGTCACGAAAAGGGTGCTCCAGCTACCTGTATCACCGAAAGGATCTCCACATTTGAGAATCCCCCAGCTCAAGAAAAACCTCACGCTATCGACCCTCACACGAAGGCTAATGCAAATCGCGTATAGTCAAGTCTCTGAAATGACTATCTTCCAGACCAAGTCTCAGAAATGGCTGGGACTGCCAAATACAACCAAGTATGGCTCCACAAATGCGTACAATGGCAGTTTCCACAAGTAACGTACAATCCAACAGACAATGCGCTCAAATAGGCGCCAAGTGATGCATACCCATAACAACTGCAAGTGACATCACTGCTAGTATATCACTGTACTCCAGCTACCTGTACTTGTGTGAATCACCTGTACCTGTACCTATAACCTGTAACCTGTAACCTGTAACCTGTAGCCCCGAATCTCGAAGCTTGAAGCTCGAAGCAGAAGGTACTCGAAGAAGATCCTCCGTGGGGGCGCCAAAAGAATGTGAGCGGGATGGAAACACACACAACGCCTCTATAATGACCCGGCACACACTCTTGGGATGATACACACACACATACACATTATGGGGCACCACTCGGCTTACACAACCAGCTTGGCCGAGACAGGAAACACACAGACGGAGTGAGAAGAGAGAGATTTCCCACTTGCCCACTCAACACTCACACATACACACTCACACACACACTCTCAATTCAGCTCAAAGGAGGCAAATTTCCGTTGTTTAGACTCAATGAAGCTCAGCCCAACACCAATGGGGCAAATAGTTTATACAGTATTGAGGAAATACACCAGATACAACCACAAAGTTAAGCAGAGGCTTCACTCACCGGAGAAGATTACATAGAAAAACGGCAGAAAATCTATGAGGAATTTGGCAAAATGGACAGCGCCATTGCGTCCGGAACGCCCAAAAACCCCACCCGACGATGTCACAGTGCTCAAATCCGACCTCGAATGAGCAGTTTAGGGCCAAAAAATGCTCCAAAAACAGTAAAAAAACACACTTGTAGCTGTTCCTCCTCTCTTCTCCACGTTTTTTCCTGGTCTTCTCTCTATTTTTTCAGTTCCCACACTTAGCTTTATTAGTTGGGCACCCTTGGCCTTTTAGATGACCTCAAACGGACCCCGAACAGGCCAAAAACTGACCTCGCAGTGCATAGTTGTCACCCTGCTGCATCCATGCGCACACCTAGCACTCAAATTTTTCTAATAATGCATCCCGCCACCACGTGAAGTGGCCCCAAAATATGGTCCTCATGATGACCTTTCTGCATAATTATCACAAGAAAACATCCACGTTGTGTCCGTACTTATCCACGTGCAAGTATTGACCCCCTTCGCCCTCCTTACGCCACTACATGCCATCTGACGCACCTGCTTACCTCATGTCGTCGGCCCGCGGATAGCTTCCTCGAGAAGTTTTACGCACTACCAACTCCTCGTTATTGTAGAGAAAACACAGTGGTACTGGTAATAGTGAAAATCAATGCACTATGTACACCCTGTCCTACCTGTACACATGTGGGCCCCATGTAACCACCTGGCTCTGAAAAATGGGCAATTCTTTATTTGATGCACCATGCATGTATATGTACATATGCGCAATCCCTTGCTCCAAAAAACTCCTGACAACGCCTGCTCACTTTCTCCGATTTGGGTGAGATTTGGTGATGTCAGCAAGTTGAAAAATACTTTAGGAAAGCATGTAGAGCCTGGTCTGCTCAGAATTTCCATTTAGGCTCATTTTGGCCTGCGTTTCCACTACAGGAAAATCACTTCTATGGTGAGTGTATGGTAACTATGTTGGGAGATACCTTGATGAATTTTGGGCTTTTGAATTTGAACTTTTGGATAATAAGGGAATGTAATTCTATGTGT
Source organism: Adiantum capillus-veneris (assembly GCF_014529385.1). Lineage (NCBI taxonomy): Eukaryota > Viridiplantae > Streptophyta > Polypodiopsida > Polypodiales > Pteridaceae > Adiantum > Adiantum capillus-veneris. The sequence goes on along the minus strand of NC_140932.1, from coordinate 116,982,924 downwards.
ATGAGAGAGGGAAAAGGTATATGTTTGATTTCATGAGCATATGGGCTTTTGCTTCAATGGAAAAAGCTCTTGGTATGTTATATATGTAGTTATTCTATACAACATGGAAGTGGATGGTGAGAGAATCTTTGTTGTTTTTATCTCCCATCTTATGTTTTGTGCTTTTGTGGTGCACGTGAAACACTTGAAAGTGTTCCATGCTTGTTGGGGGGCAATATGTTATGTGTTTTTACTGTAGGAAATGGCTATGGAGTGCAAGAAAGGGAAGGAGACAAGGGGAATGGGATTGAGTAGACACAGTGTGTAGTGGAGCATTAGAGAGTATGCACTCTCTTCTCCTTATTCTCATTATAACCAAGAATGTAAAGTAAATGGGCGGGCACCCGCGGCCACAACCCAACCACCACGGGGCTTGAAACCTAACAATCTCCCACTTGAAGGCCAACGTGGCCCAAGTGGCTAAAGAGTGTAGGGGCTATTATGTACAGCTATACAAAACGTGAAGCATGGATATAGCTTCACCCTACGCCCATAATCTATATGCAATGTGCAAACCGCTTTGAGGCTAAGTTCTTTGTTTGAGCATCCATTGGGTTTTCATCCGTGTGAACTTTGACTAACTCAATGCATTTGCTAGCAAAAATATCCCGTACCATATGATACTTGACCTCTATGTGTTTCAACTTGGAGTGAAACACATGGTTCTTTGCTAACGCAATCACACTCTGACTATCACAATGTAGCATTGGAGTCTGGTGTATACTGAGGTCTCCCACTAGACAAGATAACCACACAACTTCCTTACTGGAACTAGAAATTGCAACATACTCTACCTCAGTGGTAGAAGATGAAGTGCAATTTTGGATACATGATCTCCAAGAAAGTGCCACTCTAGCGAACAAGAAAACGTAACCAGATGTGGATCACCTAGTGTGAATATACTCTTGTGAAAGTTCAAGTATACCACGTTTGCGATCTCTCTTGATACGCATACCAAGAAAGTGATGTGCATTGCCCAAATCTTTCATAGAAAACTACTTGCTTAAGGTATCCTTGAGAAGTGCAATCTCATCTTTTGACTTACCAACTATGAGCATATTGTCCATGTACAAAATCAGAATGATGAGGGAACCATTGTTTAGCCTTTTTGTCTACAAGCAGTGATCCTCTTGGCTACATACGTAACCCTCGGACTGAATGTACTTATCCAACTTGATGTACCATTGCCTTGAGCCTTGCTTTAATCCATACAAATCTTTCTTGAGTCTACACACCATTTCTGCCTCGCAAAACCTTCTGGTTGTTTCATATAGACATCCTTTACAAGATCCCCATGAAGAATCGATGCCTTCACATCCATTTGGACCAATTTCATGTCCTCGATGGCTATTAGACCAAGCATAAGACGCAATGTAGTCATCTTGAACACGGGAGAAAATATTTTATCAAAATCCACGCCTTTCATTTGCTTGAACCCTTTAGCAACCAATCTAACCTTATACTTAGGCTCAGGATCATCTGTGATATACTTCTTCTTGTACACCCATTTGCATGTCAATGCCTATTTACCTGCAGGTAACTCTATCAATTCCAAAGTTTCATTTGCTAAGATTGACTTATAGTCAGATTGCATAGCCTCTTCCCACTTCATGCTATCATCCATTTGAATGGCCTCTTTGTAGCAAGTGGGTTCACCACAATCAGTGACTAGCAGATAGTCCAATCCTGGCTCAAAACACTCAGGTGCACAAGATGTACAAATAGATCTCCAAAGTGTCTGATTGCTGGATTTCACTCTCTCTGGGGAGCAACATGTGTGTGTGTGTACTAGTGGAAGGTGCATCACTAGAATGTCCAACATTATGTGTAATTGACGGTGAGGCAACATCCTCAAACCGTACTCTACAACATTCAATGTCTTTCACTGGCTTTCTATGCATCTTAGACTCGTTGAATATAACCTTTGAGCTTTGTATAACCTTCTTAGATTTCGGGTGCTAGAGACACTCTCCATCTACACCATATCCAATGAAGATGCACTTGTGTGATTTGGGATCCAGCTTTTGTCTAAGCGCTTTTGGCACATGTGAGAATGTCTCACACCCAAATACACGTAACCTGTCATAATTGGGCTCTTTGCTTGTCCACATCTCCTGCGGAACCTTGTACTTTAGTGGTGTACTAGGTGACCAATTGCTTAGGTAAGCAGTCATCATAACAACTTCTCCCCAAGATTCTTGAGGTAAGTTGGCCGTAGACAACATAGAAATTGACCCGTTCTTGAATGGTTCTATTCATTCGCTCAACCACACCATTTTAGGCGTGTGTGTAAGGTGTGGTACACTGTCTTCTAATGCCTCTTTTACTGCAAAAGTCCTTGAACTTGGAGGAGATGTACTCGCCTCCATTGCCATTGTGAAAAGCTTTAAGCTTTCTACCCAATTGGTTCTCTACCAATGCTAAGAACTTCTAAAAGAGACTAAAGACATCGCTCTTCTGCTTCAAGAGATAAACCCACACCTTTCTAGTAGAGTCATCAATGAATGCTAGGAAGTATAATTCTCCCCCTAGAGACTTGACTGGCATAGGTCCGCACAAGTCGCTATGAACGAGATCTAGAGGACTCCCTAACTCCTTGTCCAAAGGCGCTGATGTCAACCTAGTCTATTTGCCAGATACAATGCTCACATTAAGAGAAGTTAGAGTAATCTAACACAGGGGTATAGCCAGAACGTTGCAAGACTTTCATTACCTTTTGACTCATATGTCCTAGCCGGCGATGCCACAACTCTATATACAACAGCTCACATACACAATAGAATTGTATTTCACATAAGTGAGTACAATGAGCGAGACTTTTGGCCTTTAAGCATGACCAAATTCCCCTTCTTAATAATCCAAGAAGCATGAGCAAATATGGTAATGTAACCCAAATCATACAGATGCCCACTGACATCAAACTCTTTATCAATTTGGGTATATGTCTGACATTATGCAACATAAACTCAATGCCATTACGCAAAGAAAACTTGATGCTGCCCACCGCATATATCAAGCTCATAAGAATTTCCTAGCTTCAATGTGCCATGCGTGACAGTGTATGTAGAAAACCACTCCTTGTAAGGAGTCACGTGAAAGCTAGCACCTGAGTCCACAATCCAATTTTGTGCATAGTACTTGTTAAGAGCTAACAATGCATCAAGACTCAAATCCGATGTGAAAATCAACACATCATTTGGCACGTTAGAAACTGTCTCAATGGCTGGAGTCTCAACCACATTAATTTCTTCAATTTCACATTGATTTTAGGTTTGTCAGACTTCGCTTTTTCCTTGCCCTTATCACACTGCATTGTGCGGCAATATTTCTTCAAGTGTGCCTTTTGATGGCAGTAGTAACACTCAACATTTCTCATGTCTTTGTCGTGACTCTTGCTAGGACCTTGCCTGTGATCCTGAGAACAACCACGACTACGACCACACTGCATTTGCTGGTCCCAATTGCCACTAGCCACATATGCTGATATCACCATGCCCACTCGCATCAAGAGATTGACATATCTCCTCAGTGAGCAACGCACTTGTGACATCATTGTGAACACTAACTTGCCATTCAGAGCTCAATTGCTAATGGCTGTGCAAAAATATTTCCCATGAACTGGGTAGAGAGCATAACAGGAAAATAGAATTGAGTTCGTCGTCAAACTCAGTAGAGCCCTGAGATGTCAACTAATTGAACAAGGAGTTGAACTAATTTAAGTCTCCAGAAACTGTGCTAGCTTCTTTCATGTTGAGCTTCAAGCTTTTTCATGAGAAAAACTTTGTTGGATGCACTTTTGCTCTCCCATGCTGAACATCCCTATGATAGTGAAGAACACTAACTTGGCTAGATGTAGACATATCGTAGCCATGGCTTTCGCATTCAAAAGCTCCCAGTACGCATGCATATAGCCATCACCCTCTGCACGCTCTTTCAACGGTTGTGATAGATCTTTGGTAGTCAAAACATCCTTCATGCGCTCTTTCCACAAGGTGAAGTTTGCTACTATCAAACTTGCAGATGAAATATTTCTCCTTTTTTGAAGAAGAAGCCATCGTTGACAAGAGGGTTTGAGAGGTGCCAAACTATGGCGAGAAGCTACAAAAATTTGGGCAGAGTAGCCTTCGTTTTGGGAGAAAAATCTCAACCGAAATAGGCTCAAAAGTGCCAACAATGAAAGTCACGACTCATGGGAAAAAAACTGGCAGAGTCTCCTTTGCATGAGGAGTCAAAACTCAACTTTAAAAAAATGCATAGAATGTGCCAACTGCACTAACTGGGCATAAAAAAAATGACATTGTCACTACTGTGTGACCACCAACTCGACGTTAAAAGCATAAGAAACCGTCCAGATACATATCCTATGGTGAGGGTACCGTAAGAGGGGAACTTTAGCTATGTGTATCATTGAAGGTATCTCAACATTCGAGAGTACCCTAGCTCAAAGAAAACCTCACGCTATTGACCCTTGAAATGCTAAAATAGACACAAAATGCCTAGCCACCACAGTCTCAAAAAGGGCTCTTTTGGTTCGAGTCTCAAAAACGGCCGAGAAAACTGCCAAAATAGCCAAGAAATGGCTCCACACGTAGTACAATGGCAGTGTCTGCAACTCAACATACATGAGTGACCGCACTCAAACAGGTGCCGAGAACTATTGCATGCAGTAAAAAGTATCCCAGCGGGGATATCTGCTCTCAAAAGAGCTCCATAGCACTATAATGTGCTAAAGCAAACATGCATCTGTCAACGCATCTGTCCACAGAGAAACTGTTGTCAAAATGATTACCAAAATCTCCTAAAAAGCGTTGTGTCTGGAAACCTAGAGAAACTATGTGTAAACGGGCTCAAAAGCCCCCTGTAACGTGCGTATCGGTGTTGGTGTGTGCGATTTCCATTGCTGGAAGGAAATGTGCTAATCGAATAGCCATCAAAGGTGCTCGAAGTGAAAAAAGTATTGTAGAGCACAATTGGTGCGCTCAATGCCGATGTTGGGTGTTACTTCTCTGCGGTAGAGGCACCTCAGCCGTGCACGTGGCAAGAACAACCGTCCGCGAGAATGTTCATCTGTGGGAACGCTAGCGTTGGGGTCGGATTTCAAAAATCCGCCCGTGTAAAGAGTGTTTCCAATGTCAATGTCAAAAAATCTCCGAGAGTTGGTGTCGAGGCACAAACACGGTGTCGAAACTAGTGTGGGAACGACGAAACTCCGATGCCGAGGTGTCAAGGTTGAAGCTTAAATCCCTGCTCTCTCTCTCTCACAAATCAGTTCTCTATCTCTCACTCGCTCTATTTTTTCATGACTTTGCTCTTTCTCTCTCTCTCTCTCTCTCACACACACACACACACACCTCTCAAGCTTTAGACGGAGAGTTGGCGCCGGATGGTCGAGGGCTTGGGGTGTTGCGAGGGCTAGTGGTGGGATCAGCCCCTTGCACACAAAATGTGTGTGAGTCAATATTCATTTTCTAAAAAAAATCATATTCTGCTTGACTCCTTGTCGAAACCTGCAGAAATCCTGACGAGCTCAGTAGCAGAGGATTGGGTGTGTGTGTGGGGTCGGCCCTTGCTGCTTCTTGCCAGCGCATTTTGACGTCGTGTGCTCGGTCTGCCAACCTGCTTGAAACTCCCGATTCTCCTTGTTGCGGTCTCCTTTGCTCGGTATGCTGCCCAATTGGTTATTTGCCGTGAGCTCGCTCACAATCCTCAAGGCTTGCCTTCGATTCCTGCTGCAGACTCCTTTCTTGGATCTCGTTCCCGATTCCTGTAGAGATTTCAAGCTCCCAAGCAGTGCTCGAAAAAAACCTAGGTTTAGTGTAATCCCACCTACAAATTTTGAAATTTACCTCTAAATTTTATTTTTGAAGGTGAGAAAACCTACAAAATTTTGCAAAAATTAGTCTAATTTGGTGTGAAAACCTTCAAATTTTGTCAATTCACCTCCGCTGTTTCACATATGTAGGTTTGCGCGAAGTTTTTGGAAAAAAGTTTTTTTCGAGCACTGCTCCCAAGACTCCCTGAAAGATTCCCATGTTGCCTCTACTGACATGCCCCTCCTTGGATCGTACAAGTTTTAGAACTTTTCACTAGTTGGGAAAAAGGCCCCTTTTTCCACTCCTTTTTACACATCATCAAAGAATTTCAGATGACTTATAAAAGTTTCACGATTAAAAAAATAGAATTCCCATTAAAAAAATGAACTTTTGTATAGTGAAAGTTGACTTTTTCACTCACTTTTGGAATAGTCACGGAAGCCGTGACTGTTCCAAGAGTGATTTTTAAAAAAATTCAATAGAAAATCAGCTTTTCACGCTCAATTTTTTCTCGCTTGCGCATATGAAAATGTCGTTTTTCCACACAGTGGGTGTGAATCTCAATTTTCCCACTCTTTTTCACAAGTGCGAAAAGATCTAAAACTTGTAGTGTATGTTCGATCCTGCAGAGCTTTCCTAGCTCTCTTGTTTCCTCCTCGACTCGGGAGGGCTACACACGCAGATTAGCCAAGGCTCGAGATCGGGTGCCTTGTGCTCTGATACCACTTGTAGGAAATGACTATGGAGTGCAAGAGAGGGAATGAGAGAAGGGGAAGGGGATTGAGAAGACACAATGTGTAGTGGAGCATTAGAGAGTATGCACTCTCTTCTCCTTATTCTCATTATAACCAAGAATGTAAAGTAAATGGGTGGGCGCCCGGCCACAACCCAGCCAAGGGGCTTGAAACCTAACATTTACAGAATGATGCGAGCCACCCCAAAGACTTTAACAAAAAAATTTAGTGCTTTTGGACCCATTAGATGTAAATAAAGCATGCTTATACAAAGTGTACAAAGTGGTGTGTGCTAGCCGTCTCTAAGCATGTGAACCAATTGTGTGTAGCATGTAGTTTTGTTGTTTTTTGTAGATAGAAGTGTCAAGACTTCAAAGAGTAAGTAAGTGCATTTAAAATATGAAAAAAAATAAAACTTTTCTTAGCTTTGGGTCATGAGTGAAGTGGGACTTTCAATTGTGAAGAAGAAAGCATGTGTTGCTACAGCCTACGGGGGTGCATGGTGGTTGTGTAATCGAGGTGCCCTTATGTGTGTGTGCGAGGGCTTGGAGCCTTGATTGGAGAGCGTGTCTCTCATCAAGAAGGCCATGAACATGGATAGTGATTTCTGCACTTTCACCCCTTTTCTTGATTTTTGGTGATGGAAGTTGCGTAAGCGGGAGCTCCCTTGTACACGTGTGTCCGCGACTCAGGTTTGCCAGTGAAAGCCCTTTGTTATTGTTGTGAATACGAGAGTGTTTCCCCATGTTCATCATGGTTTTCTTTTTTGTTGAGAATTTTGGCTGAACATCATGCGTTTTTGTATAGTGGTTGATTGGGATGGTTTTTGATGGGTTTATGTGCATGGTTGGGAGAGGCTATGGAGCTTAATCTTGCATATGCAAGGCCTATTGAGATGGTGTGAGGTTATGATTTTTGTGATCAAAAATGCAGAGATTTTCCTTGGTTTTGCGTTGTTTTTCGCTCCCAAGTTTTGATGGTTTTTTTTTTTGCTTTCTTGAGGCCAATTGCTCATAGTTGGGGCTATGGTAGTGTAGAGGGAAGCTAGTTGAGTGTAGGCGTGGTTTTGTGTGTACAAGGGTGAGCAAATTTGTAGTGAAGATTGGCTCATGTCATCTATCTTGTGAGAATGGAGGTGTTATAAAAGCCACCCCTAAATCCTTCACAACGTGGCATTTTAATAAATTTACTACTTTATATTTCTCTAGCACTATCGTTTTTCTGGCCTACTCACACTAAGGCTGTTATTCAGAAGATTGTCTGGCCTACTCACACCAAGGATGTTATTCATAAATTTATTTCACTCTAAAGACAAACGATAGTGATAGAAATATCAAAGCCAGTATCACATAAACGACATTTTTGGTGCAAACTGTTGGAGTATATCTCCCCTATCTCACGAAAATAAATATTCATTTGAACTATGGAAAAACTGGATAGTTTGGATGGTTGAACAATATGATAGAAGTCGAAAGCTTGTGGGTAGTCGGACATATCATTGAGGTCTCTTGGGATTGATTCTATAATGATTCAAACTTCTCTCCTTTGCTGCTCTCTTGAGTCGACTCTCTATTTCTCTCTGTGGTTTTACAGATTAGCTTTTGTTGGCATCCTTCTTATAAGTTATAAGATAAGAAGAGGAATCATTGTTACCATATACATGTGGTAGTGATGTGTGTGAACACCTTAGGACCGTCGGGGCATTTTTTCCCTCTTTAGGAGGTTTTTTCCCCCGTGCATTGTATATACGCCCATTCATTCTAGGGCTATCTATCTTTCCATTGCACACTAAGTAACACACACTCAGTTGTGTGCCTTGAGCTTCCTTCATCTTCTCCAAGTTGTTTGTGTTTCTTTGCAACCCTAATTCCAACAATTGGTATGAGAGCAGGTTGCGTCCGTCCGGTCTCAGTCGCCAGCAGCTCCAGCACACGCTTGCTCACTTTCTCCGATTTCAGTGAGCTTTGGCGAGCGTTCGCAGGTCGACATAAATTTCGAGTTAGCTCGAAGAGCTTCGTCTGCTTAGATTTTTTATTCGGGCTCATTTCGGCCTCCGTTTCCACTATAAGCAGGTCTGCACATGCAATTTTGTCATTTAGTGCAAAATTTTTGTCAGTGTCGTTTTTTGCATAACATGTCCCATACAGTCTACTACGAGTTGTGCTATATAGCACGTGCTAGTCTCACTCAGTTTCTCCTCATTTCGGGCAGTTTTCACATCAAGTGCAGACATTTTCCATGGTTGACAACATCACAGATGTGTTCAAGATGTTTGCTGCTCTGAGGACACGTTCGATGGGGAAAATTACCCTATGTGGGCTTACATGATGCAACATGTTTGTGTCAAAGAGCATCTAGAATATTTGCAAGGCATTAATGTACGTCCTGGTTCTGAGGATGTAGGCGATATTGAGGATGTTGCAGGTCTTGCTGCAAGGATTGCTGCTGTTAGAGTTGTTTTGCCTACGGCAGAACAAACTCGTTGGGATGTAAAGGATGCCCAGGCTCATGCGTTGATTGCATTGTCTATAAAGCGCACCATTACTCCTCACATTCGTTCATCAAAATCTGCAAAACAGGCTTCGGATATTTGTTACCATATACATGTGGTAGTGATGTGTGTGAACATACTAGGACTGCCGGGACATTTTTTTTCCTCTTTAGGACGTTTTTTACCCCAAGTATTGTATATACGTCCATCACTCTAGGGCTATCTATCTTTCCATTGCACACTAAGTAACACACTCTCTCTTGTGTGCCTTGAGCTTCCTTCATCTTCTCCAAGCTGTGTGTGTTTCCTTGCAACCCTAATTCCAACAATTGATATCAGAGCAGGTTGCCTCCTCCCGAGCTTAATCTCCAGCAGCTCCAGCACACGCCTGTTCACTTTCTCTGATTTCTGTGAGTTTTGGCGAGCGTTCGCAAGTCAACAAAATTTTTGGGAATGGTCGTAGAGCTTCGTCTGCTCAGATTTTTGATTCGGGCTCATTTCTGCCTCCGTTTCCACTACAGGCAGTACTGCACAAGCAATTTTGTCATTTTGTGCAGAATTTCTGTCACTGTCGTTTTCTGCATGACAGGTGCCTTACAGTCTTCTATGGTTTGTGCTATATAGCACGTGTTGTTCCAGCTTCATTTCTCCTATTTTCGGGCAGTTTTCACATCAGGTGCAGCATCTACCATGGCTGACAACAACACAGATGTGTTCAAGATGTCTGCTGCTAAGGACAAGTTGGATGGGGACAATTACCCTATGTGGGCTTATATGATGCAACATGTTCTTGTGTCAAAGGGCGTCTAGAATATTGTGCAGGGCATTGATGTACGTCCTGGTTCTAAGGATGCATGCGATGTTGAGGATGTTGTAGGTCTTGCTGCAAGGATTGTTGCTATTAGAGTTGTTTTACCTACGACAGAACAATCTCGTTGGGATGTAAAGGATGCACAAACTCATGCATTGATTGCGTTCTCTGTGAAGTGCATCATTGTTCCTCACATTCGTTCAGCAAAATCTGCAAAACAGGCTCGGGATATTTTGGATGGTCTTTATGCAAGTCGCAATGAGGCTAAAATTGCTTTGCTACGTAAAGAGCTGGAGTCAAAGACTATGCATGAGGAAGATGATATGGACACTTTCCTTACTGGTGTCAAGGATATCAATGAGCAACTTATTTCTGCAGGTGAAGTCATTCAGACAGTTCCCTTGTGCAGACTGTTCTTGATGCCTTACCAGACTTTTGCTAGTACTTGGAGACTTATGACCCAAGGAAATCCTCAAGTTGTCAAGTTTAATGCATTATGCACATTGCTGTTGCAAGAGTCACTTTCCAGAAAAAATAGGACTACGCAGCGTGCAGTTGAACAGGCTTTTACTGCTACTCAAAGAAAGGGCGGTAACAGCAATGCAGCCACTTCTTATGGTTCTGCTGCGAGTGGCAAAACTTATGTTCCTAATGCTTCTGCTGGCAGTAATTCGTCTGGAAATTCTGGTGATAAGGGCAAAAAAAAGATGCGTTGCCATTATTGTAAAGCTAATGATCACTTGATCAAGCAGTGTCCTAAGTTGAAGGCCAAAGAAGCTAAGAAGAAAGATGGTTCCAATGCAAATGCTGGTTCGACTACAAATGCAACCATTGTTGAGTCTTCTGTGAAAGGAAACTGTGTTGCCGATGTTGATGCAGAATGGGCTTTTAGTGCAGAGTGCACTTACAATCCTATTGTCCATGATGCATGCTTGTCAGTTGCTGCAGATTCACATGTATGGTATTTCGACAGCGGTGCTACAAAGCACATTACCTCACATCGTGAATTGTTCACCTCTCTTGAGTCTAACCCTCATGGGAATTCAGTCACTTGTGCCAACAATGCCTCTTATCCGGTTCAAGGGGTTGGAAAGATTGTGCTTACTGCTGAAAATGGTAGTTCTTTCACACTTTTTGATGCACTTTATGTACATGGGATCAAGAAGAATCTTTTGTCTGTATCCGCACTTGCTAGACTTGGACTTGCAGTCAAATTTGTGGATGACAGATGTACAGTTCATGATCTCAATTTTGGTGATGAAATTGTTGCATCTAGTCTTTTGTGTCGTGGGTTGTATAAGCTCACTTTGTATGACAAGTGTGGACAAAATTTTGCAAATGCAGTTGCAGATTCAAGGACTATTTCAGATGCAAAACTTTGGCATGCAGGTTTTGGGCATCTAAATTTTGCCAGTTTGCTGCGTTTGCAGAAATCTAATATGGTTGCTTATTTGCCGCCTCTTGAAGCACCTATCAAACATGTTTGTGAATGTTGTATTTTGGTTAAAATGCAACTTTCTAAGTTTCCAAAGGATGGTTCAGTTAGGGCCACATGCAAGCTGCAGCTTGTGCATAGTGATGTTTGTGGGCCCATGCAAACTTCGTCCTTGGGCAATTACCTATACTTCGTGACTTTCATTGATAATTACTCCAAGCATACATGGGTATTTTCGCTAAAAGCGAAGTCCAAAGTTTTTATGTGCTTCAAACAATTTCTAGCTATGGCTGAAAATGTATCGAAATGCACTATGGGCACCCTCCGTTCCGATCGAGGGGGGGGGTATATGTCTCATGAATTTAATGCATTTCTGGCTAGTCGTGGGATAAAACACCAATGTTTACAGTGCCGTATACTCCTCAGCAAAATGGTGTAGCTGAGAGGGAAAACAGCTCTCTTATGGAAATGGCAAGATGTATGGTCAACAATCAAGCTTTACCACACTCTTTTTGGCTTGAGGCCATCATGTGTGCCACTTATATACTAAACAGGTATCCTACGAAAGCTTTGCAGTCTATTACTCCATATGAATCATGGCATGATAGAAAGCCTTCTATTGACCACATGTGTGTTTTTGGTTGTTTGGCATATGCTTTGGTGCCACAAACACAACGCAAAAAATTGGATGATAAGGATGTCAATTTATTTTTGTTGGTTATAGTGCTGAAAGCAAAGGTTACAGGTTGTATCATCCACAAATAAAGCGTATTTTGGTTTCACCGGATGTTGTGTTTGTGAAAGATTCTGTTCAGCCCTTGCTGTCATGTACTAGAGACAGTAATGTAAGCTCACAGGACATTTATGACACTTTGTTGCCTCTTTTCAGTAATGTAAGCTCACATGACATTTATGACACTTTGTTGCCTCTTTTCAGTGGTGGAAGTTCGAATGTAAATTCCAATGAGGGAAATGTACAGCCTATGCGGGTTTCCAAAAATGTTACATATCAGCCTATTACTGCTACAGATGTGCATCAAGAAAGGGTTGAAAATGAGCAGCTAGAGGTATGCCAAAATGGCTGGTGCATACATTGCGTGACAGTAAATTGGATGCACCTTTGTCTAGTCATACTCGTTCAGGCTCTCGCCATGCATCTTATGCATCAGATTGTTATGCTTTGGCTATGTCTAGCTTACATGATGTTGAGGAACCTCTGTCTTTTGATGAAGCACAAATTTCAAAAAATTGGATGGCTGCCATGCAATCAGAATATGATGCACCTATAGAAAATGACACATGGACTTTATGTGATTTGCGTCTTGGCAAAAAGGCCATTGGTACAAAGTGGGTTTACAAGTTGAAACGCAAGCCGGATGGTGAGATTGATCTCCATAAGGCTCGACTTGTTGCAAAGGGTTATGCACAGCAAAAAGGCATACATTATGAAGAGACTTTTGCTCCCACTTGTCGTACGACTACTATGCGTTTTCTATGTGCATTGGCAGCTCATTTTGGTTGGGATGTACATCAATCAGACATTGTTACTGCTTTCGTAAATGGTGACATATTTGAGGAAGTTTATGTAACGCAACCTCGGGGTTTTGTCAAGAAAGGACAAGAGGACAAAGTGTGTAGATGTAAGAAGGCTTTGTATGGGTTGAAGCAATCTCATCGTGCTTGGTATGAGAAAGTTGACACTCATTTGGTCAAACAAGGCTTTCGCAACAGTTAATCAGAAAGCACATTGTATGTAAAGCATGAGGGTGATGTACTTCTCATTGTGGTTCTTTATGTAGATGATTTGCTGATCACTGGACCAAATGAGAGACATATTGCTGAATTTAAGGCTGATTTGAATGCTACTTTCAAGATGATAGATTTGGGGTTGTTGCATCATTACTTGGGCATACAGTGTGATGGTGGTATTGTAACATTTGATGGCCTAATAACTTATGTGTAGCGGAAATTAGCATGAACATAGTGGGCATTTCATTAGAATAGATTCCTAATGAGAATTACAAGAGTGCTTGGGTGGAGAGAGAGCAACAAAAAACATAACACCTAGTTAGATAGCATCGACAATACTTTCAAAAGAGAGAGAAATTAAGCTATTGACAACAATTGAGGACCGGATTTGCATGGAGCCGGTCCCCCCTCCAAAAGGCTTTGTATTATGGTTTCTCCCATCAAGAGAGACATTGTACAATACAATTCTTTGTGTTCCTTCAAGACTAGCTAGTGCAATGAAGATGGAAGCTTCATGCACTAAGCAAAACACTTAATCAAACACAACTTGAATTATCCCCGTTCTCAGACCCAAGACCTCACACACCTTCGAAGATGGTGAGAGCTAGTAGGGTATGAGAGTAGATTGAGAGGAAGAAGGAGTATCTTACGAGAAAGATGTACATCTCCTCACATAATCACTCATATTAGCATAGCTTAGCTTAGTAATTAGCTTGGTAGAGAAGATGAGCATGCATGGAAGCTTGGCTCTTGGTTGGATTTGCATCCACATGCCAAGAGAGTGTTGATGTAGGCTTCTATCTCACAAGCTTGGAGTAGGTGATGAGCTCTCCATTAAAGCTTGGGAGGAGATAGAGTATTCTTTCTTCACACATGGTCAAGTGTGAGTGTGTGTGTGTGTGTCAATGCCAAGAAAAAATCAGCCCCCTCTCTCTCTTGGGCGAGCCCTTCCTGCTAAATTGGTCTGGCTTTTGCCTCATTGGACCTCCCCAAGTCAAGCCAATAGGTGTTAAGCAGCATAAGTGATAGCCTTCTGACATGTGTCCCCCTTTCCCCTTTTGTGAGAGCTTTAGGTAATTAAATAATTAAACTAAACTCTCATTGGACCCCTTTGCCTCTTGGCCAATAGGAATCAGGCAAGCCATTGGGCTCCTGAATGCTCATTGGACTCCTTGGGAGACTGCCCAATAGTCTTCTAAGAGACTTAATTCTCATTGGTTTCTTTTATTAAATGTTTTTAAATTAATTAAACTAGATTTACTCTAGCTTAATTCTCATTGGTCCACTTCAAGGGCCTTCCAATAGGAATTGGGCACACCTTGTGGGCATCTGGCCTAGGGAGCTGACATGTGTCCCTCATTCCCTTTGTGTAAAGGGAGCCTCTGTGTGTGTGTGTGTGTGTGTGTGTGTGTGTGGCTTTCTCTCTCATCCCCTACCTTTAGGGCTCGCCCCCTCCCATGTAGGGATGTGCAAAGATTTTTAGGGCACACACAAAGCATCCAATTTTCCCTAGGGTTGACCTTTGGACACAACCTTTGAATTTTGGAACCTTAGCATTTTGGAAGTCTTAATGGGCTGAACCTTAGGGTCTTTTTAGTCCATTGTTGCACATGGCTCTTTTGCAGATGGCCCCCCCTTTGGATCCCTATTTTCCCTCTTTGGATCCCTACTGTGGCCGGTCTGCTAGCTTAACCAATATTCTAGCTTTTTCTCCCCTGGCCTTCCCCACATTAAATGATCAGTTTAATATGAGAAAATCATTTAGGAGAATTAGATATTGATTATTATGACAGGTATTGCCTTGTGTCAGAAAAGTTACATAGAGACATTACTATGTAAGTTTGGACTTGAGGATTGCAAACCTATTGCCACTCCCATGGAAACAGGTTTGAAATTGAGTATTCATGATGATGGTGATCCTCCTGATGTCACTCTTTACCAAACTACTGTTGGATGCCTCATTTATGTATGTAGCACGAGGCCAGATATTCAGTTTGCAGTCTCACAGGTCAACAAATTTATGCATACCCCAGGGTCTAAGCATTGGCAGGTTGTCAAGAGGGTTTTTCGCTACCTTAGTGGCACTTTACATCTTGGCTTGTTTTATCCCAAGGGGGGATCATTGCCGCCAGACTTACATGCTTTTTCAGACTCAGATTGGGCTGGTTGTTTTGACACGCGAGTGTGCACAAGTGGTTTTTATTTCATGCTTGGCAGTTCATGTTTATCATGGTTGAGAAAGAAGCAACCTACTGTGGCCACTTCGAGTTGAGGCTGAGTACAGGGCAATCTTCAGAGCTATGGTTGAGTGTGTATGGCTCAGACGCCTTATGGCTGATTTGGGTGTTGCACTGAACACTACCAACACTATCTACACTGACCGTTAGAGCGCATTGGGAGTTGCGAGGAACCTAGTTTTTCATGCTCTCACAAAGCACACTGAGGTGCATTACCACTATGTCAGGTAGAGGCTCTCAGATGGAGAGATCAGCTTGGCTTATGTGCCAACACAGGACAACCTTGCAGATCTTTTCACAAAGGCATTGTCTCATGAGAACCTTGAAGCTTTCCGCAAAGCTTTGGGCTTACTCCCCTTTGTGGACTGATCATGTCCTCAGGGCATGGAACTTCCCTTTACTCATGTGCCAGCTCTCATTCACTGCATCACTCCAGGGGGGATTTATTACCATACACATGTGGTAGTGATGTGTGTGACACACTAGGACCGTCGGGGCATTTTTTCCCTCTTTGGGAGTTTTTTCCCCCCAAGCATTGTATATACGCCCATCACTCTAGGGCTATCTATCTTTCCAGTGCACACTAAGTAACACACTCTCTATTGTGTGCCTTGAGCTTCCTTCATCTTCTCCAAGCTATGTGCGTTTCCTTGCAAGCTTAATTCCAACAATATTCTAGCAAGTCTTTATGCAAGCCGCAATGAGGCTAAAGTTGCTTTACTGCGTAAAGAGCTGGAATCGAAGATTATGCATGAGGAAGATGATATGGAAACTTCCTTGATGGTGTCAAGGATATCAATGAGCAACTTATTTCTGCAGGTGAAGTCATTTCAGACAGTTCCCTTGTGCAGACTATTCTTGATGCCTTACCAGATTCTTACCAGACTTTTACTAGTACTTGGAGACTTATGACCCAAGGAAATCCTAAAGTTGTCAAGTTTGATGCATTATGCACATTGCTATTACAAGAGTCACTTTTCAAAAATAACAGGACTAGGCAGCGTGCAGTTGAACGGGCTTTTATTGCTTCTAAAAGAAAGGGTGGTAACAACAATGCAACCACTTCTTATGGTTCTGCTGCGAGTGAAAATTTTTTGTTCCTAATGCTTCTGCAAGCAGCAATTCGTCGGGAAACTCTGGTGATAAGGGAAAAAAGAAGATGTGTTGCCATTATTGTAAAGCTAATGATCACTTGATCAAGCAATGTCCTAAGTTGAAGGCCAAAGAGGCTAAGAAGAAAGAAAGTGGTTCCACTGCAAATGCTGGTTCCACTACAAATGCAGCCATTGTTGAGTCTTTTGTGAAAGGAGAATGTCTTTCTGATGTTGATGCAGAATCGGCTTTTAGTGCAGAGTGCACTTACAATCCTAATGTCCATGATGCATGCATGTCAGTTGCTGTAGATTCACATGTGTGGTATTTTGACAGTGGTGCTACAAAGCACATTACCTCACATCGTGAATTGTTCACCTCTCTTGAGTCTATCCCTCATGGGAATTCAGTCACTTGTGCCAACAATGCCTCTTATCCGGTTCAGGGAGTTGGAAAGATTGTGCTTACTGCTGCAAATGGCAATTCTTTCACACTTGTTGATGCACTTTATGTACCTGGGATCAAGAAGAATCTTTTGTATGTATCTGCAGTTGCTAGACTTGGACTTGTAGCCAAATTTGTGGATGACAGATATACAGTTCATGATCTCAGTTTTGGTGATCAAATTGTTGCATCTGGCCTTTTGTCTTGTGGGCTATATAAGCTTACTTTGTATGACGACAAGTGTGGAAAAATTTTTGCAAATGCAGTTGCAGATTCAAGGGTTGTTTCAGATGAAAAATTGTGGCATGCACGTTTTGGGCATCTGAATTTTGCCAATTTGCTGCGTTTGCAGAAATCTGATATGGTTGCTTCTTTGCCGCCTCTTGAAGCACCTGTCAAACATGTTTGTGAAGGCTGTATTTTGGGTAAGATGCAACGTTCGAAGTTTCCAAAGGATGAATCAGTTAGGGCCACATGCAAGTTGCAGCTTGTGCATAGTGATGTTTGTGAGCCCATGCAAACTCCATCCTTGGGCAATTACCTTTACTTCATGACTTTCATTGATGATTACTCCAGGCATGCATGGGTGTTTTCACTTAAAGCGAAGTCGAAAGTTTTTATGTGCTTCAAACAATTTCTGGCTATGGCTGAAAATGTCTCGAAATGTAATATGGGCACCCTCCGTTCTGATCGAGGGGGGGAGTATATGTCTCATGAATTTAATGCATTTCTGGCTAGTCGTGGGATAAAACACCAATGTTTACAGTGCCTTATACGCCTCAGCAAAATGGTGTAGCTGAGAGAAAAAACATGTCGCTTACAAAAATGGCATGATGTATGGTCAAAAGTCAAGCTTTGTCGCATTCTTTTTGGCTTGAGGCCATCATGTGTGCCACTTATGTACTTAACAGGTGTCCTACAAAAGCTTTGCAATCTATTACTCCATATGAAGCATGGCATGATAGAAAGCCTTCTATTGTGCACATGCGTGTTTTTGGTTGTTTGGCATATGCTTTGGTGCCACAAGAACATCGTAGAAAATTGGATGATAAGACTGTCACATATATTTTTGTTGGTTATAGTGCTGAAAGCAAAGGTTACAGGTTGTATCATCCACAAACAAAGCGTATTTTGGTTTCACTGGATATTGTGTTTGTGAAAGATTCTGTTCAGACCTTGTTGTCATGTACTAGAGACAGTAATGTAAGCTCGCAGGACATTTATGACACTTTGTTGCCTCTTTTCAGTGGTGGAAGTTCGAATATAAATTCTAATGAGGGAAATGTACAACCTATGGGGGTTTCTGAAAATGTTACAGATTAGCCTATTACTGATGCAGATGTGCATGATGTACTTGATGAGGAAAGGGCTGAAAATGAGCAGGCTAGAGGTAAGCCAAAATGGCTGGTGCATACATTGCGTGACAGTAAATTGGATGCACCTTTGTCTAGTCATACTTGTTCAGGCTCTCACCATGCATCTTATGCATCAGATTGTTATGCTTTGGCTGTGTCAGAAAATTGGATGGCTGCCATGCAATCAGAATATGATGCACTTATAGAAAATGACACATGGACTTTATGTGATTTACATCCTGGCAAAAAGGCCATTGGTACAAAGTGGGTTTACAAGTTGAAACGCAAGCCGGATGGTGAGATCGATCGCCATAAGGCTCGACTTGTTGCAAAGGGTTATGCACAGCAAAAAGGCATACATTATGAAGAGACTTTTGCTCCCACTTGTCGTACGACTACTGTGCGTTTTCTATGTGCATTGGCAGCTCATTTTGGTTGGGATGTACATCAATCAGACACTGTTACTGCTTTCTTGAATGGTAACATATTTGAGGAAGTATATGTAACGCAGCCTCACGGTTTTGTCAAGAAAGGACAAGAGGACAAAGTGTGCAGATGTAAGAAGGCTTTGTATGGGTTGAAGCAATCTCGTCGTGCTTGGTATGAGAAAGCTGACACTCATTTGGTCAAACAAGGCTTTCGTAACAATCCAACAGAAAGCACACTGTATGTAAAGCGTGAGGGTGATGTACTTCTCATTTTGGTTCTTTATGTAGATGATTTGCTATTCATTGGACCAAATGAGAGACATATTACTGAATTTAAGGCTGATTTGAATGCTACTTTCAAGATGAAAGATTTGGGGCTGTTGCATCATTATTTGGGCATACAGTTTAAGCAGTGTGATGGTGGTATTGCCTTGTGTCAAAAGTTACATAGAGACATTGCTATGTAAGTTTGGACTTGAGGATTGCAAACCTATTGCCACTCCCATGGAAATAGGTTTGAAGTTGAGTCTACATGATGCTGGCGATCCTGCTGATGTCACTCTTTACCAAACTGTTGTTGGCTGCCTCATTTATGTATGCAACAGGAGGCCAGATATTCAGTTTGCAGTCTCACAGGTCAACAGATTTATGCATAGCCCAGGGTCTAAGCATTGGCAGGCTGTCAAGAGGATTTTCCGCTGCCTAAGTGGCACTTTATATCTTGGCTTGTTTTATTCCAAGGGGGGATCATTGCCGCCAGACTTACATGCTTTTTCGGACTCATATTGGGCTGGTTGTTTTGACATGCGAGTGTCCAGAAGTGGTTTTTGTTTCATGCTTGGCAGTTCATGTATATCATGGTTGAGCAAGAAGCAACCTACTGTGGCCGCTTCGAGTTGTGAGGCTGAGTACAGGGTAGTCTTCACAGCTACAATTGAGTGTGTATGGCTCAGATGCCTTATGGCTGATTTGGGTGTTGGACAAGACACTGCCAACACTATCGACACTGGCAGTCAGAGTGCATTGGCAGTTGCGAGGAACCCAGTTTTTCATGCTCGCACAAAGCACATGGAGGTGCATTACCACTATGTCAGTGAGAGGCTCTCAGTAGGAGAGATCAGCTTGGCTTATGTACCAACACAGGACAACCTTGCAGATCTTTTCACAAAGGCATTGTCTTGTGAGAAGTTCGAAGCTTTCCGCAAAGCTTTGGGCTTACTCCCCTTTGTGGACTGATCATGTCCTTAGGGCATGGCACTTCCCTTTACTCATGTGCCAGCTCTCGTTCACCGCATCACTCGAGGGGGGATTTGTTACCATATACATGTGGTAGTGATGTGTGTGAACACACTAAGACCGTCGAGGCATTTTTTCCCTCTTTAGGAGGTTTTTTCCCCCGTGCATTGTATATACGCCCATTCATTCTCGGGCTATCTATCTTTCCATTGCACACTAAGTAACACACTCTCAGTTCTGTGCCTTGAGCTTCCTTCGTCTTCTCCAAGCTGTGTGCGTTTCTCTGCAACCCTAATTCCAACAATCACGTATGATGTTAGAAACTTCTCTCCTCTGCTTCTCTCTCTCTCTCTCTCTCTCTCTCTCTCTCTCTCTCTCTCTCTCTCTCTCTCTCTCTCTCTCTCTCTCTCTCTCTCTCTCTCTCTATTTCTCATTGTGCTTGTACGGATTAGATTTTCTTGGCAACCTTCTTATAAATAGAGTTACAAGGAGAGGAGTCATGGGAGATGTCAGCAAGGTTGCAACATAAGAGGTTGTTGTTGCTAGGTGCGAGCTATCGGCGCATTAGAGCAAGGTTTTAAGCGACACGCTGAGATATAAGGTGAGAGCTTAGGTGCAAACGTGGGCGGTAGGCAATGTCGACGATGTAGTGGAGGTTTTTGTCGGCAGTTGAAGGAGTGACTAGGCAATATTGACTATTGTGACTCCTAGCCTCTAGGGTAGTGAGGCAGCTGCCAACCCCACTATGATGGCAGAGTGTGTGTCATGCTAGCCATTGAGACGGAGGGTGAAAAGGAATCTTACAATTAACGAATTTAATTATATTGAAGCTATTACTATACCTTTTTATTATTTATAATTTATTATTTTGGAGAATTAAAGGCGTAAAGTTAAATGAACACAATTTGTAGCAAAATAGAGATAGAATTTATATTTACGAAAAGTTATTCGAGATAGGTTACGAGACAAATAGGAGCAGAGTTCGCCATAGCCAGCCAGCCGACCGAGCAGATACGTTTCCTTTTAAAATTACATACGCAGATTTTCGTATGCCGGCCTTGCCGCGGCAGCCATGGACGAATACCAGCACATGGAGCGCTTCAGCATGGAGAACGACTTCAGCGGAGGACAATGGATTGGTGGAGAGTTCTACTACAACAAAAAGCGCAGGGAAAGTCGCTCGCAGACCCGAGAAGAAGCTCTCTATGGTGTTTTTGACGAAAGCGACTCTGATGATGAGTCCTTATCAAAGCGCAGGCGGCGCGGAGATGTCATCAAGAAAGGAGATCTCTCGAAACCTGTGAGTTTTGTCTCTACTGGTACTTTCAAACCGTCAGAAGACATACCTAAAGCAGAAGAGAAGGCCTCCTCTGCAGATCAATTTTCCCATGCCGGCCTTGGATCTGCTGGATTAGGGTCAAGCTTGGGACTAGGGTTTGCAGCTTCCACAGCTGAGAATGCAGATAACGAAGAGGAAGATACTCTTTTCCCGACAGCTTTTGGGAAGCTTGTCAAGGAAGCTGCTGAGAGACGCGAGAAAGAGAGGGAAAAGGGAAAAACCCGGTCTACAAATGCTTCAAAGGGCAAAGGGGCCAGTGCCAGTATTGGAGCTGATATGGCTGAGTTTGAAAGGCATACAAGAGGGATAGGGATGAAGCTTCTTGAGAAGATGGGCTACAAAGGGGGTGGTCTTGGGAAGAATGCCCAGGGCATTGCTGTTCCCATTGAGGCAAAATTGCGACCCAAGAACATGGGTATGGGGTTTAATGACTACAGGGAGGTGCATGCTGCATCTGCTGCTCTTCCAGCCCCCTCCGAGGAAATAGAGGGCAAAAGCAAAGAAGCTAAGCCCAAAGAGCAATTGTGGAAAAAGAAGTTCAAGGGGAAAAAGAAAGACTTCAAAACAGCAGATGATTTACTTGTTTTGAAGAGTGAGCAGGGTGTTGAGCCTGTACAAACTATTTTAGACATGCGAGGACCACAGCCTCGAGTTTTAACAAATTTAGAGCATCTAAATGCGGAGCAAGCTGATATTGATGATGATATTCCCATGCCAGAGCTCCAGCACAATGTAAGATTGATTGTAGATCTAGTGGAGGCAGACATTCAGACGTTTGATAAGAAGTTGAAGCATGAGAAGGACACAGCAGTGCTTCTTGAGAAGGAGCGGGTGCGGCTTCAAGGGGAAGTTGACAGGCAGAAGAGGCAGATTGATACGCTTGAAATTATAACAAAGACACTGGCGGATATGCAGCAGAAGGTTGCAAGTGGGCTCATGCATTTAGATGCAGTGGCAGCTGCTTTCAGCTCCTTGCAAAGTGAGTATGCAGAAGAGTACAAGCTGCACAATCTTTCAGCCATAGCTTTATCATTTGGGCTCCCCTTAATGGTAAAAGTGTTTCATGGCTGGGAACCATTGCTACAGCCGCTCCATGGGACCGATATTCTAGGTCTCTGGAAGCGCCTACTTCAAGGAGATGATCCTGTGGATTATTCTGTCTTTCCTGATGCAAGCAGCTACAATGATTCACCTTATCCCCATCTGGTAATGGAGGCTGTGTTTCCAATTCTTCGGTTTGCAGCTGTCAATTCATGGGAACCCCGTGACCCTGAACCTATGTTGAGGTTTCTGGAAATATGGGAGGGTCTACTTCCCAAGTCTGTCCTTCATAGCATTCTAGAGCATCTAGTAATGCCAAAGCTCAGCATAGCTGTTGATCAGTGGGATCCACGCCAAGAGACCGTTCCTATACATGCTTGGTTACATCCATGGTTACCTTTGTTGGGGCAGCGAATGGAGCCTCTTTATCACCCTATTCGATATAAGCTGGAGAGTGCATTGCGAGCCTGGCATGCCAGTGACAGCTCAGCATATGCATTGTTATCCCCTTGGCAGACAGTCTTCGACCCAGGCAGCTGGGAGATGTTATTGGTGAAGTCTATTCTTCCCAAACTTATGGCTGCCTTGCAAGAGCTTGTCATCAACCCTCAAGCTCAACAATTGGAACCCTTTCGTTGGGTGATGGCGTGGGGTTCCGCAGTGCCCATACATCATATGGTTGCCTTGCTGGAAGCAGGTTTTTTCATGAAGTGGCGACAGGTTCTTTACAATTGGCTGTGCTCAACCCCTGATTTTGAAGAAGTAACACAATGGTATCTGGGCTGGAAAGGCCTACTCACGCCTGAACTGTTGGCCAATGAAAGAGTAAGGTGGCATCTGCAGAGTGCTCTTGACATGATGGACCAAGCTGTGGAAGGCATGCCAGTTGTGCAACCAGGGGCAAAAGAGAATGTAAGTTATCTACGGGTCACAGAAAAGAGGCAGTTTGAGAATCAACAGCAGGCTGCTGCGGCGGCGGCCGCTGCGGCATACTCCCAACAACATTCATCTGTCTATGCTGGTGTTAGTCGTGAAAATGGTGCTACCCCTGCCGAAATGACTTTGAAGGAGGTTGTAGAGACCTTTGCTGAGCAGAATGACGTGCAATTCTTGCCCAAAATCGGTCGATTGCATGATGGTTTTCAAGTATATGGATTTGGATCCACTAATGTTTGCATGGACAATGCACAACAAAGACTGTATGCCCAGTCAGGGGATCGATGGATGGCAGTTTCTTTGGAACAGCTGCTAGAGATTAATCGAGCTCCGTCAAACCGATGGAAATAGGTTGGGGCAATCTTGTACATTATTTGGAGATTGGTGTTCGAAAAACACCAAAATATGAATCGTGATCCATACAAAATGAGCGGTTCTGTAATATTCAATTTTGATTCAAAGTGTCACTAAGTCTTTGTGGCTTTGTTGCTCTTGGTCATTTTTTTGTATGCCGGGTCACTTGTGGAACTAGTCTTCATATGGATTGTGGTAGATGCTTTCGACATGTCTTCCTTGAAAGCATCACTTCAGAATGTTTTATTCGTCAGTAAACAATGCTAGATGCCAATCTCTCACTTGCTTTCCATTGATGCGTGCTCATGGCAGTTGGGTGTGTTAAAATTCATAAATCTGAGTTATTCTTAAGGTTTGGGGTGTTCCGGAGATTTGCTCGTCTTGATAGATTCATCAAATTTTGCATGTGTATTGACTATCTTGCTTGAAGAGTTGTGAGCATACTATTGAAGGCTCTCTGATTTGAGGTCAGGTCATGGACATGGTAATAGCAAATTGTGTTTGCAAGTAGTTTGAATCAAATTCTGTGTTCTATTGCACTACTATCCGATCTTTATGTTTTCATCGTTTTGTGCATGGTGTCAGAGTAGCTCTAATTGTAAGAGAAGATGAATATGTTCATCGCTGTCACAACTGCTTTTTTGAAGAAAAAGGCAAGGAATGAAAGATGGATCATGAAGGAAAGCAGGTGATCTATGGGGAGAAACTGGAGGAAATTCTGAAGGAAACTATAGTAGGCAGAAGGGGCCAACTGTTTGGCATGCGGGTTTATGTTGTGATGAATGTACTGTGAATCTTTGAGTAGAAGAGTCATTTTGAACCTACAAATCAAAGCTTTTTTGTTTTTCTTTTCTTCTTTTCAGGTGACTTGAGTGCATTAATTTCTGTAGGGTGGACATATGTCCACCTTGCTATACAAAAGATGCTTTTCGATGGGCGTGAAAATGACTGGTCCCTCATAATGGAGGATTTTAAGGAATAATAAATCTCTGTGCAGAAGATCATGCTTGACTGTGAGTGCTCTTGTGGACACAATATTTGATGGATAAATTCACTCTCATCATAATTTTTAATTTACTTGTCCCGCAGTTCTTTATGGGTTTTATACTTCAGTGTAAGTAAATCCAAAACTGGTTGTGGCTGTGCTTGGCCTTCCCAGATTACTCTCCCTAGGTTGGATCATAGGCGTGTCCCAGATTGTGTTGGGTCGGTAGATTGCTTTATCACTAGTGTTTTGTTTTTTCTTTCATTTCCATTAGTGTTGATGGTCCTTTCTTTTGCATTTCCAAAAGCTCTTGCGCTATCTTGACCAATTTTTGGTATAGAAGCTATGCTTCCAAAGCCCAAAATTAGCGCAATGGTCTGTGGATGCATTTTTGTGCAACTGATGCAATTCTTTTGCAATAATACATTGATGTCTCTTATGTGCTTTCATACAAAAATCCATTGAGGTGGGATTTTTCCTCAATTCAGTATGGCCTCCCAATCTCAAAAAAATAAAAAACCTTTCAAAACATCTTAATAGGAAATTAAAAAAGTCCTATCAAAATGGAACGTAGAAAGACTTTTCATGTTCATATGAAGAGGTGGTCAAGTGTGCATTGATACACTTGTATTTTTTCTCTTCTTGACCTTTCCTTCAAAGTTTTCTTCTCTTTGGAGTTTCCTTACACTATGTATAATAGAAATAGTGACCTTTTTTTTAGGCGATTAGAGAATGTATACATTAATCCATTGATAGCCCTTTGACACTTGATGTGTTATCTCGCAATCTCTTGATAATGCATGCCTATTTTTTGTGTGTTTGAGGCAAACTTTTGTCTATGTGGGCTAGCTTGCTTGCATGATTTGGTACCTTTCTGCGCACATATACTGATGTTGGTAGTTTTTTTTAGTCCATTTTCTCCGAAGACTACATGTTGACTCTAGATACCGCCTTTCTATGTTTGGGTGGAGTCACATTGGTATCTGCACCACATTACAGGATTGAGGTAAGAGGAGATTGTATTGATTGGCTGGCAGTACTAAGGTTAAGCCTCATATCCTCCTCATCTATGTAAACAAGATCATCCTCAGTGAAGTCGTAGGCTTCCTCAATGTTATCTATTGATTCTTCTTTACATATATGTTAATCAAGAATGTCAGGTAATCATTTTGTACCAAGGGGTAAGCTTGTGCAAGTGGGGTAATATCCTCTACTACATAGAGATCGCTCGTGGTCACTAAACATAGTAGCCATTTTGATTCCTCATAATTCTCTTCACATGCTAGGTCGTTAACAATATCCCACTCATTGAATAGAAGATAATACTTCCAGGTAGACAAGGCATGAATCACAGCCATAAATTACTCCTCGTAGATCAAGGCATGCAAATTTGCATCCTTAAGAAGTCTACTTTCATAAGCCACTGCATGGGATTCTTGATCAAGCATTGTACCGATGCAATCACCTGAAGCATCGCAATGAACCTCAAATGGTTTCCTTGAGTCTAGCACTGTCAAAATAGGACCATGGCTTAGTAAATACTTAAGCCCGTGAAAGGCACCTTGTTGTCGGGATCTTGTCATGGAGTGGTCCAGCTACGAGCAAAGACTCAGATAAACCTCCACCAATAATAGGAACACAATCCCAAAAAGCTACATACATCATGTACCGTAGTGGGAATTGGCTAGCCTTGTACCATTTGGATCGTTGTTGGATCCATACTTACTTGGTTGTGAGAGACTATGTAACCGAGATAGTGTATTTCCGTGAGAAAGAACTCACTTTTCTTTGTATTTACATGGAACTCATGCTTTTGCAGTTCCTACAATACTATATCCAAGTGCTTCCCATGTTCCTCCTCTATCTTCAAAAGACGAGTATGTCATCAAAGAATACTCCTGTAAAAGCTAGGTGTGGGCTAAAAATCTGATCCATCGTTCGATTGAATGTGGCAGGAGCATTGGTATGGCTTTCCTAGTTGACACCACATTCCATGCAATAATAGATTATGTTCAACGTCGGTGTCTAGTAATGCATTGTATAATACCTTTTTATAAGGGCTCTTTAATACAAAGGGGTATCATAGGGGCAAATTAGACTCTAAAGAATTGTCATTTGTTTCAGCTCTGAATGCATGTGTAGCTCCAAGATTAGCCTCTCATTGACACCTAATATGTTGTCGCCTCAATTTGGACTTGTATCTTTTTCAACTTTGCTTGTGCTTTGGCTACCTTCTTTTGATAGATGGTACATAGCTCTTTTTGGCTTAAAGGATCGTAGTATCTTTTTTATTTGCTTCCATTTAGAAATCTAATGCTTTCGACTCCACCAAAAGTTTTCACATTTGGGAAAATTTCACATACTTTAGATGGTCCTTTTCTAGGGTATTTCATTTTTTTTCTTTTTGTTGCGCACTCCATACATAAGGACTTTATCACCAACTTTGATATCCTTGTTGTTTAAATGGCGGTCAAACCACTTCTTTCTCCTATCCTTCTCCATAAGGGAATTTTGCACAGCCAATTGCCTCTCTTCTTCTAGCATCTGAAAGGATATATAAACGCTCAAATAATAGGTTACCATCCCAACCTTCTTGAGAAGCTACTCGAAGACTGGACATGACAAACTCCCATGGTATAATTGTTGTTTGGCCATATACTATCTTGAATGGTTTGCAATTAATAGCCGCTTTATAAGCAATACGATAAGCCCATAGAATTGATGTAAGCTTCAAATCCCAATTTGTACGATGAGCCTCTACCATCTTAGTCAAAATAAAATTAGAGTATTGTTAGTATTCTAAGCTTGGCCATTTTCTTGTGTATAATAAGGTGTGTGGTGGGATATCGTGAAACTTGATGTGAGTTCTCTTATCACTTCATTTAGAAATGGGTACCATTGTCGCTCATAAATATCATGAAACTTGATGTGAGTTCTCTTATCACTTCATTTAGAAATGGGTACCATTGTCGCTCATAAATATCATGAAACTTGATGTGAGTTCTCTTATCACTTCATTTAGAAATGGGTACCATTGTCGCTCATAATTTTAAAGGAACATCCGAATCATGAAATAATGTTCTCAAAGAGAAACTTAATTGTTGTCCTTGCATAAGCCTTGCGTGACCTTAGCTTTAGCGCACTTTGTCACATAGTCAGTGGCAATAATAATATACGAAGATTGAGTGTTATAAGTTGCAGGACTAATTGGACCTATTAAGTCTAAGACCCACTTTTAAAATGGTTGGGTTATCTTAATAGCTTGATCGTAACACCTTTCTAGCTATTGAATCTCTCAAAAAATGATCTCCAGCTACGTTCTCACGATCACAAAGTATAAGAGTATCATATTTCCTTAGCTTACAAAGAGTTTCGCAATTAGGCAATAGAATTTACATTCCTTGAGTAGCTTCCGAGCTAAATCCTTACAAAGCTCCTTGGGTGGAAAACCATTAACTTAAAAGTTCATATATGCAACATAAATGACCAGCCATGACATGTTTTCTACTAGCCTTCACAACGGTGAAATTAAACTCAACAAGAATTAATAACCACTAGGTAACTCTTTACTTGGTGAGCCTAAGGTGATTTTCCTTATTCGAGCCTTGAATGAACCACTTGGCGCGACCACAACCGTTAATCAAACCACTCAATCGAAGAAAGCACCTTTTTTCACTGTTGGAAAATTAAAATTAAGCAATGAGAGCTCTCCAAAACATGCATCGCCTCCTCCAAAAAGCACATCACCCTGCCTCCTTGTCATAGCAGGCTCAGAGCAGGGCATCGACGGAAGGCCCTCAGAGACGGACAACTTCAGAGAAGGGACGAACAGCTTCAGGGAGTGAGCGTGAGGATAAACAACACATAGAGAAGGGCGAGTTGATGGTTTTGGAGAAAGAGATGACACTGACACAACAGTCATCAGTTTTACACACAACTGCACTCCTCACTACAAAGACCCAAGGAAAAGTTTCAGGCCAAGGACGTGTAGAAGAGGAAAGAGCTGACGAGGGACGACGCAGCATCTGCAACAACAGTAAGAAAACAAGCAGAGATTTTAGTAGAAGATGCATGAGTAGTTGTAGAAGGAGGAGAGCTAGCATGGAGAGAAAGTTGACGAGTGCTGAGAATTTTGAGCAGGGCACCGACGAGTTGGGGAAAAAAACAAAGAGCGCACAAAGGCAAGATCAGTAGGGGAGCTATGAGTGGCAGTTTAAAAGGTAAAATAGCGTTGATGCGGTTTTTTGTTCTTTACAAGAAACGAGCTACAAAATAGGAACGTGGGATGGTAAAGTAGAGCCGAAGACCCTATTTTGCATCTTGTGTGGTGCAATAGCCCGGTTGCTTGAGAAAATCCACGTGGTCGCTTATGCGCTGCTTGTTCGTCACTTTTTGTTGCTCCTCGATGACCATCTAGTGCCCTGCTCTATTCTGCTCACCGTGATCTGCTGCTGCAGACCTTTCTTGATGAAAATTATGATAGCCAATGAGCAAGGCTTGCTTTTTAGTGTTTTTTTCCCCACCATCGCTGGTCAAGATTGCAAGTGGTGAGTTCATCACACACGTACATGTGATGATCTGGTCCAAGGGTTTCCTTTGAAGCTCCATTGTTGTCTTGCTTCTACTTTTTAGGGCTTCTAATTTCTCCGCCGCATCCTTCTTGTGGTGACTCTGTAGGAGTGACTGTGGGCCCGCTTCTTGTAGGATTTTTGCAAGGAGGTGTCACCTGTCAACATAGCCGTGAAATTGAAGGCTTTAAGGCAAGATGTAAATAAAGAATTTGGTGTTCTCCTTAATCATTTTGAAGAATTTTGGGCAAAGTTAGCAATCGTTATGCAATTGGCCAAGGGGGAGTATTTCAAATTGGACAAATTCATGGCGTGTTTGCATCCTAAAGTGTGCGAGAAAAGGTGGACTTTAAAAGCCCGAAGAGGAGGTGTCACCTGTTGACATAGCCGTGAAATTGAAGGCTTTAAGGCAAGATGTAAATAAAGAATTTGGTGTTCTCCTTAATCATTTTGAAGAATTTTGGGCAAAGTTAGCAATCGTTATGCAATTGGCCAAGGGGGAGTATTTCAAATTGGACAAATTCATGGCGTGTTTGCATCCTAAAGTGTGCGAGAAAAGGTGGACTTTAAAAGCCCGAAGAATTACAATGGTGCAATTGCAATCGCACGGACAGAGAGCAAGAAAATCAACAAGAAGATTGAGCAAGGTTCTTTGGGGTATGAAGCAATGTCCCCTAGGACTCGTGAGCCTTCAGTGCCTCACCCTACTGCTTGGCCTTGCACCAACAGCCCACCTCTCTCTCCCCCTTCTCGCAGGTCGACCTCACACGCCTCCCCTCACTCCTACTTCGCTTGCACACACACACACAGAGAGAGAGAGAGAGAGAGAGAGAGAGAGAGAGAGAGAGAGAGAGAGAGAGAGACTACTGCCTCCATCGCTCTCTGCCCATCATCTCTACCCTCACATTGCATGCACACTATACCTACCGCGAGAGAGAGAGAGAGAGAGAGAGAGAGAGAGAGAGAGAGAGAGAGAGAGAGAGAGAGAGAGAGAGAGAGGCCTCGTCGGCGCTGCCCCAGAATAGAAAGAGAGGTAGAGAGACCCAGGTCCCCACTCCCCCTGTGTCCCCGCCTCCAATAGAGAGAGAGAGAGAGAGAGAGAGAGAGAGAGAGAGAGAGAATTTCCACAGGAATCTTCGATGTTTCATTTTTTTTACTGTGGTGCTAACATAATTGGTAGCATCGAGGCGACATTTAGGTCGAAGGCCTTCAGAATTAGAAAGAAAATCAATTTGAAGGTTTTATGGAATTTGCCTATAAGAGGGCATTCACACATTCAACCAAGTTTTGAACTTATTTAAGTGGCCCTTCCCACCTTTCACTCACGAAGGCGGACTCTAACCCAAAGTGTCAAAAGGAAATAGGAAGCACTCTTCAAAGCCAAGGGAGGCTTCACACTCTAGCTATAAAACATCCGCATCATTTTATCACAATGTATGTAACATATGCTATTGAGCACTCGCTCATCGAGCACGGATATTTTGTAATTTTTATGAAAACCTAAGCTCTCTTTGAAGTCATTCCCCCCACATTCCCTCATGCACACTATCACGGTGAATCTTCAAAGTTCTTTCCTCCATTGCCTTCACTCTATCCTACCGACATAGTCATGTCTTAGGTGAGGCTTATAGATTCTCCACAGAGAGCTGCTACAAAAAAAATGGAGAGATGCGTATTATATGTACATAGAACTCTAGTGAGAGTATGAGCCCTTGTGTAAGATAAGCAAACCTACTAGGTGGATGTGCCTTCTTGTTGCAATGAGAACACACCCTAATGGGGAAGCAATCTCGTGATTTATGGTTGCTTTTGTCATAATGTGAGTAACCTTTACCTTTCACAACCATTGCATTATTTTGAGACTTCGTGTAAGTGCTATTTTTTTTTTCTTCCTTGAGAAGTGAATTGATTTCATTTTCACGTGCAGAGATGGAATCTTTCTCCTTGACCACAATTACAATGTTATCAAAGCTACTTGGTAGGGCTTAAAGAAGGATGTTTATTTATCTTCGTTTGAAACTTGTACCTCAGCATAAACAAGTTGAGTTGAGATACTCTTAAGTGTGTTGACAAGACTACCATCATCTTCTTGCTCTTACACAATGAGACCATTAAAGTAGAGTGCTTACCTCGAGCACCAAAAAGACGCTTTAGGATTTGCCAAGCGTGAAGTACAATTGTAACAACGACCAACTTCATAGCTTCTGACCATTAGATTGGAAAACCGGCATAAACTACTCCTAAGGGGAGCATCAATCCCAATCGACAAGTCTGGGCCGATGCAAGCCAACAAAACCAGTATGTTCGTCCCCAACCGCCACTCATCCTGCACTCCAATGGCAATCCCGTGAGATTTGCTCCATTCGGTAACAGGATTACTAGTCACACAAATCTGTCCGAAGCCTAGCGCAAAGAATTAGAATTGACAATGAACAATTTGAAGAAAGCATAGTAATGCTCATACTACTGATCGAGCAAACAAGCACCCTCGCCATAAAGAAGAAGCAAACTGAAGCCTCTGATCGAGTATCACCATAGATAAGAGGACATGGTCTCAGCAAAAACCAGAAAGATATATGGTCCGAGAGGGCAACCCTAGCGCACTGAGAGTGATAGATGGAAAGATTCTCCAACAAAACCCCAATAGTAACTGCAGTACTACCATACCTATTTACATCTGAAACTCCAGCAATCCATTGAGCAAAAAAACCCATCCTATGTAAAGTGCCCTTCAAAACGTCCCAGTCAACTCTTATCATAAGCCTTCTCAAAATCAAGAAGTATCACCGAGGATTGTCCACACTCTCTCGCCCACTCCACTGCCTCGTAGAAAGTGAAAATATTGTCCACAATGGATCGAGCCTGGACAAAACACACGTGTACAAAATCTGGCAAGAAAGGCGGTGGTCTAACATTGTGCATTACAGCAAGAATCTTATACAGACAGGAGAGTAACAGGACGCAACCAAAGAAGCAGTATCTGATCTCCCCCCTTTGCTATTAAGAGTAATGACACTCAATGTAAGTGACGAAGGCATCTTACCAATGTCAAATATATGCTGGAACCCTGCAGTAGCGGTACACAATTACTACATCATGATATAACCTAAAAGTTAAGAACAAGTGAAACACCTTCAGAACTTCAATCCAAAACATGTCCTAACAATGTTCATCATCATCTGCATCCTCAGCACATCAAAAGATGTAGGCTTTCTGAAAACCATCGTCCTTGGGCGGAACATCAAAATACCCTTGAATATTTGAACACCTACATGCCTGTGCTCGTCCTTCTCACAAATCGGCCAAATAAATTGAAGAAAAATTCTCACTATATATTCACTGAATCAATTGTCACTTTAAAGGCAGTTTATCACACTATCCTTTGAGCATAATTCCAGGCAGTCTCCTCTTGAGACTGATACGAGCATAATTACTGCGCATGATTTGGCAGTTACAGTGGTTCTATTTGTCCACAAGAAACTCCTGCCATTAAATCCAATTAGCGTCACGATATGAATAGCAGCAAACTTGTTGACTGGCTGACCCAAATCCTAAACTCCATTTAATGATGTCATAGAGCATGAAGATCACAAAAGTGACCATTGAAGTGCTCTCATGATCAACATCTCCAGCAATCAACGCTCATATGATGACTATGGAATGGAAAACCTTACTTGAAACAATTTCAAAACAAACAAGCCACATCAGAAAGCAAATGCCTACAGGTTTCATCCAGCATAGAAACCGTTTTAAATTTAGAAATGGAGTGAAGTACAACATGGAGACTTCTGGCCAATGAAGAAAAAAAAATCTGGGCAGAGCAGTAATCCTCTAAATCATTCGTTGGCTTAAATGATGAATGGCCCAGATTAATTTTCTTCTTGGTCCTACAGCAGTCTTACCCATTTGTTTCAAGTCATCCATTTGAAGCTGTAAGAGATCCCCTTCGCTCCACCTTCTCTTTCCAAAAGCTTCTTTAAACTGGGAAAGACCGAGAGAGCAGAGCCACCCCTTCAATCCCCCTGCTTTCTCCAGATGTTTCTTCAGTGTTACAACCCTAATAGAGTGATTAACACTGGAAACATATGAGATTTCAGTGCCTTTGCTTTTATTCTTATTCAGATTGTTCTTGAAGCCGGTGGTATTTTGAGGTTTCATGAGCTTCTTCGACTTGTTGGAGTGTGCTGGCTTGCAATGCAGTTTTAGAGCTCCTTTATTCACCATGACAGGTTTAGCTTTGATCGGGAGAGGTTGGATACTGCTATCTGCTGTGTCCAGAGAAGCTTCTTCCCGAGTGCATGATGCTAACAAGTCAATGCGATGATGACGCATGTCCTGCCAACCTGTATGGTCTGCGCCCAATGCTGACGCAAGTAAAATATCCATACCTGATATAGGTGGCGGATCCCTGCTTGTTGTCTCCCGCATGCCTTCTCTCTCTGTTTTCAAGGCATTCCATGCCTTCTTACCATACACCTTACCACTGGAGCTTTTGGCACGACCTGTGTCTTGAGGTAGCACAGCACTGGGTTTCCTTGAAGTGCAGTGAGCTTCATCCTTGCGCACACGAGCCAACGTGGTGCTCGGAAATTCAAATTTGGTTTCTGGCAGAGGTGGAATTATGATCACTACCCTCTGTTTTCTGACCTCAACCCAAGAATTACAATCACTATGAGCATCGTCATCTTGGTGCTTGGCTGCAGCGTCATGACCTCCTTCTTGAAGAGACGAAGAAGCCTGCGCTGTCGGGTCGCTAAGGTCGGGGGGAAGCTCTTGTATCCCAGATGACAGAGAAGGCAATGCCCGTGGTTCCGGATTCAAAGGACTTTCCTGCTTGCCAGAGGATAAAGAGCACATGAGCCCGTCTTGAGGTGGAAGCCGTGGTCTCTTCTCTGCATCCAAGGCAGCCAAATGCTTCCGTTTCGTCTTCGGCATTCTCCCCAGAGAGGGGAATTCGAATCCTGCGTCATAAGCAGATCCAACTTGGTCCCTTCATTGTTGTGGCTAAAATTTCAGGGAAAATTACGAAAATAATTAAGATTGCGTACATTGGCACTTCTCTCTTATGGTGCGCACGTCTTCGTGGCGTTCCGGTTGAAGACGAGCAAAGCAAAAGCCACCGGTTTGTATGCCACAAGGAAATGTTGCACCTTAATTTCAGCTCCCTTTCTGTCGTTCGCAAAGCTTGCAGACGACTCAGTTTGCTTCCCGCCACGGCAAAAACGGCTCTTCACCACTTTGATCAGCAAGGCACTAGCTGTGACGTTCTGATGCAAGCGGTGGAAATCTCGGTGGCCTAGTACAGGGGCGTGCACCGCTATTGGTGGGCCAACGGTGGATTTTGCATACGTTTCGTCGGTCGTCGGTTGCATGTGCATGGGCTCTATCTCTATATACTACTAAACAGCGGTGAACTGAGAAAAACAGCTGAGAGTTCACCATCTGCCACAAGTCCCCTCTCTCTCTCTCTCTCTCTCTCTCCATCTAAAGAATGAGTCGCATACTCATCTATAAAGAAGGTAAAACTAATTTCCATGTGGCTACAAATGCTTACAGCCACGAGATGGCCCTCTGCCTTGCAACTAACGTAACGCCTACATGGTTCTTACATGGCGGCAACCCGACGCAATGCACAACACTCAACGCATTGCCGAACTTGTTGCAACATGATAGTACCTTTAATTTCAACAAGAACAATGTCCATTTCATTTTCCTCTCATGCACGATCTTTGACTGCGCAAAAATGATATTTTTGTCCCATTGCAACCTATACACAAGCTAGCTAGAATGTCCCAAGCCTGTTTTGTTGTTTTGGCTAAACAAATGTGAGGAGTAATGGTGCACTTGATAGACAATGCAATCAATGCATGCGCCTACGCATCTCTACTATTCCAATAAGTGTGTTCAATTGTAAGTAAAACAACACTAGCACTAAGAGCAAAACTGCTTGAACCTACAACATCCTCCACAAAACTTGTATCCATAGAAACTCTACGTATATCACAACCTTTAACAATGTTCCATACACCCTTGAAAACGAGTGCATACTGAATCATGTAAACCCACAAGGGATAATTCTCTCCATATATCCTTGAAAACGAGTGCATATTGCATCATGTAAACCCACAAGGGATAATTCTCTCCATCCAATTTGTGATCAATAGACAACATCTTGAAAACATCGTTTGTTGCTCTCACCCATTGTGAAAGATTGAACTTGATGTAGAAATGTCCAAATTGAGGAGAAATAGGAGGGAAATTATATGTGCAATATAGCACACACGACAATAGGCTTTCGAAGACCTGTTATACAAAAATTTGTGGTGGATTGTGCATGATAGGACAAAATTGCCTATGCAATACCTATAGTAGTGGAAACATAGGCCAAAACAAACCCGAATCAAAATTTTGAGCACACCAAGCTCTACGAGTTTTCCACTCAACAAAGCTCACCAAAATTGGAAAAAGTGAGCAAGAGGGTGTTGATGATGCTAGCGACCATGCCCAGGAGGATGCAACCTACTATGGTACCAACTAATGGAATTAGGGTTGCAAGGATGTACACACAACTTGGGGAAGATGAAGAAGCTCAAGGCACACACAAAGATTGTACTGCTTTACTAAGTGTGTGATCGATATATATATAAAGCACAAGGAAAAAACCTCATAGTGAGGGACAAAAGTGCCCCAATATCCTAAGTGTGTTCACACACATCATCACCATGTACATGGTAACAAGTCTCACTCGTCATAAATTAATACGATCCCCCCTCCCTTCTCACAATCACTATAGTAGTCCAATAGCCCTCGACTAACAAGATGTCAACTGCATAGCTAACCAATGAGCCTTTATAACAACCTACAATGTAATTTCTCATTTTTTTGAGCGATCTAGATGTCTCTAGCTATACGCTTTTGTAATTTATTGATTCCCGGACTAAACATGTAAAGGATTACGTGCTTATGAGCTCGATGAGGGGGGGCTAAATGCTTCCATATTGTATCAATGAGTCTTTAAGCTATGAAAGAGTTGGAAGATTATCCATTTTTTACCTAGAACTTTCTGCTATAAAAGTCAATTTTTGTACGGATTTTTTAAATTTCATTTAGATAATAAGTGCACGCAACAATTATGAAGCACTATGTACTCTCTTTCTTCTTTTGCAAGCTCATAACTCCCTCGTGAATGGTCCGTTTGAAGCGGTGTCTGCTTCATTGCGTTCACAGGTTAAAGCTCTTCGTGACATTTAAGTCTCTCGCGTTAAAATTGTGTTTTTGTTGTGGCTAATCTCCTTCTTAATATACTCATAACTCAAGATTTACATTACAAAACTTTATTTTATGCATAGGATGTGAGTGTGCGTGTGCGTGCGGGGAAGGGGAGAAGCAAGAGACCGTGTGTGGGTGGAGCAACCTCAGGAAGTGGAGAGTGAGGTGCTCCTTATTCTCATGTATATGAAGAATAGGGGTATGTACACATGTGGGCAAGCGGCCGCACATTGGACGTCCAGCCCGGGAAAAAGGCAGAGCGCTTTTACCCCAACAATCTCCCACTTAAAGGCGGTGCACCAATAAGTGAGACCTACTAGCTAAGCTACTAGTATGTACAAGAAAACTAGGCAAGAGACTTTCTCAGCCTATGCATGTAAATCCCGTAGATTAATCTGTACGGTTTGCAAAGCTCCAAGAAGCATCATGCTAGTGTCAGTCACCGTATGACTAACTATCCGTGTTGCAAATGCTCCCACTACAACCGCTAGATCATGCCTCGACACGAACAAGTAAAAAATGAGACGCCCGAATGCTGATATAAACTGCTCAAACGTGGCTATACTCGCCTCTTGTGTGCTATCTATAATCAATGCATCATCATCGTGAGCATGGTGGAGCTCACCTAGAAAGGAGACACTTGCTCAAAGCATGCCAACAACAAAACTGAGACCACACCATCTCATACCTGAGACACATGCTGTTGGAATTAGGGTTGCAGAGAAACACACACAGCTTGGAGAAGACGAAGGAAGCTCAAGGCACACAATAGAGAGTGTATTCCTTAGTGTGCAATGGAAAGATAGATAGCCCTAGAGTGATGGGCGTATATACAATGCACGGGGGAAAAAACCTCCTAAAGAGGGAAAAAATGCCCCGGCGGTCCTAGTGTGTTCACACACATCACTACCACATGTATATGGTAACAAATCCCCCCTGGAGTGATGCGGTGAACGAGAGCTGGCACATGAGTAAAGGGAAGTGCCATGCCCTGAGGACAGGATCAGTCCACAAAGGGGAGTAAGCCCAAAGCTTTGCGGAAAGCTTCAAGCTTCTCACGAGACAATGCCTTTGTGAAAAGATCTGCAAGGTTGTCCTGTGTTGGCACATAAGCCAAGCTGATCTCTCCTGCTGAGAGCCTCTCCCTGACATAGTGGTAATGCACCTCAATGTGCTTTGTGCGAGCATGAAAAACTGGGTTCCTCGCAACTGCCAATGCGCTCTGACTGTCAGTGTAGATAGTGTTGGCAGTGTCCTGTCCAACACCCAAGTCAGCCATAAGGCGTCTGAGCCATACACACTCAACCGTAGCTGTGAAGACTGCCCTGTACTCAGCCTCACAACTCGAAGTGGCCACAGTAGGTTGCTTCTTGCTCAACCATGATATACATGAACTGCCAAGCATGAAACAAAAACCACTTGTGGACACTCGCGTGTCAAAACAACCAGCCCAATCTGAGTCCGAAAAAGCATGTAAGTCTGGCGGCAATGATCCCCCCTTGGGATAAAACAAGCCAAGATGTAAAGTGCCACTAAGGTAGCGGAAAATCCTCTTGACAGCCTGCCAATGCTTAGACCCTGGGCTATGCATAAATCTGCTGACCTGCGAGACTGCAAACTGAATATCTGGCCTCGTGTTGCATACATAAATGAGGCAGCCAATAGCAGTTTGGTAAAGAGTGACATCAGCAGGATCGCCAGCATCATGTAGACTCAACTTCAAACCTGTTTCCATGGGAGTGGCAATAGGTTTGCAATCCTCAAGTCCAAACTTACATAGCAATGTCTCTATGTAACTTTTCTGACACAAGGCAATACCACCATCACACTGCTTAAACTGTATACCCAAGTAATGATGCAACAGCCCCAAATCTTTCATCTTGAAAGTAGCATTCAAATCAGCCTTAAATTCAGCAATATGTCTCTCATTTGGTCCAGTGATCAGCAAATCAT
This sequence comes from Adiantum capillus-veneris, assembly GCF_014529385.1. NCBI lineage: Eukaryota > Viridiplantae > Streptophyta > Polypodiopsida > Polypodiales > Pteridaceae > Adiantum > Adiantum capillus-veneris. Next base: position 116,944,615 of record NC_140932.1, on the reverse strand, counting down.
CAACATAAAGAACCACAATGAGAAATACATCATCCTCACGCTTTACATACAATGTGCTTTCTGTTGGACTGTTACGAAAGCCTCGTTTAACCAAATGAGTGTCAGCTTTCTCATACCAAGCACGAGGAGATTGCTTCAACCCATACAAAGCCTTGTTACATTTGCACACTTTGTCCTCTTGTCCTTTTATGACAAAACCGCGAGGCTGCGTTACATAAACTTCCTCAAATATGTCACCATTCAAGAAAGCAGTAACAATGTCTGATTGATGTACATCCCAACCAAAATGAGCTGCCAATGCACATAGAAAACGCACAGTAGTCATACGACAAGTGGGAGCAAAAGTCTCTTCATAATCTATGCCTTTTTGTTGTGCATAACCCTTTGCAACAAGTCGAGCCTTATGGCGATCGATCTCACCATCCGGCTTGCGTTTCAACTTGTAAACCCACTTGGTACCAATGGCCTTTTTGCCAGGAGGCAAATCACATAAAGTCCATGTGTCATTCTCTATAAGTGCATCATATTCTGATTTCATGGCAGCAATCCAATTTTCTGAATTCTGTGCTTCATCAAAAGACAGAGGCTCCTCAACATCATGTAAACTAGACACAGCCAAAGCATAACAATCTGATGCATAAGATGCATGGCGAGAGCCTGAACGAGTACGACTAGATAAAGGTGCATCCAATTTACTGTCACGCAAAGTGTGCACCAGCCATTTTGGCATACCTCTAGCCTGCTCATTTTCAGCCCTTTCCTCATCAAGTACATCATGTACATCTGCATCAGTAATAGGCTGTTCTAAAACATTTTCAGAAACCCCCATAGGCTGTACATTTGCCTCATTGGAACTTACATTCGTATTTCCACCACTGAAAAGAGGCAACAAAGTGTCATAAATGTCCTGTGAGCTTACATTACTGTCTCTAGTACATGACAGCAAGGGTTGAACAGAATCTTCCACAAACACTACATCCCGTGAAACCAAAATACGTTTTGTTTGCGGATGATACAACCTGTAACCTTTGCTTTCAGCACTATAACCAACAAAAATACATTTGACAGCCTTATCATCCAATTTTCTGCGCTGCACTTGTGGCACCAAAGCATATGCCAAACAGCCCAAAACGCGCATGTGCTCAATAGAAGGTTTTCTATCATGCCATGCTTCATATGGAGTAATAGACTGCAAAGCTTTCGTAGGACACCTGTTAAGTACATAAGTGGCACACATGATGGCCTCAAGCCAAAAAGAATGCGGCAAAGCTTGACTTTTGACCATACATCGTGCCATTTCCGTTAGTGACCTGTTTTTCCTCTCAGCAACACCATTTTGCTGAGGTGTATAAGGCACTGTACATTGGTGTTTTATCCCACGACTAGCCAGAAATGCATTAAATTCATGAGACATATACTCCCCCCCTCGATCGGAACGGAGGGTGCCCATAGTACATTTTGAGACATTTTCAGCCATAGCCAAAAATTGTTTGAAGCACATAAAAACTTCGAACTTCGCTTTAAGCGGAAATACCCACGCATGCCTGGAGTAATCATCAATGAAAGTCACGAAGTACAGGTAATTGCCCAAGGACGGAGTTTGCATGGGCCCACAAACGTCACTATGCACAAGCTGCAACCTGCATGTGGCCCTAACTGAACCATCCTTTGGAAACTTAGAACGCTGCATTTTACCCAGAATACAGCCTTCACAAACATGTTTGATAGGTGCTTCAAGAGGCGGCAAAGAAGCAACCATATCAGATTTCTGCAAATGCAGCAAACTGGCAAAATTCAGATGACCAAAACGTGCATGCCAAAGTTTTGCATCTGAAATAGCCCTTGAATCTGCAACAGCATTTGCAAAATTTTGTCCACACTTGTCATACAAAGTGAGCTTATACAGCCCACGGCACAAAAGCCCAGATGCAACAATTTCATCACCAAAACTGAGATCATGAACTGTACATCTGTCATCCACAAATTTGACTACAAGTCCAAGTCTAGCAAGTGCGGATACAGACAAGAGATTCTTCTTGATCCCAGGTACATAAAGTGCATCAACAAGTGTGAAGGAACTGCCATTAGCAGCAGTGAGCACAATCTTTCCAACTCCTTGAACTGGATAAGAGGCGTTGTTGGCACAAGTGACTGAATTCCCATGAGGGACAGACTCGAGAGAGGTAAACAATTCACGATGTGAGGTAATGTGCTTTGTAGCACCACTGTCGAAATACCACACATGTGAATCTGCAGCAACTGACAAGCATGCATCATGGACAGCAGGATTGTAAGTGCACTCTGCGCTAAAAGCCCATTCTGCATCAACATCAGCATCACAATCTCCTTTCACAGAAGACTCAACAATGGCTGCATTTGTAGTGGAACCAGCATTTGCAGTGGAACCACCCTCTTTCTTCTTAGCCTCTTTGGCCTTCAACTTAGGACACGACTTGATCAAGTGATCATTGGCTTTACAATAATGGCAACGCATCTTCTTTTTGCCCTTATCACCAGAATTGCCAGACGAAGTGCTGCCAGCAGAAGCATTAGGAACAGAATTTTTGCCACTCGCAGCAGAACCATAAGAAGTGGCTGCATTACTGTTACCACCCTTTCTTTGAGAAGCAATAAAAGCCTGTTCAACTGCACGCTGCCTAGTCCTGTTTTTTCTAGAAAGTGACTCTTGCAACAGCAATGTGCATAATGCATCAAACTTGACAACTTCAGGATTTCCTTGGGTCATCAGTCTCCAAGTACTAGCAAAAGTCTGGTAGGAATCTGGTAAGGCATCAAGAACAGTCTGCACAAGGGAACTGTCAGAAATGACTTCACCTGCAGAAATGAGTTGCTCATTGATATCCTTGACACTAGCAAGGAAAGTGTCCATATCATCTTCCTCATGCATAATCTTCGACTCTAGCTCTTTACGCAGCAAAGCAATTTTAGCCTCATTGCGGCTTGCATAAAGACTTGCTAGAATATCCCAAGCCTGTTTTGCAGATTTTGCTGGACGGATGTGAGGAATAATGGTGCGCTTCACAGACAACTCAATCAATGCATGAGCCTGCGCATCCTTAACATCCCAACGAGCTTGTTCTGCTGTAGGCAAAACAACTCTAACAGCTGCAATCCTTGCAGCAAGACCTGCAACATCCTCAACATCGCCTACATCTTCAGAACCAGGACGTACATCAATGCCCTGCACAATGTTCCAGACACCTTTTGACACAAGAACATGTTGCATCATATAAGCCCACATAGGGTAGTTGTCCCCATCCAACCTGTCCTCAGCAGCAAACATCTTGAACACATCTGTGTTGTTGTTGCCAGCCATGGTAAATGCTGCACCTGATGTGAAAACTGCCCGAAAATAGGAGAAATGGAGCGGGAACAACTTGTGCTATATAGCACAAACCGTAGAAGACTATAAGGCACCTGTTATGCAGAAAACGACACTAACAGAAAATCTGCACAAAATGACAAAATAGCCTGTGCAGTACTGCCCGTAGTGGAAACGGAGGCCGAAATGAGCCCAAATCAAAATTCTGAGCAGACCTAGCTCTTCGAGCTGTCCCAAAATATTTGTCGACCTACGAACGCTCGCCAAAGCTCACTGAAATCGGAGAAAGTGAGCAGGCGTGTGCTGGAGCAGCTGGCGACTAAGCCCGGGAGGACGAGACCTGCTCTGATACCAATTGTTGGAATTAGGGTTGCAGAGAAACACACACAGCTTGGAGAAGACGAAGGAAGCTCAAGGCACACAATAGAGAGTGTATTCCTTAGTGTGCAATGGAAAGATAGATAGCCCTAGAGTGATGGGCGTATATACAATGCACGGGGGAAAAAACCTCCTAAAGAGGGAAAAAATGCCCCGGCGGTCCTAGTGTGTTCACACACATCACTACCACATGTATATGGTAACACATGCATATGATATACCAGGCTACTGTGGGCTCCTCTGGCAATCACTAATGAGCCACAATGCATCTGGAAAGACTGCTCTCTAAGCAGTATCTGACAACCAAAAGCTGCCAACTATGTCACTGAGATCAAGCTTTGTCTCAACTGAGGAACGTAGCACACATGTCGTAGCATGTATGACGCATCACTAGACAAAGACAAACAAACATCTCATGCACCCTCTATGTCAAACGCCGAACCATCGGCCAAGTGCACACAACCAAGTCTCCCACTAAAAAATGTGCTAAACCACTCACGACATGGTGTGATGTGGAAAGCAGCATCACTATCTAGTAATCATTGTGGATAAAGTGTGATATCCATAGACAAATATACAAGAGATACACTCGAGACAAGCATGACATCACCATCACTGGCATAGACTGCCACTGGAACCGCCTCTCTAACATGTGTCAAAGTCGTGTCTGCACTACGCATACATCTCCGCTACTATCTCATACGTCTAAAACAATGGCGTCTAATGTGCCCTGTGTGACCACAATGCCAAGAACACAAGTATTGGAAAGAACGAGACCGTCATCTCTTAAAAGTCACCATAGTGGACTCTACACTGTCACACATATCTGTAACCATATGTGAATGGCTAAGAACTAAAGTATGGCGAGAAATCTGGGAAAAATATGGCAGAATCTCCCCTGTAAATTGAGAAAAACCTCAAGTACAATCTCAACCATAAACCATGCCAAAAACTGGCAACAAAGTGGGAGGTAACTCGACCTCTACACAATGATCGAAAGCATAATCAAACGCATCAAAACTGACGCTCACATATGCATAAAACCAACTCCACAATCTACAAAGTTTGCAAGCATAAACTGGGACAAGATTCTCAATCGAGCATAAAGCACATACCATATATGCAAGTAAAGAGCAAACTAGCTCAAAACACATCCCACAAACTGCCTACAAAAATCTGCAAAAACTTGTGAAACTTGTGATTACCTGTTTGCAGCCACACAAGCATATGCAACTGACAAAACCTGTAAAAATCTGTCAAAGTGAGAGTAAACACTCAATCACTGTCAAAGTGGGAATATATTGACCACTGTTCAAGATCGCGTAGCACTGCAAACTTTTTTATGGCGAGAAGACAAGGAAAAAAGAACAGAATTTCCTTTGCAAAATGAGTCAAAACTCAACGCAAACCGCAAGCCTAAAAATTATAGATAACTACCAGAGTGGCTCAGTGTCTCAGTTAACAAAATCCACAAATGGCATACATAGCACTGCCAGAAACCCTGGCAAAACGGCTCACTCCTGATCGAGTGGCAAAAACCGCTGCAAACATGTAAATCTGCTCCCTGTGGGCTCTAGCTAACTCAAATTTTATCCGCATAATGCATACATAGCATGAAACTGCACAAGACCGTGCAAAAAACTACTCTCTAGTGCTCCACACAAGCTGCACTGCAACCTATGAGAAAACCTGCTGAAAAATTGGTAGCTACTGCCTCATTGATTGGTAAACACATTGACCAAAAATGCAGTTCAAGAGCTGAGTGCGCTCAAGGAAAAACCCACTCCAGAATGGGCCGTCAAAGCCGTATGGCTGGTATGTGCCATCAAAGCCGGAAACTAGGAAAGTGTCAAAGTCATAATGGCCAGAGAGACTACATTGGAGTTGTCTTTCGCCGCCGGGCGAAAGCGCCAAAACTATGGCTGCGTGTGCTCGAAGTCGAGATTACGCTCGATGTCGGCTTCCGCCGCCGAGCGGAAGCGCGCTAGTCGTATAGTTGCAAATCAGTGTCGAAACCGATGCGCCAAGCCGAGCCTTCTGCTCAAGGCCGGTGCTGAGCCGTCGATGCCTAGTCGTAAAGCGTGTCGCTGAAGCCGAGCCATTAGTGCTCGAAGCCGTAGAGGAGAAATACTGTGAAAATCGTTGAATCAATGTCGAAAACTGATGCCAAGGTCGTCAAAAAACCATAGCTGAGGAGAAGCCGATGTCGAACCGCTGTCGAGTGATGTTCGGGCTTACTCGCTGAGGCTCGCAAATGCCTATGTGTGCGCGTGAGCACACGCCAAGAGAGAGGGCTCTCTCTCTACCTCTCTCTCTCTCTCTCTCTCTCTCTCTCTCTCTCTCTCTCTCTCTCTCTCTCTCTCTCTCTCTCTCTCTCTCTCTCTCAGTTGTCTCTCAAGCTCTCTCTCACTCGCTCTATCAAGGTGTGTGTGAGTCGAGACAAAGAGTCGAAGGGCCGGGTTTAACCCTTGCACACGAGGAGTCTAGGAGCCACGGGGGGGGGGGGGGGGGGGGGGGGGGGGGCAAGGGGCTTGGGTGGGAATGCACCCTTGCACACAAACAATATGTGTAGGTTGTGAATTTAAAAATAAATAATCAAATTCAATGTTTTAGTGTCGAGCTTCTTTTGTCGAATCTAACGAGATTTTTGATGAGGGAGCTCTGCTCATGGCGCCTGCTACTCCATGCCAGTGCGATTGTGTGTGCTTTACTTGTTGCCTGGCTTCCCCACGACTTCGTTACCAGCCCGAATTGTTGCTCGGTGCTTGTGCCGACTTGCTCTCTGCCAGCTCTGAGTTCCCCCTCGCTTGGTTGCTCACGATTCTGCCAAAACTGGCTCGCATTCTTGGTTATGATTCAAGTCAAGCTTCTTTGCTTGATTTTTCATGCTTTCTCTACTTGCCCAATTGCAACTTTGTCGATTCCCTGGCTTTTGAATTTGCTTCCTACTCTTGCTCGATTTGCCTCACTGTGTGTGTGTGTGTGTGTGTGTGTGTGTGTGTGTGTGTGTGTGTGTGTGTGTGTGTGTTCAAACACAATCATCCCAAGCTCGCAATTGCTGATATGAGCTCTCGATTTGAAGATTTTCCTTGCAAATAAGCCTCTATGGCAGATCTCTGTTTTTACAAAGATGCCATGGCTTCTCTCATAGATTCCACCTCTAGCTTGAAGGGGTTGCACACACCGAGTATCCGAGAACCCGAGATCTCCTCTAGGAAAACTTCGATCCGTGTCGGATCTACCGTCACCGCTAAGCTCAAGCGTAAACTCCAAGCTCCGCCATAGCCGACAAGCTCCATTGCTTTTGAGTCTATCGTCGGGAAGCGATCGCGCGCGCGGTGTTCGTCGATGTAGCTCTGATAACACTTGTGAGTGCGCTACACCGATACGTGCGTGCGTACACGGTGTAGTGCATGCGAGAAAGGGGAGAAGCAAGAGATCGTGTGTGCGTGGAGCAACCTCAGGAAGTGGGGAGTGAGGTGCTCCTTATTCTCATGTATATGAAGAATAAGGTTATGTACACACGTGGGCGAGCGGCCAAACATCAGACGTCCGGCCCGGGCAAAGGGCAGAGTGCCTTTACCCCAACGTAGGAGGGTGTTGGGGCAGTTTGGTCACGTTTGGACCTTGTTTTCTTATTGAATCGACAAGATTTGCTTATGGGTGTCGTACTTAGTGTTTGTTTCTTGACATGCAGTTGAGTGTAGCTTTGAGTAGATAGGAATTGAGTGTGTTTTCCAAGAGCCTGACAACCTCTTGTAGCATCCATGCTTGAGTGGAGTCGCGAATCGTTCCGACGTATGACATTTATGTACGCGGTTCTTGTTGTCTCAGATAGCGAGGCTTGGCAACCAGCGAGCTCACATTTTGACACTATTGTCGGGGACGAGGTGACCTAAACTAGGAAAAAACTTTAGTGTTTGATAGTATTGTTCAAAACTTTCTCTAGGTTCACCTAGAGTACAAAAACCAACTTTTAAAAACCGCCCGGTTGAGGTGTATCTACTTCAACTAGTAGAGATGTCTTGGAGTTGTTGTACTCTCCGAGGACGTTTAAACTTAGATTAGGTTGTTTTGAAGTGGTTGATAGCTTAGACTATGTTAAAGTGTAGGAATTGACGTTTACTTCAAAAGAAGAAGAAAAACCAGTGTTGGTAGACACCTACCATTTGTTGAGTTGATTAGGAGAAGGGTAAGTAGACATCGAAGAGGGTTTCCAACCTATCTCAGTCTCTGAATTGTCATCAATGAAGTGTTTTACAAAATTTCAGAGTTTTTAGGTATAGGACTCATGAGGTGAGCTCGAAACACCAAAAATAGCATATTTGGTCATAATTGATCTTGAAAAGGCCATAGCAACTTGTTGGTAAGTCAAAATTTGGTTTTCAAGAAAAAATTCAAGGTTCGTCTAAAATTAGGATTATTATCTCCTCCTCTGTGTTACATGCATGCAAATGTGATTTGTTTTTTGCCAAAATTACTTGCAATAGGCTGTATAAGACCTGAGTGTCATCAAAATTGAAAAAAGTGCATTTTCTCTTAGGCCTAAAATTAAACTTTTTTTCTCAAGAACATCTTGTGTTACCATATACATGTGGTAGTGATGTGTGTGAACACACTAGGACCGTTGGGGCATTTTTTTCCCTCTTTAGGAGGTTTTTTTCCCCCGTGCATTGTATATACGCCCATCACTCTAGGGCTATCTAACTTTCCATTGCACACTAAGTAACACACTCTCTATTGTGTGCCTTGAGCTTCCTTCGTCTTCTCCAAGCTGTGTGCGTTTCTCTGCAACCCTAATTCCAACAATTGGTATCAGAGCAGGTTGCGTCCTCCCGGGCTTAGTCGCCAGCTGCTCCAGTACATGCCTGCTCACTTTCTCCAATTTCAGTGAGCTTTGGCGAGCGTTCGCAGGTCGACAAATACTTCGGGATATCTCGTAGAGCTAAGTCTGCTCAGACTTTTTGATTCGGGCTCCTTTCGGCCTTCGTTTCCACTACAGGCAGTAGTACTGCACAGGCTATTTCATCATTTTGTGCAAAATTTCTGTCAATGCCGTTTTTTGCATAACAGGTGTCTTACAGTCTTCTACGGTTTGTGCTATATAGCACATGTTGTTCTCGCTCCATTTCTCCTATTTTCGGGTAGTTTTCACATCAAGTGCAACATTTACCATGCCTGACAACAACAACACATATGTGTTCAAGATGTTTGCTGCAGAGGACAGGTTGGATGGGGGCAACTACCCTATGTGGGCTTATATGATGCAACATGTTCTTGTGTCAAAGGGCGTCTGGAACATTGTGCAGGGCATTGATGTACGTCTTGGTTCTGAGGATGTAGGCGATGTTGAGGATGTTGCATGTCTTGCTGCAAGGATTTCTGATGTTAGAGTCGTTTTGCCTACAACAGAACAAGCTCATTTGGATGTTAAGGATGCGCAGGCTCATGCATTGATTGTGTTGTCTGTGAAGCGCACCATTGTTCCTCACATCCGTTCAGCAAAATCTGCAAAACAGGCTTGGGATATTTTGGCTGGTCTTTATGCAAGTCTCAATGAGGCTAAAATTGCTTTGTTGCGTAAAGAGCTGGACTCGAAGATTATGCATGAGGAAGATGATATGGACACTTTCCTTGCTAGTGTCAAGGATATCAATGAGCAACTTATTTCTGTAGGAGAAGTCATTTCAGACAGTTCCCTTGTGCAGACTGTTCTTGATGCCTTACCAGATTCTTACCACACTTTTGCTAGTACTTGGAGACTTATGACCCAAGGAAATCCTGAAGTTGTCAAGTTTGATGCATTATGCACATAGCTGTTACAAGAGTCACTTTCCAGAAAAAACAGAGCTAGATAGCGTGCAATTGAACAGGCTTTTATTGCTTCTCAAAGAAAGGGTGGTAATAGCAATGCAGCCACTTCTTATGGTTCTGCTGCGAGTGGCAAAACTTTTGTTCCTAATGCTTCTACTGGCAGCAATTCGTCGGGCAATTCTGGTGACAAGGGCAAAAAGAAGATGCGTTGCCATTATTGTAAAGCTAATGATCACTTGATCAAGTCGTGTCCTAAGTTGAAGGCCAAAGAGGCTAAGAAGAAAGAAGGTGGTTCCACTGCAAATGCTGGTTCCACTACAAATGCAGCCATTGTTGAGTCTTCTGTGAAAGAAGACAATGATGCTGATGTTGATGCAGAATGGGCTTTTAACACAGAGTGCACTTACAATCCTGCTGTCCATGATGCATGCTTGTCAGTTGCTGCAGATTCACACGTGTGGTATTTCGACAGTGGTGCTACAAAGCACATTATCTCACATCGTGAATTGTTTACCTCTCTCGAGTCTGTCCCTCATGGGAATTCTCTCACTTGTGCCAACATGCCTCTTATCCAGTTCAGGGAGTTGGAAAGATTGTGCTCACTGCCGCTAATGGCAGTTCCTTCACACTTGTTGATGCACTTTATGTACTTGGGATCAAGTAGAATCTCTTGTCTGTATCCGCACTTGCTAGACTTGGACTTGTAGTCAAATTTGTGGATGACAGATATACAGTCCATGATCTCAGTTTTGGTGATCAAATTGTTGCATTTGGCCTTTTGTACTATGGGCTATATAAGCTTACTTTGTATGACAAGTGTGGAAAAAAATTTGCAAATGCAGTTGCAGATTCAAGGGCTGTTTCAGATGAAAAACTGTGGCATGCACGTTTTGGGCATCTGAATTTTGCCAATTTGCTGTGTTTGCAGAAATCTGATATGGTTGCTTCTTTGCCGCCTCTTGAAGCACCTGTCAAACATGTTTGTGAAGGCTGTATTTTGGGTAAGATGCATCGTTCTAAGTTTCCAAAGGATGGTTCAATTCGGGCCACATGCAGGTTGCAGCTTGTGCATAGTGATGTTTGTGGGCCCATGCAAACTCCGTCCTTGGGCAATTACCTGTACTTCGTGACTTTCATTGATGATTACTCCAGACATGCATGGGTATTTCCACTTAAAGCGAAGTCCGAAGTTTTTATGTGCTTCAAACAATTTTTGGCTATGGCTGAAAATGTCTCGAAATGTACTATCGGCACCCTCTGTTCCGATCGAGGGGGGGAGTATATGTCTCATGAATTCAATGAATTTCTGGCTAGTCGTGGGATAAAACACCAATGTACAGTGCCTTATACACCTCAGCAAAATGGTGTTGCTAAGAGGAAAAACAGGTCACTGACGAAAATGGCACGATGTATGGTCAAAAGTCAAGCTTTGCCGCATTCTTTTTGGCTTGAAGCCATCATGTGTGCCACTTATGTACTAAACATGTGTCCTACGAAAGCTTTGCAGTCTATTACTCCATATGAAGCATGGCATGATAGAAAGCCTTCTATTGAGCACATGCGTGTTTTTGGCTGTTTGGCATATGCTTTGGTGCCACAAACATAGCAAAGAAAATTGGATGATAAGGCTGTCAAATGTATTTTTTTTGGTTATAGTGCTGAAAGCAAAGGCTACAGGTTGTATCATCCACAAACAAAACGTATTCTGGTTTCACGGGATGTAGTGTTTGTGGAAGATTTTGTTCATCCCTTGCTGTCATGTACTAGAGACAGTAATGTAAGCTCACAGGACATTTATGACACTTTGTTGCCTCTTTTTAGTGGTGGAAATACGAATGTAAGTTCCAATGAGGCAAATGTATAGCCTATGGGGGTTTCTGAAAATGTTACAGATCAGCCTATTAGTGATGCAGATGTACATGATGTACTTGATGAGGAAAGGGCTGAAAATGAGCAGGCTAGAGGTATGCCAAAATGGCTGGTGCACACATTGCGTGATAGTAAATTGGATGCACCTTTGTCTAGTCGTACTCGTTCAGGCTCTCGCCATGCATCTTATGCATCAGATTGTTATGCTTTGGCTGTGTCTAGCTTACATGATGTTGAGGAACATCTGTCTTTTGATGAAGCACAGAATTCAGAAAACTGGATGGCTGCCATGCAATCAAAATATGATGCACTTATAGAAAATGACACATGGACTTTATGTGATTTGCCTCTTGGCAAAAAGGCCATTGGTACGAAGTGGGTTTACAAGTTTAAACGCAAGCCGGATGGTGAGATCGATCGCCATAAGGCTCGACTTGTTGCAAAGGTTTATGCACAACAAAAAGGCATAGAGTATGAAGAGACTTTTGCTCCCACTTGTCGTATGAATACTGTGCGTTTTCTATGTGCATTGGCAACTCATTTTGGTTGGGATGTATATCAATCAGACATTGTTACTGCTTTCTTGAATGGTGACATATTTGAGGAAGTTTATGTAACGCAGCCTCGCGGTTTGTCATAAAAGGACAAGGGGACAAAGTCTGCAGATGTACGAGGGCTTTGTATGGGTTGAAACAATCTTCTCGTGCTTGGTATGAGAAAGCTGACACTCATTTGGTTAAACGAGGCTTTCGTAATAGTCCAACAGAAAGCACATTGTATGTAAAGCGTGAGGGTGATGTACTTTGTGGTTCTTTATGTCGATGGTTTGCTGATCACTGGACCAAATGAGAGACATATTGCTGAATTTAAGGCTGATTTGAATGCCACTTTCAAGATGAAAGATTTGGGGTTGTTGCATCATTACTTGGGTATGCAGTTTAAGCAGTGTGATGGTGGTATTGCCTTGTGTCAGAAAAGTTACATAGAGACAGTGCTATGTAAGTTTGGACTTGAGGATTGCAAACCTATTGCCACTCCCATGGAAACAGGTTTGAAGGTGAGTCTACATGATGCTAGCGATCCTGATGATGTCACTCTTTATCAAACTGATGTTGGCTGCCTCATTTATGTATGCAACACGAGGCCGGATATTCAGTTTGCAGTCTCACAGGTCAGCAGATTTATGCATAGCCCAGGGTCTAAGCATTGGCAGGCTGTCAAGAGGATTTTCCGCTACCTTAGTGGCACTTTACATCTTGGCTTGTTTTATCCCAAGGGGGGATCATTGCCACCAGACTTACATGCTTTTTTCGACTCAGATTGGGTTGGTTGTTTTGACACGCGAGTGTCCACAAGTGGTTTTTGTTTCATGCTTGGTAGTTCATGTATATCATGGTTTAGCAAGAAGCAACCTACTGTGGCCACTTCGAGTTGTGAGGCTGAGTATAGGGCAGTCGTCACAGCTACGGTTGCATGTGTATGGCTCATACGCCTTATGGCTGATTTGGGTGTTGGACAAGACACTGCCAACATTATCTACACTGACAGTCATAGCGCATTGGTAGTTGCGAGGAACCCAGTTTTTCATGCTCGCACAAAGCACATTGAGGTGCATTACCACTATGTCAGGGAGAGGCTCTCAGCAGGAGAGATCAGCTTGGCTTATGTGCCAACACAGGACAACCTTGCAGATCTTTTCACAAAGGCATTGTCTCGTGAGAAGCTTGAAGCTTTCCGCAAAGCTTTGGGCTTACTCCCCTTTGTGGATTGATCATGTCCTCCGGGCATGGCACTTCCCTTTACTCATGTGCCAGCTCTCGTTCACCGCATCACTCCAGGGGGGATTTGTTACCATATACATGTGGTAGTGATGTGTGTGAACACACTAGGACCACCGGGGCATTTTTTCCCTCTTTAGGAGGTTTTCTTCCCCCGTGCATTGTATATATGCCCATCACTCTAGGGCTATCTATCTTTCCATTGCACACTAAGTAACACACTCTCTATTGTGTGTCTTGAGCTTCCTTCGTCTTCTCCAAGCTGTGTGTGTTTCTCTGCAACCCTAATTCCAACATCTTGCCTAGGTGAAGTGTTAACAGTTTTGTGAAGGCTCTAAAGGTTTTGATTCCATTTGAGTGCAAGAGTCGAGCCAAAACAACTTCCACCTTTGACAGACTGGTAAGTGAATGTAAGAACACTCAAAATAGAATAAAAATTGTTGAGACCTCTTGACATGTCTTAAAATACCTTGTTTTAACTGTGAGAGTTGGAAAAGTGGGAAAAACTTACAAATTTTGGTACCTAAATAATAAGCGCAAGTATTATCTTGGGACTTAGAAATACAAACTTTTTATCATTCGACAACACCACAATTTACATAGTGTGTTAAGACTATGATTCAAGTTTGGTATGATTTGGAATTGTAAATTGTTAAGTAGACCTATGTATTACTAGAGTCTAACTACAAACACAAATTTTAGCATAGAAACTTGGAAACTAAACAAAACTCCATGAAACTTGATGAGTGACTTGTTTATAGTGTAAACATTCAATACAAGTCAAAAAAAAAAAAACTTTTATTTTGACTTGAGAGATAATAAGCGGCTTATTATCTCTTGTCCTAAAAATTTAGCTATTTGAAAAATTTTCAAAGGGGATTGGATCTAAGGTAGTAATAGAGTTCTTGTGTGAAATTTCATGTGATTTGGAAAAGTTTTAACTTGATTAGACACTTGAATTGCAGTTGAAACTACCAAACATAGAAATTGTTAGGAGATTTAGCTAGCCTTATCCAAAAATTATAAAACCTCGTTCAGAGCTTATTGAACATACACTTGAGTAGTGGGAACCATCAAAAGTTAAAAATCTTGCAAATTTATACATTGAGATAATAAGCACAATTACTACCTTGGTCTTCAAAATTGCAAAATTTTCATCAATTGAGCATACTACATGTTAGATCATTGGGTATTGACCTTCTATTTCAAATTTGGTGCCATTTGGAGCTCTTCAGTGCTGATTGTATCAAATTTCTATGAAATTCAACAATAGTTACAAAAAGAGACTTTAAAACTTGAAAATTGTTCCAAACCTCATGAAACTTGTCAAGTGAACTATTCATAGTGTGTACAACTAATGTGGCATATCACACGAATACTGAGAGTGAGGAGAGCATAAACCGAGGGGGACCGTTAGAGACCATAGTGGAAGAAGTTCCTGACACTTACTTCGACTCAAGTTCAGAGATATCTATTTTCTCTACTCAATCATGGATAGGAACACTTCTCAGGTTCAAACACATATTGACCTTCTACAAGACCAACATGCATGGGGCTCAGATTTATCTGGATCCTAATGAAGAGTATGTGGTTAGAGTCCATGACCACACAATTGAATTTGAAGAGTATGTGGTTAGAGTCCATGACCACACAATTGAATTTGAAGAGGAGGTTAGAGTCAACAAACAAGATACCTTCTATATGGACCAAAATGGAGTGCAATATTTGAAATTGAAAATCCTAACCATTTGCACCAATGGGGTTTGGAAGTGATTCCAAACAGGACCACTAAGGAAGGAACACCGGTGTTAGAATAAGAAGGGTATGATCAAGTGTTGGGTAAAGGCCCTATGGTCGACCACCCGGACACTCTCAACATTGTTGAGAGAGAGAGAGAGAGAGAGAGAGAGAGAGAGAGAGAGAGAGAGAGAGCTTGAGATCTTGCAAGCACGCGCGCACACACACACAAAGAGAGAGAGAGAGAGAGAGAGAGAGAGAGAGAGAGCTTGAGATCTTGCAAGCACGCGCACACACACACACACACACAAAGATAGAGGCAAAACATGAACTTCTTCTTCTTCACTCACGCAAGATAAAAGGTCTACAATACATAAGGGAGAAAATAACAACATAAAAGGGAACTAAGACAACAGTCTAGTGGAAGCTGCTAGTGAGTGATGTGAGTAGATAAGTGTGCCATCACTCCGGTAGGTAGACGAACTTGGTGTAGTGCAGTTGTAGTATCACTGGCGAAGATATATATATCCACCAAGGCACGCCAGTGATGATGACTGTCAGTGCTAGTCATCTAGGAGTCGTACATGTTGAGATTGATATCTCAGCATTCTTCCTCAAGCTCAACGCCATCTCTCATATACCAAGCATCACTCAAAAATGTCGTAGCTTTTTCGCTCCAAGTGCCTTCATGAAGATATTTGCAACCTGCTCATCCGTCGCCACGCAGTCAATGTCGATGTCTCTTGCTAAGACCCTCTCTCTAATGAAGTGGTAGTGCACCTCAATGTGCTTTGTTTTGCCATGAAGGACTAGGTTTCATGCCAATTGTACACTACTAAGGTTGTCACAACAGTTGACAACCAACCTTTGTACATGTACTCCAAAGTCTTGAAGTAGTAATCCCAGCCATGCTACCTCACAAGCCGCCCCTACAACACCCCTGTACTTTGCCTCTGTACTCAAAAGAGCAATCATTGGCTGCTTCTTTCTACTTCATGTGATAGCAACACTTTCAAGTGAAAACATGAGTCCGTTGGGAGACCTGCGATCATATGCACCTCTACATTTGTGTAGCCATAGAGCTGCAACTCCACATCAATCCTATAAAAGAGTGCAGTATCCAAAGTAGGACTCACATAGGGCAACATGCGCCTCATTGTATCCAAGTGTGGTTTCATGGGAGACTACATAAACTGACTTACCAATTCAACCATGTAGCTCAAGTTTGGATGTGAGATAATCAAGTAGATTAAGCTACCCACAATCTTCCTGTACATGATAGCATTCTCAAGCACTTAACCTGCATCATTCCCCAACTTCAAATTCTAATCTAAGGGCATTGCAATCAGCTGACAATCATCCATACCATACTCTTTCAACATGTCCAAAGAATATTGTCTCTGTGACAGCCATACACCTTCTTGTGTGCAAATAATTTCAATGCCCAAGAAATACCGCAAGTCACCCAATTCCTTCATCTCAAACTCCTGGATAAGTAGAGCCTGTACATTCTCTACTTCAACCACATTATCACCTCAAATAATCAAGGCATCCACGTATATGCATATCACCACAATTCTTGTATCATTATTCGCACATACAATGAACGATCTATATTAGACATCTCAAATCCCAATGAAATGAGGAACGCCACAATCCTTTGATACCAAGCTCCAGTTGCTTGTTTCAACCCATATAATGATTTCTGTAACCTGCATACAAGGTCACGTAGCCTCAATTTTGCATAATCTTGTGGTTGCTTCATATACACAACCCCCTCAAAGTCTCCGTTCAAAAATGCATTCTTTACATCCATTTGTTTCAACACCCATTTTAAAGTTGCAACCACTGTAATAACCACACGAATGACAGTCATCTAGGCTACAAAACTGAATGTCTCCCCATAATCTTTCACATAAGTTTGTGCATAACCTTTGGCCAGAAGCTTGGCCTTGTACCTCCTCACATTGCCATCAATAGTATGCTTTATTTTGTATACCCACTTACATCCAATTGCCTTGTTTTTTTTCAACTCCCATGTTCCATTTGTATCAATAGTAGCAATATCTTCATCCATAGATTGTTGCCATTTTTCATCTTTAAAAGCATCCTCAAAACATGTGGGTTCTACCTCCTCTGTAATCTTTGCCATATATACACAGTGACGAGCCACATAATTGCCATAAGTCAATCTTTGCAAAGGATTTCTTACTCTTTCAAACATGCATGGTCCATGATCACTTCTAGATGCCTTCTTCCCTACTGGCATCCTTCTTTCCCCCGTAGTCTTCACAGAGGGTATGCCAAACTCCTCATCTACACTCTGCTGAGTACCACTACTATCACCATCATCATGACCAACACTCAAATTTGGTAGCTTAGGGGCATCATCAACTTTTTCTTTCCCTTCCTTTGATACATTTGAAGAGTTAGCAAGACTCACTCTTTCACGCAACCTGCCACTCCATGAATCCATGACCTGCACTAGGTGACCCTTGTGTCCCACTCAAAACCTGCGAATGTTCACCTACATTTTCCGCAACCACATTCTCTCTTACATCAACCCCTAAACAATCTTTCACATTAGGCTACCAGCTTGCCATTTCATAAAAAACAACATCTTTGCTCACCCTCACTTTACCTGTGATAGGATTGTAACATTTATACCCTTTCTACTCAAGGGAATAGTCAATGAACACACATTGTTCTGCTTTCGGGTCAAGCTTACTTCTTAGTTCATCCGACATATGCACATAAGCAATGCATCCAAACACTTTAAAATTTGATACATCCGGTTTTTCACCACAATACTTCTCTTCAAGTGTCATATCATGTACTAAAGCAGTAGGGGACCTGTTCAAAATTTAAACACATGTAGCAAGAGCCTCAGCCCAATAACAATGAGGCATGTTCTTTTCATTCATCAATGCTCTAGCAACTTCTATAATGTGCATGTTCTTTCAATGAGCAACACCATTTTGCTTTGTGGAGTATATCTACATGAAAACTCTCTTTGAATTCCATGCTTTTTTAGAAATCCATTGAATTCATCAGAGACATATTCTCCGCCTCCATCTGACTTTAGGCACTTTACATGTAATAGAAATTGATAATTGTTTATTTTTTGTAGCTAACATGTGGCAAAAGCTAAGTCTAGGCGAGGATATCACATTTTATGTACATTTATTATTCAAGTGCTCATTATGAGCTATGACCATTTATGCTCGGGCGGCCAATGTGTATTCATGTTTGAGCATCGAAGAATCTATAAATAAATACGTACAAGAGGGAAATGCTCACTCTTACACGGGGGGAGATTGCACCCAGTGTCTGTGTCTATTCTTCTCTCTTCTCCTCTCTTCCCTCTCGTCATGCCGGTGTAGCACTCCGCTCTAGGAGGTGCATCTACACATGCTCTCTTGCTCTCTCCCGCTCTCTATCTCTCTCTGACTGCATGTAGTCTTTATTATGTGCTATGGGATTCATCGGGTATATAGTTTTGTCTGTTTTATGGGTTGCAACATGCAGTTTTTTCTATCTTGCAGGGTCTTCCATGCCTTCGTTTTTAGCAGTGGTATCAGAGCATGGGCTATGCTTCTAGTTAGAACAAGTAATTCTAGTCGTGCATGATTTGCCTCTCGGGAATGTAGATCTGTACGATTATATATCAGAGATAAGTGCACTAACTGATTTATTTTTTGTATTGTTTAACTTCATCGTCTTACTCCTCCTTTATATAATTAGTTGTTCCCTACAAATTTTAGAGTATTTTAGTCCTAGCCTTTCAGTAATTTGTAATCCTTGAAAGAGATCTGACTAGTTGGATACCAGAAGTGCCAATTTTTATATCATTAGCAAAGCTTAAATAGTGTTAATATATGTATATAAGTATCGATGTAACTCGTTGACAGAGTGGTAGGGTGCCCATCCGATTGTATATGATCAAGAAGAATACTTAATTAAGTAGATGATGATGAAGAAGAAGTATAAGGAGGATAAATTTTTAGATTGCAAGCGACCTTGCAATGCTCGCCTTGTAAGAAGCGATTCCAACGGACACTTACTTTCCATTGCAAAGAGTGTGCGCCTACACAACAACTCAAACACTAGACAAAGATGTCTCAAGTGTTTGCGATGTGACCTATAATAAACAAGTGTTTCGTCTAGAAAAATTGCAACATATTTTCTTGCATATGGATGTAAGACTCTATCCATAAGTGTCATAAATGTTGCCGGGTGCATTGGTCAGCCCAAATGGCATGACCAAAACTTGTAAAGTCCAAAACAAGATCTAAATGTTGACTTGAGAACATCCCGTTCCCTAATCCCGACTTGATGATACCTTGATTGCAAGTCAATTTTAGTAAATTATATTGCCCCATAGAGTTGGTCAAATAACTCGTCCATAGGGGGCATAAGGTATTTGTTTTTAGCCACGTGACCCTATAGTCCATGCACATCCACATGGACCCATCTTTCTTCTTTACTAGAAGAATTAGCGATACCGTGGTGAAGAACTGAGTTGTATGAACCCTTTCCTATAAAAATTGACAAATTTTTGTTCCACTTCTTATGCTTTGGAGTGGCTCAAACGGTAAGTTGGTATGCTTATTAGTTTTGACTCTTGTAGCACCTCAATGCTATGGTCCACCTCAAGTGATGGTGGCAAACTATCTCTAAGTCATCGGGAAATACATCCCAAAACTCATTCAACAAGACCTTCAAAGCATTTTCATACTTTTAACATATTATCCATGTATCTTGCCTTGGATTGTTTTTTGTTTAATTCACAAGCAAACGAAATGAGGTTCTCGAATAGTGGATCTTGTTCAAGGTGTTTTTTACATTTTGACATTTGTTTCACAAATGAAAACACGATTCAAACAAGTTTCATCTATGGAAATTGAACCAAAGATAAGGTAACAAGCATATACGATGAATTTTGCCTCTTTTGGATGCACAACACAACTCAATCGAGGAGATTAGTGGGGTTGTAGGGGCACTATGGTCTCCTTGCAAATTAATGACGTTTTACTCATGTTCAAAGTGTAGCGCATTGTGCAAATAGCTATGAGTCAAAGAATTACCTAGACTAAACATCCATTCCCTACCCAAATATACGTTTTCTCTAACTAGGTGCATGATCTAAAAGTCAAGACTAGCCTGATAATCGTCCATGGGTAGAGGCACTCTTAAAACTTTAACATTCCACATTGTTTTGTCATAACCATTTGCTAACCCTATGGATGTGAAGACAACCTTTTTTCACAAGGACCTTGAAGGGGATGTTTACATGAAGCAACTTGAAGGTTGTGAATAGCCTCAGGAAAGTGATTTATGGCTTAAAGCAAGGTTCAAGGCAATGGTGTCAAAAGTTTGATGCTTTTGTGCAGTCCCAAGGATTTATAAGGAGTCAAGAAGATCACTTCTTATATCCATGAAAACTCAATGATGGTTCATTGGTCATTCTGATCTTATCTGTGGATGACATGCTCATTGCAGGAGAATCCATTAAGGAGATTGTCAAATTAAAGCAAATATTTAGCAAAATTTAGCTATAAATGATTTGGGCAAAGCCGATCATTTTCTTGATAAGCATATCAAAAGAGATAGGAAAAAGGGAATTCTTGAGTTGTTTCAGGAATTTTATATCGACAAAGTCTTGCACCATTTCAATATGCAGGGGGGAAAGGCAGTGAGTACCCCAATATCATCATTTGACTTGGAAGGAAGATTCTTCCAAGTCAGATGTTGAGAGACCAAAAATGGAAAACGTGCCATATCCTGCAATTGTAGGGAGTCTTATGCATGCTATGGTAGCTACAAGACCAAACATTGCATTTGCAGTGAGATTAGTTAGTCGAGTATGGTTAACCTTGGCAAGCAACATTGGATGGCAATAAAACACATCCTTAGGTACTCGAAGAGTACAATGAGCAAGTGCTTACACTTTGGTAATATATTGTTGATTATGCGGGTTACAAAGATAGTAGGAGATCTACGTCTAGGTACACATTCATATTTGCAGGAGGAGAAATTTCTTAGAGATCGTCTCTCCAAGACTGTACATCTTCTTCCACTACAAAGACAATGCAGCGTTAGTTGCTAGCAAGAAAGCGATATGGTTGGCACATTTAATGGAAGATTTAAATATTCAGCAGGTTCCAATTTCGCATTGTGTGATAATTAAAGTGACATTGCTTTGGCAAGAAGTCCCATGTTTCATTTCAAGTCAAAACAAATTGAAGTGAGGTATGACATCATTCGGAGATGCATTGGTGGATAAGCGCGTGAAGCTTATCAAGGTCCACACTATGACAACCCATTGGATGCTCTTTCAAAGAGCCTAGCTATGGATCCATTTGCACGTTGCATTGAGTTAATGGATGTAGGGTGAACACAACTACACAATAGTGAAGTTTTCATGCATAGTATCTTTAGTCATAGCCACTTACGGCACTTACGGCCACATTGGCCTTTTCAATGGGAGATTGTTGGGGTAGAGGCCTGTTGGTTGCCCGTGACTAAAACCCTACAACTACTAACTCATTACTCTTCATATAAACAATAAAAGACACACACATGCACATTTTTTCTATGACATTGTGGTGTTTCCCCCATTCTCCTCTCTTCTTCTTCCCCTTCCCATATGCATGCATAGGCACACCGCCCCTTCACATAGCTAAACGATGTGAATACACACACACACACACACACACACACACACACACACACACACAAATTTCAATGCTTGGCTCTAGGGCTTTCAAAGAGCACACATATTTTATTCTCTGCGCATACTCCACATAGAGCTTACACCACAGTCAAAAGCTTTAAGTTTTTGGTTTTTAATTATATGTTCATGCATTGTTAATATGCACTTTGGTCGTGCTCGCATAAATCACATGAGTGCCTACCACCACAACTAAAATAATTCTTGTCACTATCGACATCGACTTTCACGACAGAATTGCTCTCTTCGAAGAAAGCAAGTGACTATTCCCGTCATTTTTTATCGATTTTATTATTTTTTGCAAAATAATTGGAAACTATCAACTAAGAAAAAATTAACCAAAAATCCCAAAAATTTGATTTTTTTTTTTCTAAATATATCTACTAGACATAGCTTTTCTCCACCATCTAGACCAACTTTGGGATTAGCTAGAATTTTGCCATTTG
This sequence comes from Adiantum capillus-veneris, assembly GCF_014529385.1. Lineage (NCBI taxonomy): Eukaryota > Viridiplantae > Streptophyta > Polypodiopsida > Polypodiales > Pteridaceae > Adiantum > Adiantum capillus-veneris. The sequence goes on along the minus strand of NC_140932.1, from coordinate 116,922,517 downwards.
CGCCAAATTTTGATTGTGGGTTGCAAGTCCTCCGGATCTGTTTCACATGACTTGCAAACTCTATCAATCTCTCAAGACCATGTCAACATGTACGTACGTACTATTGTTTCTCTCGCTCATTCAACTTGGGTTGTAGAGCCCAGAAATGTAAAAATGGGCCATGAAGATACAACGCACCCCAATATTTTTGAACTAGGTGGTGATGATGAAGAGGAGTAAGAAAAATATGAAGTATATGCAACCAAAGAAGCTGTGAAACAGCTTGCCACTCGTGTCTTTGCCCTCGAGAAGGGACAAAGTGACATAGCTACTTTGACAGGTCACATTTCTACCCGATTAGATGCATTAGCAGCAGCCATTATTCAAGACACAAGACCACAGGATTCGAATCTAGTTCGGCCTCAAGGAGATGTAGATTTGCCAATTCTTGAGCCATAGGCCGTAGTGCTTTCAACCGAGTCCACAATGATTGGCTCCAACTTTTAAATCTGCGTACATGTAGTGGCAAGAAAAAAGAGAGAAACAAAGATGCCATCATGTTTTTGGCAAAATGGTCAGGTCTGCATGCATTATGCCGTCTTTTTAGAGATAGTTAGACCCATAGAGGATAGCTTATTGTTGGTTGGCAAAGCGTATAAGTGGTGGATGAGTTTGACAGCTCATCCCACCACTTGGGAACATTGTTTTGAAATAAGTTTTTACCAGCTCCAATGACCTAGAAGATCCTCCCCACAAGGCCTCATGCCACTTTGATGTCCTAATGCAGTTTCACTTCCTATATAACATCGTAAGAGCCTTGCTCCCCACTTCACATGTGGGATTATCTTCCCTTCCTCCTACCACATGGAAAACAACCCCCCCTCCCCCCCCCCCCCCCCCCCCCGACTGCCCCTTTTAACTTCCACAAGCTACACAAAAATTTGACTTCTGGCTCCAAAATCCTCGTTTGAGGTCCAAATTGAGCTATCTCTCGAGCTCAATTTGGACCTCAAATGAGGATATCTCTCAAGCTCAACGACCGCAACATAAGCATCACTTCTGATCTACAAAATATTAAATCCACCCTCTACTATACTATATTGACATCATCCATAGATGCTTGGAGGCCATAAAACTCATTCAAAATTGAATGATATGAGCATATCTCGACCATTTGGAACCCAAATGTGATGTAGTAAAACACATTGACTTTTTGAGCAAACCTTCCTCAGCCCCAACATCATCCTTGATCACAAACTTGGAAAACAACTCACCATTGCATTGGTTTTTCCTTGCTAATGGGATTCAAAAAGCACAAATCTTGTGCATTTTATAAGTAAACTGGGCATAAATTAGCCGTTTCGAGCCCGATTTGAATACCGTAAAGCACATCGTATAGCCTATGTTAGAAGTTATCAAGGAACACATTGGTAAGCTGAAATCAATCATTTGGCACACATCCCAAAATCGGTCCAAAAATAGTAGAATCGATCCTTGAAAAATCTTGAATTGCTTATAACTTTCTCATACAACTAGCCGTAAAGGCAAGCTTGGAGAGCGAGTTGACCACTATAGCTCCAATCCATAAGCCTGCATTTTGGGAACATCTCTACCTCCTAGCTTACAGGCATCAAAATCACCTAATGGACCTAAAATCCATAGTTGGCATACATTTTAATTGTCTAATGTCACAATAGAATCATGGCATATTGGCTTCATGAGTCCTACAGGATCGTACGAAAGGTCAACATTCTCAAGTCAATCAAGCTCATGCACCCAAAAACCAATGAATCTCCTATTGTAGAGCACATGGATATAACCTGCCATAACTTTCAAGCATCTTCATACCCATGGATTGAATGGAATAAGAAAAAACTACCCAAACACTGGAGCTTCATAAAACCCTTCCAAATAACCATAAACTATGTGTAGCTGCAGACTTCACTCAACATAACACCATAGCCTGTTGGCCCCAATACCATGCAGCCATAGTGGATCTACTTTCCTTTTTTTTTTTGGACCCACTCGATTCAAACTTCATACCTAGCACATAGCACCAATAGTCCATGCAATGCACCAAAATCTGTCCTAAATCAAGAGAAAGGATTCAAACACAATTGGTAATTAGCAACAAAATCTGTCTATCGTCATGCACACAATAGCAGTCACTCCCTTTTGCTAGCAACCACATGGTCCCTGACAAGATAATCAATAAGGGAAATACCATAAAGAAACCATAGCTTGCATATCCTCTAAGGAAGTTTACAAGCATTTGCTTAAAATATTGTTTCCCTTGCCACGTTGGTTGACACTCCAACTCACCATCTTCTACAATCTTCATGCACTTGCTGGTATCCCATTCACACAACATCAACTTCAACACATGGAATCTCAGCAACATCCTTTGGAATGATAGCATCTTGTACACTATCATCTTCAACACATAAAATCTAGTTATGGCTTCATACAACCCTATAAAATGCATAGAGGTGGATTTTCCCTTGTTTCTTTCCACTATATCTTCCATTTTGGGAGCATAAGCCACACACATAGACTTTTCTATGCACAATTCCTCCGTTTGGCCTTCTTCAAACATACATGTGCCATTTGGAAGCCCATCCTCACTCTGTAATACATGCACCTTCTCTCAATAGGCATTCCCGATATCACCACAATATGCATGTAAACCAATTAAGAAATCATCAATGGTACCATCCTCATCCACTTCTACAACATCATCATATGCATGCACTTCTTTAGCTATACACTTAGACTCTTGCTCTTTCTCATATGTATTTATGGTATCCTCTGCAATGTCTATGGTAGCATGTGTCGTTATCAATTCATATCAAGTAGCTTTTTTTAAACTCAAATACTCTACCTATACCTAGCATGTGCAGTGTCTATGGTAGCATGTGCCGTTATCAATTCATAGCAAGTACCTTTTTTACTCAAATACTCTACGCATACCTAGAAGCAATCCACACACATGGTATCTCTCTGTGAGCGGATCACACAACAATCGACATCTTCATTAATAGCTTCACTTGGGTAGCTATCCACACAACCACTAGCTTTAAATATTTATGAAAAATTTTCATTGGCTTTAGTTTGGGATTCTGTTGATGGCCCTTCAATCTATTTCACATCCCAAAGTGCATTACCCCTTTTAAAAAGTCCGAGAGACCCAGTTTGGTATAAACCACTTCTACTATGTCTTCATCTTTAGCATGGATTAGCTGCTCATCCTGTAGCAAACATGCATCTACCACGAATTCTAACTTGGCACTAATAGATCCATGAACACTCACATAGCTCACCATCTTCTCGGATAGTCAATCACGTGGTCTTTTAGAGCACCCTTAGTATGACAAATAGACCACTCTATTTGCCGAGCCAAATAACATGACTTACTTGCAAGACTGCCTTTTCAACCTGAGCTCGCCCAATCCCACATGCCGTGTATAATCCATCCTTGATAAATATTCCCCTTTGTAGATGTGCTCACACAAACCCTTCCCCGATGACATGCACTGTATAACCCCTTCGTGAAAGAGAATAGCAATCCTTAGCCGCACACAAAATAACCCGAAAAGTCCTCAATTGCGTGCCCTCGAATTCCTTTTATTTCCTTCTTCCATTTTCTCCTTGGTTGAGAGCACGAAATCACCAAGCTTCTTCCTTGCTCGATCTTGTTCCGGAAAACTATACCTGACTTGCTCCCTACCTCCCCTCCTCCTAGGCTCCTTCTTCGAGATAGAGAGAGAGAGAGAGAGAGAGAGAGAGAGAGAGAGAGAGAGAGAGAGAGAGAGAGAGAGAGAGAGAGAGAGTTGTCTTCCTCGCCCTTGATTCTATGAAACTTCATCGAGAGAGAGAGCATGAGCCTTCTTATTTCCCTCCACTTCTCCCCTTCCCTTCCAATTGCTCTCCCCAAAAACTCTCCTCCCAATCTTCACTTTCTTCTGCACCTCACTCCTCTTGCACAAAATTGAATATATATATATATATATATATATATATATATATATATATATATAGAGAGAGAGAGAGAGAGAGAGAGAGAGAGAGAGACTTGTTGAGAAAAAGAGAGAAGAGATCCCAATTCCCCAAGGTGTCCTTTCTCTTCTCAAGAAACACACCAAACAAACTACCGTGCACTGTCATTTTCTTCCCCAGAAAGATCTATTTTTTTTTTCTAAAAACTCCCCTCAGCTCTTTTTTTTCCCTTTTTCCCCAAAATAGCATAAAAAGTGGGTGTCTTCCTTGCACCACCAATTTTATCTTGCGAACCACTCCTCCACTCGAGTTCTCACCAACCATCTTGCATATCATGCATTTTTGGCCAGCAACAGACTCTTGTGAACCCTCCCCTTGCTCTAGCAAGCTTGCTAGCAGGGGGAGAAAACTTAAAATGGGATGGCCTGCTGACTGAGGCCACCCATTCACGTGAAACCTACCCACAAACAAGCCATCTCGATAAGCATCACCTCGGGTTGCCAACGCCACCTAGCTCTTCCACATACAGGTACTTGCCACCGTCACGCCACTGTGATGTCCTAATGAAGTTTCACTTCCTATATAAAAGCTATAAGAGCTAGCTCCCCACTTCACATGTGGGATTATTTTCCCTTCCTCGTGCCACGTGGCAACCTCCTCTTCCCCCCCTTTTAAACTTCCACAAGCTACACAAAAATTAGCCTTTTGGCCTCGTTGGAGGTCCAAATTGATCCCGAAGAAATCTGGTTATCTTTTGAGCTCAACGACTGCAATATAAGCATAGTTTTCGATTTGCAAAACATTGAATCCACCCTTCACTATACTGTATTGACATCATCCATAGATGTCTACAGGCCATAAAACTGATACACTATTGATTGATACGAGCCATTCGGAACCCTAATCTGCTGTAGTAAAAGCCGTAAACTTTTAGAGCAAACCTTCCTCAACCCGTTACCCGAGCATTATCTGTGTTCACAAACTGGGAAAACAACTCATCATTGCATTGGTTTTTCTCTGCCTAATGAAATTCTGCCACAAGTAAACTGGGCATAAATTGGTCGCGAGAGAGAGAGAGAGAGAGAGAGAGAGAGAGAAAAGAGTACTTTCATTTCACGAGAACGTAGAGCATTTGAGGACCCCCTCGATCACAGTCGGCGGGCCAGAGTCGGGTCGCCATGGATCCCTTCGAGCTAGCTCTGAGGTTACCGTTCTCCGTGCTAAGGATACCCAGAATGCGGCTCAAAGTGCCCACCTTCTCATTGCCAGCCCCCATGACAGTCTTCTCTCTCGTGCTGCTTACCTACTTCATGGTCGTCTCTGGTATTGTCTACGATGTTATTGTCGAACCTCCTGGCATCGGTAGCAGGTAATCCCTCAAGCCATTTTCTTACCGGATTTGCAGACAAACTGTCCCTTGTCTACCTTATGTTAAGGTTTTATGCTGTCTTCTCATAAATGCGGTGAGGATATGTGATGTACAGGGGTGCATTTTGTTTCCTAGCTTCAAAGTCCTGGAGATCATTTATTTCTGCTATTTGCAGCTTCTAAATTCCTTGTTTTGTGCTATGTGCGTTGTAATATGGAGTGGGATGTGTGCGAGAGAGAGAGAATGTGTGTGTGTGTGTGAGAGAGAGAGAGAGAGAGAGAGAGAGAGAGAGAGAGAGAGAGAGAGAGAGAGAGAGAGAGAGAGAGCGCTCAATAAGACATATATGGCAAATCATATACATCCATATTACATCTCACTTTAGGCGTTGATGCCATGAAGGCATAAAACGAAAAGAAACTAAAGTACTTATGGGAGACTCTTAGGACTCCTTAAAGTAATGATTACAATGGGGTTCATTACATGAGATAAAAATAGCTAGCAAGACCTTGGCGGAGGGCTGGAAACAGTGAACTATGGATAGTTATCACAGTCACTGATACAGTGCGCAGTCAGTCAGAACCGAGTCAGGAGGACTATAAACCCATTACTCCCGATCCCTGAGTTCCCAACCCCAAGCATAATATCTTTGTATCTTGAGCCAAGGATAGTTGTACTTTGTAATTCTCAATAAGTTGGAAACTCATTTGTCAATGACTCGAGTTGTATACACTTTTTGATCTGAATAATACAATTCCAGTTTCAGTTCTCTTTTCTAGTGTCGATCTCTTTTCAGTTCCAGTTCTATCTTCCAGTTATACTTAGTCTGATTTGAAGTCTCTTATTTGATCTGAACTAGCTCTAACTCCCAACCTAGAATAGCTGTCTGAAAGTGTCCAGCTCATTCCAATCATCGCACAAGAACTCTGTCTGTCAAGGCTTGTTTCGACTACTCAAGAGCTTATGGACCATGCCACGGTCGGCTACATTTTTTTTTGGAAGAAACCTAACTGTGATTTTGGTGTAGGTCTTAGGAGGAAAAAGCAAGTTGTCGTTTCGCGCTCGATTGATGTTGAGAGAGCTTTTTAAGTTTGAACTTCGTTTGAGAAATGGTTGGTGATTCTGTTCGAAATTTGTTTGAAATGATGGTATGTGTTTTGAACTTGTCTTGGTGTCGATTTAAACTGTTTGACTCTGGTTTTAATACTGGTTTCAACGCTTTATGGTTTACTCCCGATTGGAGTAGTGAGAAATGTTGTTTTGGTATTGTCTGAACCTTGAAACGACGCAGACGAGATGTCTTGGCGCGTTTTGTTGTATGCTTGAAAACCTCGGAACGACACAGACGGGAGGTTTAGGGAGCGTTTCGTTGTATGTTGGAAAACCTCCGAACGATACAGACGGGATGTCTGGGAAGCGTTTGGTTGTATGCTTGAACCAACATTGGCTGTTTTGGCAAAAGCCTCATGGATGCACATTTTGAAACACTGCTTGCTTAGAGCACCATTTTGATGGGCGTTTTGAGATGTTGTCTCAACAGTCCTAAGCCTCAACATGAGCGTTTTGATATGCAACTGCGGCATTGGACCTTGGCCGGTTTTGAATGCAAATCATGTACCAAGTTTTGAGGGCCGTTTTGAAGAAGCCTCGGCAAAGATGAACCTAGACCAACACCAATTAAAGGCAATGGAAAGATCATTAACCACCCAGTTAGCGGCCTATGCACGGGTGAAGTTCTCAAGGAAATCGTGGATTTGTTTGGCTCGAGATTGTGAAGCCAAAAGCAAATGGACGAGCTCGTTAGAGGACAGAGGCAAAGGCTCGCTTGACAAGGATGAGAGTACCAATACTCAATTAGCTACCTCGGTACCCACCACGAGGTCCGACCCTTGTTGTTATAAATGTGACTTGACACTTTCTTTGGCTCGAGAGTTTGAAGTTAAAGGCAAAAGCAGGAACTCAGAGATAGACAAAGACAAAGGCAAGCTGGATAGAGATTACGGTAATAAAGATTTGACAGAGGAGATCGACATGGCACACATGGCGGCGGCCATGGTGGCCTCGACGTCAGATTTCTAGTCAAAGTGCAAGTGTCGCCACTAGCTTCAACCAGAGAGAGGCTTGTGAGTGGCAAAGAGGGGCAAACAGTGCTCCATATAATTTATTTGGACTCTTGTGTTGGAGTTCAAGTTATCGGTGTTTGGATCCGTAGGTTGGAGTTCAAGGCACATGCATCTGGCAGGGAACCAATCAGACGTATCTAAAACACTATGGATGAGTGTACCAATCCATTGTTATTGGTCGGATTATGGATAGGATGTGTTTCAAAGTTCATTACTTGGAAAGTGTTTTCGGACGCGATGTGTTCAGAGTTCACAAATGGGGATTCTTGGACGTAGTGTGTCTACAATTCAATTTTCTAAAAGGCAATCGATACTCAAGATGGCATTCTTCTAAGGTGCAAAGTTGAGGGTAGCAAATCCGAGGTGTATCCAACAAGGAGCTGTTGCTGGGTGTCCATGGTAGCTTCTTCATCAAGTGACTCCCACTCCAACAATATCACCAAAAATGCATTTGCAACAATCCCATATCTGCAAATGATCTCTAGAACAGTTTCAACATGAATATTCAACAATATAATAACTCGATGAGAGTTACCCGATGCATGTACTGCATATATAAAAGTGCGTATCGATTTTTGATACACGAATCCACAATAAATTTCTACAATTTCTCCACAATCTCACACGTGGGAGATAAAACCACAATTTACTATACAAAATTTTGCATCAACAATGTCCCTACAGTGTATTACACATATCAATCCTGCCAAAATTTAGAAATTTCAGCAAAATCCCCAAAATTTCTCGCATGAATTTTGCCGAAATAAAAAATTTCAGCAAAAGCCCCAAAATTTCTCTGACGAATTTGCCTCAATTGCATTAATACATGATACCTTTTGCAAATTTTGGGCAATTTCTGCAAAATTTCAGCAAATTTTGCAAAATCCCCAAATTTACCCGGTTCAATTTTGCACGAATGTGAATGAAATTGACTTAGCCGAGTGCAATTTTACTTGTACATGAAAAGCCCTAAAGCCTTTCTGCACAATATCTGCAATTTTCAACGCAATTTCTGTTGTTGTCAGAGAAAAACGTTGAGGCTGAATTTCCCGCGTGAATTGAGTCCTGTCTTGGCTTGCGTGAAAGGGGTTGGGCTGATTTGACCCGAAGAGCACCTGCTTGATCAACGTTTTGGCTTTTCGCTCGCTCCTATGTGTGTGGAAGCGCGCCTAGCTGAGCTCTGATACCAGTTTGTTGGTAGCGCAAGTAGCAGGAGAAGGTAGCGTTGGTCTTCTGCAGGAGGGAGAGAGAGAGAGAGAGAGAGAGAGAGAGAGAGAGAGAGAGAGAGAGAGAGAGAGAGAGCATGCAGAATTGTTGTGTGTATCAATAGTTGATACATAAAAAATCAAAGTGTATATTATGTATGGTTTTTAGAGTATAAGGGTGTGTTCCCACCTTGTGAGTTACTGTACATAAAGAGAGAGAAGAGGTGTAACAGACTTGGACACTCCAAGTCAAGAATCTACCGCGACAGCACCAAATAACCACTTCAAAACAATTCACAGTTCACAATTTATTCGACACTGGCCCGATGGAGTTCCGTGCCTAGAGATATTGGCCCCAAAGACTAGCGCCCCTTTCGATAATTCTTTTTGTATTAATCTGAGTTCAAAGTACAAGAGTGCGGGCAGGCGCTCACACTCAGACTCTGTGTCTAGATGCTCTTAGTTGTGAGAGGCCTGCTGTAACAGACTTGGACACTCCAAGTCAAGAATCAACCGCGACAGCACCAAATAACCACTTCAAAACAATTCACAGATCACAATAGATTTGCACTGGCCCGACGGAGTTCCGTGCCTAGAGATATTGGCCCCAAAGACTGGCGCCCCTTTCGGTATTTCTTTTTATATTAATCAATCATCAAAGTACAAGAGAGCGGTTAGGGTTTCACTCTCAGACTCTGCGTCCAGATGCTCTGAGAAGTGAGGCCCTCACCACTAATTTAAAGGTTACAAGGGATGCCCAAAAGCATAGCCCCAAAAGCTTTTAAAATCAAAAGCATCAGTTCTCTCTCTCTCTTAGAGAGTCTTTTCTCTTTTTTTTAAAAAAAAAGCAAAAGCAAAATTCGCGTTGCTCATCATTTTCCAAATTTTTTTTTTTAATAATAATAATCCGCCTCCGTGATTTCCGGAAATTAGGGTTTTTGGCAAAATTTAGGGTTTGCAAGAATTTTAGGGTTTTTGGAAAAAATTAGGGTTTCTGCTGTCCGCCACGTCATCACTTTGTGACATACCCCCCTCTTGAAAGCATTGTAATCGACCGCGATTACGCCTGCAAAACCGACAAAAGCCATAAACCGTCTTAGCAGACATTGACTGTTAGTACCTACGTACTAGGAACGCACATCTAGCACATGTACAAAATCGACAGTCACATCACACGACATCACAGGACATCACCAGACATCACAGGACATCACATGACATTCAACATTCATTCGGATCTTAGACCATGATTTATCGGCAATGTAGCTAGCAATCACATCTAGGTCCAATCGGGACCTCATCGATGTCCGATTGACTAACCCCTATTGCAACCATGTCTATTCGAGATCAATCAGACCAAAATGTTGCAGTCATTTCGGTTGTCAGTTCCTGCACTCACAAGAAGTCAAGAACAAATCAGTATCATAATCAGGAATTCCATTTCTTAAAGTCATCCAGCAGAATACTGTCAGCTCTCAGTATCCCTGAAGCTCAAAGAGACATCAGTGACTTTAGTATCAAAATCGAGGCATCTGTTGACAAAGGAGCGGAGTAACTCCCCTCTTGTGCATCCCACTGCACCAGATCTTCGGCCAAGCTGAGTTTCTGGGTTCTGTTTGGAGTAGACTATGCTAAACCAAAAGCATCGAGGTAAAGTTTCACAATCCGAGGAGTATCTGCTAGGTCCTCCTCCTCCATCCACTTCGCATCAAATGCAGGAAAGTTCTTGAACTAAACCAAGAACCGCCTTCGGACTTTACCTTTCTTCGTATCATTATGTGCCAAAATCTGTTCAGGAACAAGGATCTCCTCGTTTTCTTCCACTGCGGGTTGCTCATCAGGCTCCCCATCATCAGGCACATCACCCTTAACAGGGTTCAAGAGACTCACATGCAATGCATTGTGAATCCTCCAAGTATCTGGCAGTTTCAATCGGAAGGAGACATCATTTATCTTTTCAGTAATCTGGAAAGGTCTGTAGTATCACATACTAAGCTTTGGAAAAAGCCTCTCCTTTCCCTTTTTCTTTCTTAGACGTGCCTTCTCAAAAGTAAGAGCACCCAATCATCCTCCTTCAGTTTCAAGTCGTGACGATGGCGATCCGCTGCCTTTTTCTGTCGTTCTTGAGACTCCTGCAAAGTCTCGCGAACCTTGGCAAAAGCCGTATCCAAATCTCGCAAATATTCATCCGCTTCAAATTTCTAATCTTTCGTGCTCAGGAAGGATGGAACCTTCGCAGCAGTTTCAACAATCTCACATGGCGTCTTCCCCGTCGAAGAGTGTATCGTGTTATTGCAGGCAAATTCCACCAAAGGTAAGTTCTTTTCCCATTGAGTCTTCTGATGCGAGATACAAGACTTCAATAAATCTAAAATCACTGAATTGGCAATCTCAGATTGTCCGTCAGTCTGCAAGTGGAACGATGACGAGAACTGCAACCGCGTGCCAATGTTCTCCCAAATTGCCTTCCAAAACAAACTCATAAATCTGGGGTCTCTGTCGGAGACAATCGTCTCAGGCGTGCCATGTAATCGGAAAATCATCGTGATCATTCTGTATTCTCGGGAGATAAAAAAAAATGAAATCCATTTCAATATTTTCCCAGGGGCGGGTGGGTATGGGTAAAGGCTATAACAATCCCTGTGCCTTATGCCTGTCAAACTTGACCTTCTGGCATACCAAGCAACTGCGCACAAACTCTTCCACATCCTTCTTCAGTCTCCGCCAAAAGAAATCTCTCTCTACCCCTTTCATGGTGGTAGCAATGCCGCGGTGACCCGTAAAAGGTGGACGATGGCAATCAGTCATAACCTTTTCCCTCAACGGCTGTGTAACGCACAACATAGTCTTTTTCATCAAGTAGCCTTTCCGAAGGGAGTATCCAGCTACTGTCTCCCCATTCCGTATCCGTGTGAAAATATCTGCAAAATCTGTATCTGTGGCATACTAATCGACCATATCCTCGAAGCTCCTATGATGTATCGCGGAAATAGCCAGAACCAACGGTTTTCTAGACAAAGCATCTGCCACCACATTCTTCTGTCCCTGCACATGGACAATCTGGAAGTGGAACTGTGACAAGATGTTCACCCACCGCATCTGCTTTTCCGAAAGCTGCTTCTGTGACAAGAAGTAGCGCAAACTCTGATGGTCTGTAAAGACAGTAAAATCCGCTCCGAGTAGGTAATGCCGCCACTGAGTAAGAGCGTGGATAACCGCCAAAAGCTCTTTCCCATAGATCTGTGCTGTCATCTCCGGCCTAGAGAACAAACGGCTCTCGTAAGCTATGACATGGCCTTCTTGCATCAAGACCGTACCCAGACTACGACCACAAGCATCACAAAATACTTCAAATGACTTCTGCAAGTCCGGCAAAGTCAAATCTGGTCCTGTAGTGAATTTCTCTTTCAATGTCTGAAAGGCAGTCACCTCTGTGGGTCCCCACGAAAAAGGTACTCCTTTCTGTGTCAAGGTATGCAAAGGGGAAGCAACCTCTGCAAACTTTCGTATGAACCGCCTGTAGTACGAACACGGTCCCAAGAAGCTTCTAACTTCATGGACATTCCTCAAATCGGGCCAATCATGGATAGTCTCTATCTTGGCCGGGTTCATTTGCACTCCTGCTGTTGACACAATGTGTCCCAAAAAAATGTATCTCTCGTAGGAAAAATTCACTTTTCGTAGCATTAATCACTAATGTGTGATCTCGTAATGCTTGAAAGACTTGAAGCAGATGATCTCTGTGTTCTGCCTCATTCTTGGAGAAAACAATGATGTCGTCAAAGAAAGTGCCAACAAATAGCCTGTACTCTCGAAAAATCCTATCCATCATCCGATTAAATGTCGCAGGAGCATTGGTTAAGCCAAAAGGCATCACCAAAAACTCAAATAACCCAAAAGTCGTCCGAAAAGCTGTCTTGTAGACATCTCCTGGCGCTATCCTGATCTGATGATATCCACTCTTCAAGTCAATCCTGCTAAAGCACGAGGATCCCTGTAACCTGTCGAGTATATCATCGATCCTAGGAATCGGAAATCTGTTCTTGATGGTGATTTCGTTGAGAGTGCTATAATCGATGCTCATTCTCCAAGATCCGTCTTTCTTCAAAACCAACAACACTGGAGAGCAATACTCTGAAGTACTAGGCTGGACAAGACCCTTTTCCAAGAGGTCTTTTACTGAGTTCATAATCTTTTCATTCTGTACTCGGCTCACACGATTCGGTGGCCGATTCGGTGGCGTGCTTCCAGATATCAGATCAATGGTATGATCTTCAGGCCCTCTCAAAAGCAATCGGCATAAGCGTGGAGAAAAAAAATCTTGGCGTTCTTTTCTTCAGGTCAAAACATATTCAACTTTTATCCATCGTTCAGTTCTCCCAAAAGAATGAGTAAGAAAACTGAAGTTCTTCAAGTACAATCTCTAAGCCCTTCATTTATCAAAGTCGCTTTCTCGGCCCGGTAGTCAACCACGGCGTAGTTCTTGTGGTACCAAGGGATCCCGAGTAGAACGTCACTCGCGTGCCCTGAACACCCCTGTCATTGCAAACGAAGTTTGCCAATGCTCGGTGTAATGGCAACATCTCATTCGGGTGCCAGTCGAACTACCTCCACCTGTGGCGTCAGTCTGTCGGGCGTAGTTCCAAATCGAGCCGCCAATTCCAAGTGAAAAGAAGTTGGCCTTGGCTCCTTCAAAAGAGCTTCCTGATCCTTCACTTTGCCCCAAAAAAAGCGGCAAAGTTTGTACTTTCATTCATTTGATTCGGTGCAAGTCCCACGCCATGTGGTACCAGTTCTACTTTTCTATCTGCCTTTTTTGCCACATTCCTCAGTTGCTCTCAAACTCTTAGGCCTGTCGTCGTCTTTATCATTCTGTTCTTTCTGTGCCTTTTTTTAGGGCACTTCGCGGAGATATGTCCATGTTCCCCGCATCCAAAGCAGTTCCCCTCTCTAATGAAGCGAGCTCTCTCCTTAGGAGTAAGCTTGGGTTGTGCATCCTTTTTCTCTGGCTTGCTCTTTTTTCTTTCTGCTTTCATTCCTAGAAGTCTGTTCGGCTCGTTGTGTCATGGCCTTATCTGTGGGGTAGGTCAAACTGCCGGAGTGAATGGCAAAGCCCCGCTTCGCATGACTCATCAACTCCTGAATAGAAGCTGACTTCTGTTCCAAGCAATGATTTCGGATTTCTGTAGGTAGACCCAAGGTAAATCGCTCAATCTGTTCTCTGAACGAGATCTTCTTGAATGAAGAGGCGGTAGAAAATAGCTCCAAAATCTTTCACAATAAGAATTCACTGTATTGCTCTTGGTCATCCGGAGATGGTTCCAAGCAGCTCGTATATCTCGCTCAAACTCTTGAGTCAACCAAGAAGAAATAAAAAGTCTCTTGAATTTCAGCCATGTAACTGGCACAGTCTTGCTTAATAGAAGCGTGGATCACCAAGTACGAGCATTCCCCTTAAAGTAAGAGGCAGCTCTCCGAATCTTGGAGTGCTCTGAATAGCGTCCTCCCGCGAAAGCGATGTCAAACTGCTGTATATAAGACAAAGCCTTCGAAGCATCTGAGTATCCTGAAAAGTATCAAACTTGATCGAGTGGCCACCTTCCTTAAACTCTCGGACTTTCTTGCTTTTATCTTCGAGAAAGTCATACTGGTTGGCTTTGTAAAAATTCTTCTTGTTCGCATAAAACTTTCCGTCATCGGAATCTGAGCTGTCTGTAGACGAGTCCTCAGTAGAACTGTCAGTCTCTGGGCGAGATTTAGCCTTCTTTGCCTTTCTCTTGCCCTTTCCAAAGCGTTGCTTCTTGCTTCGCTTTTTACCTTTTCTGTCTTCTTCGCTCGAATCCGAGGAGCTAGAAGAACTGTCAGAAGAAGAAGAAGAAGAACTGGGTAGGTCTTCTTCAATTTCTTTGCCTTGTCAAATGTCGACCGACGACCCAAATATCCCGGGAAGTCAGTGCCTTTCTTCATCTTTTTGCCGTGCTTTTTGGCTTTCTTTTGTGTGTCAAAAAGCTGAGCAATCCGTGCATCAACCATGTTCTCCAGTTCCTTCTCCGTATATTTCTTGGAGGCAGAAGGTTTCTTGAGAGCGGGTTTCGGGAGTGGTGTTGTGGTTCTGTGCCACTCCGTCTGTACCTCTTCCAAAGAGGTCTGGTTCATATATTTTGCCATCTTCGGGTCCTAGGCAAAATTGAGCATCATCTTTGTTGCATCGCTGATCAACTGGCGACGCTCTATCTCTCGCCGCTCCGCCTAAGTAGGCCAAGGCGGGCCATACTCTCTGCCTGAATCTTCGTTGTGATCCTAACCCGCATCCCCAGATGCAGAGGGAGTCGACTGATCATTGCCTGAAGCCATAGGTGCCGCGGAAAAAAATTCGGGGATCGGATTTCCCGTAGAAGAGAAATCGGCCGTGCTCTGATACCACTGTAACAGACTTGGACACTCCAAGTCAAGAATCAACCGCGACAACACCAAATAACCACTTCAAAACAATTCACAGATCACAATAGATTTGCACTGGCCCGGCGGAGTTCCGTGCCTAGAGATATTGGCCCCATAGACTGGCGCCCCTTTCGGTATTTCTTTTTATATTAATCAATCATCAAAGTACAAGAGAGCGGTTAGGGTTTCACTCTCAGACTCTGCGTCCAGATGCTCTGAGAAGTGAGGCCCTCACCACTAATTTAAAGGTTACAAGGGATGCCCAAAAGCAGAGCCCCAAAAGCTTTTAAAATCAAAAGCATCAGTTCTCTCTCTCTCTTAGAGAGTCTTTTCTCTTTTTTTTTAAAAAAAAGCAAAAGCAAAATTCGCGTCGCTTATCATTTTCCAAATTTTTTTTTTAATAATAATAATTCGCCTCCGCGATTTCCGGAAATTAGGGTTTTTGGCAAAATTTAGGGTTTGCAAGAATTTTAGGGTTTCTGGCAGAAATTAGGGTTTTTGCTGTCCGCCACGTCATCACTTTGTGACACCTGCTCACATATTTAAAGGTACAAGGGATGCCAAAAACAGAGCCCCAAAAGCTGAAATCAAAAGCTTCAAAAGCTTCTTGAAAAATAAAGCAAGAGACTCTTTCTCTCTCATTATTGCTTAATAAAAATGAAGCAAAAAGCATCTCTCTCTCTCTCTCTTTCTCACCTTGCATAGGAAAAAGCAAGTCTAAAAGCTGCCGTTGGTTTTGGCTGCCGGAAATCACGCCGCAAAGTGCGGAGATTCCGTACTGCTGGCCTACCACGTCAGCATTGCCACGTCAACATTTTCTGCAGCCTTTTAGGGTTAGGGTTTACAACGAGCCACGTGTCAATTTTTTGCAGCCAGCCACGTGTCATTTCTGTAGCCTTTTAGGGTTAGTGTTTTCCCTGTTAGTGCAGCCACGTCATCACTTTGTGACATACCCCCCTCTTGAAAGCATTGTAATCGCCCTCGATTACGCCTGCAAAACAGACAGAGGCCAAAACCGTCTTAGCAGACACTGATTGTTAGTACCTACACACTAGGAACACACATCTAGCACATGTACCAATCGACAGTCACATCACTCGACATCACTCGACATCACAGGACATCACATGACATTCAACATTCATTCGGATCTTAGACCATGATTTATCGGCAATGTAGCTAGCAATCGCATCTAGAGACCTCATTGATGCCCGATTGACTAACCCCTATTGCAACCATGTCTATTCGAAATCAATTAGACCAAAATGCTGCAGTCATTTCGTCTATCAATTTCTGCACTTAAAAACAAGTCAAGAACAAATTAGTTTCATATTCAGGACTTCCATTTTATAAAGTCATACAGTAGAATATTGTCAGCTCTGAGTATCCCTGAAGCTCAAAGAGACATGAGTGACTCTAGTATTCTAAAATCAAGGCATCTGTTGACAAAGGAGCGGAGTAACTCCCCTCTTGTGCATCCCACTACACCAGATTTGCGGCCAAGCTGAATTCTAGGTTTCCTTTGGAGTAAACTATGCTAAACCAAAAGCTTCGAGGTAAAGTTTCACAATCTGAGGAGTATCTGCTAGGTCCTCCTCCTCCATCCACTTCACATCCAATGCAGGATAGTTCTTGAATTTAACCAAGAACCGCCTTCGTACTTTACCCTTATTCTTTGTGTCCTTATGTGCCAAAATCTGTTTAGGAACAAGGATCTTCTCGTTTTCCTCCACTTCGGGTTGCTCATCGGGCTCCCCATCATCAGGCACATCACCTTTAAAAGGTTTCAAGAGACTCACATGAAATGCATTGTGAATCCTCCAAGTGTCAGACAATTTCAGTCGAAAGGAGACATCGTTGATCTTTTCAGAGATCTGGAAAGGTCCGTAGTATCTCATACTAAGCTTTGGAAAAAGCTTCTCCTTTCCCTTTTTCTTTCTCAGGCGTGCCTTCTCAAAACGTAAGAGCACCCAATCATCCTCCTTCAATTTCAAATCGCGACGATGGCGATCCGTTGCCTTCTTTTGTCGTTCTTAAGATTTCTGCAAAGCCTCGCGGACCTTGGCAAAAGCCATGTCTAAGTCGTGCGTATACTCATCTGTTAGGGAATAAAGGCCTAAGTGCCTTGTACTTATAACTTATAAGTTAAAAAAGACTTATAAGTGAGGGGGCCCAAGTGTGAATGGCCCCCTAGTCACTTACTCATATACTCAAATATGAAGCCCAAAAAGACCCAGCGTGGCTTCTCCAAAAAATTCTACGAGCTCTCTCTCTCTCTCTCTCTCACGTTCTTTCTCTGCGCAAGCTCCTTCTGCGCCAATCTCCCCTTCTCCTTCACTTTCATTGCATAGAACAGCAAGTGGGCTCTCTCTCCTGCTCCCCCACACATGGTATCAGAGCTTTAGGGTTTCCAAGAGAGCCATCTTCGCAACACAGATCAGAATTCTGTTTTTGCTCGCTGCGGAAAGGATATTCAACCGTTTTCGATCAACTCTGTCGCGAAGGGATCCTCTCACCGTGTAGAATCGACCTCCGGTGACAGTTTCCCCAAAATTAGGGTTTCAAAAACTGGCGAACAGCAGCCTATTTTTGCTGAAATTGACCAATTTCGGGGTCAATTTGATGCAATTTCATTAGGGCAAGTCTCACAGGTCAATCTTACAGGTGTTTCCACCAACAAGGTTCTGAAAATTCAGCAAAACAGGTGTTTACAGGTCTGATTTTTGCCCTAAAACAGGGAATTTCAGCAAGCAAATCATGTATACACCTTGTGGAAACCTTTGGTAAGGGTTTGGTAGTGAATGTATGCTGTTTTGGGGTGATTTCGCGTGAAATTTGCTCGCTGTTTTTCTGTAACAGCAAGCTGTTTTTTGCCCGATTGCGCACATTTGGGCGTGTTTAGGTCGGCAAAACAGGGTTTCAGTGTTTGCAATCACTCAGAATGGCTTCTAGCAGTGAAAGTGGCAATTTGTTGCACATTCGCAAGCTTGAAGGTGCCCATAACTTTGCTATATGGAAGAAGCAATGTTATAATGTGATGCTGCAGAAGAAACATGCGAAACCTATTAAGTTACAGGGTGTGAAACCGGTTGATATGGAGGTTGAAGAATGGGAAGAAGTGGACGAGTTGGCTCGCTCCACGATCATGCTTTCGGTGTCTGACAATTTACTCTTCAATGTAGAGAATGAGCAGACAGCATGGGGCATGTGGAAGCGTTTAGACGAGTTGTATGCACAGCAGAGTGCTGCCAGTAAAGTGTATTGGCTCAAGAAGCTTATGGATCTCCGCATGAAGGAGGGCACGCATATGTCGGTGCACCTCAATGAATTCAATTCTATTTTCAGCCAACTGACAGAGCTGAAATTCACGATTGATGAGGAGTTCAAAGCTACTTTTCTGCTATGCACATTGCCCGAGAGTTGGGATGTATTCCGGACAGCTCTTAGTAACTCAAGTGCGTCACTTAAGTATGCAGATGTAGAGAGTTCTCTCCTGATGGAAGAGATGAACAGGAAGAACACCACAGGTGGGTCTTCTAATGCATTGCACTTAAGAGGCAGGTCTCAACAGAGGGAGAAATCTGACAATAAGGACAGGGCACGCAGCAAATCTCGTAGGAAAGATGTTGTGTGTCATCATTGTGGAAAGAAAGGGCATTATAAACGGGAATGCTATGAGTGGAAGAAAGAGAAGAACAAGGGTGCTGAAACTGATGCAAAGGACAAGGGAAATGCCAAGAAGAGCACTGTGTTGATTGAGGAAATCAATGTTGCTAGTAGTTGTGACAGTGACAGCAGCACTGATGTACTCAATGCTTCTTCTGTGGATGCACATACCCTTGCTATGGGTTCTGATGTGGACATGCATACTTGGATTCTTGATTCAGGTGCCTCCTTTCATGTAACACCTCATAGGGATTGGTTTACACAGTACTCAGGTGAGGTGCAGGGCACTGTTTATTTGGGAGATAACTATGCATGTGACATTGCAGGTATTGGCAGTGTCCAGTTTTCTTTTGCTGATGGTATGACTTTTGTTTTGCACAAAGTGCGTCATGTGCCACAACTCAAGAAGAGTTTGATTAGTACAGGGCAGCTAGATGATGCAGGCTATCACACCACTTTTGGTGATAGTAAGTGGAAAATTTGTAAAGGGGCCCGGATTGTAGCCAAGGGTTGTAAATCGGACACTTTGTATCCTTTGCATGTATCTAGTGTGCGTGACCATGTTGTCGCCGTAACCGAGCAGCCAAGTGTTTCTTTGTGGCATGGCCGGTTGGGACACATGAGTAAAAGAGGAATGGAAACTCTGTCTCGTTGTGGTTATTTGCCGTGTTTGAGGTATGCTGATTTTTCTCATTGTGAGCACTGTATTTATGGTAAGCACAGTCAAACACCGCACAAAAGGTCTCTCTCTTTGAAGTCTGACAGGTTAGACTTAGTGCATTCCGATGTATGTGAAATGTCACAGTTGTCCTTAGAGGGAAAGAAATATTTTGTCTCGTTTATCGATGATGCTACACGTAAGGTGTGGGTGTATCCAATACGTGCTAAAAGTGATGTTTTGGATACTTTCAAGAAGTTTCTTGCGTTTGTTGAGAATCAAACTGACAAGAAGCTTAGGTCTCTGCGCTCAGACAATGGGGGGGAGTATGTATCAAAAGCATTTATTGACTTTTGTGCTACTAAAGGTATTAAAAGAGAGCTCACGGCTCCTTTTAATCCCTCTCAGAATGGAGTTGCAGAGAGGTTGAACCGGACTATCCAAGAGAAAGTTCGGAGTATGCTGTCACATGCTGCATTACCTCATGGTTTTTGGGCAGAAGCTGTACAAACAGCTATTCACTTGATTAATCGCTCACCTAGCAAGGCTTTGGGTGGAAAGGTGCCTGAGGAGGTGTGGTCTGGCAAGCCACCCTCATATGCACATTTAAGAGTGTTTGGTTGTGAGGCCTATGTTTACATCCGGAGTGAACTGCGCACCAAACTAGAACCAAAGTCTCATAAATGCATTTTCCTAGGATATGGTGAGGATGGTGAAATGGGGTATAGATTATGGGATCCCGCATTACGGAAAATCATACGCAGCAATGATGTCATCTTCAATGAGGATTGCATGCACAAACAGCCCACAAAGGTCGAGGAAGTGCGCCGGGTTGTTTTTCGTGAAGATGTTACATATGGACAGCCAAGAAAGCCCAATGTTCAGCAACCTTTACATGCTGAAAATGGTGCTGAAAATCAGCCATTAGCTGCTGAAAAATGCTCCAACAAGTTGCCATTGATGCACCACAGGTAGAGGAATAGGTTGATGCTCCTAGATCGCCCGTTGTTGCGATGCAACCGGCTGAACAGCCTGCTGTTTTTGATGGTTTACAGGCTGAAAATCCACCTGTTATGGATCATTGGGTGCGTAGGTCTACTCGGGTGACAAGGCCCCCCGATAGATATGAACCGTCTTTGGACTATGTCATGCTTACTGATTGTGGTGAGCCGTCTTGCTATAAAGAGGCTATGCAACGGGAAGACAGTAAGAAATGGTTCAAAGCAATGGTTTCAGAAATGCAGTCTTTGGAGAAAAACCATACATGGGACTTGGTTGATTTGCCTAAAGGGCATAAGGCTCTGCCATGTAAATGGGTTTACAAGACCAAGGTCACATCTGATGCTTCTTCTAAGTACAAGGCACGTTTGGTTGCTAAAGGGTACAAGCAAAAGCATGGTGTTGATTTTGATGAGATTTTTTCTCCTGTTGTAAAGCTTGCCACATTACGTCTTGTTCTAGGCCTGGTTGCTTCTGAAGATATGGAGTTAAAGCAAATGGATGTCAAAACAGCGTTTTTGCATGGCGATTTGCTTGAGATTATCTATATGATGCAGCCAAAAGGTTTTGTGTCAAAGGGGCAAGTGAAGAAAGTATGTAGACTCTTGAAGAGCTTGTATGGTTTGAAACATCTCCCCGTGCATGGTATCACAAGTTTGATACATTCATGAGGTCTCAAGGATACAAAAGAAGTAATTCTGATCACTGTTTGTATATCAAAACGGCAAGTGATGGATCTCTTCTATTGCTGATTTTGTATGTTGATGACATGCTTATTGCGGGTAACAATGTCACGGAGTTGGATGCACTACAGCAAAGCTTAAAGAATCGCTTTGACATGAAGGATCTTGGTAATGCTAATCATATTTTGGGCATGCGTATCTCTCGAGATAGGATCAACAGGCGTCTGTATCTATCTCAACGAGATTATGTCAATAAGGTGCTACATCGTTTTCATATGGATGGGGGAAAGGCACTTGGTACTCCGCTGCCTCCATATGTAAAACTGACTGCACATGACTGCCCAAACACAGATGATATGCGGACTGAAATGGCCAAGATTCCTTATGCATCAGCCGTTGGCAGTTTGATGTATGCTATGGTTGCTACACGTCCGGACATTGCATTTGCGGTGGGAGTGGTAAGCAGGTACATGAGCAATCCTGGCAAAAAGCATTGGGAAGCAGTGAAGTGTATCTTGAGATACTTGAAAGGCACTAAAGACTTGTGCATTTGTTTTGGGAAGAATGAGACATCTGTGCATGGCTTTACAAATGCAGATTTTGCTGGACATCCAGATTGCAGGAAGTCTACCTCTGGATATGTGTTTACATTCACAGGAGGTGCAGTTTCTTGGATTTCTAGACTGCAAAAATGTGTTGCTTTGTCTACCATTGAGGCTGAGTATGTGGCTGCCACTGAGGCATGCAAAGAAGCTTTGTGGCTCATGCGTTTGGTAGAAGAGCTTGGCATTAAGTCACCGGTTCCTGTGCTACACTGTGATAGTCAGAGTGCTATTATGCTTGCAAGGAATCCTGTTTTTTCATGCCAAGACAAAGCACATAGAGGTGAAGTATCATTTTATCAGGAGTGTGCTTGATGACAAGAGCATTACACTTGTCAAGGTGCACACAGATGACAACCCTGCAGATCTTTTGACCAAGAGTCTTCCAGCAGAGCGGTTTGCATATTGCCGACAGATGATGGGTGTTGGATGAGTAAGTGCATGATCAGCTGTTGTATCATAGTTAGCTGATTCTTTGATCTCCCAAGGTACATTGCCTTTAGGTGGGAGGTTGTTAGGGAATAAAGGCCTAAGTGCCTTGTACTTATAACTTATAAGTTAAAAAAGACTTATAAATGAGGGGGCCCAAGTGTGAATGGCCCCCTAGTCACTTACTCATATACTCAAATATGAAGCCCAAAAAGACCCAGCGTGGCTTCTCCAAAAAATTCTTCGAGCTCTCTCTCTCTCTCTCTCACGTTCTTTCTCTGCGCAAGCTCCTTCTGCGCCAATCTCCCCTTCTCCTTCACTTTCATTGCATAGAACAGCAAGTGGGCTCTCTCTCCTGCTCCCCCACATCATCCGCTTCAAAAATCTTATCTTTCGTGCTTAGGAAGGGTGGAATCTTCGTAGCACCTTTAACAATCTCAAATGGCGCCTTCCCCGTCGAAGAGTGTATCGTGTTATTGTAGGCAAATTCCACCAAAGGTAGATACTTTTCCCATTGAGTCTTCTGATCCGAGATATAAGACTTCAATAAATCTAAAACCATTGAATTGGCAATCTCAGATTGCCAGTCAGTTTGCGGGTGGAAAGATGACGAGAACTGCAACTGCGTGCCAATGTTCTCCCAAATTGCCTTCCAAAACAAACTCGTAAATTTGGGGTCCCTGTCGGAGACAATCGTCTCAGGCATGCCATGTAATTTGAAAATCTGGGGCACAAACAGTCTTGCTAAGTGATCCGGCTTGATTGTTTTCTTCACTGGAATGAAACGAGCCTGCTTGCTAAATCTGTCAATAACAGTCTAGATACCATCGTGATCACTCTGTGTTCTCGGGAGATCAAAGATGAAATCTATTGCAATACTTTCCCAGGGGCGGGTGGGTAATGGCAAAGGCTATAACAATCCCTGTGCTTTATGCCTGTCAAACTTGACCTTCTGGCATACCAAGCAATTGCGCACAAACTCTTCCACATCCTTCTTGAGTCTCGGCCAAAAGAAGTATCTCTCTACCCCCTTCATGGTGGTAGCAATGCCGCGGTGACCCGTAAAAGGTGGACAGTGGCATTCAGTCATAACCTTTTCTCTCAATGGCTGTGTAACACACAACATGGTTTTCCTCATCAAGTAGCCATCTTGAATGGAATATCCCGCTACTATCTCCCCATCCCATATCCATGAGAAAACGTCTGCAAAATTGGATCTGTGGCATACTGGTCGACCATATCCTCGAAGCTCCTATGATGTATCGCGGAAATAGCCAAAACCAACGGTTTTGGAGACAAAGCATCTGCCACCACATTCTTCTGTCCTTGAACATGGACAATGTGGAAGTGAAACTATGACAAGATGTTCGCCCAATGCATTTGCTTTTCCGATAGCTGCTTCTGTGACAAAAGTAGCGTAAACTCTGATGGTCTGTAAAGACAGTAAAATCCGCTTCGAGTAGGTAATGCCGCCACTGAGTAAGAGCATGGATAACTGCCAAAAGCTCTTTCTCATAAATCTGTGCTGGCATTTCCGGCCTTGAGAACAATCGGCTCTTGTAAGCAATGACATGGTCTTCTTGCATTAAGACCGCACCCAGACTACGACCACACGCATCACAATATACTTCAAATGACTTCTGCAAATCCGGCAAAGTCATCTCTTTCAAAGTTTGAAAAGCAGTCGCCTCTGTGGGTCCCCACGAGAAAGGGACTCCTTTCTGTGCCAAGATATGCAAAGGGGAAGCAACCTCTGCAAACTTTTGGATGAACCGCCTGTAGTACGAACACAGTCCCAAGAAGCTTCTAACTTCATGGACATTCTTCAAATTGGGCCAATCACGGATAGTCTCTATCTTGGCCGGATCCATTTGCACTCGTGCTGCTGACACAATGTGTCCCAAAAAGTGTATCTCTGGTAGGAAAAATTCACTTTTCTTTGCATTAATCACTAACTTGTGATCTCGTAATTCTTGAAAGACCTGAAGTAGATGATCTCTATGTTCTGCCTCATTCTTGGAGAAAACAATGATATCGTCAAAGAAGGTGCCAACAAATAGCCTATACTCTCAAAAAATCCTCTCCATCATCCGGTTAAATGTCGCAGGAGCATTGGTTAAGCCAAAAGGCATTACCAAAAACTCAAATAACCCAAAAGTTGTCCGAAAGGCTGTCTTGTAGACGTCTCCCCGCGCGATTTGGATATGATGATATTCACTGTTCAGATCAATCTGCTAAAACACGAGGATCCCTATAATCTGTCGAGTATATCATCGATCCTAGGAATTGGAAATCTGTTCTTGATGATAATTTTGTTGAGAGCTATATGATCGATGCACATTCTCCAAGATCCGTCTTTCTTCAAAACCAACAACACTGGAGAGCAATACGGTGAAGTACTAGGCTAGACAAGACCCTTTTCCAAGAGGTCTTTCACTTGGTTCATAATCTCTTCATTCTGTGCTCGGCTCACACGGTAAGGTGGCCAGTTCTGGGTGTGCTTTCAAGAATCAGATCAATGGTATGATCTTCAGGACGAGCAGGTGGTAACTCGTTTGGCAGGCCCTCTGAGAAGCAATCGGCACGAGAGTGGGGAAAATCTTGGCGTTCTTTATCAAGTTTAGACATATTTGTCCTATCCTCCTCACTCAACTCTTTCATAAAGATCGAGTAAACAAACAGACCAGATTTCATTAATTTAGAAATGGCCGAAGCCGATACAATAGGGACAGACTCGCCCTTTAGTTTAACGTCGAGTACAATGGTTCTGCCCTTCTCTGTAGTCAATGTCGCTTTCCTCGCCCGATAGTCTTCGACGGCGTTGTTCTTGTGGTACCAGGGAATTCCCAAGAGATCATCACAACCTTCCAAAGGCATTATGTAAAAGTCCTCATGCCTCAAATACCCCTGACAATGCAACCGAAGTTTGACACTGACAGGTGTAATGGCTACGTCCCTGTCGGGTGCCGCTAGAACTGCCTCCGCAAGTAGTCCCATCCGATTGGGAGTGATCTCGAGCTGCGCCGCCAATTCCGGTGAAATGAAGTTGGCCTTGGCTCCTCGATCAAAGAAGATCAGGGCCTCTTGGTCTTTCACTTTGCCCCAAGCCCGACAAAGTTCTGTACTCTCGTCCAGCATGCTGGGATCGGTACCCATGCAATGTGGAACCAGTCCTGTTTTCATCTCGCCTTTTCTTCCACGTTCCTCAGCTGCTCTCGAACTCTCAGGCCTTTCGTCGTCCTTATCGTTCTGTCCTTTCTGTGCCTTTTTAGGGCACTTCGCAGAGATATGTCCAGGTTCCCCGCATCCAAAGCACTTCCCCTCCCTGATGAAGCGAGCTCTCTCCTGAGGAGTAAGCTTGGGTCGTGCATCTTTCTTTTCTGAGTTGCTCTTTCTCTTTCTACTTCCATTTGTCGAAGTCTGTTCAGCTCTTTGTGTCATGATCTCATCGATGGGGTAAGTCAGACTGCAAGAGTGGATGGCAATCCCCGTTTCGCATGACTCATCAACTCCTGAATAGAAGGTGGCTTCTGTTCCAAGCAGGGATCTTGGATCTCTGTAGGTAGACCCAAGGTAAACCGCTCAATCTGTTCCTTGAACGAGATCTTCTTAAATGAAGAGGCGGGTATAAAAGAGCTACAGAATCTCTCGCAATAAGCGTCCACTGTATCTTTCTTGGTCATCTGAAGATGGTTCCAAGCAGTTTGTATATCACGTTCATACTCTCGAGTCAGCCAAGAAGAAATAAAAAGCCTCTTGAATTTCAACCATTTAACTTGCGCAGTCTTGCTTAATAGAAGCGTGGACCACCAAGTTCGAGCATTCCCCTTAAAGCAAGAGGCAGCTCTCCAAATCTTAGAGTGCTCTGAATAACGTCCTCCCGCGAAAGCGATGTCAAACTGCTGTACAAAAGACAAAGCCTTCGAAGCTTCTCTATATCCCGAAAACGTGTCAAATTTAATTGACTGTCCACCTTCTTTAAACTCTCGGACTTTCTTGCTTTTGTCTTCCAGAAAGTCATACTGGTTGGCTTTGTAAAAATTCTTCTTCTTTGCATAAAAGTTGCTCTCATCAGAGTATGAACTGTCTGTAGACGAGTCCTTTGTAGAACTGTCACTCACTGGGCGAGATTTAGACTTCTTTGCCTTTTTCTTGCCCTTTCCGAAGCGTTGTTTCTTGCTTCGCTTTTTACCTTTTCGGTCTTCTTCGCTGGAGTCAGATGAGCTAGTAGAACTGTAAGAAGAAGAAGAAGAAGAAGAAGAAGAAGAATTGGGTACTCCTTCAAATCGCACACGCTTCTTCTGTTTCTTTGCCTTTTGAAATGTCAATTGACGATCCAAATAACCCGGGAAGTCAGTGCCTTCCTTCTGCTTTTTGCCCTGCTTTTTAGCTTTGTTTTGCGCGTCAAAAAGCTGTGCAATGCGTGCATCAACCACCTCTTCTAATTCCTTCTCTGAATACTTCTTGTGAGCAGAAGGTTTCTTGAGAGTGGGTTTTGGGGTGGTGGTGTGGTTTTCTGCCACAGCGTATGCACTTCCTGGAAAGAAGTCTTGCTCATATATTTTGCAAATTTTGGGTCCTTCGCAAAATTGAGCATCATCTTTGTTGCATCGCCGATCAATTGACGACGCTCCATCTCTCGACGCTCTGCCTGAGTAGACCGAGGCACGCCATACTCCGTGCCGGAATCTGCGTTGTGATCCCTTCCCGCATGTCTAGATGCAGAGGGAGTCGATTGATCTTTGTCTGAAGCCATAGGTGCCGTGGAAAAAAAATTGAGATCGGATTTCTCGTAGAAGAGAAATTGGTCGTGCTCTGATACCACTGTAACAGACTTGGACACTCCAAGTCAAGAATCTGTCGTGACAACACCAAATAATCACTTCAAAACAATTCACAATTCACAATTTATTCGACACTAGCCCGGCGGAGTTCCGTGCCTAGAGATATTGGCCCCAAAGATTGGCGCCCCTTTCGGTATTTCTTTTTATATTAATCCGAGTTCAAAGTACAAGAGTGCGGGCAGGCGCTCAAACTCAAACTCTGCGTCCAGATGCTCTGAGTTGTGAGAGGCCTGCTCACATATTTAAAGGTACAAGGGATGCCAAGAGCAGAGCCCCAAAAGCTGAAATCAAAAGCTTCTTGAAAAATAAAGCAAGAGACTCTTTCTCTCTCATTCTTGCTTAATAAAAATAAAGCAAAAAGCATCTCTCTCTTTCTCAACTTGCGTAGGGAAAAGCAAGTCTAAAAGCTGCCCACAAATAAAGCTGCCGCTGATCCTGGCTGCAGAAAATCATGCTGTAAATACCGAGATTCCGCACTACTGGCCTGCCATGTCAGCATTTTCTGTAGCCTTTTAGGGTTAGGGTTTACAGCCTGCCACGTGTCAATTTTCTGCAGCCAGCCACGTGTCATTTCTGCAGCCTTTTAGGGTTAAGGTTTTCCCAGTTAGGGCAGCCACGTCATCACTTTGTGACAAGAGGGCCTTTACATACCCAACAATGACAAGCCAAGAGAGAAGTAAGCAGGCGGAACCCTAAGTCTTCTAGGAAAGGCTCGCACATTTGGGAAAATTTCTCTCTCTAGGAAGTCGACAAGACTCGGGATTCTCTGAGAAGGCGACGAGCATGATGCTTAAGAACCTAGAGAATCCGAGGAGCGGAATGCTCGAGATCCTTTAGAACCCAAAGGTGAGCCAAATTCTTCTCTTGAAATTCAGAGAAATCGGAAAGAACTTTTCCTATCATCCACAATCTCACCTCACTCCTCTTTTAAAATTACTCATGAACATTCAGTCCAGAACCATAGTCAAGAAATCCCGCCATTTTTTTTCCCGAGAAAAAGATCCTATTATTAGTTATTGAAACTGCCCATAGGGCTACAACCACCTCTTCAAGAGAGGGCTACAAACCATGGTGGGAGACTCTCCCAATGAAAAAACCAGCATATGTACAATGGGGCTAAATCAAGAAATGGGGGGAGGGAAAAGCCACACAGGTGGTCGGTAGTGCCATCGGAGTACACCGTGGACCATGGTGTAGAAAGGCCCAGGACGCTAGAGTCGAAGGAAAGCCTCTCTGCGCTCCCGCGTGCGGTCGGAGCTGCCCTGTAGTCCCTCGAGCTGTCCTCTGAGAGTGTGGATCAGCTCTAGCCAAAAATTGCGAACAGTCTCTGCTAGTGGCACAGGGCGAGTCTCAAAGATGCGGAAGCAACGGGCCCGCAAGATGAACCAGAGTGTCAGGCCACTGATGAGCTCCCAACACTCCCCTCTCTCACTGCACCACTCCTGTGGAGTAAGCTCTGTAGCAGGCTGGAGTGTAGGTCGCCCCTCCTGCATCTCTATCATCCTTTTGGTGGAAGATAGCTCAAATTGAAGTGCCGGGCCCGTGAGGGTGGACCAAGCCGCTGCTCCCCAAGTGTACTGGTGAGCTGTGGAGAGAGCAGGCATCAACCGAAGAACTCGTAGCCACACCTGTTGGGCCGAAGGACAGTCCCAAAGACAGTGACGTTGACTCTCCACAAGATGGTCACAAGCTGCACATGCGGCCGAGAGACCACTATGCACTAGCCAGCTCCGAACTGTTGTAGCTCTGTGTGCGACCAGCCACTGAAACAAGGTGACTCGCCTTGGCTGTCTGGAGTCCCACAACCTCTTCTAGAAGGTTGCCAAGAACTCAGCTGTGAGACCCTCCTCCTGCCAATGAGGTGCTGCAGCGGGGCGGGCCTCTCTGTGTGCTGCTAGTATATGACGTCCCAGTCGAACAATGTACTGAAAGAACGGGACACCTAGGTGATCTGCAGAAGAGAAAGGGTCCCTCCAGAGCCACTCACCAGGATCCCACTGTACTCGTGCCAGTGGACATCACTCCCAAGCCCATAGCCTCCAGTGTCCAGTCTCAAGAGCTGCTGGGTCAGGATCGATGACACAAGTCCTCCCATAGATGCCCACTACTCGGATCCTCTGAAAACAACACTCTGCCATCTGTGGGGCCTCTATTGCAACTCGTTGTAAGCGTCCCCCATCGTGAAGCTCGAAGAAAAGGGATGGAACAGTCTCTGAGGAGGCCCTGACTGAGATGAGAACCTCCAGTCTTGTGAAGGCTCCCATCCACCTTGGTGCTACTGGCTCGAGAGAGGCGTGAGCCACTCCGCTGGAACTGCCTCTGAGATGTCCTGGCACATGCTCTGCACCCCTCTAATGCCCTGTAGCTGGAAACCCTGCACCTCCTCTGACAAGCCTGTGAACTCTGCCATGGACCCGTTGCCATGGGACCCCAGGAAACATGAGGCCGACTACCAACCAAGTGGCCTCTCTGAGTGCTAACCATGGGGTTCTAGACAAGGGGCTGCCGTAGGCGCTCCTCCGTGCTAGTAGGCCGTCTCTGCTCTAGGCCTCGCCGCAAGAGCTCCCAAGATCGAAGCAAACTCACAGCGAAGCGGTCCTCCAGTGTCCTGCTCAAACCAACTCTGCGCATCTCTGTGAAGATCCATCTGGTCGAAGGTCGCCAGGGGCCTCCTGCCTGAGGCACCCTAGCACGAAGCCGCTGTAGCAAGAACTCCTTCCAGGGCTCCTCACCTGGAAGAAGTCCTCTGGTGATGAACTTCCCAAGAAGGGCTCTGCTCTGCTGTGCTGGGTCAATGATTCCAAGCCCTCCCTGTGAACAAGGAAGATTGATGACCTACCAAGCCACTTCGGCTCGGGCTATCTGAGTCTCATGTCTTGACCAAAGGAAGTTCTTGATCAGCCTCTCTACCTGGCTGATACAAGAACTCGAGAAGATCCAGCAAGAAGTGATGTACCACATAGTCGCCAACAACACCTTGTTGGCCACTACTACTCTGCCAGCCAAAGAAAGTCGTGCCGAGCTCCAATGTAACAACTTCCTCCTGATAGACAGGAGGAGGGGAGCAATCTGCTGCTCGGGAGACAAGTCCAAACCAACCTGACCCAAGTACCGAACTGCAGTCCTTGGGGGAATCCACCTAAAACCCTCTCCTTGCATCCAATCGGGCACATGAGCACTACCAACCGAGAAAGCCACTGTCTTTTTCCAATTGATCAGTGCGCCCGATGCACAACAGAAGGTCTCCAGGGCCTGCTCACACCTGTGACGGTTGGCCTCCTGGCCATCTAAGTACAAGGCTGAGTCGTCGGCAAACTCAGCGTCCAGTAGCTCATCTCCCCGAATAGGGAGTGCTAAGCCCCGTAGACCAACCTGCTGTGACACCAAAAACCTGCTCATTGCCTCCGCATAGAACAAAAAGAGGAAGGGGGCAAGAGGACAGCCTTGTCTGAGCGAACGTGTGAGCATGAAGCGATCACCTCTACCTCCTGCCAAAAGTACCTGACTGTGAGCCTGTCTGTACAAATCTGACACCCCTCTAATCCAAGCATCTGAGAAGCCCATCCTGCGTAGAGTGCCCTCTAGAAAGTCCCAATCAACACTATCGTATGCCTTCTCAAAATCGAGAAGAATAATCACTAGGTCCTCACCACGGAGCCGTGCTAGGGCAGAAGCCTCCCAAAAAGTAAAGATGTTGTCAAGGATACTACGTTCCTTGACAAAACCTGTCTGAGTCCCATGTATAAGGCTCTCTAGAAGTGGCTGGATCCTCAAACTCAGAGCCTTGGCAAGAATTTTGTAGGCTGAGTTGAGGATGGTGATGGGGCGCCACTGTCGAATCTCATTCAAGGAGCCACCCTCCTTGGGAATGAGGTAGATCAAGCCCTCACTCATGCTGTCAGGCATCACTCATGTGTGCAAAATGTACTGAAAAGCACTACAGAGATCTGGGCCAAGCAGGTCCCAGCACTCCAAGAAAAAACTGGGAGTCAGTCCATCCTCACTTAGACAGCTACCACGGGGGAGGGCCCTAAGAGCCGTGTGCAGCTCCTCAAGCTGAAGTGGTAGCTCAAGCCTCTGACGCATCTCCTTAGTCACAAGACAAGGCATCTATGCCCAAACCTGCTCCCTGCATGCATCCTGACGCTTTGACTGGGACTCTGCAGACAATAACTCACAATAAAAGTCAATAGCAACTGCACGCATATCCTCTGGCTCAGAAGCAACTTACCCGTCGGGCCTCCACAACTGACTGACCTTGGCATGCGAATGCCGAGGTCCCACTGCTTTCTTTGCAATGCCGAGGTCCCACTGCCTCAAAGAAAGCACCAGTCACTCTGTCGCCCACCTGGGTCCATTAAGATGCCTGTCGATGGAAAGCAAACTCATGTCGCCTCTTCTCTGTGCTAACAATCTTCTGTCGAGCCTGCTGTAGCTGCTCCTCCAACCAAGGACTATCTGGATGCTGCTCCTGCATCCTCTGTAACGAAGCAATGCCCCGTCTGAGACGCTGCTCCTCCTCTCTCGCTGCAGCCCGGCGAGCCAGAGACTCCTGGAGAAAGAAACGGCTAATTTGAGCTAATCCTGAGGCCACTCTGTCAGCAGGAGAATCGTGCTTGTCCAAGCTCTCTGTCCAAAGAGCCTTTACTCGCTCTCTGAGTGCAGAGTCCAACAAGACCATCTCTGGGATGCGAAGCATCGTGCTCCCTCTCCTCTGCCTGTCTGCCACTTTGAGGATCACTGGTGCATGGTCCGAGAAGGAAGTCCCAGCCAGAATGCCAACTGTCCCTCCCAAGTCACTGAAATGGTCACTAGTGTAGAAGCGATCTATCCGCGATAGATTCACTCATCCCATTCTGCGGTCCGAACGAGAGAAGGCAAGGCTGTCTGGGGGCCTCACAAAATTAGAGTGCTGCCAAACATCCAAGACCCTTGGAGTCATACAAAACCTCTCCCAAGCTGCCAGCTCAACTCCATGCACAGTAGCATGGCTACCACCAATGCTGTCAGAAGGGTCCTCCAACATGTTGAAGTCCCCTCCTATGCACCAGTGTTCTGCCTACGGCAGAGACTCAACTATCTGTGACCAAAACTCTGCTCGAGCACTCGCCACATTGGACGCATAAATGTTCAGGAAGCCCACTAGGCAACCCTGAATCTGCATAGTAATCCACTGAGCCCTGCTCGGCACAATAATCCCTCTGCCCACAATTGCCTGCTGCAAAGAGTCCGCAATAGTCATACATACCCCACCTTGGATGCCTCCAGGTCCAAAAGTAGTTGACCAAAAAGTATCATATCGTCCACGCAAGAGCTGACCACAACGTCTAATGCGGCTCACATAGATGGTGCTCCTGAAGCATAAGGAGATCAATCTCTCCTCCCACAAGGCAGCGCTGAAGCTCCTGACGCAGTCAGCCCCGTTGACGCTGAAACTGGGGCCCACCTAGTCCTTGCACGTTCCATGAGACGATCCGTATGGGGAGCGAGAGAGAACAGATGCTAGCGAGAGAGAACAGATGCTTCCGCAATAGCTAGACGGGCTATCTTCGAGGCTGGCGTGGATGGGGGAGTAATCCGCATCCGAGCGTTCTCTAGATAGGCGTGACTGCAACGAGTGCCTGGCCCAAGCCCAAGCAGAGCGAACCGTACGTAAAGCAACCTCCTCTGTCCAGGAGTCCTCATGAATGTGTCCATAGCATGGCAAGCAATGTGTATCGGCAAAGAAGTAAACCACAATGTGTCTACATCCTGCTGTATCTGGAGGTGTCACCGCAAACTTGGCCAATGGCCACAAAGTCTGAAGCATGTCTGTAACTCCTGGTTCTCCCATGTGGTGAGAGAACTCTAGGACCTGTGTGTGTAACCATCCCAACACTGAGTCGAGAGTCCACTCAATCTGGTCCTTGCCGCAAAGGGGAAAGGAGAATCCAACTGCTGAGTCCAGGGCCTCTGTCCCCCTAGCTGCAAGGAACAGAACATGGACCCTGAAGCAGGTTGCCTCATGGTTTGCTGAGGGGTCGTCGAGAAAACGATTAAAGTCGTAGTCGAAGAAGTCCCATTGGTGCCAGATGTCAATGCTCGTCAGACCACGAGGGATAGCTGCAAGGGGAGATGTCTGTACTTGTAGAGGGGGCTGCAAGAAAGGCTGTCCCTCTCTCGCCAAGCGACTCGTGGCAAAGGCGCTGCCAAGAGATCTCCTAGCAGCCGGAGAAGGCCTTGCCCCCTGGGTCGACTGTGGAACTGAAGCAGGAGGGGGGGGGGGGGGGGGGAGGAGCAGGGGGGAGCGGTGGAGCAGAGGGGCGGGGGGAGCGACAGAGGTAAGAGGGGCGGGGGGAAGAGGTGGCGGGAGCAGGAGGCGGGGGGGGTGGATGATGAGGAGGGGGGAAACTCTGGGGGGGGGAGGGGCTGTCGAGGGTGAAGCTGGGGTGGGGGCTGGAGCAGAGACCTCATCTTGCTCAAGAGGACCAAACCGGTTCCCCATGGGAACCCACTGCTGCTGAGTAGGCGCCCGAGGACCAGTCTGAGTGCCAGGTTGAAACCGGCCCGTAGGGTGGTAGGCGTTGGCTTTCACCCGTAATTCTTTACTTTATACACACACACAGAGCACTTTGCAAAGAGAACCTGTAATGGGAATTAACACTTAATCACACACACAACTCGGAAGCTAGAATGCTCCGAGCAGACGCCGACAACCTGTAGGCCCCAAAATTGGCGCCCCTTTCGGTATTTCTTTATTCTTTAGGAGGGTAAATTACAAGGTAAGGTCCTGGGAATCCTTCACGTGTATCCACCTAGATACCATTTGATTTGGCCAAATTTCGGCAGCATAACAGCCCCAAAACTTGCGCGAAACCAATTCTCCTGCTGGAACTCGCTTGCACTGTCGTATACCCTCTGATTCCTGTCCAAAAACAGTAAATTCAGCACGCTGTATTTACTGGTTTTTGGCCTTTTTTTCAGCCCCAAACAGTCCCCTAACTGTCCTTTGCCAGTGGGGCACGATTCCCAATGGTCCTGGCGTCCGTATGGCTGAAAAACAGTGAATTTACAGCGCATACACAGCGCTGATTTTGCACCTGTACGGTGAGGTTATGACCCTCACCAGTGCCTGCTTTGGAGCAGCAGTTAGCTACCCCTGTTCCTGCTCAAGGAGGCTCTTGCCTTAGCACAAAAGCATGAACCCACACAACTGTACATCAGTCAAATGAATAGCCTTCTTGTGGGGCATCACATAACTGCACGTAGGGGAGAGAGAGAGCAGTGTGTAGTGTGCAGGGCATCACTCCTAGCACCACACTGTACATGAGAGGGAAAGAAAGCACTCCATAGCTCTTAACCTGTGACAGGTTGCAAATGAGGCTCATCCCAGCTTAAAAATTCAGCGCCCATTTTTCTGGAAGAGGCAAGTCCCTGAAAATGTGACACTTGGCGCATTTACAAGCATTTTCCCGTTTCGGGTTCGCCGCTTAAAAATATCCCAACCGACGTGTCAGTTGACTTCGCGGCAGAGTTATAAAGTGTTCCCCTAGTCATACCGGAGGTAATGACGCGAACACATTTCACGGCCCAAAATAGCAGTTCCCTAAATTTTAGGAGATGCTTCCGTTGGGCTCCCACTGGTCTTCTGACCATCTATCCTCATTGGGACCGCATCCAAAAGTGCAATGTGGCCCAACTGTCGGATACTTTTTGTTGGTAGTTCCACCTTGACTTTACGCCTTAATTGAGTTCACTTCCTAGTATCCACCAACTTGCTAAGTGCGACGGGGGGACCTATATGATCTTGCTCTAAGCCTAGACATCCTCTTACCATACGAATTCCAGTGCCGACCACTTCCCGTCTGCGGGTGAATCTACCGTTCACATTGGCCATACAATGTCCGACCGTTTGCTACTTCAAAAAGAGGGTCTTAAACAAATAAAATAAACCCCATTGGAAAGAAACCAGCAACCAAGGTTAGCAGTTGCCACATCTCTGTGACATGGTTAATTACTGCCACGTCCTCGTGACATACCCCCCTCTTGAAATCGCAAACGTCCTCGATTGCATACCATAAATACACGCCACTGATGATCTTGTGCTATTAACACTCTTTTATCATCGCATGTATCCGCAAGAAAGGTCGTAACATACATAGATACAAATGACTTAATGAGGCCTTCATACTTTTGCCATTTCCATCTATGGCACTGAATTCATATGTACATTTGATGTACTAGCTCTATCATTACCTCTCCTTTGCACACGTTGGGTTGGGGCATAAGTAGGCTGTAACCCAAAGGCTTCAAGGTAAAGCTGCAATACATTTGGTGACTCTGACAGTTCATGCTCTTCCATCCGCTTTGAATCCATAGGTGGATAGTTCTTGAACTTCACCAAATAGCGTCTTGCAACTTGTCCTTTAACTTTTCTGTCCTTATGTGCCAAAACTTGCTCAAGTACGAGGATCTCATCAAGTTCCTCAACTTCTGGCTGATCCTCAACTGGCATATCTTCTGGCACATCACCCACGAAGGGTCTTAGAAGACTCACGTGAAACGCATTATGAATCTTCCACGCAACAGGCAGTTTCAGCCTGTAAGCCACATCGCTGATCTTGTCAAGCACTTGAAAAGGCCCATAGTAACGCATGCTGAGCTTAGGAAATAGCCGTTCCTTGCCCTTCATCTTCTTTAACCTTGCCTTTTCGAACCTTAAGAGAACCCAATCACCAGGTGATAGTAGCAATTCACGACGGTGACGATCAGCAGCCTTTTTCTGTTTTGCCTGAGTCTTCTCCAAGGCAACTTTAATCTTCTTATACATCTCATCCATGTTCTCAACATATCGATCTGCCTCAAAGATCTTGTCCTTTGTGTGCAAAATGGGAGGAACCTTTTTGCCGCCTTCAACAATTTCAAAAGGTGCTTTGCTAGTAGACGAATGCACCGTATTATTGTACGCATACTCAAGCCCTTATTATCTGACACATAGCATTTCAACAGATCTAAGACATTAGAATTGGCCTCTTCTGACTGTCCATCAGTTTGTGTGGATGAAACGAAGACGAGAACTTGAGCGTAGTACCCATGTTCTCAAACAATCCTCTCCAGAACAAACTAGTCATGCGAGGATCACGATCACTGATAATCGATTGTGGCATACCATGGTACTTAAACACATTGTACATGAACAAACGTGCCATCTGATCAGATTTTATTTTCTTCCTGACAGGGATAAAATGGGCTTGCTTGCTGAACGTGCAGATAATGGTCCATATACCATCATTCCCTGTTGGCGTCCTTGGAAGATCAAAGATAAAGTCCATACCAATGCTTTCCCATGGCTTATCCGGAATCGGGAGTGGTTGTAATAACCCTGGTGCCTTTTGCCTGTCAAACTTGACCTTTTGGCAAACTATGCATGCTCGCACAAAGGCATCCACATCTCTCCTCAAGGTAGGCCAATAGAAGAACGTCTCTACCGCTTTAACTGTTGCATCAATGCCACGATGCCCTGCATACGGTGGGACATGACTCTCTGCCATGACCTTATGTCGCAGTGGCCTAGTGACACAAAGTCTGCCATGCATCATCATAAAACCATCTCTGAGGAGGTAGTGCTCATGATGTTGCCCCTCTTGTAACTGTTCAAAGATCCTTGCAAAATCTTCATCAGCAGTATACTATTCCTTCATGTCATCTAACTCATGATGATAAGGAATTGACACAGCTGAAATTTGTGGCTTTCTTGATAACGCATCAGCCACAACATTCTTCTTGCCTTCCACATGCATAATCTGGAAGTGGAACATGGAAAGAATGTTCGCCCATCGCATATGCTTTTCGGATAACTTTGACTGTGTCAAGAAGTATCGCAAGGTCTGATGATCTGTTTGGACAACAAAATCAGCACCTAAGAGGTAGTGCTTCCAGCTAGAAAGCGCATGAATAACGGCCAACAGTTCTTTCTCATAGACTTGCATAGTCCTCTCTGGCCCTTGCAAAATTCGGCTTTCATAGGCTACTACCCGTCCATCTTGCATTAGCACTGCTCCGATGCTACTGCCACACGCGTCACACTGGACCACAAATGACTTCCTGAGATCTGGCAAAACAATAACTGGATCTGAAGTCAACTTTTCCTTTAAGAGACTAAAA
Organism: Adiantum capillus-veneris; assembly: GCF_014529385.1. Classification (NCBI taxonomy): domain Eukaryota; kingdom Viridiplantae; phylum Streptophyta; class Polypodiopsida; order Polypodiales; family Pteridaceae; genus Adiantum; species Adiantum capillus-veneris. Next base: position 116,885,383 of record NC_140932.1, on the reverse strand, counting down.
GCTGAAATCTCTTTTTGGGTCCATCTGAAAGTGACCTCTTTCTTTTGCAATGCGTGAAGAGGCGATGCTATCTCTGCAAAATTTCTGATAAACCTTCTATAGTAGGAACACAATCCCAAGAAGCTTCTAACATCGTGCACAGTCTTCAAGTCTGGCCATGTCTTGATAGCTTCGACCTTTGCGGGATCCATTCTAACACCATCCTTTGAGACTATGTGGCCCAGAAAGTGGATCTCTTCGAGGAAGAATTCACTTTTCTTAGGATTGACAAGTAACCTGTGACTGCGCAGCTCTTCGAACACAATGGTCAAGTGACGCCTATGCTCCTCTTCATTCTTCGAATACACAATCATGTCATCGAAGAATGTTCCAACAAACTGTTGATGCGAGCGGAAAATCCGGTCCATCATTCTGTTGAACGTGGCAGGAGCATTTGTTAGCCCAAACGGCATCACTAGAAACTCATAAAGACCAAATGTCGTTCTAAACGCAGTCTTGTGCACATCCTCTGGGCTTATACGAATCTGATGGTACCCACTCTTCAGGTCTATCCTGCTGAAAATTGCAGCACCCTCTAAACGATCGAGAATATTATCAATGCGAGGAATAGGAAATCTATTCTTGATGGTATTCTTATTCAACGCACGGTAATCAATACACATGCGCCATGAGCCATCCTCCTTCTGCACTAGGAGCACTGGGGAGCAAAAGGGTGAAGAACTAGGCTGAATCAGCCCCTTCTCTAATAACTCCTCAACCTGGCCCATAATCTCTTTCTGCTGCGCCGCACTAACCCTGTAGGGAGGTCTATTTGGTGGGCTACACCCTGGCACCAAATCTATCCGATGGTCCTCAGGTCTCTCTGGCGGCAATTGCGACGGTAATGAATCAGAAAAACAGTCACTAAACTTTTGCAAAAATGCTGACCTTTCTTTATCTAACAGAGATAAATTTGACTGATCCCTATCTGAGACATCACGTGCAAAAATCAAGTACACAGAAAGATGATTCTTTATTACAGAAGTGATAGCACAAGCAGATACAATAGGGACTGACTCTCCTTTAAGCTTTACATCCAAGATGTGAGTTTTGCCCCTATGCTGTACAGTGATCTTTTTGTTGTAGGCATCCAAGACTCCATGCACTCGGAACATCCACGGGATCCCCAACAAGGCGTCACAACCTTCCAGCGGCATGATGTAAAACTCTTCAGTGTCCACATACGACTGAATATGCAGACGCAGTTTTCCAATGATGGGAGTAACACACTCTGAGTGGCCAGGACATGCCAACCCTGCCTCTGCTGTGTACCCCATCTCTTCAGCTTTGATGCTGAGCTTCATAGCTAACTCTGGTGAGATAAAGTTGGCTTTGGCACCTGGATCAAAGAAGATGAGTGCCGTCTGATCTCTAACTTTACCCCATGCCCTGCATAACTCACTGGCATCTGTGCTGGGCCTGTCACCCACCATGTCTGGCACTAAACCTGTCGTGGGTTTTGGCTTCTTACCTTTCTGGTCTTCTTTATCCTCTGAGTCAGCTGGCCTTTTCCTTTGTGGACAATTGATAGAAATATGACCAGGCTGCTCGCATATAAAGCATTTGTTCTCAGCCATTAGGACCTTCTTTTCCTCGAGCGACTTGCGCACAAAAGGCTTCCTTTTCTGTTTCTTTGCCTGCGCTCCAGAAGTCCCAGCTGAATCCTTGTCCTTGGTGGCCTTTTCTGACCCCTGTGACGCATCAGGAGCCGTCTTCACAAAGGGCTTCTTCGCTGAATTTTTCTTTTGCTGCCCTCCTTTGTCACTGCTCGGAAATCCACTGTCCTCTCCTTTCAACAAGGCAAGACCAGTGTTCGCAACTTCCATAAGCTGAGTAAGGGTAGCCACTCTGTTCTTTGTACAGTAATCGCGAAGCCCTTTAGGCAGCCCACAACAATACTTCTCTATCCGCTCTGTCAATGGCACAAATCTGTAGGAGGTCACTGAGAGTAATGTTTTACAAAACCTCCTATTGTACTCCAGCAAGCTCTTGCACGAAGCTGCCGTAAGCTGGTGCCAATCTGTCACGACATCGGCTTCAAATTCATTTGATAGCCAAGCAGATGCAAACATTTGCTTGAAGTAAACCCAAGTGGCGGGTGCCTGTCCTTGCATTAACAATGTCGTCCACCATGTAAGCGCATTGTCCTTTAAGAAAGTGGCAGCTTTCCTGACCTTCGAGGCCTCTGTAAAATTCCCTCCCGCATAAGCTGTATCAAACTGCTGGAGGAAAGTGAGTGCCTTTGTCTTATCTTCGAAACCACTGAAGGTACTGAACTTTACCGCTGCACCACCTTCTTTGTAAGCCTTCGGCTCTTCGGCTTCTCTAGTGCCCCCAAGTTGTCATACGGGATGGTCTGCAACATGGGCACTGTACTAGGCATGATCGGCACATGTTGGCCATTCACATTTTGCGTCAGAGGTGCGATATCTGGCTGCTGTCCAGAAAAACCAGCCATGCCAAAATGACCCTGTGGCACCCCAAACTGGCCCTGGTTGCCGTGGAAACCTTGCTGCATGCCGATAGTACCATACATGGGGTTTGGCATGATGCCTTGCATACCTCCAAACACTGTTCCTGGCATGTACGGCCGACTTCCAGACGCATAACCAGCCATACTTTGGAACACTGATCCACCCCCGAAATACCCAGGATGTACCGTGGGTGGTGGAAAAATTGAGTGTATAGCCCGGTATCCAGCTCCCTGTCCATTCAAGACAGCATGCTGGCTCTGAAAGGTGGCGGGCTGAACTGGCATAACTTGTGGAATAGGCGTTCTAGCCACCTGTTCAAGCACGGGAGGAACCTGCTTTGGAGCCCCCGACTCCGCAACATGCAAGTGTTCCCTTTCCTCCTGCGCCTCATGAAGTACCTGGGCTTGAGCTTCAACAAGCTCCGTACGCGGCGTAGGTTGCCTATTTTGCTGTTGCACTGGTGGCACTTGCAAGAATTCCATAAACCTCGGATTCTGTACCAGCTGCGAAAAGACATTCACCGCGGCAACTAACCGAGTCTTAAACGCATCATCCTCAAGTTGCCCTGTCATAAAGCCCTGTACTACTGGAGGGACATTCACGTTGACAGGAGGTACAGATTGACGTGGCCGTGAGCTCTCGCCAATCTCAAAAACCATAGGAATCTCCTGCCTGTCCTTTGGAGAGGAACCCTCTTCCATAATTCCCTTCCCCTTGTCGGCCATAGTGTAATCCCCGTGTTCTTGCACTGTGTGTCTTTACCCTAAACAATCCAGGCTCACTCTTTGAGGAAAAAGTGATTGATATCCCGGCAATGGAACCATGAAACCGGCCCGTAGGGCGGTAGGCGTTGGCTTTCACCCGTAATTCTTTACTTTATACACACACACTGAGCACTTTGCAAAGAGAACCTGTAATGGGAATTAACACTTAATCACACACACAGCTCGGAAGCTAGAATGCTCCGAGCAGACGCCGACAACCTGTAGGTCCCAAAATTGGCGCCCCTTTCGGTATTTCTTTATTCTCTAGGAGGGTAAATTACAAGGTAAGGTCCTGGGAATCCTTCACGTGTATCCACCTAGATACCATTTGATTTGGCCAAATTTCGGCAGCATAACAGCCCCAAAACTTGCGCGAAACCAATTCCCCTGCTGGAACTCGCTTGCACTGTCGTATACCCTCTGATTCCTGTCCAAAAACAGTAAATTCAGCACGCTGTATTTACTGGTTTTTGGCCTTTTTTTCAGCCCCAAACAGTCCCCTAACTGTCCTTTGCCAGTGGGGCACGATTCCCAATGGTCCTGGCGTCCGTATGGCTGAAAAACAGTGAATTTACAGCGCATACACAGCGCTGATTTTGCACCTGTACGGTGAGGTTATGACCCTCACCAGTGCCTGCTTTGGAGCAGCAGTTAGCTACCCCTGTTCCTGCTCAAGGAGGCTCTTGCCTCAGCACAAAAGCATGAACCCACACAACTGTACATCAGTCAAATGAATAGCCCTCTTGTGGGGCATCACATAACTGCACGTAGGGGAGAGAGAGAGCAGTGTGTAGTGTGCAGGGCATCACTCCTAGCACCACACTGTACATGAGAGGGAAAGAAAGCACTCCATAGCTCTTAACCTGTGACAGGTTGCAAATGAGGCTCATCCCAGCTTAAAAATTCAGCGCCCATTTTTCTGGAAGAGGCAAGTCCCTGAAAATGTGACACTTGGCGCATTTACAAGCATTTTCCCGTTTCGGGTTCCCCGCTTAAAAATATCCCAACCGACGCGTTAGTTGACTTCGCGGCAGAGTTATAAAGTGTTCCCCTAGTCATACCGGAGGTAATGACGCGAACACATTTCACGGCCCAAAATAGCAGTTCCCTAAATTTTAGGAGATGCTTCCGTTGGGCTCCCACTGGTCTTCTGACCATCTATCCTCATTGGGACCGCATCCAAAAGTGCAATGTGGCCCAACTGTCGGATACTTTTTGTTGGTAGTTCCACCTTGACTTTACGCCTTAATTGAGTTCACTTCCTAGTATCCACCAACTTGCTAAGTGCGACGGGGGGACCTATATGATCTTGCTCTAAGCCTAGACATCCTCTTACCATACGAATTCCAGTGCCGACCACTTCCCGTCTACGGGTGAATCTACCGTTCACATTGGCCATACAATGTCCGACCGTTTGCTACTTCAAAAAGAGGGTCTTAAACAAATAAAATAAACCCCATTGGAAAGAAACCAACAACCAAGGTTAGCAGTTGCCACATCTCTGTGACATGGTTAATAACTGCCACGTCCTCGTGACATAGGCTGTTGCTGTGGCGCCTGTCGTCGTCGACCACAGACCTGCTGCCATCCTTCCTCCGTTGGAGCCCCAGGCTGAGAGGGTGGCCCTGCATGTGTGCACTGTCTCTGTTTGTGGCTGCTGGCCAGCCCTTGCAGGCTAGGGCTGAGTCTGTGGTGTAGGTCGAGGCCTCCTCCGTGGACAGGCCTTCGCAAGATGGCCCATCTGTCGACAAATGAAGCACTGGTTCGGGAGGCCCGAATACTCCACACTCTGTCTAAACCAACCCCCACTCACCCGAGACAGAAGAATGACCTTCGGGAGCGTGTGAGTGTGTCTGACCAAAACGCGAATTGAGGGAATGCAAGCCGCCTTGGCAACTGCTACTGAGGCTGCCGTGCGAGGTGTCTCTAGGACAGTCCCAATGGCTGAGCCTATCCTGGACAAAAGTGGTAAGTACTCCCTCCTTAAACCCGGAAAGCAGACAGAGATGGGGATGTCTGCCTCCTCTAGTAGAACATCCGAAGTAGGGTCGAAACCATGTCTCCATTGTCGAAAGTGGGCTCGTGCTGCTCGGATGGTCAATGGACTAATGGCGATGACCTTGGACGCCATCTCGGAGGTCTCAAACTCGATCTGATAGTAACCTCGTCCGAGTATCTGTACGTCCAAGATCTTGCCCACCTCTGCGAGAAGACGGGCTGGAGAAGGTCACACAGCTCTCCTCTGTTAGGTCGGGTGCTGAGAATCTTGCAGAGGACAGAATTCACCTGCAAGCGCTCTACCTCTGCGGCTAGGTCGCTTGCTCTGCCGGTGAAAGAGCAAGTCAAATGGTGGGCTCAACGGGGTCGGGCGAGGGGGCTTTGGACGAGTCCCTCTGTGGCGGAGCTGGAGCCTCCATCTGTGTCTACTGCTATGGCGAAGAAGCGGACGGAGAAAAGACTCTGCAACCGAGCGCGCCGAGCACTATCCGAAGACGGGGGGGGGGGGGGGGGGGGCGGGGTGGGCTGCCGCGCGCAAGGACAGGTGAGGGCGGGGGCTGCGAGGAGGAGGGAGGGGGGCAGCGATGGCGCAGCAGGGGGGAGGTTAGTAGTAGTAAGCACGCTCCTAGAGATACTTCTTTCTCGAAATCCGGCCATTTTGAGAAGGATATAAATAAAGTTTCTAGACGTCAGAACATTCCAGTCAAGTTTGCTACTTTCACGCAAGAGAAGATGGTTCCAAAGATATCGCTTTCATTCGACAGTTTGAAGTTGCCTTCGCAAACGGTAATTTCTCAAAAGCATTGAAGATGATTCATGTAACCAAGCATCACAAGGGATTACGAGTACTTGGTGGTATAGCAAAGCTCTGCAAGGAATTCAAAACAAGACCTGCATTCAATTCAAGGTTGAATTTTTCCACAAATTTGTTTCCTCTACGCTTTGAGGAAGGCATCTAAGAAGATTAGGATTGGTTTGCCCAATAGAAGCACGAGCGAGTTACAGATTTTGTAAACAAGTATTGGCTTACTCTCTTAATGGTGGCTCCATTCTTGAGTCTCTTTGAGGAAGAAATTCAGTGAAGGACTTTTCCGCGAACTTCGTAGATGCATGCAAATATATCCGCAAGATACTTTGCAGCAGATGGTGGAGTCAACCATGCGCTGAAAGTGTACACTTTAGTGTACGAACAATCAAATCCCCATAGTGCGACAAGAACCATTGAACATAGAAACAACAAATTTACCTCTCCTTGAAGGATACATGGCTATCTGGAGAAAGTTTTGGAGTAAGGAATTCCTATTCACTCCACCTCCCAAGACTTTAAAACAGAAGGCCCTCAACATTAAGCGAGAGGGGAAGTCTTTGATCAAAGTTCAATCTTTGAGGAAATCATAAAGCGTGTTTTGCTTTTTCCGCACAACATATGCATAGGTCAAACAAGACCGATCACTCTTGAGTGATTATGAGAGTAGGATCAAGTTGGAACTTTGTTCTATGAGATGAACTGGTTTGATTAACCATCTGGAAGGTCCATTGATAAGTTCCATTTATCTGAGTATATTTTATATTGTTATGCGCTCCCGTTTGTGACAATTGTTGCCTTAATTTCTAATATGAGACCCTTGAGGAAATGACCAACCAGAGTTTTCCAGGCTGGTCTATCTGTCACAAGACGGGCACCACGTGCCAATAGAAAAGAATAGACTGATCAGACTTTTAGCACTTCAATAACAACTGAAGTGAGAGAGAGAGAGACGACACGTGACACGGAGTGGCGGAATTCCACCCCAGAGAGTATTGGCCCCAAACCTTGGCGCCCCTTTCGGTATTTCTTTATATTGCATCAACACAATACAAGCCGGTACTCCAGACTCTGCACCTTCTCTAGGAAGCATGCCAGAGAATGAGCCCTAACCTCATATTTAAAGGCCCTTGGCCTAAAAAGCAATTATAGTGAAAAGCCTTTAAAACTCAAAAGCTTTTGGTCCAAAAGCAAAGCCAAAAAGCTGCTAGCGTAATTTACGAAAATCCGTACAGCCTGCCACGTCATCAGCCAATGCAAAACGTGGAAATTCGTACAAGCTGCCACGTCATCATGCCAACGCAATTTTTGAAAATCTGCCATGTCATCAGTTTGCGCAAGTGTGTGTGTGGGTCTTGCTTTATTTTACTTCCTTTATGTCACTTGGGGCCCCATCGGACGGGGTCCCCATAAGTTGGTAGGACTTCTTCTGTTACTTGTTCTTCTTAGGGTTTAGGCCCCTCGGCTAGCATCTGCAAGTTGGCTCCATTCTTTAAGCTTTGACACGTCAGCAGTTTGTGACACTATTTGTCCCAACTAATCGTGCTATCATACCCCTAAACTGTTGAGCAAAATCCTCTACTAACATATCCCCTTGCTTCATCTTTTTTAACCTTTTTAGGACATCATTAGGTGTCTTCTCCTTTCTGCATCTAGAAAGGAAGGCATCCCTAAAGGGATCAAAATGTTAAGACTTACACCACTCTGTTGCTTCACTCAGGTCTAGGGCATACTTGTACGGCTAGTATGTCTCCGGGTTGGCCGCCCATTGCATTGTCTGGCCTGCCACTTTTTGGGCCGGTCGCCCGTCTTTTCTCGGAGCGCCATACATATATTTTTTCCTTGCTGGGTTGTGGGGTTTTCATGCATTGCCCTACCTCCCCTTGGGCACCTATGTATGGGGCCAGGGGGTACCCACTTCCACAAATCACAGATCGATCTGGCACATTGTATTGAGGGTCTCTTGTTCTGGTGGGGCTGATCGCCCCCTCTTCCACACACTAGTGTTTCTCTCTCTCTTTCTCTCTCTCTCTCTCTCTCTCTCTCTCTCTCTCTCTCTTTCTCTTTAAGGTCTCTTGGGATAGTTTCCTACGAAGTTAAAATTCTCTTCTTCTTCTTCTTCTTCTCTCTCTCTCTCTCTCTCTCTCTCTCTCTCTCTCTCTTCCGCACACGCGCACTCTCGCATGGTATCAGAGGCCCAATTTTCCATGGTCTGGGACCGGGCGCAACACCTTCTGCATCAGGTTCTCCCTCCCAAGAAGAAGATCAGCCAGCGTTTTGCATCAGCCAGGCAAGTGATGGGATATGCTGTTTTTTCATCACAGAGAAACCCTTCTCCACCTACGTTTTTGCTCTTCCACATGGCGATCAACCTCCTGGCAGCCAGCGCCAGCCTTTTCAGGCACTTTCCTTGCCAGAAATCCCCTCCCTCCACCTGCGTTTTTGGGTAGATACATCTGCGTTTTCAGCCAGCAGCTGTGTTTTTGGCAGGCTGCTGCGTTTTCAGCAGAGGAGGGGAGCGGTTGGCCACACCCTCTACAAATTCTCTCTCCAACCCAGCTTGGAATGCGGTGCCTTGCCGGCGAGAATCCTCTTCGTTCACTTCAGTTTTCAGCCATTCCCCACTGCTGTTTTTTCTCTGTTTTCAGCCCTCCGACGGCTGTGCACACAGAGATAACCCTCCCTACACCCTTTGCACCGCTCCGGACCATGCCGGGAGCATCGCTGAAAATTCGCTGGACAGCAGCGTTTTCATCACCTCACAGTTGCGTTTTTGGGTGGACAGCAGCCTCTTGGCTTGTGTTTTTCACAGAGGACGAAGTTACCTCTTGCAGGACACCATCCGGTGATGGTCTGTGCGGTCTCTCAGTGACTGCTGCAGTACACGGTATCTTCGACATTGGCTTGATCATCTACGCACGTACGATCCTTGGGAGATCCATTCATTCCAGCCATCATTCGGCGGTTCTGCACTCCAGAGGGGGTGGTGACTTGTGGTTTGCTATGGAGAGGGGGTATCTTCGACATCGGCTTGATTATCTACGGGCGTACAATCCTTGGGAGATCCATTCATGCCAGCCATCATTCGGCGGGAGTGCACTCGAGAGGGGATGGTGACTTGTGATTTGCTATGGACACACCTACGCACTCATCAAAGGAGTTCACACGAGATATGGCCATGCTCATGGTATATGGGATTGGGACATTCCGAGAGAAGACACCACCATCTTGGGTGGACAGACACTTACCACTTGACCTCGACACGTAAGATCACTTGCTTACACAGGAGCATCTACATGGACTTAGGGAGAGGATCTTGGGTCTCTTCTTGAATAGGTTCATTGCTTGGATCTACAGACGGGAGTGGGACTTCAGTGTTTTGGACTCTCTTGGAGAGTTTACCCACGAGAAGCGGGAGATCAGGCATCATTACGCGACTACATCCGGAGTCACCCGGAGCTTGGCTTGAATGGTAGTGCAGTTGCTCTTCTACACTCCTGATGATTCGGATTGCTACCTTCAGAGTTGCTTACACTCACCCTTGGTAACCTTACAACAGACTTATCCCCGGACCTGGGCAGTAGGCCACTCCCAGCTCATTTACATTGAGAGCCACACGGAGATGTGGTTTGGGACGTTGTTGGCATGGATTCTGTTTTGGTTGACACTGGTGGATTGAAGGCAGGAGATAAACGCAAGACGGCGCAGACAGATTGGTTTGGCCTTTCCTCTTTTCAAAGGTTCTTCACAATGCAGACTTCTTCGTCTGGCTTTCCTTCTTCATACAGGATGATCACGGTGCAGACAGCTTGGTCTGACTACACCTCTTCTCAGAGGCCCTTCACAGCGCTGACTGTTAGAGTTTGGCTTTTCCCTCACCTTGGATTACCCTACCTACTGACAGGACACCATCCAGTGGTAGTCCGTGTGGTCTATCGGTGACTGCTGTTGCTTATTATAGCTTCTATAGTGCAGATTGCTTAGTCTGGCTATTCTTGTTTCGGAGGATGTTTACGACGTAGATTGCTACATCTGGCCTTCCTGGAGTTTTACACAGCTTAGCCACCTGGCCACACTGGGTTGTAGGTTCGTTCATTGACATGCTTCCATTCATTCTCATGACGGTTCCTGGGCTTCTCCATTTTCTCCAGACGGTTTGACTAGAGACACCACAGATCCTATTGGGAAGGACACTTGTAGGTCTATCGACACTTCTTTCACGACAAGGAGTTGTTTTCACACTCAGTTGAGGACCTTCAGTATCTTCACCCTGTATCGGCGGAGTACAACAGTTTGCTACACTGCTCGTGCTGACATCTTTCCATTGAGATTTCTTGGCGGTCGTGACACCCAGACTGCTGCAGACATCGCAGCAAACATCTTCATCATTTGCCTCACATCTTCGGCTTTAGGCGGTTTGTTCAACATCAGGTGCTGAGAGGGGGTGTTAGACTTACACCACTCTGTTGCTTCACTCAGGTCTAGGGCATACATGTACGGCTAGTATGTCTCCGGGCTGGCCACCCACTGCATTGTTCGGCCGCCCACTTCTGGGCCGGCCGCTTGTCTTTTGTCGGGGTGCCCTACATATATTTTTTCCTTGCTGGGTCGTGGGGTTTTCTTTGCATTGCCCTGCCTCCCCTTGGGCACCTATATATGGGGCCAGGGGGGTACCGGGTCGAGCAATGCCAAATGAAGCCTTATTGAAGCCCCGCGACTTTATAATACTGGACAAGTCATTATTAATAATTAAGTATTAATAAGAGGTGCTTCATATGCTGCGAAACTACCTAGGCCAGATACTAATGCTACATTCCTATAATGGAAACACTCCCCAGTGCCTACACCTAGCAGACACCGGCAGTGCTCTTGTGCAATCAAAGGGTATACAAATAATCTTAAGTGCCTGGACATGCACGTCGTGTGAACAGGCTCACAGGTTAAATAACATTCCTATGTTGTCCTAAACCCTAGAAGTAAGTAGTACAGCTTGCCCACATGCACATAGGGTTAGATGTGCACATGACAAAACCGCTCTAAATAAGTACCAAATCTGAGACACAAATGGACAGCCAGCAAACTGTCTCTCCTTTGACCGACTTCTTCGCCTTCAAATCCAGATCTATACTCCAGCAAAAGTGACCTCTCTGAATCTGAAATTTACTGTAGCCAATAGACAACCTACCATGCCCTCCAGAATTGGCACTTGATGCGACAATACCAGATCTGAATCTGAAAAAACGCATGAAAAGCTAACCAATCTTTGAAAATGTCAGAAAAGCACCGGACACGCTGCAAAAACACGTGAAGTGGCAGCTGAATCTCTACACGGGAGCTATGATACCACGTGAGAAGTGGCAACGGAAGATGAACGGATATTGCTGAAAATATTGGTAGCAGGTGCACAATCCCTCAGATCTGAGGGTGGACAACAGAAATGTGGAACCTCTGAGAGCAACCCCGTCGCGGTGATCTCCCAGATTTGGAGTGTACGCGCAGATGGAGAGTCGCCTAGGGCAAGAGAGGGCACTGTAGGAAGGGAACTTGCAAAAATGCATAGGCACAACAGAGAGGAGGGAAATCTGGCAAAAACGTTGGAGAGAGAGAAAGGGAGAGCCAAAACATTGGCAAGCTACTGATGATGCACTACTACAATGACCAAAGGCCCCCCCCGGGCCCCTCCCCCCTTCTTCCCTTTTATATATAGGGAGAAGGCCAAAGATTGCCCTACCTCATTGTAAAACCCCATGGCCCATAAAATAGGGGAAAATGGGAAAACACTGCTAAAAAACCTAAAAATTGCCCGTAGGTGGAAATCAACAGTATTGGCAATCTAGGAAAAATACCAAGGACTTGGGACCACAAGGGGTACAATCTATGACAGTGGCAACACATGGTAGGAACATGCGGAAAATGAGACAACTACATCACATAGGCCGGACACAGCCACAAAACATGATCAACCCCTGGGAGAAACCAAGGCACTAGCAGTTCCGCGAGGATGGCCTGGAGAGGTGACAAATTCTAATACAGTGATTGAAAAAGACCACCAAATGTAGCCACATAAGGAGTGCGATCAATAGCACTAGAAAATTTGTCATTTAGTGTGGCTTGAAACAGTGACAAATATTGTTGATCATGAGCATATGCTTTGAGAACATCAAAAGCTAATTGATTGTAGATCTTAGTTTGATCGTGAGATTGTGGATGAAATGCGCTTGAAATATTAAGTTGTGCGCCAAATTTCAAACAAAGCATGTGAGAAATGTGAAGTGGATAGTGTATCACGATCAGATACAGCAGAGCACAAGTAGTCTAGCCACATCGTGTGGCGTAACACTAGCCTTGCAAGGAGGACAAGCATACACACTTACGAAAGTGATGAATCTCCAGTGAATTGCCCAATGTGATCCCAATATTTATTTTGGCTTTAGGTATTTATTTTACTTATTTTTCAAAATCTTGGGTAGGGCAATTTGCCTAGGTGACTATATATGCAACGCACTGCCCCCATTGTAAAATCATCAATCTATCAATTCATTGGTTGGTTGGTTCATTATTCTCTCTCTCTCTCTCTCTCTCTCTCTCTCTCTCTCTCTCTCTCTCTCTCTCTCTGTGCTTGGTTCGGACGCTTCCGCATCGTCAACTTTGACAAAGATGTCCTCAAATAGGTCCTCAACAATCGGCAAAGGCATTAGGAGACCTTACTGCTTGCCATGAGGAACCTTAACTTGTTGACAAATGGAACACTTCGTTACATAATTGTACACATCCTTTTTCATTTTAGGCAAGTAAAAGAGTATAGTGTTCATTAATCAAATTGTCTTTCACATGCATCACTTCAAGTCCTTGATCATCCTAGCACAAGGAAGTTATTTCTATTTGGAACGAGTAGAGGTTGATAAAGAGTATTGATCGGCAATATAGTTATCATCTCTCAAATGTAACATTGCGAGCTCTGGATTGTCTCAGCATAAACACGTTTGCAGTGTGTACTGCCAACGAAGGATATCTAAAAAACTAGAATTAATGATTCCTCACGTGACATTCCAAGGGTCCATAAGAAAGAGTAAGACTGAGAGAGAGTTTTTTTTTCATGTTCAAGACTTCAAGTTGAATTAGCAAAGCGTAAAAGCATTCCAAAAGTATCAATTCGGTGTGAATGACTCATAAATAAAGCTGCAGCAAGTGCACCTTAGGATTTACCTTCTTTTGTGGAGTGAAGTAAAAAGTAACAATGTTGCAGGCAAGATCCTGTTACTGGAGCTGTCCGTCCAGTGGTGTTCTTGTCCGGACGTGTGAATGGCCAGTATATTATAGAGGGACTGTCATCAGGCTTCATGTTCTTGCTGGGTGGTCTTGGTTTCATTCTGCTTGACCTTGCTGTGGACAAGAACAGGGCTAAATCAGTCCGCCTCTCCTTCCTAGGAGCAGGCGTTTCCTTCATATCCATCTCTTATGCCATGAGCATGCTGTTTGTTCGAATCAAAATTCCTGCTTACCTTCGTTAGTAAGAATTGAGAAGCTTGTGAAGACACATTCTGCTTACATGTAAACTCAGTTTTGTTGAATGTTGAGTGATGGACTATTTTCACCCATTGTGAGACGGCTGTCGCACATAATGGTTGCAGTAGTCTCACAATAACTTTTTTTCTGTGTGGTGTCACTATACTATCTGGAGACTCTGTGCCATAAGACTTCTTCATATGCAAGCATAAGAGGTCTTGTCTTGGAGTTTTTATTTTTGAGAAAGTATTATTATAGTTTTGCAATGAGCGTTTATTATTTACATCCGTACTCCGTTTGGCTTGTGTCAAATTTTGTGCGTGTGCACATATTTGAAGTGTGGTTTGAGTGTTGTTTTAGACCGTCAGCACTTGAAACAGGCGAGATAGATGCATGCATGTAACAATTTGCGGTTGGTCTACTTGTCTCATCTACTTTTTGACATCACAAGGAAAAACCTGATCCAGTTTATCATAATTTCCTCAATATCGATACAGTATTAGGGCTACGCTTTCTTTTGTCGATTCACGTCTCTTTGTAGTTGGACATTATAGATTATTCTTAGAAGTAACTGCCAGCTTGACTTTTTTATAATCATGACAGTCTATTCTTGACTCACTAGTGCAAAGCTAATTTTAAGCCAATTTGAGGTAATGCAGTTTTTTCATACCACTGATGAGGGACTGTTATTCTTGTGAGCTCACTTTTGGGAGTGTTTTGGACAGTTTTAGAAGTGCATTGTTTTTTTTTAATAATAAGTGCACCGAAGTTGAGAGTCTGCATTGCAGGCTTCAGCGGATAATGCGGTCTAAGCTTTTTCAGTGTTTTGCGAAGCATGAATGTAACACTTCTAACGTCTTCCTAAGTCACCGACAAAGCATGCTGTTCAAGCATTTTTAAGCTAAATTCAATCTGGGTGACTCGGCAATTAATCATGGCTTCTGTTTCAAGGGATTTGGCGTTAGCTTTTGAATTTTTATGTGCATGAGTTCTTCCAAAGGTTACGAGCATGTTTACGGAGGAAATAGTATAAGCTGTAGAGACCAAAGCAAGGAAAATTGTATTGCAAATCAGATTAAAAGAGCTAGCAGAGGCTCCTCACATCTCCCTTTTAAGTTTGGGGAAGCCCTAAGGAAATCATATCTATGGCTTGCAATTGCCTGTGGATGATAATCATTTGAATATAGTGTGTCCAAATGAGACACAAGTGCACTTATTGCTGTAAGTAAACTTTTGTTCAAAAACTTCGAAAACCTACATGTGGGGAATTTTTCCATATTGACTATATCATTTGAAGGTTTTTTACACTAAATTTCTCTAAATTTTGTTGGTTTCCCACTTTCAAATTCGGAGGTGAATTCCTGAATCCCGGACAAGGCTGCAGCCTTTTTTGTAATTTTGTTCCCTTATTGTTAGCCAACAAGGTTTGCTCGACCAAATCACGTGGTGGGCTCAATTTGCATGATATTCCCATACATGTCTTGGCCTGCAAAATATCAATGTTTCAACCTTTTGCTTGCAAATCCCAATTGGCTATTCAGCATATGGTGCAAGAAGCTTTTGCCCCTAAAGGAAAGAGTGCTCGTGGGGATGTACAATTAATATTCTTTTGTCCTTTTATCACACACAAAGAATAGCGCACGCATCATGCTCTTTGGTTTTCGAACAACTTGGAAACCTACATAGTGCAATCTACTTATAAAAACTTATAAAGGTTTTGAAGGTTTTTCTTATTGGAGTATGGTCTCATTGAGCCTTTTCCTCACATTCCAAGAGCATCTCACTTGCCTTTGTATGGATAGTTCCCTACAAAAGCAAGTTTTGTTTGAATTATAGTGAAATATGCTCATGAGTATTGATGCAATCTATATGCTTCAAAGATGCATCATCTCTTTCTATGACACACATAAGCAAGGGATGTATAATAATATATTAGGAGAAAGGAAAGGGGAAGTTTGAGATCAAAGTCTTACCCTTTGAGGAGGAAGTAGAAGCCAAATGATCTCTTATGGCCTCATTGCTATCCATGATCTATAAGTTTCAGACATACAAATTACCAGAAGATCTTTAATGGCCTTGTTGCTATATATGAGGTGAATCATCAGAGTGGCCTACTTAAGATGATGGGAGAGTGTATGCGGGCCCCAAGGTAATGCCCCCTCTTGAACACTAAATTTAATAATGAGAAGAGTGTGTAGCCCCTTTCCTAATGCTTTTCTTAAACACTCCATAAAAAGTAGGGAAAAAAGAAAATTGCAATGTTCATATAACTTAAGATGATGGGAGAGTGTGTGGTGGGCCCCAAGTTAATGCCCCCTCTTGAACACTAAATTTACTAATGAGAGAAGAGTGTGGCCCCCTTGCTAATCCTTTTCTTAAACACTACATAAAAAGTAGGAAAACATAGTGAATTTTCCCCCAAGAGTCTACTTAGGCGTTACGCACACTAGTAAGATAGACAACTTTCAAGGTTTGCGAAAAGAAAATTCCAACATTCATATTATCTAGAAAGGCCAAAATCTAGCCCAAGGGAAGAAAGTCGCGTGAGGCTTTAGTCACATAGCGAGGTAACCAATACTCCATAACAATTTTCCAAAACCGATAAAAGTAAAAGCAAATTGAAGAGAAGATGCCCAATGCCATGATGAACAAATTTCAAGTTTAGTGTGATCCCACCTAAAAATTACCTCTAATTTAAATTCTAAATGTGAGAAAATCTACAAAACTTACAGAAAATTAGTGTGAAAACCTTCAAATACACACTCTCTTAATAATCCTCTCATTGAAGCTTCTCTATGTAATTCTATGCCCAATTGCAAAACTCTGACACTAGAACGAGCATTCGGGTTGCATATGAGAGAAACAAATTTTCCACATATACATGCTTCTTTTCTCCTTGCTTGCCGCATGCTCCACAAGTCCTCTACTACATGTTGTTCCAAATCCATCACATTTCCAAGCAAGTGCAAATCCATTGCACTCTCTACAATTCCACTCATTACCTCAAGCATCCCAAAGAATCCATCTACATACAATTGCTTGTTAGATGCCATATTTACCTGTGCACCTATCGATCACTAGCCACAAATATGTCAACTTGTGCTCAATCAAATCTTGATCTTCCTCTCAGCATTTGTGTAGCTGTCTCACCTTCTATCACCCACTTAGGCCTCATACCATACCCTAGCCACTTGCCAATCACCAACTCCCACATTTGCTTAGGCCCATTTTGAGTGTGGCCATGGGTTCGAGTGCGGCCAAGCGATTTTCTACAAAAAAGCTACTAGGGTCGCCATTTCAAGCTTTAGCATTGCTTAAAGGTTTCTAGTGCAACCACCACAGGATGCTATGAACATGCCTCAAAGGGACTACCCTTCCATCGAAACGCACTTGCACTCTTGGTCTAGAGCGTTTGAACTAAATCAAATACACCCCAAAATAGTACTCCTCCCTTTAGGTAGTGGTCATGCAAGGCATGACAACTAGTTACTTTTGTGATAACTATGCCTCATCCATGGTCACACAAGCAGTACATGGATGGCATAGAAGAACTATGCAACCCCTCTTGCAACTATGCCAATTTCAGCATAGTTGCACTAGGGGGCATTTGTAATACATTAATGCGTGCAAATTTCAAAGAAATCAGCGTTCTCTCCCTAGATCCTCTCTCTTCTCTATTTGCTAGCGAAGGTAATATCCTGCATGCAGCTATTGTTGATTGCCACAACTCGATAATCGTGGATAATTGTGCACGAGACCGTGAACATGGCTCAATTACACACATTCCATGTGCTTAGTAGTGTCAATTAACCAAATAGATAACTATGCCCTCGCGTGACCACACTCTTTTATGAGAAAGAATATATCCAAAAATTTCATGAGTTGAGGAGGAACCTTGTGGGAATGGTTTGGCGAACTTTTGGAATGCTGCTAGAATATTCCAAAGGCACTAAAAGAAATACTTCAAGCCTCTAGGTGTGACTCTATAGCTCTCAACACCTGTGCCGTTACAAGCTACACAAGGCAGTGTTGGAAAGAGCAAAAAGGTGCTTCATGCATAGTTATTCCAAAGAGAGGATCCTCAGGACTAAGTAACACCCATATTTAAGAGGGGGAGGCAATGGGATCAAAGGTGGAGAAGCTCACACGCAAAATTCGAGACGATCGTAGTCGTAAAAATCAAATAAAAAATTAAACGTGGACATGCACTAAACCTGGACAGCCTAAGAAATGCATTTTATTTTATAATATAATAATGTAAAAACGATTGTGGATACACAATGCGTGCGCGGGTGAGGTGGTTAGCCTATGTGACCCTAAACTCGAACGGTCAGGTCTTGGGTTCAAATCGCCCCGTCGCGCCTTGTTTTTTTCGCTGGCCATGTTTAATACGCCTCGCTTTTTTGACGATGCGCCTCGCTTTTCTCGTTGGCCAAGTTTAGTGCGCCTCGAGATTCCACACCGCAGCCCCGACCGTCGATCCCATTACTGCACCCTGCATTTAATATGGGTGTCACTTAGTCTCAAGGAAGATCCAGGACGCTTTTAAGCTTATCGCATTTATTTTACTCTTCTTTCAAGGTTTGCTTAACTTTGTCCCTCACAATTATTTTAGGGAGTGGTAACTCGATGCATAGTTATCAAGTTACTTTTTTAATAATTGTGCCTCTATGCATGGTCACACGTGCACCAAAAATAAGATCTGATTGATATAGTTATGCTTTGCATGGCCACAACTTTAGTCTAACTCAAGGCTAGAAAAAACCATTTTTTCTAACAGATCAAAATAAGGGGAAACTTGAAATTCTCCCGATTTTCAGGTCAAAATTTGAAGCTTTTGCCAATAATTACACTAAAACTTGTGTAAATTTCCCGGTTTTTTTAAAGGCAAGCTTAAAATCTAACCGGGATTTTATAATTTCAACCGGTTAAAATACACTAGACCCCGGTTTTTTTCTAAGAGTGGTCTAACTTCTTCATAAGATGACAAGATTGATTCCTTCTCATCTCATTCCACAATGTCCACAATTTGTGGATATAATGTATACTATTTACCACGTAATTTATTTAGACACTTCATGCATATTAAAATAGAATGAATACCTCTATAGATTAGTATAATTAGACACTTCATGCACATGTGGATAGAATTCATACCTTGTCTTGTTTAGCCACCTATTGAACGACAGCAAGAACTATATAAATAAAAATCCTTTGGCCCAATTCTTAGACATTGATATCGCAACACTAACCACATTATGTACACTTCATGCCCGGCCTACTCTCTCAAGGTGAAGCTTTGGGAATTGCTCCATAACATTACAATTGACTACAAACCCATCCATCTAAATTTAGCAATCCAATTTGTAACTCGCTACTTATCTATCTTTGAGCTGGACAAAAGAATGAAAATCTATATTGTTTCGTCATTGACCTCTCAAATTAACACTCTTAGTTGTATTGAAATAGAAAATATTTTAGTGTCCTTTCTTCTCAAAATGATCTTCATTTAAATTGACCTTTCCACCAATACTTAGTGCACGCTTAGTTCATGATCATCCATTGAACGAGTGATATTGATTTGATTTTTAAAAAAGCCAACACATCCTCTGTATATACTTCAACAAAAAATATATATAATGCTTTCCAACGTTTTTGCATTCCAAATGTAAAAAACAGTTACAATTTTATTCCTTTCCAATTCATTGTACTCTTTCTTTGTTTGATAACCTTACTTTTTACTATGCATAATTATTTGAGGATTGAATTTTCATAGAAAAAGAACTCTTACAAAAAACTTGTTTATATAAAAAGAGTATTACTTGCTTGTTGGTTGGCTTCATAACTTGTATTGCTGTTGGAAATATATTTTGGAAATAAAAGAAGCAAGTGTTACATCCCCAAAAATTTTCAATGGTCACAAATAAGATAAGCAATCATATATACATTAGTCCATAGAATTATACAATAAAAATGCTTGTTGTGCTATTGATACTCTCTATGTAAACATAATTATTTTTGAGCCCGGTGACGGCCCCAAAGTAGCCATTTCCTCAAACCAAATACCAAGGGCATCAACCACACTTTAGTGCATAACGTTGATTAGTTCGCCCCCCTTAAAAAACAATGGGATAAATAATGGCCGAAGGTTCAATGGGTGGTGATAGCAAAAAACATATGGAACCCAGAGTGGCCCCAATCAGTGAAGATCTTTCTTTGGAAGGTGTTATGGGGGGCCTTGCCAACATGTGCCAAGATTCAAGCTCGAGGTATCGGCTCCAATAGGTGTTTGGGTTGCAAAATGTATAGTGAGGACTTGTCCCACCTATTCAAGGAGTGTAGAGGCCTGACAGGTAAGATCTGCAAATGGATCCAAAGGACTTGGAAGATGATTTGTTTCTAGGAGGAAAAGGGATGAAAAGCCAAGAACTTCTAATATGGACTCAAATTGTTAGATTCTTCTTCTTCACCATGTTTGGAAAGTCAAAAACTATTGAGTGTTCAATAAGGACATCTCTATAGATAACTTCTTAGAGATTATTCAAGAAAGCAAGGAAATGATTGTTGTGATTGAAAAAATCAAGAATTCGGACAAGTGAAACAGTGTAGCTCTCACCATCAGGTCCAATTGCGGTGAGTAAGGGCCATTAGATTATGTCCCACCTCGGTTTGAGGCTGTGCAACTTCTTGTTGATGTAGCCTTCGGTCCCTCAAGGTTCGTCTCCAGTTTGAGGCTTCTTTGTAAATTTCTTTGTGGAATATCTAATACATACACTCACTATTGTGAGTTTGGCAAATAGAAGTGAATATCTTTGCTGTAGCTACAAGTTCAAGGGGCAAAGTGATCAAGCAATGGTCCCACCAAGTACATGCTTCGAATCACCATGTTTAACTAACAAAAATAATGGAGGACTAAACGAGGTGAAGAATCACGGTGGCATGCTAAGGAAATGTAATGCAAAAATAGATGACTCGGGTTGTGTTTATAGAATTTATTTTTTCATAACATATATTTTGAAAGGTTGTAGAGAAGGTATATTACAAAGGGAATTATAGATATATGGCAAAAAGTGACTAATAGATCAAGTTATTTCAAATGGTAAACATGGAGAAGTTACTTGTTGACCCAATTGGCCAATCTTGTAAGTTTAGTTTGTTGCTTTTTGAGATAAATGTTGTATTGAACTATGTAAAGGAACCAATGTGATTTTTTCAATATAGATTGGGATATTAGGGTTAATTTTGATATTTAAATGTTGTTGATCATTGCATTCTAGAAACACTTACAAAGGAATGATAGGCTTAAGTAATTTTGTGTAAAAATAATAATAGTATTTTATGAAGATGGCACTAATTAATGGATTTTTTCTTCTCGCAACATTCTCGATCAAGTGTTACATATGACATATATATATGGGTTTTCCTTTGAAATATATATTTTATCAATTAGGTCTCCCCAATCTCAAAAAATTAAAAAAGCCTTTCAAACAGAAGTGCGTAAGTGAAGGGTGATTTTAGGAAATTGTGCGCGTCTGTCGCACGTGTCAAAGCAAGGGACTTTTCGTACACTGTGTGCGAGCCACAAACGGCTGCAAGCACACAACCATATTAATCTAGCAAGCTCAAGAGAGCAAGGGTGCGTCACTCACCGCCCTATGCTTGCCTTCGTGGAGGATTCCTCGCCGCGAAGAATAGGGAGCTACCGCCATGCCATGTTGAATCGCCTCGCCATGCCGTCGCAATGCTCGATCACTCTCTCTCTCTCTCTCTCTCTCTCTCTCTCTCTCTCGCATTCACACACACATAAGGAGATGAAGAAGAAGATGAGATGGAGGAAGAGCACTCTTCAATTGCACAAATGAGAGAATGAGTGATTTTTAGGTTTTAGGTGACTTTTATATGAGCTCGCCCATTCACACTTGGGCGCCCATGCTTAGCCAACTAACCCTTGAATGTTCTAGTTAGAGTGCGCCTCTCATCGGCGATCATTCTTACCCTTTTCCTATTGGATCGACAAGCCCAGCCCATGACTACTAGACGTGGACTGTCGGTGGTTAACATGCCCCCCTTCCTGAAGTAGATTCCACCCTCGAAATATAACAATGCAGCATCGAGATCCATGATAGGAGGACCTGTAGTAGAAGAAAAACAACATTGTGAAAACTCAAAGGCAGCATGTGCAGGCGTGCAATAAGTGAGATGCATACATGATATTCTAGGAAATGCAAAAAAATTCATGAATTGCAACATTGCCAACTAGAACAAGCGTAGTACCTGAATAAAATGCAATTGAGTTAAGGTCTATTAGGTTGACTCTAAGATAAGTACACAAGAGCTAGGGCTAAAGTAAGTACTAGATTGACCAACGTTAATTAAAAATGTCAACTAAAGAGTAGTTAACCCTAGGAATGCTCGTTGGGGTCTAAAGACTAGTGATCTTGCCACTTATACCACTTGAGTGAGATCAACATAAAAGGAAGTTTGTGCTATTTGCTTTCTCTCTCTTTTTTTTGGTTGTCATAGTTGCTACAAGTACCTGGAGGAGTCGAGGTCTCAAATACTAGCAGTTGGGAGACTCGAGGTCTCAAATACCAGCTTTGAGCATAAACTAGCCGGGAGACTCGAGGTCTCAAATACCAGCTTAACACATGGACTTCCACAACACAAGTCACACTTAGGTGGAATAAGCTAGAGAGAACTATATCCTCATAGCCTAAAAATTTACTAAAATTAGTACAATTAATAGACCATTTAGGAATTAAAGTCAGCAATTAAGTGGCTTAGTTTAGCCTAAGGTCTTGATACCTACTTAAAGCCAACTAATAGACCAAACTTAAAGAGAAGAACAAGGTACTAGATTTTTGAGAAAATTAAAGCATCTAAATTGGCAATGTCACAAATTCATAAATTTTATGTATTGTTAGAAACTCAAATGACAAGATGCAAACATGTAACTGTGGAAAGCATAGATAAAAGGAAGTGGTACACTTGATATAATGGAGAACATCAGTTGTAACATGTAAACATCCATTGTTGTTGTCCTTCAAAGGCATCCTTATGTAGTCACAAACTGCACAATAGTCACCACCAAACATCCACCTTCCAGAGGCACATCAGTGCGAAGAGGTACCAACCCTTTTTGAACACGATTAAACAACATAAGGAACCCTAACCTAATTATTTGCACTCCCCCTAGAGAATCAAGGGAATAGGATATTGTAGAGATTGGGGGGAACCCTAAGGCTAAACCCCTATCCTCATCATCGAGAAAAACAAAGTCATTATCCGTGAGACCATATGTGCCATCCGTGTAATCATGTAAATCGTCTTCATCATTAGAGGCACCAATGTTTACTAAGAAGGTCCCTATAGTCATCTTGGTCAAGAGGGTAGTCTTGTGCAATGGGAGAGATGCTCTCTACTAAGTATGGATCAGTCGTGGTCAAGAGACGTATCAACCATTCTAACTCCTCGAAATTCCTCTCACATGCTAGCGTACCTACCAAATCCCATTCACAGACAAGCACCGAAAAGACTCTATGAACCACTTGTGCAAAGTAAAGAGGGTACCTCTCACCCAACGCAGGAGTGGATGACTCTAGCGTACTAGCCATATCTGTATACATAAATAGATGATGGTTAGAGTGCAACTATTACAAGGGTCGTGTCTAAAGGTTGTGTCCTTGTGCATAATATGTTTTTATGATTTTGTGCTATGTATAGAACTCGTAGCTTTCCAGATTTTTGTTTGGTGGCTCTTGCTCTTTTACTTTCTCATTTTTGTTTTTTGTGAGTATAAGGCTTTATATATACATTTCCTAAGATTGGAGATTGAGAGGTTAGGGAGGAAGGTTAAGAGGGAAGCAAGTGAATGATGGATGTCAGCAAACACTCCCCCCTTCCTTGGGTAAATCATACCTTTTAGAATGATGCCGTCACCTTTTGAAACCAATTTTTCCAAGTTGTTATGGGTGAGGCTTTAACCGATAATTTTTGACCGCCCTACACGTTTCATCTAGTTGCAAGGGTGGTAAGGTACTCTCCCATGATTTTATTTGCAACGTTGTTGTAGGTGGTGAACTTACAACGGGAGGTGCAAACTCTTCTTTGTTTATATGGATATGTACAATGGTAGGTGGAGGTTTTGTCAAAGCTTCTATTTCTGTATAGGAACTACATAAAGAGCAAGAAGGTTCATTTGAATTCCCCTTTCCTGAGCTAGGTGGAACAAATCATTCTTTCTTCGGTATTCAAACTAGCTCTGGAGCGGGTGTGTAGCATTCTATGAATTTTTCCTTTCCACGATCTTCAATTCATTTTGGAGCTACGGGATTGGGCTCACATGGGCCAGGTGACAGTAAGAGCACAATTTACGTTTTAGCACCCAGATTTGATCATTTCCATATTTGATCATTTTCTTCATAGTAGCCTTGGGCTTCCAATAGTTTTATAGGAATCCAACGCAACGTGTCTTTACATTTCTTGGGGCGAGTGGGACGTCTCTTACCAGGCTCCTGTCTTTGAGCACCAGCTATGGTCTCTGAAGGAGATTTAGGGACCCACTTGTATGTTTTCTTTTTTATATTAGGATGGGTCTTGTGTGTCTGAAGCTTTATTTCCACTACAGAAGTTGAAGCTCTAGAGGGTTGGGCTATGGGGACATATGGTTCAACCTCTTGGATATGCAATGTTTTGGGTTTTATTTCCTTAAGAGGCAATATCTTAGGAACTATGGCTTGAGTGGCAGAGCTAAGAGTTGGTTTCTGCATTGTGACACCCCCAGTCTCCCAATCAAAGTCCATTTGGCGGCTATCATCCACGTGCGTCCTAGGTTTATATTACCATCCATAGTTCCAACAGGCATGACCAAAAAGTCTTGAGCTACAACCCCATTGTCATAACTGACAGAAGTGTGCCAGATTCCAAAAATCGCAGTTTTTTTCTTGTTGACACCCTTTACTTGGATAATACTTTCAGATAGAGGTGGCTTTCCTAACTGACACCACACCGCATATGATAGTAGATTATACTTAGCACCCGTGTCCAATAAGGCATTATATAGCACTTTTCCATAGGTGCTATTTACCTCAATAGGGTATCATAGAGGTGTGTCAAAGTCCAACCAATCATCCGCTGTTTCAACGTGGAATGCATGTGTAACTCCAAGGTTGGCCTCTTGTTGGCGTCTTATGCGTTGTTGTCGCTCTTTAGCCTCAGCTTGAGCTTGTATCTTCTTCAATTCTGCTTGTGCATTGGCTGTCTTTTTTTTATGGATGGCACGTAGCTCCTCTTGGCTTAAAGGATCATAATATCTTTTAAATTTCCTACCATTGAGGAATCCGATGGTTTCAACTCCATCAAGAGTCTCCATACAAATGGTTCCTTGTGGGGCGATTTCACATACTCTATATGGCCCTTTTCTCGCATATTTCAACTTTTTCTTTTCGTTACACACTCCATACATAAGGACTTTATCACCAACATTGATATCCTTATTCTTTAGATAACGGTCAAACTATTTCTTCCTCCTATCTTTCTCCACAAGTGCGTTTTGCACAACCAATTGCATTTCTTCATCTAACCTCTCAAGGATGTATAAGTGCTCAACTAAAGGGTTACCATCCCAACCTTCTTGTGAAGCTATGTACAGACTAGGAATTACAAATGCCCATGGCATAACTGCTTCTTGGCCATATACCATTTTGAATGGTGTACAAATAATAGCCACTTTGTAAGAAGTACGAAAAGCCCATAGAGCTGAAGTCAACTTCAAATCCCAATCTGTGCGATGAGCTTCAACCGTTTTGGTCAAGATGGAGATTAAGGTCCTATTGGTACTCTCAGCTTGGCCATTTGCTTGCGGATAATAAGGTGTGGACTTATGGTGAGCTATCATGAAGTTGGTAGTGAGTTCTTTTATCACTCCATTTATAAAATGAGTGCCATTGTCACTCACAATCTCAAAGGGACAACCAAATCTTGTAATAATATTCTCAAAGAGAAACTTGGTAATTGTTCTTGCATCAGTCTTACGTGTCGCCCTGGCTTCCGTGCACTTTGTCACATAGTAAGTGGCAATGATAATATATCGACTCAGTGCTACGAGCTGCCAGACTAATTAGGCCTACAAAGTCTAAACCCCATTTTTCAAATGGTTGAGTCACTTTAACAGGATGTAAGGGCATCTTATCTTTCATTGTGTGATCTTGTAACGTTGGCATTCACCACATCCTTTTGCAAAAAGTGATGCATCCTTGAATAAGGTAGGCCACCAATAGCCTGATTACAAAACCTTTCTAGCTATTAGTTCCCCTGAGAAATGCCCTCTGGCTATACCCATGTGGGCTTCTTGCAATACGTATAAATACTCATCCTCATGAGCACAACGTCTAAGAATATCATCCTTCCCTAGCCCGTAGAGAGTTCTTGCAATGAGAGAATAAGGTTCACATTCTTTTAATAGTTTTTAAGCTATGTCCTTACGAAGCTCTTTGGGTGGAAAACCATTAACTAGAAAGTTCACAATCTTCTCACTCCCTTCAGGCATGGTGTCGACTAGAAATAAGGAAGTATCGGCAATTCATCATCGACTCCAGTAGGTGCTTCACCATTAGGTATGCGAGACAAATGATTCTCCATGACATGCCTTTTACCAGGTCTCACCACAACGGTAAAATCAAACTCAAGGAGAATTAAAAAACATCGTGTAATTCTTTCCGTGGAACAAGGTTTATTTACTAGATACAACAAGGCTTGATGATCCACATAGAAAACAAACTTGTTGGTAAGAAGGTAGTAGCGGAATTTCTTTACTGCATAAATCATAGCTAAACCTTCTCGCTCTGTAGTGGTGTAGTTTCTTTCGGCATCATTCAATTGACGACTTGCAAAGCTAATGGGGTAGTCTAGTTTATGTTCTCCTGGTTGAGCTAGAACATACCCAATAGCAAAGTTCGATACATCAATATGCACATGAAAAATTACATTCCAATCGGGCACTCGTAGCATGGGAGTGCTTGTCAATGTCTTTTTCAATGACTCATAAGCATGGTCACACTCCGCAGTCCAGTGGAACTCAATAAGAAGCTTGTACGAAGGCGCAGCTATCTCGACAAAGTTTAAAATAAACCGTCGGTAATAACCAACATGGCCTATGAACCTTTGAACTCCTTTATAGTTTGTAGGTGGTGGCAATTCAACAATGGCTTTAATTTTGCTCTCATTTGTGGAAATACCATTTTTGAACACTATATGCCCTAAAATGACTCCATGTTTAACCAAAAATTGGCATTTGAAAGGTTTAAGGAGATGCGATACAATCTGCACTTCTCAAACACTTTTCGTAAGCACGATAGATGTTCTTTCCAAGAGGAATAAAAACAAAGGTCATCTAAGAAAGCTTAGCAAAACTCCCTCAAATATTCTGTAAAAGCAATGTTTATTATGAAAGATAGTAGGGACATTGGTTAAGCCAAAAGCCATAACACGAAATGCGAAGACTCCAAGTTTGGTTATAAAGGTTGTTTTAGCTTGGTCCTTTAGTGCAATTGTGATTTGATTGTAGCCAGACTACCCATCTAAAAAGCTATAAGCTTCCTTTCCTGCAACTCTTTCAAGCACATGTTTTGAATATGGAAAGGGGTAATGGTCCCTCCTAGTGGCGGCATTGACCTTCTTGAGATCCACGCACACATTGAGTTTCCTATTCTTTTTGGCACAATCACGATTGGAGACACCCATTCTGAGTGCTCAATAGGGTATATGAATCTGCATTTCACAAGATTTTCAATCTCTTCTTGAACGATCTTTGCATATTTAGGATTCATTGGGTAGGGTTGTTGCTGAACTGGTTTAGCCATGCTATTCATGGGGATTGTGTGTTGAACCACGGAAGGTGGAACACCTTCCGTGGTGCAACATGAAAGGTGTTCCACGAAACGTGGAGCACCTTTCATATCATGATATGTCCAGGCAAATATATCCCTGAATTCCTTGAGAAGTTCTTTAAGTACACACTCCTTAGTCTCTGTTAGATCTTAGACAAGAAAACAGGTATGGACTCTTCTCCTGGGTCTGCTAACTCTATTTCCTTAACTATCGCTGGACTGTCATAGTAACTCCATTTCTTCCATCGATGGGTTTTCTTTGAGCCTTTGTATACACAACCTTACGTTCCTCTGTGGTGTAGGATTTGACATGTTCAGGTGCAGGGTGTAAGTCTGTGGGTCCTGTTGTTCTGTGGATTTTGATTTCACTTCTGATTCCTTTTGTAGTTGAGCTAACTCTCGATTTTGTCGTCTCCTTACGGTACGGCTCAACTTTGGCTTCTTTGTAGCCTATAGTTGTGCAATGTCCATGGGTTGTGGACTACACCACATAATGCTTTGAAGGTACTCACCCCAACTATCTACCAACTTCCGATGAGCATCACATACCCCTATATAATTAAGCTATTCTGGGATAGATTTCTTTTCATTTATTCTAGCACGCACATTTGCTCGATATTGTTGCCTCTTATATCTCTTACTCTTCTTGTCTAATTTTTGATTACAACTGATCTCTAGTGAAGAGTCACTAGATGAATCGTTACTTGTGTCTTCTGCTCCCTTGGATAGATTGTCATCTAGGATACCACTGGGCCTTGGATGGTTTGTCCTCACATTTGCACTAAGATTTAACTCAGATTCTTTTTCCTCAGATTCAATTTCAATTGATGATTCTGACCCCAAATCGTATGGGTTATAGTCTTGTAAGACGCTATTGGTTCCAATACCAATCAAACCTTCACCTTGTAAGTCATTAGAAGCTATATGCATTGCTTCTAGCATATTTAAGGGTACGAGTGGTGGCATTTCATCCCCCTCAGGTGTTACCCAGGTTGTCCCCCTCTTTCCCCAAGTGTCTATGGTTGCTACTAAGTGGACCCAATCCACATTGCCCGACTAAGCCATCCCAGGTAGTACATCCATATAAGGAGAATCTTTCCCAACAGTAGTGTCCATTTTACATGTGTAACAATAATGCAATGGGAGCGAGTGAACTATGGTGTCAGATCTATGATCAATTATAAACCTGTTTCTTAGAGGATGTGCTCGACCAGTTACAAGATCCACTCGAATGACAGAATCTTGGAACTGCAAGTAGACATGGTTTTTAGACCAGTCATGCACCATTTTTGCTTCCCTCATGAAAGGACATCCTAAGATCATCTTAGATGTCATAGTGAGCTTGGAGAAATCCATAACAATGAAGGTATTTCTTATTTTATGTCCAAAGACCTTGATCTTGAGATCTTCTAGCATCCCAATAGGTTTAACAATAGACCCATTGGCCATCTTTACTACTATGGCTGTGGTCCCAAGGTGAGGTCTTCCCATAGTTTCCCATCAATTTTTAGTCACAATGCTAACCCCAACGCCACCATCAAGGATTCCCTTTAAAGTTAATCCCTTGGTAGTGATGGGTATGGTTGCATTGGATTCATTGCCCTCAAAGTATTGTCCCAACTTGTTAATAGGTATTTCTACAACAAGGTTCTCATCTAGTTTGGGTTGTGGATCTAAGTGTTTCTCCTCTATTGGCATCTCCCTAGCTCCATCCATCTGTGCAAATTGTGGTAGCCTGAACTTCAGTTCTCCATTGAGGAAATCTCGAAGAGCTAAGAATAGCTCAGGGTCTTCATATAGTTTGGACATGATGGTGGTTCTAACTTTTGAAGCCATGAAATCCATCAATTTGGCAATATTTAGTGGCACCTTTTGGGCCTCAGTCCCTTGATATGGGAAAGATGGGATCTCCATTTCCTCGATAGGGTCATGTAGTCCCTCTATAAACATTCTTTCCAACAAGAAGTGAGTACGCCCACTTTCCCATGACTTTAAGTCACTTTCTTCTTGGATGACACTAGGTATAGCTAGAGGTCTATGTACTTTGTGAGGTTTTTGTCTCGTAGGGAACACTGTGTCCGTAATCTGGATCTACCTAGGTGCTGGTTCTAGATCTCTTTGGGTATCTTCTACAAAACTCCTTAATTGCTTGACTCGCTCAATCTCCTTTGTAGGGTTTGAATAAGTTCGTATCTTCTTCTTGGATCTTGGCCATTGTGGCTCATGATGATCTTCCTTGTTGGTTTCTTTCTTAGTGGTCGTTTTGATCTCCATGGTTTCACCTGAATCAGAATCCTCTTCAGTGTCGTTCATATATACGGGGTCGT
Source organism: Adiantum capillus-veneris (assembly GCF_014529385.1). Taxonomy (NCBI): domain Eukaryota; kingdom Viridiplantae; phylum Streptophyta; class Polypodiopsida; order Polypodiales; family Pteridaceae; genus Adiantum; species Adiantum capillus-veneris. Next base: position 116,855,584 of record NC_140932.1, on the reverse strand, counting down.
CACCAGTCCTTACGTTGGTCTTTGAACTGGGGTCTGACTTCGCTGCTTTTTGTGATCTCTTCCTTTGTTTTTTCTTCTTCTTCTGAGATTGGGCAATTGATGTCATGTCTCTTTCTTCAAGAATATAATTTTGTTTTTGGAGCATCAATCGTGTGAGTACGTTTACTGGTACCACATGTGTACTTTGTGATGGTTCCTCGGTAACCTCAATCAAGTTTAATGGTGCGATCTTTGGTGCATTTAGGTTATTTGGGCATTGGGCAATCAAATGATCTATGCCACATCGATTACACATGAGTATCGGCATTGTAGACGTGCTTGCTTGATTGGTTTGCATTAGTGTGGCGTTCTTTTGTAGCCTAATAGGACACTCGGCCACACGATGTGGACCTCCACACTCATAGCCTTGGCAGTGTAATTGATATTTGGCCTCTTGCAGCAAGAGTAGCTACTTGATATACATGTTTGACTTGTCCCCAATAGTCCTCCATGTAGTATTGTGGACTTTCTTCAAGTGCATCAATTCCATAGGCAACATTAGGGTCTATATATTCCTCACAGCCTTCCAAATAAGCAATAGATGACTCACAACCCACTTGATTCACAGAAGTGATTCTCGGATGTGGTGGTTGCGGTCCTAGCACTAGAGGTGGTAAGGGTGTTATTTGAACAACATTTTGGGCCCTGGGGACCATGTGTTGTGATGTTTGTTCAAGAGGTGGGGCCGGCATCAATGCAGGCACTCGAGGTGTGTCTGTCCATCGCGCGCTTAGATACTAGCAATCTTAGATTGATGACCATACCTCCCACCGGCATTGAAATTCCGATTGAATTTTACTCTAAAAGTAGGGAATTCACTAGTACTATGCGGACCATAGCATACTAAGCACCATTGTTGCTCCCTTCTTGGATACATCTGATTGTTTTGTGGAGCACGATTGTCTCTAAGACTCTCTTGAATGGCCTTGGTGAGTTCTGTTAAAGTCATCTCAGATATCTTAGGCTCCTTAGCAATAGGCTTTAGGATCATTAGCTGATGCCTCGATGCTTACGAGCTAGTAGATTTAAGCTCAACAGACACTCTTTCTCCTTGAATCATTAAATTATCCTCCAATTGGATCGCATTGGTGGTGACTGCTTCCCAAGTGGTGATACCTCTAATGACTAGGCCATTGTAGATATCCTCATGTCGTAATCCCCTAATGAATCTATCAAGCAACTGATTATTATTAAAGTGCTCATTTGGATTACAACGAGAATTCAATTGCTTCAAGTAACTAATAAAGTCTCTTACCAACTCTCCTTCTTCTCGTTGGGCTTTCTGGAGCTGAGAGGCTACACCCCAAAGCACTCCCTCTCGTATGTATTCTTTTAAGAACAGTCTCCTAGGAGTACAATAAATCGTTTTTTCTTCCACCCTTAGGGTTCTATACCAATTCCTAGCCTTCCCACTTAAAGTTAGGCTTAAAGTATTACTCTTATTGTCATTGTGTTCTTCTAGAGAATCACATATTTGTTCAAACACTTCGATACGCTTTCTCACATCCTTGTCTCCACTAAATTTTTGTGTGAGCTTGGCTATTTGTACTGCCTTACTTTTAGGATCTTTATCAGGAGTGTTACGCATATTCTCAGCAATAGATCGACCGATAGCTTGAGCAAATGTTGCCAAGTCACCTAAGTGAGCAGGCACCGTGGGTGAAGGTACTCCAAAGACTACATGTGGAGTAGGTATTGGCGGATAGGAAGCCCTTGGGTTCCAAGTTTGGTATGGTATTGTGCCATGTGGTAGCCCAAAGTTCATATGTGTGGCCCTATGCATAGCACACGTCAGATGTGACGTGCTAATGCTAGCCGGTATGGTCCCATTGAAATAAGAGCTTGGTTGTTGTGGTTGTGGAGCATAGGTTGTTGAAACAATGGGAGGGGTAGGGGCTACATGATTACGAGGACCCATAGGTGTATACGATTGTTACACACTTGTAGGCACTATTGCAAGCATTGAGCTACCATGTAGCGGTGCTTTACTAACAAATGAGGTCCATGGCGTGTTTCTTGGCATGCCCATCATTGGGGTAGGCATGGTAGCCATGGTGTCATCAAGGGAAAGATGAGCTAGATTTGGAAAAGTAAAACTACTACTTGTGGGTTAAGACTGTACCGAAATTCTAGGCGACACAATATATGAAGGGTCCATTGGACTCACTGAACGAGTTTCCATTTGCGATAGTGTCGGTTGTCTGGCCTTTCCCGTATCCAAGAATCTCATAAGACCTGTTGAAGGAATGTTAATCCCTCGGTTTTGCCTCTCTGATTGGATGATGTTATGGATAACATTACAGACCATTTGTTTGCCACTCCTCTAGACTTGTGGCGCTAGAAGTAGATTGTACAACTTTTAACCAACCTATATGGTATGTGTAACCTGTATACAGGTCAGACAAGCTTTCAGTTTGTAGGTCATATTCCCAATTTTCGTTGAGAAATAAACCTTCTAGGCCTGGCGTACTAGAGGTCTTAGGTTTCCCTTGAGGTGGAAGCATTGTTGTTCCCCACAATTTGACCCACATTGCCTACTAACTTAGGAGCACCACCCGATTGCTCGATTGCTATGCATGTTGTCCTAGGGGTCTTTCCCTTCATGGCTCGACGTTGTTTTAGAAAACTTTTCATTTCCCTCTCCCTAGCCGCTTGCATATAGCGCTCAACTTCTTGCACCTCCGCAAAACTCCTACCATCGGGTAGTAGAACTTTGGGGGGTGATTGCTTTGTAGGGTTTTCCATGAAAGCAGGGGGCAGGATATCGACGTGGACACTCTTGGGGAGTATAGGCTCCCCCTGAGATACCAAAGGCGAATCTACCTCTCCCACACCTTCGTTAACTTCACTAGCTGTAGGTTCAGAGGGAGTAGCTCTACTAAAGGTTTCTATAAAGCGACTAAACACACTAGATCCAGACTGTGGAGCCCAGACAGGTACGTTTTCGTTTACTTGCACAGGGTTTGGTGTAGGATGCCCTTCCATAATATCGTAGTCGGATGAAGAGTCACAAGCTGTTATGTTTGGGTCTTGGGTTGTACTACCTTGGGTCCTCGCAGAGGGCCCGGAACAACCTAAGGTAGGTGGGTTTTGAGAACCCGCGTAAGTCGAAGTGCTCACTAGTTTCTTGGCCTCTAGCACATGACCAGAGCATGAATGCATATGCCTTTGGCACCCTACAAGCGTCAGTGAATACCCTCGAAGGTTAACACATACACACCTAACCTACCTACTTACAACTAACAAAGCTACTGTGACACACTGTTTAACACAGTACTACATCAACTAATCAACTAACAGATCTACTTACTGCACCTTACATATCTAACATTACAGACCTAATACCTTAATTCTAACACTTTATCAACAAAAAACAATACATTGCAACATCTTATTAATAGAAAACAGTACACTGCAGCAAAAACAAAGTTTAAAAATCCTTCTCGACAGCCACACACCTTCCTTCTCTACCTTTCCTACATCTCAAATTGCACCATAAAGCAGCATAGAGTGCTCTTCAAGCTTAATGCAAGGCATTCCTCCAGCAACGGTGCAAAAAAAGTGCGCGTCTGTTGCACGTGTCAAAGCAAGGGACTTGCCGTACACTGTGTGTGAGCCACAAATGGCTGCAAGCTCACAACCAAATTAATCTAGCAAGCTCAAGAGAGCAAGGGTGTGTCACTCACTGTCCTACGCTCGCCTTCGTGGAGGAATCATTGCCGCGAAGAAGAGAAAGCTACCGCTGTGTCGTACTCAACCGCCTCACCGTCGCCATGCCATCGTAATGCTCGATCACTTCTCTCTCTCTCTCTCTCTCTCTCTCTCTCTCTCTCTCTCTCTCGCGCACACACACACACACACACACACAAGGAGATAAAGACGACGGAGATGGAGCAAGCGCACTTTTCAATTGCACAACTGAGAGAATGAGTGATTTTTAGGTTTAAGTGACTTTTATATGAGCTTGCCCATTCACAACCAGATTAATCTAGCAAGCTCAAGAGAGCAAGGGTGTGTCACTCACTGTCCTACGCTCGCCTTCGTGGAGGAATCATTGCCGCGAAGAAGAGAAAGCTACCGTTGTGTCGCGCTCAACCGCCTCACTGTCGCCATGCCATCGCAATGCTCGATCACTTCTCTCTCTCTCTCTCTCTCTCTCTCTCTCTCTCTCACACACACACACACACACACACACACACACACACACACACACACACAAGGAGATAAAGACGACGGAGATGGAGCAAGCGCACTTTTCAATTGCACAAATGAGAAAATGAGTGATTTTTAGGTTTAAGTGACTTTTATATGAGCTTGCCCATTCACACTTGGGTGCCCATGCTTAGCCAACTAACCCTTGAATGTTCCAGTTAGAGTGCACCTCTCATCGACGATCATTCTTACCCTTTTCCTATTGGATCAACAAGCCCAACCCATGACTACTAGAAGTGGATGCCGGTGGTTAATAGAAATGAAAATACCCATAAAACTGAAAAGTCAAAGACTTTTTGTGTCCATATAAATCAGGTGATCGACTTCACATTGGTACATTTGTGTTTTCCTTTTTCTTTATTTTTCCTTTGGCACTTTCTTCTCTTTAAAGTGTCCTTACTTTATGTACTTACGCTATCTAATTAGAGAATATATATTTTTTGGAGCCATTAGGAATGTAATTTTATCAATTATGTCTTTCCAATGTCAAAAATTTAGAAAGCCTTTTGAAACATCAAAAGGAAATAAGTGAAGGGTGAGTTTAGAAAATGAAAAGACCCATGAAAGTGAAAAGTAAAAAAGTTTTTTTTTTTGTTTATATAAAGAAGATGGTTGATTGAACATTACACATTTGTGTTTTTTCTTTGCTTAATTTTTCTTTAGGGTTTTGTTTTTTGTGCCTTTCACTATATAAGTAGTGAATATATTTATTTTGAAGCCATTAGGTATACCTTTTTGTATATCTAAACCTAATCTATAATAATGATATATGTTACACTAAAGTAACAAGGTGACATTTGAATATTGAAACCAAAAATTTTTAAAAAAATCTTAGTTGTGAAGAAATTCTTTCATTTTAAAAACAATTCAAAAAATTTTATTTGTAAATTGTCTTCAAATGAACAAGATACAATTAAAAACGCAAGTTTTAAATTAAAAAAGTTGAAAAGAAATTCATTACGTCCTTAAATAAAGGGACTTGTTTACAAACTAAACAAAGACAAAAAAGAAAGAAGTCAAGTGAGCATTAAATGAAAGGACCAAGTAACAACGATGGAAAGACCCATTTAAATTATAAAAGAAAGATATAATCTTTATAAAACCTTCCTTTTCAATCAAAGAGGACACTTGTGTCCACCATCGACAACCTCTCTATCAATGACGCAAAAGGTGCACATTTTCTCCCCTATGGCCTTTTGCATGCCACAAATGTGATGACAATACAAGAGCGATTGCTAACTGACAAGCAAGCAACATCTACTTGTATATATCTTATAGGTTGGTAGCATAATAAACAAGAGTGATTGCAGCATGTACTCGTATCCATCAAATAGGTTGGAAACATAATAAACAAGGTGAAAGTTCACTATGGCCTATATAAAGCTATTGAGAGGGCTTTAATAATTATAAGAGAGTTCTTTGTGAGAGAGAAAATGAGAAAGTGACACTAACATTTTAAAACATTTGTTGTCACAATAAAGTATTATATTATTGAAAACAAATGTAACAGGGAGTGAACTATTTAGATTACAATATATTCCAAAAGATTAAAAAATGATGGATGGAAAAACACTTGGAGGCATTGTAAGAGATTGATTTTTTTTTTTTGAAGTTGGATGAGAAAGATTATGTGTGACTCAATACCCAATGACTCTTTTTAAAGAGGGAGGTAAACAAATGTCAACACCCACTCATAACGACCTACAAAAAATAAATAAAAAAGAAGTTTGTCATCATTAGCTTGCCATGTGGCACTAATCCACAAGCTTTATTGAATGGTCCAAAGATGCACCCAAAATCCAACCCTTTTACTAAGGACTACTTATATAGTCTAAAAATGTGAACAGAGGTTTCACCTTCAAAATCCTTTCACATGCCTTACCCAAAAAGTACTTGTGAGGCTTGATATCAAGACAAGCAATGATAGTGTTCTCTTGACTCCAACCCATGCACAAGAACTATTAGATAACAAATCACATATGATTTCAACATAACCTGTTGAGATGTTATAGTCCGGCTACAATAGTGATCTATGAATATGGCCACACCCAAAAAGGAGAGAACATACTAACAAATAAGATAAGGCTACATGGCTCCTTGACAAAGATGTAAACACAATCTTGTACAAGGGCAAAAGCAAGAAATGGTGGTCACTATTTTCTACCTTCCAAGTACTTTCAAGAAAAATGGGCATATGGTAAAATATTTTTGAAAAAAAATAAAAAACTGTTGAAGATTACATGTGTACATTCCTCTCATCAAAGAGCTTTCGCCTCATATGTGGCACATCATGTACATCTCTATTTTAAACATTTAGTTGTGTGTCCCTATGTGTACAAGGTAGTGTCAAAGACACTACTTCTTGACCACCTTTTCATGCTTTCACCCACAACCATTTCAGAATGCAACTTACAACGAGGTCAATAATCTTTTCACTCTCTTTTTATATTTGACAAACATTGATGGAATGCTAAAGACACTCAATACATTTCAATTATAAAGAAATCAATGCAGCTCAATGAGGAAGAAAGAAGCAGTGACAACAATAGAGAGCCCAAGTATGAACAAAAAACTTGGAGCCACTACAAAAGCGACAACATAGGGATAAGAATGACCATAATTGATTTTTTGCATCACATGTAAACAGAGAGCAATCGGAGTTTTATCAAAATCATAGTCTACATTGCCATGTGGCTCAACCCAACCAACCGCCTATCCTCACCCCCCACCCCACCCCACCCCGAGCGTAGAAACCTTTGGACAGACGTTTCGGTGTAACAACCTTAGACAAAAATATATCCACAAAATATGCACAATAAAGATCAAGCACATTCTTCACTCTAACCCTGTAGGACCCCAAGGATGCAAGAGCTTCAAGTTCAATCTTTAGTACTAGATTGATAAGAGGATATTTTATGTGCTTGGACACTTTTATATCTTCTTAACTTCTTAGATTTATTGCTTGAGATGTCAAGGAGGTTCTAAAGTGTTCTATATCTAAAAAGGTAGCTTATGACTTGAAAAAAAATTGAAATATTTTTGGAGCCATTGATTCCCCCTTCAGAGTTTGGTTTGAATAACATTTTTAATCCTAATCTGAGCCAAAAAAACATGTGTTGTTTTTTTACCAATTTTCAAAAAATTGACATTAGATCATCCTTCAACACATCTTAGCGACCTCTAATGTGCTACATAGCTAGCATAGGTATTTCTAAAGGTGATTTTATGCTTTTAAAAATGGAAAGCCTATATATTGGATGTTATGGCCCGATTATGAAAATTTCTCTATGCTAATTTGCTAGTGAAATTCATATTTTGAAAGTGTAATCAAAAAGCAAATTTGAGTGTGTTCATGGAGTGCACACTATATAACTCTTCTACCTTGATTTTTGGAACATCTAATACCCTAAATAGCAAACAACATTTTGGTGGGAGTGATTTTTCATTTTACCAAACTCGGACAAATTTTTAGTTAATACTATGTTCTCTTTAACTTGCTAAAATTCACTTAACAAACATAATACATTTCAAGCTTAGATCCAATTATAAACGTACAATCCCACTTTGGCACCAACTTGATCGGTATATGCCATACAAAAGGTCACATTGTGGAAGCCAATATTTTCATTAGTGTAGTTTTCATACTTCATAGGTATATTCCAAATTGTCTTAGGGAGACATGTTTTGATGATTTTTGTGTTTTAACATGAAAGTAAAGAAGTAAAGCGTGTCAAATTGAATCATTTATAGTGGTCATGATAGTTATACGCATAGAAACATCGATGATAGGTTAGGAGAATGCAAAAAATGCACTTTTTAAAAACTTAATTCTATGTTCAAAAGATAATTTTTAGGCGCACAACCATAGACTTTGGTCAAGACTCATTGTTGTTTACGAGGAAAATAGGTTCGTCTAAAGATTTTTGTACCTTGTGTAAAATAAGGCTCACCTAGTAAAAATGTTGTTTTTAGTCAAATTGATCACTCCTTTGCCTTTAAGAGGCTTCTCATGACCATACAATCAAGAGTTGTAAGTGTTTCTTATCTTTCCGACATAAAGGGTGGTGTTAGCTTTGAGCTCAAGTAAGGACTTACAAACATAGATACAATAGACATTGTTTTTTTTTCCAAAACCTTGAAAGGACACTTTTATGTCCTATTAGGTTACCAAACTAGTGTTAGTAAACGCTTTGCGAAGGGCCATAGATTGTTTTGGCGAGCTTGTAGGTCTAAGAGTTTTTAACAAATTTTGATTAAGTTCAAGAGGTCATGATTGTAACATGTTGACAATGTAGTAGTATTGAGAAATGCCTTTGTTGGCAATCTTCTTGGCTTAAACTCATGGTAAGCAAAGCCCACTCGGACCCTCACAATTTCCAAAATACCCAATACGAGTCATAGCCTGTATGCAAGTTATGCAATCATAAGATCCAAATTCATACCTCTTAAATTTACAAGAAACATGAGGCCTCAATTTTAAGTTATTCATAATGTACAAGGTGAAAGTAATAATGATGCGATTGAGCAAATGATCATTGCTGTTGATCAATTATATGTATTAGCGCTTTCAATGATGCATAAATTGCTCATGGATCACCCTCAGCCTAAAGACCATGGGGTCTTTAATGAACCCCAAGCCATGGAATTGACAATGCACAGCTAGGCTCGAAAATAAAAACCACGAGCACCATCGAATGCTATCCGAATTTACTTTTTCTTGTTTGCGTTCACAATATAAGATTGTGTTATGCCTTGACGCAATCAAAAGCTACACGTTCGCATGGTTAGGGCAGCAGCATGTCGACGGGCAAGTGGTGGTGGGTTCAAGTCGCCTCACGGATATTAAACGCGACCTTTTCTTGACCATCCAACTGTCTCAAGATTCTCCAGCTCAGCTTACAGCCGTTGATCCCATCTCTATAGCTTCATTAAATACCCCCACTGCCTCGAGGTTCCCCAACTCGGCTTACGAAAGTGGTACTTCATAAAATTGATTGAGAACCTGCATTGGGATCAATGAAGTTTCAAGGCAATAGCAAGATCCACTTTTGCTTTGCCCTCCTCTTGATAGGTAGCTTTGGGGATGCTTGATAAAGATATCATAAAAACAGTGGGCTTTGAAGGTGTTGCGATTGAGAGTGCCCATCATTTCACTTGCTCTATGAGACAAATCAAATGTACATGTGTGTCCTCCATCTATTGAGAAAGGACAAAAGAACATAGTAACAAAATATGGTCCTGTGGTAAGGGGGGAGGGGTGATCCATGGGAAGCTAGGATACCTACGAAGGAGGGGGACGGTGGAGCTTCTCTAGGGGGTATAGGTGCACCTCTATATGCTCAGGGAAGCGAGCGAGAGAGAGAGAGAGAGAGAGAGAGAGAGAGCGCCACTTGAAAAGACCTTTCAGATTTCATTCAACTTCACATCTTATCTATCCCTATTAAATTATCACATATACAAAGGTTTTCATTGAGGGGATCACACTTCTCTATTGTGGGTTGAAGCTTTCACTGGTTGCCTACAATTCTGGACAACCTGATGACGTACAGAAGCAGCATGTGGAAACAGGCCTCTCACCTGATGATTCAATGAGGCCAAGGAAAGGGCATTATTTGTTCCTAAGCAGCTGAAGGAATACTTTCTTCTTGGATTGGCGGTGCACGCACTTGTGGAAAACCACTCTCAGAAGACAGCTTAGAAGAGGTCTTAATCATCCTGCTCCCCTTCGCATTGATGCTACTAGCTTGTGCAGAGCTTGTCACACTCGGGCTCCCTATCCTGCTTGTGTTCACTCCCGTATGCGCATAGTCCACACCACTCTTAGCAACATGTTGATCCACTGGATTCCTCCTTGCATACGGTGACCTGTGCATGCACTCTTCATAAGCTGCCGCAAATTTTGTGATAGCACAGCCCTTGTGTGGGAAGCTAAAGAAGGGATCTGGTTCTACCTGCAATGTTCAAGACCATTTGGGTTATAATACGAGTTAATGCGATTCATGTTGTCCAGAAGGCATGGCCATACTAGCATCTTATTCCAGAGACAAACAGATGACCAGGCATTGAAAGACCAACTCAGGGTTGTCAGGGACCATGCCTTGCAGTGACTTAAGCTTAAACTATGGCCATATATGCAGACAAATTTAGCATAAACAAAGAAAGCTTAGGCCAACATAAATCACTCTACAACAAGCTCCCTCACTTGGACAAGGAAACTTTTGAGGTTAGCATTGAGCATTTTAACGACGGTGACCCAAGGTTGACATGTATGGTCATGTACCATCAGTACGGAGACAAAGACATGCAGCACCAATCAAACTACAAAAATTATAGCGTACTGTGGATGTTATGTACGATACAAAATAGAAGAGTTGTTATTTTAGCCTAGAATCTAGTCTTTAAAGAATAAACATGAGGAAAAAGAACTTCCTGACTAAAAAGGCTAGAGCTCAAACACATGGATAAAGGCCAAAGAAGCAGCCCACAATGTTTAAAGATGGTCATTTTGGCCACTCAACAGAGGCCCCAACATTGACTTGAAAAGTGTCAAGCGAGTCCTGAACAAAACGTACTAGCTCATGGGTACAGAACGTATAAGTTGTCCCATACATCGAACATGAACAACCAAACAACCAATAATTATACTTGATAAGGTACATGCTTCAATCAACCAAGTGCCCATGAGATAAACCATGAGTCATGACTACTGCAAAACATCAAAACAGCCTTCAACCATGGGTAGGCCTTAATTGACAGTAATGACAGGCGACTCCCCATGCTATTAAAATACAACCACCCCATCAATCCCCCAGCAAATAGCAAGGTTGCAAGATTCCTTACAAATGGGCGGCTGCACCATCCATACTCCTGAGATGCAGTTTGTGGCATTTCATATTTCTCTGTGGGAGTCAAATCAGTTTTATTGGACATGAATACACTGCCAAGGAGTCGCTTTGCATCGTCAATCTCTGGTTGTGTTACTGCAAACTAAAACAAGTCTTTTGGCAGACACCAAGTAATTATTAAAAGTGTTTGAAAATATGGAAGACAACCTAAGAATTTTCATATAGGCAGGTTAAAAGCTTTAATAAACTCACAACTGATGGAAGGTTTGTACTTGTTGGGCTTCTCAGCTATATAAACCACTGCATTAGCAACCAACAGAAGGATAAGATGAGTGACAAAGAGAAGGAATGCTCGAGTGTATGCGCAGGCCCACCTTTGTGTGTGTGTGTGTGTGTGTGTGTCCCTTTTTCAAAAAAAAAAGTGTCCCTTTCTCTGTTTGGAGTTTTTTTTGTTTTTTTTTTTTTGGGGGGGGGGGGGGGGGGGGGGGGGGGGGATTTTCTTTGATTCGGCAAGTACCCAGCCCCTCTACCACCCATGTATTACCCTACTCATAGGCAGAAAATGTCCATAACTTTGAATCATCAAAGCCAAAAAGACCAATTGTACAAGTAATAGCTAAATCAAGTTACAGAACAAAAGATTAAGTAGCACCAATTGTTCTCAGAAAGACCATAACCAAAAGTTTAGCATTAGGTTAAAGACCACAGGCATAATCAAAAGGGACATAAAACTGTTCAAAGCAGCCCCATTTTCCATAATATACCATAACCAAGAGCCAAAGAGGTACAATAAAAGGGAGCAAGCAACCCCAAGTCCAGCAAGATACAATCTGCTAGCTAAGAAACCTAATTTGCCCGAGGTGAAAAAAATTACACAGTTGTATACCAGAAAAAGATCAATTCTGATCAGTAAAAAAGATACAGTAAAAAGCACAAAGTAGCCCATTTTCCAAGAACTCTGAAGCAGGTCACAATCAGATGAAACAGTAACAGAAAGCAAACAACCCCACGTTTCATCAAACCTACAGCAAGCAGACCAGCAAGATATAATCTGATGTCTATTCACTCAGACTTATCAAGGCAACGAAAACCGATAGCTAAGGGCATCATTTAGATGAACAACCCCCATTTTCTACAGAAAATAAACTAAGGAGCTCTTTACTAAGTCGAAAATCCATAAGGTGCAGAAAAAGAAAGCACCTCGAGTTAAAAACAACTGGGTTAAAAAAAAAAAAAACATATATCCCCAAAAACGCAAGTCAAGTGCCAGGTTCCAGCCCTAGTTTCTCACCACTCATAATGAATGTCTTGGTCACACAAAAGCATCAAGGCTAAGCCAACTACAAGCTCAGGTTAAAATTACTGTACAAAAACAGACAAGATCAACCTGGGAAGTGGCAGCCTCAATCAACCAGTTTAGTTCAAATGTTTGCAGTTTTCTCACGTGTGTTGCTGTATGTTTACACTTCCCCGACGTCTTTCAGGGATAGCGGTAGAATACTTTTCGATCTTATTGATTTGTTGTAGATATCTTCGTCCACGAAACCCTCACATGACACTTGCAGATTGCTCCCTCCAGCTCCCCGGGCCATCTTCCTTTCCAAGAGCTGAGAGGGGGTGTTAAAGTTTGGCATCTCTCTGGAGTCTGGATTCGCTACCCATAACTCCAAGGGACAGGTGATAGGGAGTGAGGGTTGTTTTGTGGTACTGCCCAACCGAAGTGAGGAAGTTTTCTCATGTCGAGATATTTTTCTAGTCATGCGTAGTTCAGGTTTTGGCTCTATCCATGGTCATATAGGCTCCTGCTGTCTGGGAGTATTTTTCCCCAGTCTTGAAGATTTTCCCGCAAACCCTATAGGGCTTTTGATGCCCCAATTTCCCTCTTTTTCCCCATTTTGCCTTTTTTTTCATGTCGTGGGGCTAGATATGTGAATCAAGCAGCTTCAAGTGGGGCATATATAAGAGGGGCCAGGGGGCCTCTTGAGGATGCATTGTCCAGCCAGACAGGGCACCCCAGAGTGGGCAGCCCCGAGCACACAGAGTATGGGAGACATCTCACGAACAAAGGGCGACTACACATGGTTTGGCAATACTTAATGGCCTACAACGTTTTCCTAGAGCGGCCGGTTTCACATGCTTTCCACGCATGCATGGGGCCAGCATAGTGGACTATGTCATGGCACAGCTGAGCTTCATCCCCTGCATTGAAGATTTCACAGTAGGACCCAGACCAATGGGTGTAGCAATGGATCATGCTCTCTTGACACCTTTTATCTCCTTTCAGTACAGTATAGCCCAGGTGTCAGGAGGGAGGACACATACCTGCTATACATATACACCAGAAGACCGACTTTGTTTATACAAAGGAGATATATAGTCATCTATCATCTATGTATAGCAGCCAGGCCAGGACTCCTAGTGGAGGAGATCACCACTTTACTAACTGAGACATTGCATGATGCAGCTATAGAGGCATACCCACACACTCAGCCTGATCAGAGATGCCATTCTGGGAGCATGCCTCAAAACAGTTGGTATGACGAGAAGTGTAAAGAAATGAGAGCACAACTTTAGAGGGATCTTCTCCTAGGTGTCATCAATCACAAACAGTTTCGGTTAACCTTTCGGCACCTTGTGCGACAAAAGATTGGAGCGTTTCTAGCTCAGCTGGAGCAAGACTTATACCATTTGTTCTTGAGTAGAGACTCAGGAGAGGCATATCGTTTCTTTCATGAGCACTCCCCTCCCCCAGTGATTACTTCTCCTGATGTGTGGGGTCAGTATGCAACATCCTTATATTTAGTCCCTGGACAGACACCCCTTCCAGATCCTCCTGAGCCATGCCAATCTACGAGTACCTTCAATATCCAATCCTTACCCACAGCAAGTACCAAGCATTAGTATCCAGTATCAACAGTCGCTGCATCAGTAGCATCAAGTACCCATCAGCATCAACAGTATTTAGTCATTGTATCAACATTTTTGTGCAAGTAATAAAGCAAGTACTTGCTCTAGCAACAGAGCAATAGGGTCCTTCAAGGTGTTTGGGACCCGACATGTCGTTTCGTTTCTTCTCTCTCTCTCTTGTGTTTGTGCAGAGTACTAGATCCGAGCTAAATCCTAAAATCCTTCCGCTGTACTTGATACTTCTTTACCACTAAGGCGCTAAAGATAGCCATTGACAAGATAAGGACCAGGAGGGCATCTGGTCATGATGGTCTAGTGGCAGAGCATTGTGTACATGCTAGAGATATGCTAGCAGAGGTTCTCGTAGTTCAGCTCAATCGTACCATGTGTGAGGGTCTACCTGAGACTTGGAGACTGTCTACTATTGTGCCTATCTTCAAGGCAGGTGATCCTACGGAACCTGGAAACTATTGTACTATTGTGATTGGACACACATTGGCACGGTTGTATGCATCTATCCTTGAGCAACAGTTAAGCAAATGGGCAGAGAGTGTCACGTGCGCACTTCACTTGCGCTACGTGGACATGCATTTGCTACAGTCTAGCATGAGTCTTAGCTTAGGACCTAGCCTGGCACCTTTGTGAGACTCTAGCAAGACGTGCATGCCCAGGCCGATCATAGTTGCATACCCTCTCTTGCACAGTACAATATTTCAACATATAGATGTTTTGCCGAGTGAACCGCCTCTTAAAAGTGCACTTAATTAATGAGTGACTTTGGGCATTTTCATGAGATCGTCCGCTATTTTTATGCCTGCTCAACCCAGCATAATAGTCCTTTATAAGCAGCCATAGGCAACGCTAGAGAAGCAGGAAGGGGAAAAGAACCAAAGTTAGCATCAGTGCTTTCAACCCAGAGCAGTCAACGATTCACCCTATGATCGTCATAAGACTTCAGCCCTAGGCTCGTCATGGTTGCAAATCCTAGCCATCGACATCACTATTGTTTTCAGCATTCAGCCATAGCCTCGTCGTCGTCGGCATCGTCACAGTATCCCAGCACCTAGCACCCCTTGTGTTCTGGCTTGGCTCCTGCCTAGCTCAACATAGGGATCTTCAATACCCATCAATACCCGCAGTACCTTTCAATACCCATCAGTACCCGTAGTACTCAGCATCAATACCCATTAGCATCAATACCCATTAGCATCAACATCTCCCCATTTAGTCATTGTATCAGCATTGTGCAAGAACAAAGAAAGTACTTGCTTTGGCAACAAAGCAAAGGAGGCCTTGAGGGTTTGGGACCCAACATTTGGTGTCGTCTCTTTTCTCTTCTCCATCTTGTGTCTCTCTCTTTCATTCACTTTAGTTCAGTTCAATTTAATTCTTTCAAGTGAAGTAAAGTGTCCCTTGTGTTTGTGTGGAGCACTAGATCCGAGCTAAATCCTTAAACACTTCTGTTGCACCTGACATTGGTATTGGAGCTCTGTGTGTGCTTCGACTTCACGAACTCAAGGGAAGTACCAAGAATTCCAAGTACCCAAGCAGAACCAAGAACCCAAAGAACCTCTCTCAATTTTTTTTCTCCTCAAAGAATCTCAATGCACTGATCCCAGACTCATTAGCAAGTCCCACTTTGAGTCCATCGCGCATCGGGTGCGCTCACGTCTTCATCGCTATGTCTTTTAACGAAGATCAACATCGGATACACAAAAATCCAGATCTTGAGTACCAAGATCTACTTGCCTCCTATGTGGATATGGAAGGAGTTGGAGAAAAGATCCCTAACCCTCTTCTACATTTGCATTCGCATGTAGTGTGCGTCTACTTCCGTCGACAAGCAATCCTTAGAAATATCTCCGAACACCCTTACCTTTCATCTTCGTCCACAATGTTTTCATGACAAGACTATTCAAGTGCTAATACATGCTCGCAAGGCAGAGTCAGCACCAAGGCTGGTATTCTACGACAGTAGTAAGGCTACCTAGCAACTTGCAAATGATGATGATGGCCAATCTGTATGATCTTGGATTCTTCAATACAAAGGAATCATTTTGTGAGATTCAGAAGAAGAGGAGGCTTAATGGGAGTATGTATCTACTCTTCGTTTTATTTTCTTGAAGTTCAAAAATGTGAAGGTGATGACGTATGGGACCATGAAGGGTGTTGTTTTGCAATGCAGCTGAACAACTTGGATCCATTGAGGTCAACATTCATGTGGGAACACATCAACAAGCAAGAGATTGTTCACATAAGGAAACTGTAAATGGACGCGGAGGACAGGCATGGGTGGCCAACCTACAATCCAGGACTAAAAAACACGCCCCACACCAAAAGAGGCTCCGAACACATCCCAGAGATACACTCTTTGCTGTACTCACATAAGAATGAAAGAATCATGCCTCGACATTGGGCCAATGGTTGCCGGTCAACAAGCACTATCTGAGATGCACCATCATAGGTTTCAAATATGGAAAACAGTAGGCAGGAAGGAATTAACCATTTTTCATATTCCTGGATTTGCGCGAAGTCTACATATAGATAATGTAGTCCCAAAACAGAGAAATAACGTTGATGCTGCATGTTCTCGGACTTGCATAAAGTCTTTATACAAGCAATGTACAAAAACAGAGTACGACAAATAAATGGCTTGATGTTTCATTACATGTGGAAGGGTTGATGGAGAACTCGGCAGAGAGCTTGTGCTTGGCTTCTTCCTTGAGGCAATGCTCTTTCCAGATGGCGTTTCGCGACACTGGGTCGATTTTTGCAGAGAACATGCCGCCATGGCCGGAGGTGCCCTGCACTGGTTGCCCCTTCTTGGACTGATTTGAAGGGGGTAACATCTCTGTCGCTCTCTCTCTCTCTCTCTCTCTCAGACGCGCACGCGACCTCGACCCGCGCAAATATAAAACGCTTCAGGGAGCCATTGCACATTTGTCCGCCCGATGTTGTCCTACTGATGCTTGGTTTCACTTTTTACTCCACAACGTACACAGTCTTAACTTGACACTACTCTCTCTCTCTCTCTCTCTCTCTCTCATTGTCTTCCTGTGGTCCCCCCCCCCAGGCGGTGTGTGTGTGTGTGTGGGGGGGGGGGGGGGAGATAGTAAAGATATAACAATCTCACCAGTTACTAGTTACCTATCATATGATTGTAAATGTTAAGTTATATCACACAATTGCATAAAAACTATGATTACGACACTGCCAACGAAGCTTCATGCCATATATGCATAATGTAAATCACATCTACCTGCCTCTTCTTTACCTTGTGTGGGAACACCCCCTATCAATGCACCTTTTGTCCATCCTAGCTTTGTGTGGAAACATTGGCACATTTCCTCCCTGCATCATATCTTTCATGAGGAACACCTCTTATTCTTCTCTCAAAGACTCCCTTTTCCTCTGGCACCTTCCTCAGTATATGGTACTCGGGGGGGATATGGGATCAACAACCACAACTCTAACACCGATACCAAATGGAGAGGGTCATCAATCCTTTCAAGCTCTTAAGTTGTAAACGCATCTCAATTTGTAAACCAGTTCGTGTAGCCATGGTTAAAATTTGATGATTAGGAGATGATATGAAGAATAGAAAGGCAGCTCACACTTTGGAGGATTTGAATGAAGGGTATCATGTTAGTATCTGCCGTAGGCATGTTGCAGGAATCACTTTCTTCTAAGTTGATAATTATTTGTATTGCTTAGGAGCAATAAACACTCTATGTATAGTGATTTGGGGCTATACCATTGCTCATTTTTGCTCTTGTTACTTGTAATGTATTCTATAGCTCCTAATTTTGTATTTCCTTTAAAATTAGGTGCCTTTCTTTGTAATGGAACTGGCCTATGAACATTGAGAATAGCGGAATTAAGAGAACTATAGTGAGCATTTTCATGAGACTACTTTGAGAAAATAGAGAGTGAACTTGATTAGAGGTAGCAACATAACCATTATAGTTGATTAACTTGGCATGAACAATACTTTGCAAGAGAGAGAATTAGAGAACTTGACAACAGTTGAGAACCGGATTTATGTGGAGCCGGTCCCCCCTCCAAAAGGCTTTTGTATTATAGTTTCTCCCATAAAGAGAGACTTGGTACAATATTGAAAGGGCGGTGGTAATGCGTGTGCTAGTCTCCACCCAACCGTGATATCTTATAGTCTCCCCCTAGCATACACATTGTCTGGCCGTGCCGGTGGCCTTACCCGTAGGACCCATGTCCTTACATACACCCCCCCCCCCCCCCCCCCCCCCCCCCCCCCCCCCCCCCCCCCCTCCCCCTTGGAGAATTGTTTCCGTCCTCGAAAACGAACGTAGGAAAATATTTCTAAAGTGCGGAGACATTCTCCCATGTAGAACCTTCTTCAGATCTATCTAGCCATTTTACCAACACCTATTGTTTGACATGATGTCTGGTGCAAAGCTCTTGAGAATCCAAAATCTTTTCCGGCTCATGAGGGATGGTTGGTGGTTCGATAAGGTCAACTAACACACCTGTGTCAATGACATTATCATTCTGTGCTGTTTTCGTAAATGGCTAACATGAAAAACAGCATTAACTCGTGAGTGCTCTGGAAGAGCTAACTTATAGGCCACTTGACCTATACGTTTGAGAATGGTAAACGGTCCACAATAGCGTGGTGAAAGTTTAGCAACTTTTCTCGTCTTTAGACTTTCTGAATGCTCCAGAACCTTGAGGAAAACTTGTCTCCTTCTTCGAAAGTAGCAAGATGACGATGCTCATCTGCATACTTCTTATATCGATCTTGAGCTTGCTTAACATTCCGTCTAGCAACTCGAAGCATTTCAAAATGGTCTTGGAGAAAATCCTTGGCTTGTTGTATCTTCTCCTTAGCCGACCCCACCGTAACGGGTGATTTAGGTTAAAATCCATATAAAAGCATAAATGGACTAAACCCTGTAGTCACATGCTTTGAACTATTATAAACAAATTCCAATATAGGTAAGTAGTCTTCCCAATTGGTTTGCTTCTTGCTAACATACGCTCGTAGCATATCCTCTAGCACTTGATTAACTCTTTCAGTTTGACCACTTGTTTTTGGATGATCAGCCGTACTTAGATTAAGTTTAGTTTCCAACTTTTGAAACACAGCTCTCTAGAAGTGATTATCGAACTTTCGATCTCTGTCACTAATGATACTAGCTGGAAGACCGTAGAGTCTATATATATGCTCTACAAAATAGCTGTGCTAATTTTGGTGTCTTAACTATAGTCTTAGTGGGAATGAATGGACCCATGTTTGTGAGAAGGTCTACAATTACCCATATGGCATCATGGCCACGATTTGTAGTAGGTAGTCCTACTACAAAATCCATACTCTCCCACTTACTTTGTGGAATCTCTAAAGGATGTAAAAGGCCACCTACCTTGAGGCGCTCTGCCTCATTAACTTGGCACTGTTGGTAGTTTAGTACGTACTCTTGAACATCATGATGTAAGCCTGGCCAGAAAAATTATTGTGTCGAATTAAGGCATACGTCTTACGAATACCTGGATGACCAGCACTTTGACTATCGTGACACTCAAATAAGATTTGGCACCTAGTTTCTGAGTCCTTTGGCACACATACTCTACCCTTGTGGAGTAAGAAGCCATCATCAATGGAAAAATTCTTTCATCATTTAAGCTCTTTTTGAGTAGGGGTGGAGCTGTGTGTGTTGGATTTTTTATTTGCACGTGCAGAGACATGTTGATCTGGCTGTACAGAGACATGTGAGTGTGAGGGATCCCTTTTTAAAACTGCACTCCACACTTTAGCATATGATTGATCTTGTGCACACTTGTCACGTAATGACTCCAAAAATCCACTCTTTATTTCTATGAAAGCAAGTGAATTAATATGAGGCATCCGACTTAGTGCATCCGCTACTACATTATATCGCCCCTTGCAATATTGTAGCTTACAATCATAATCTTGAAGGATTTCTGCCCATCTAGCTTTACGTCCCTTCAAGTCCGTTTGAGTAGTAAACCATTTGATACTCTCATGGTCAAAAACTACTTCAAACTCGGCACCATATAAATAGTGTTGCCAGTTTTGTAAAGCGCGAATTATGGCATAGAGCTCTCTCTCATAGACAAAATAATTTTGTTGGCTCTATCGAACTTTTTACTTTCAAAGGCTATAGGTCTTCCCTCTTGAAGAAATACCGCACCAATTGATTTATCACTAGCATCAGTCTCTATCACAAAACAGCTTAAGTGGGTCAACGATTGCTAGGATGGGAGCAGTGGCTATAGCTACCTTGAGCTATTCAAAACTACGTTGTTGGGCTTCTTTCCAAGAAAAGGTCTTACCTTTTGCTTTAAGTTGATCTGTCATAGGAACAACAATTTTGGCATAATCACGGATATACTGTCAATAAAATCTAGCCATGCCTAAGAATATTTGAAGCTCCTCAACCGTGTTGGGATGTTGCCACCATCGAAGAATGGTAGTGACCTTGTCATTGTCCATCTTGATGCAAGAATAAGAGATCACATGACCGAGGTAATGTATCTATGTTGTTTTAAAGAAATCACACTTGCTTTGCTTAGCATACAGAGCGTGAGCTCGTAGCCGTTCGAACACTAATCGTAAGTGTTCTATGCGTTCATCTTCAGTCTTACTGTAAATGAGAATGTCATCAAGGAAAACCACAATAAATTTTCCAAGGTAGGGACGTAAGACACTATCCATGAGTGTCATAAATGTAACTCGAGCATTGGTTAAACCAAAAGGCATATCCAAAAATTCAAAATGTCCGAACCGTGTTTTAAAGGTAGTTTTGGAGATATCTTGAAAAAGGATACGCACCAGGTGGTATCGTGAACAAAGATCTATCTTTGTATAGTATCTTGCCCCATGGAGTTGATAAAAAAACTCATCCACTCGAGGCAGAGGATACATGTTCTTGATGGATATGGCGTTTAATCAGTGATAATCTACGCACATGTGCATAGTACCATCTTTCTTTTTTATCAATAGAATTGGTGATGCCCAAGGCGAAGTGCTAGGTCTAATGAAACCATGGGCGAGGTAGTCAGCCAACTGACCCTCAAACTCCTTGGCTTCTTTAGCACTCATATGATAAGGTGGTTTACTCACCAGTTTAGTGCCTGGTAAGACATCTATGCCATGCTGCACATCACGTGTAAGGGGTAAACCCGACGATACATCACTTGGAAATACATCACTATACTCCGTGAGTAAGTGAGTCAGCTTTTGCCGTGCAAAAGGAGAAAGTAAACTAGAGTCATGCTGGGATGGAGAATCTTGTAATGTTTGTTTTACAACAGTTGCATGTTGCTCAATAGAATTTAAATTGAGAGTACTTTGCTCGTTAGATTTGTTAACACTTTGCTTATCATTAGAATTCATTGCACTTTGCATACCATTACTAGAATTCACAGCACTTTGCTCTTGAGAATTCACAAGACTTGGAGACAAGCAGTAACACAAAAAAATTTCATCTATTAAATCTGCTTTCTGCAAAATAAAAAGCTCGGTTGTACATATAAGAGGGGCATATGGTATATTTTTCTCACCAAGCAAAAGCACATGTTTACCATTGGCCATAAAGGATAAGGAGTTGTGTTCAATACTAGTGTGCAATGTGTTTCCCAAACCATGCAGTCAATCCCGTCCTAAAACTACATCAGCATGGTCCATGTTCATAACTTGAAAGTCAAGGATCATAGTATGTTCTTGAACAATAAGCTCAACCCCCTTGAACTACCGTGTCCCATACTTCTTTATCATTGCTAGACATTTGTTTGACCACATACTTGTGAGAGCAAGGAGTCTGGGTAAGCTTCAATTTCTTGACTAGCTTATAATTGAGGAAGTTATGAGTTGCACCATCATCCACTAAAATACAAACATGTTGTCCGTTAATAGTGCCATGCATGCGAATCAAATCATGGGCACCAAAGGTGGGCTGCCACATTGAAGCATACACATAACACTTGTGCTTTTCTTCCATATGAAGAACCTCTACATCACAATATTTAGGAGATGAATCTAATGTGAGGCGTTGCACCGTGTGCATGGCCTTTTCTTTGCCTTGCAGAAGAGGACAATCTTTCTTGTTATGTTGGTCCAAAAGACATCTAAAACAGAAATTGTGTTTCTTTGCACGCTCGAAATCAACAGTGCTGAGAGACCCACGTGGAGTATCTTGTGATTGCTTAGGCTTCTTAGCCTCTTGTGGGTGTGGAGAGGTAGATTGTCTCTTATTTCTTTTGGAATGTGTGGGAGATCTACCTCGCCATTGGCTCTTATCAAAATTATTCTTAGAGTAGGGAACATTTCCCTTCCTCTCTTGGTCATCATCATATCTTTGGGCATGACTGATGGCTTCTTCCAAAGTTTTTGGATGTTGGGTCTTGACATGAAGACGATAGTCTTTGTCAAGACCCCTATTAAAACCTTGTATCTTTTGGAATTCATATGGACCTTCTAGTTTTAAAATGATTTCCCGATACTTCGAAAGGTATTATGTGAGAGAGAGGCCAGACATGCGGCATGTACCCCATGCTAACCAATCCTTATCTTCATCACTGGAACTCTTTGGAAAAAGAAGCTTGAAACGCAGCCCAAGACGGAGAACGAGTATCTATTGGAAATGTCATCCACCACTTATAGGCCTTGTCTTTAAGAGATAGATTTGTTTCCACAGCTGTATTTATATCCGGGATGTGTCTCAATCTATGAATATCACTCCATTTGTGAAAGAATGTATTGGCCGCATCCTTGTTGCGATCACGCTCTTCCCCGTGAAACTCAGGAATGGTGATATTCTTAAGCAATGCATTGCTACCTTCTGCATCTTCTGAAGCACTTGTCTCTTAGACTCCTTGAGTCGTGCGAGCTTGGTTTCCTTGAACCGTGCCACTTGTGGCTCCTTGAGCCGTCTGTGAATTCATAAATTTCACTAGTAACTCAATAAGATTTGTAACATTTGCATTGAGTGTAGAAAGGTTGCGTTTAAGTATGCTTTGGCAATTTTCCAAAGTCTTGAAAGCAGTCATATCTACAATCTCCTAGATCATCATCCTCATGCATATTAGTGTCGACAGCATCCGTGGTGCCCTGATTTTGATTTGTATGCTCAAAATCAAAAGTGTGCGTAGGTGGGATATCCTCACTAGCCATGGTAAACACACACTAATGTAAAGAGAGAAAAAAAACGTCAACTTGTACCTTGTCAATTTTGAAGTCTTTGTGTTTTTAATGCTCGACGATTTGTATCGTATGCGAAGCTCACCTTGCGAAAATTGTAGTGCTTCACGTGTCGTTCGTCACAAGAACACCTAACACCTTCCTGGATTCTTCACAAAAACTCGTCATTTTTGTGAAGACTTTTGTTCGCTTTGAAGCTACCTCCTTGAGGAAAAAAGATTTTTTGGAGGAAAACTTGCTTTCCTCCAAGAAGTGAAAAGGAAGGGTGAAACTACTTCCTTGAAGTTTGAAGCTTTCACTTTCCTTCTAGCTTTCTTGTCAACACAAGTATGCTATCTTTCCTTGTTATACACAATAAAGCTCAATAGCTTGATGGTAAAGTCTTGGCCTTTTACCCTCATGGGGTGGGTTCAACCCTCCTTCACGCAAGGGTTAAGAGGGTCTTCCGACGCGCATAGTCAACGGAGCCTTCGGTGCCGTAGAGTTGCCGGTCGAGTTTGCCTTGGTGGCTCGCCTTGGTCACCCGCTATGGAGGGCGTAGGTGGAGCGAAGACGTCGCTTTCTATGGAACGTGGGAGAGAAGCAGCATGTCTCATATACATGCAACCCGCTTTCTTCCTTTCCCAAAAATAGCTCGGATACCAGTGAAAGAAGCAACACATCGCATACACGTGGGAGAGAAGCAACGCGTCGCATACACGTGCAACCCGCTTTTATCCTTTTCCAAAAATAGCTTGGATATCAAAAGGATGGTGGTAATTCGCGGTGCCTGTCTTCTTTTGGCTGCATAGTGGAGACGTCGCTGTGTGCGAAACGTGGGAGAGAAGCAGCATGTCGCATATACATGCAACCCGCTTTTCTCCTTTCCCAAAAATAGCTCGGATACCAATGAAAGAAGCAGCGCGTCACATACACATGGGAGAGAAGCAGCACATTGCATACACATGTAACCCGCTTTTGTCCTTTCCCAAACATAGCTCGGATACCAGTGAAAGGGTGGTGATAACGCATGTGCTAGTCTCCACCCAACCATGTTATCTTATAGCCCCCACCTAGCGTACACATTGTTCGGTCGTGCTCGTGGCCTTGCCTGTAGGACCCACGTCCTTACAAATACAAGCTTTTTGTTCCTTGAAACCTTGATGATGCAATGAAGATAGAGAAATTCATGCACCACAATAATGCCCGCAACTTAGCTAAATGAAAGCATTAACTTGTCCCCGGCCTCAGTCCCAAGACCTCAAACACCTTCAAAGGTGGAGAGCCAGCAGGGAATGAGGGTCGGGAAGAGGAAGAAGAAACATTCTTATGAGATAGAAATAGTTTCTCACTTATCATCACTCTTGTTGCTTAGCTTAGCATAATAGCATAATAATGATGATGAAGAAGATGACAACCTTAAGCATTGAAGCATGGCTCTTGGTTGGATTTGCATTCCATAGCCAAAAGTGTTGGTATACACTCTCAACTTCTCAACAAGCTTGAAGAAGGAGATGAAGTTCTTGCACTTAGCACTTCACACAATGAGTGTGTGTGAGTGTGTGGGAGAGAGTATACCCCTCAAGCTAGGTGGGTCGACCCCCTCTTTTAGCCCTCGATTGAAGCTCATTGGCTCTCCCAAGTCTAGCCAATCACAAGCCTTGGTCACAACTAGCAAAACAGGTAGTCCTTGAACAAGTGTCCTCCTTTCTCCTTTACGAGAAAGGTCTTGGAAAAAGCTTGAACAATTAATTTAATTAATCTAAATTCTCATTGGACCTCTCTAAGGGTCAATTAATAGGCTTTAGACACACTATGGG
This sequence comes from Adiantum capillus-veneris, assembly GCF_014529385.1. Taxonomy (NCBI): domain Eukaryota; kingdom Viridiplantae; phylum Streptophyta; class Polypodiopsida; order Polypodiales; family Pteridaceae; genus Adiantum; species Adiantum capillus-veneris. The sequence goes on along the minus strand of NC_140932.1, from coordinate 116,830,586 downwards.
AGAAACTTAGCTAGGACCTTGACATGTGTCCCTTTTGCCTCTTTGAGCAAGGGGTGCCCTTTGGGTGAGGGAGTAGTCACTCAACCCCACCCCCTACTCTCATGGCTCACCCCCTCCTTTGTAGGCATTGGTTTGACTTTCAAGCCCTCAAGCACCTTGGCCCCCAACATGCTTAAGCACCTCAAGCACCTTAGTCACAATCATGGGATTAGCAAGTGCATGGCCTCTCTCTCTCTCTCTCTCTCTCTCTCTCTCTCTCTCTCTCTCTCTCTCGCCCTTAGCCTCAAGGGCTCACCCCCTCCTTGTAGGGATTGGCTTTGACTTCAAGCACATGCCTAGCTTGACCAAGAACCTTAGTCATCAAGCATCTCAAGCATAGGCCTAGCTTAACCTTAGTAAGGTCTAAGGAATTTTACACTAACCTTTGGAGGTCTTTAATAAAGCTACCCCTAAGGTCTTTTAAGCTCCATTATGCACACATTGTTCTTCAGTAGAAAATCTCCTTGTGAGCCCTTGTTGAAATGAAACCATCTCCTTTTGGCCCGTTGCTGAGCTTGGCCTAAAAACACATATATATATTCTAGCTCTTGTTTTTCCTTTTATCTTTCCATATTAAATGATCAATTTAACATGAGAAAATCATTTGGGTAAAGCTAGATATTATATTTTATGACATTACCTCTCCCTTGAAACCATAGTCGTCCTCGACTATCAGGTAGAGAAGATAAAGTCTTGGTCATTAGTCCATTTTTCATAGCGGGTAGAGGATCCCTTTGTACCCTATGACATCATTCCAGAATGGATGACTAGTCCATTTGGTGCTTGGGAGACGTAGCTGTCGCAAGCATGTCTGCTCTTTAGTCCATACCATAGTTCCAAAGTAGAATGACAATTTCTACTTGGTGTTTGAGAGACATCGTCAACACAAACATGAATCTAAGCATGCATACTACTTAAATTTGTGCAGAATAAGAAGAGAACGAGTCTTATAAGACAAAAACATCGATCTTTTGAAAGAAACATTTACATTTGCTTACTGTAATGTAGCATTGTAAGCATTGACAAGGTTCATACTATCCTTAAGCTGTATTCCTTGCATCCAGCTAGCATCTTCAAAAGGATTATTTTTGAACTTAATAAGATACCGTCGGATAATCTTACCATGTCGTAGTACCTTGTCCAGGTTGTAGCACCTCTTCTTGATCTTCGATTTCTGGGGGGGTCTTCAATATATGGGTTTGTTGGTGGCTCTTTGTTGGTGGCTCTCCTTTGTAAGGCTTGAGTAGGCTCACATGAAAAACATTGTGTATGAGCCAATGGTTGGGCAGCTTGAGTTGATAAGCCATGTCATTGATTGGCTTCAAGATTTGAAAGGGACTATAGTATCTTTTTGCTAGTTTAGCATAATACTTTTGATGGCCCGTAGGATTTTGCCCGTCGTTTGTCTCACTCGAGTCTTGGGAAACTTGAGTAAGACCCAATCATTTTCTTTGAACGTTAAGGCCCTTCTGTGCTTATCAGTAGTAGCTTTTTTCTTTGTTGACAGATGGATATAGCCTCCTTAATCTTTTGGAAAGATTCTTGTAGGTCACGGCTATACTCATCGACAGTGAAGATATTCCCATGTACTTTAAGTAGCAAGGGACTTTTTGATCTTCTCTCTATGATCTCAAACGGTGCCTTTCCCGTAGTAGTATGGACAATATTATTGTACACATACTCTACAAGGGGTAAGTACTTATCCCATTATGAGCATTGATATACTTCTGTAACATAAGTCTTTAGTAGATCGAGAATCGTAAGATTGGCCATCTCACTTTGGCCATCCGTTTGTGGGTGATAAGCCGAAGAGAAATTAAATCTTGTACCTAGATTTTCAAAGAGACCTTTCCAAAAATTACTAGTCATTCTAGGATCTCTATCTGACACGATGGATGTTGGCAATCCATGGTGTTTGAAAATCTGAGATATGAAGAGGGTTGCCATTTTGTGCCTTAATAGTCTTTTTGCTAGGAATAAAATGTGCTTGCTTGTTAAACCTGTCGACTATTGTCCATATTCCCGTATTCCCATGGATAGACTTGGGTAATCCAATGATAAAACCCATGGATATACTTTCCCATGGTGAATTAGGAATGGGCAATGGCTGTAGTACTCAGGTTGCTTCCCTCTATTAATACATACCTTCTTGAGGAGTTGTGGACCTAGATGTGGATCCATTTGTGTTTATCCACTTTAGAACATTCCTAATTTGGTTTAATGATTTATGTATGTCAAGAGTCTCATGGTAGCACACTGATCTTGCCTACAAAGTTTGACTCAAGCAAAATCTACCGAAAATAGTACTAGCATGCGTAGTTGTCATAGATGTGTCCAGAAATCATGACAAGTGCAAAAATGATATTCAAAATAAAAATGAAGCCCAAAATTATTCATAAAAATAGGGATTCTCCCCTAGTTGTTTGGCCTTTTTATGCAAAAAAAGGGTTTTTGGACCAAAAATTGCATAAAAATAGTCAACATCAGCCAATTTTTAGTGGATATGCACAAAATTTGACACATTAGCAAATTTGCAATGTACCAAAGCAAGGGAATTTCTTGCTTATGGCAAGAAACCTACAAATCCCACCTCTCTTCCTTCGTGTATATTGGTGTGAATTAGGATTTCCTTCACTCAAAATTGCATGTGGATTTGAATATAGAGAAACCAAGATTTCAACTGAAATAAAGATGAGGGCGTATTGAAGGAGGAAGCTCAAGTTTTCCTTTCAATAGTTTGAAGTTATAATTGTGCAATTAGAGGTGAGGCTACAAGATTCTATGAAGAAGGTCAGGGTTTGGAATGGGTTTTGTGCTTGTTTGTGAGTTGAGATTTCATGGTTGACCTTCAAATATTTTCCATTGTTCTTTTAAGTAAATTTGGTTGTGAGTTTGTGGTCCTTTCATCACAAACTCGGCCACGATTACAAGCAGACATAGAAAGAGGGTTTGTAATTTCCCTATCACGAACACTCTAAGTTTTTTGCATCATCTTTTAAGAAGAGGTTTGGTGAATAGCAGACAAACTTTTTCACAAAGGGTTTGTGAATTTCATTGCAAACTCTTATAGCTAGAGGTTTTGCACCTTCCCTCATAGACTACAATTTTCGCGACACCATTCTTCTCAATAGTGTGGACGAGCCACCTTTTAATGTGCTAGTGTCCACCTTGCAAAATACAAACAAGAAATTGGAAGAAGTAAGAAGCAACTATTTGTAGTAGCACATGCATCAATAGAAGCAACTACAAGGAAATGTCATTTTTTCTAAGCTCCCTTATCGTATTGTTAGACCTTTGTTTTTGTGTGAAGTAACTCTAACTTTAAAAAATACTGGTAATTTTCTTGAGGTTTCAAACAAATGAGTACTAGTGTGAAAGTGGCTTCAACCTTCATGACCATATGAATGGCTTCTAGGTAAAGCTTCACAAATCAACTTTTGAGAAAAAAAGTCAACTTTAGGTTATAAATATTGACGTTTCTTCTATTTAAGATTTGATGCAAGCACACTTAGGATAATGATAGCAAGAAGCCTCTTTAAGATTGCTATCCAAAATGACTCTATGTTTGTAATTGATAGTTGTTCTCTATAGTAAGCACAACTAATTGGTGTCTTTGTAGGCTTTTACAAATGTCTTATCCTTTTTTTTTTGTGGATGATGGTTGCAATATTGTAGCGTGGAGATGCTTTGTTTTGTTTCATCCCTTGGGTACCTTTTCTAGAAACCTTTGACTTTGCATGTGTGTGCATTTTGATTGTACATGGGTCATTATGTTTTTGCATGGGATGTGCCTTCATAGCTAGGGAGCATAGCATGGAGTGAGGCTTATCTCCAACAGAGATACTGACCAAGAGTGTTTGTTGTGAAGGGAATCTTTGGCCTTGTGTTTAGCCCATAAATTTTTAGTAACCCACAAGATTGGCATGTGATTGATGTAGGGGTAATGATTCATCATTATGAATGGATGCAATATTTTTGGTCGAGGTTATAAGATAAGGAGTATTTGTAGAGTGATTCTTCTCCAATCCAAACTTTTAAACCATACCCTGGATAAACTTTGTTTGTCAAAGCAAAAAAATACCATTGTCTGGATGTCATTGAATTTGAATAGCAAGACATGAATATATGTCTCCATGATCCATCGACTGAATCATTCTCATTGTTCTACATTAAGAAAGGCAATCTTCAAATCTATTTGGAGAATCTCCAAATCAAATTGTGTAGCATATGCCAAGAGTACTCAAATGCTAGTACTTCAAATAGCAAGTGAAAATGTGTCATGGTAGTCAACTCATACAATCTGTGAATAGCCTTTTGCAACCAAGCTAGTGTTGAACTTATCAAATGATCCATCAAATTTTGTTTTGGTTTTATAAATCCAATTACATTTGATAGGACTACAATCAGAAGGTAAATTAGTAAGAACATGTGTACTTTTGAGATACTGTCAGAAATCAAAGACTCATATTGACCTTCCATAGCCTCTTTCAATTGTTCCTTGTGTGGGTAGATGAAATTTCCGACGTATAGGTTGTAGGATATTCACAAGTGTCCATTGCATGTTCAAAATTTTAATATATTTAATTGTAGACATGAGAAGGTGATGCAGTGCAGTAGCACTGACTACGTACACAAGAGGCAATGAAATGGATTTTGGTGTTTTTTCAGATCCGACGGGCAAGTGCCCTCTAAGATATAATTTTGCGTGTGGGGCATCTCTTCAAAAAAAGGGTCAAAGACCCCTAAATAGGAGATTCCCACCACGGCCTTTGCTAGCAACCTCCCACAAGGGGATTCTATAAAAAGTAGATGGCCTTTAATGCATGCACACACACACACACACACACACACACACACACACACACACACACACACACACACACACACACACACACACACACACACACACACACACACATAATTGCTACAAGGAAACCAAAGGCCGATGATGCACCAATTCAATTGATATTGCACCTATGGAGTTTGATCAATTCAAGTGGATAGGCGATGGACAGCCCTTGATGAGTGCTTCCCACACACACAAGCGATGCAAAGCAAATGATGAGCCTAAAGGAACTAATTGAAGAAGTAAATCTAGTGAAAATGATGGAAAAATCACAAAGCAATGCAGAAGGAATTTAACTCTCCCTCTCACTAATCACCATGGGTAGTGGAGCATGCTCATATCCCAAGTGATGATTAGAAAGTGGATTTTTTTGTAATGCAATATGTTAAATGCAATCAATTATGATACTAATTAATGATGTAATGGTGGAGTTAATTAGGCCTAGATGTAAAACCATCGGCTCTAATACCACATGAAAGGGAATGGAATTATGGGTAGAAACATTAATGAGCCACCCATGGCATGATTATCAAATTAGTTACAAAGAGATTAAGAGAGATTGATACTAATGCAAGTAGCACGTCATGAGTAAATTAATGACAAACTAACCTGCAAATGGTGGATACAAAGTGGGTTAGAGTAATGGGTAGTGCATGGATGTAAGTTGGATACAAAGTGTGTAGCTTAGGCTTCTTTTATAGAGTTGGGAGAGAGCTTTCAATGATGTAAGCAGTGATTTTAGAGGTGCAGGCTTCCAACGTAGAGAGGGTTCTCACTTGTGGTAGTGTGGATGTGTCACACACCCCAACAATTTTGGAGGCATCGGTTTATGATGCAGAGGAGAAAGGGCTCCATTCTAAACACTCGTCATTCTTCTAATTATTCCAACAACAAACACAAGGCTTCTTCAACTAATCAAGAGTCTACAAAAAAGTGTTAACTTTTAGTCTTTAAAACGCACACTTGTAAGGCCCCCGTTATGAGGAGAAGCTATCATGTGTAAGAAAAAACACTCGTCGAAAAACCAAAAATTCACACCCAATCTCGAGCTTTCCCTTTTTGTTGGAATATTTTGGTCGGATGAAAAGTGATCAAAAAATGGTTGGTCGGCTGGCCGGTGGCCGGAACTCAATGACCGATGGCCGATGGATGGAAGCCTTTGGCCGATGGCCGAATTCAATGGTTAGTGGCCGATTTTCTAGGCGAACTTGTCTTCTCAAGGGCGGCCACACATGGGCGCATTGGAAAGTCCAACTTGGACTTGTCTATACAAGGGCTACTACACACGGCTGCCTCTCATGAGAGAGGGCAGCCCTTTTGGCCTATAAAAGGAGGCCTCTTCTACACACAAAAGACTTTGTGAAGTTGATGTGAGGTGGTGACAGTGAAGCAAGGTGGGAGCTCCATTAAGGGTATAATCCCTTTGTAACCTACTTCTAGTTTGAAGCCATTGAGTGGATGCTTTCCCGTGGACGTATCCCACATTGGGTGAACCATGTATATAGCTCTCTCTCTCTCTACTCTATAATCTCTCATGTGAAAATTATCTCTCTCCATTAAGTAAACTACTCTAATATCTACTTAGCTATGCTCTATTTCCTAACAACTCATATTAGAGCAAGGTTTTCTTATAGTTGAAGTATCTCAAGCAAAGGGTTCCTTGAATTGAGTGGGAGTAATGGAGGAGGAAGGTAAGCTCAAGATCAAGAAGCTTGACGGCAAAAACTACCAAAACTAGAAGATACAAATTGAAAACTATCTCTACCAGAAGGACCTTCATTTGCCACTAGGCGGTCTTGCAAAGAAGCCTGCAACGATGGAATATGAAGCATGGATTGTCCTTGACCAAAAGTCATTAGAAAAAATCTGATTAAGCGTGGTGTTGACGGTGGCCTTCAATGTTTTGGAGATGAAGACTACGGAGGACTTGATGAAGTCACTTGATGGCCTCTACGAGAAATCATCGGCATCCAATAAGGTATTTCTTATGAAGCGCTTGTTCAATCTAAAAATGGCAGAGAGTGGTTCAGTTGCAGAACACCTAAACAACCTTTACACCAACATAAGTCAACTTCAATCAGTGAAGGTCAATTTTGACGATGAAGTGCAAGCCCTCCTTATACTATCATCTCTATTGGATAGTTGGGATAACCTTGTGATGGTTGTAAGTAACTTTGTCTCTGACACAAAGACTCTTAAGTTTGATGATGTTGAAGGAGAGGTTTAACGATCAAAAGATTCGTGATCACTCAAGGTGGAGCAAGTCACTCACGAAGTCAGTTCTTGAATGTTGGAACTACGGCAAGAAGAGACACATCAAGAAGGATTTCTGATCCTAGAAGAAGGAGTCGGAATCTCAAGACTGAAGCCAACATTGGAGGCCAATGTGGCGGGTAAAGTGAAGCAAGATGCTATAATTCTCTCATTAGACAACGTGTCTAATTCTTGGATAGTAGATTCCGGGGCTTCATTCCATGCGACACCGCACAAGCAGCATTTTCAAGATTATACCAAAGGTAATTTTGGGTATATATACTTGGAGATTATGAAGCTTGTGAAATTGTCAGCAAAGGTACAATTTGTGTCAAAACTACTAATGGAAATGAATGGAAGCTTAAAGATATTAGGCACGTTCCTTCTCTTCGCAAAAAATGGATCTCTACAGGACAATTGGATGATGAAGGTCACAACATTGCATTCAAAAACAAACGTTGGAAGATCTCAAAAGGATCTTTGGTGGTTGCCAAAGGAGAAAAGGCTGGTACACTTTGCTTGTGTACTGTCAGCACACAATCTTCAACTTGTGCAACAGCTACAAAGGTTGACAGCGCAGTATGGCACTACCGGCTTGGACATATGAGTGCCAAAGGAATGTAGATCCTTTCAATTAGAGAAGCTTCTACCAGGTTTGAAAGAAGTGAGCTTAGAGTTATGTGAAGATTGTGTTTACGGTAAACAAAAGAGTGTAAAATTTTAAAAAGTAGGAAATGAAAGAAAAAATAAAAAACTTGAATTGGTTCATTCTGATGTTTGGGGTCCTGCAAGTACACCATTCCTTGGTGGCTCATTGTACTATGTAACATACATAGACGATGCAACTAGGAAAATGTGGGTTTCTATAATGAAGAATAAATCCAATGTGTTTTCCATTTCAAAGGTGGAAAGCCTTTGTGGAGAATGAAGCAAATACCAAGCTTAAACGCCTCAGATCTAACAATGGAGGTGGATATTGTAGCCAAGCTTTTGTGCTAGCAATGGCATTTGGAGGCAAAGGACAACCCCAAGGACGACTCAACAAAATGGCATTTCGGAAAGGATGAGCAGAACAATCATGGAGTGAGCACAAAGCATGCGGCTATATGCATGCCTATCGCTTGAGCTTTTGGACGAAATAAGTAAGTACGTCTATGTACTTGATCAGCCAGTCACCCTCAACGGCATTGGATGGGGGAGTTCCAGAAGAGGCATGGACAAGTAATCGATGAATTATGTATTTCTCAAAGTGTTCGGGTGCGAGGATTTTATGCACATAGATAGAAGCCTAAGGTCAAAGCTACATGCAAAGTCCAAAAGTGTTTCTTCATTGGCTATGGAGAAGCCGACTTTGGGTATCACCTATGGAACCTTGAAGATGGTAAACTCTTTAGAAGTAGGGATGTAATTTAATAAAAAAAGTATATACAAAGATTACTTGGAAAGAAAACAAACAAAAGATACAGGTGATGAGTACATGGAGCTTGAGGATGGTGAAGACTCAAGGAGTGAAAACGGTGACAACGTACAACAATGTCAACCAAATGAGGAGTCTCAACCTATTCCCCAAAGACCTACAAGAGCAAGTAGACCTCTAGAAGGGTTTATTCCTTCCTTCAACCATCTCTTGATCTCAAATTTTGGAGAGTTGAAATCATACGAGGAAGCTATGCAATACGAATTCAAAGAAGAATGGATAAAAATCATGCAAGTGAAGATGGACTCATTACATTGCAACCAAACATGGGAGTTGGTTGAATTTTCTAGAGGTAAGCGGGCACTTCAGACCAAATGGGTGTACAAGCTGAAGGACAAAGAAGGTGGAAAGAAAAGGCACAAGTCTAGGCTTGTGGTCAAAGGGTTTTCTCAAAAGAAAGGTATTGACTTCAATGAAATATTTTCTCCTGTTGTAAAATGACCTCAATTAGGCTTGTCTTAAGTCTTGTAGCTGCTCATGACTTAAATCTTGAGCAAATGGATGTAATATATGGCATTCCCTTATGGTGACTTGGAGGAGGAAATTTACATGCTTCAACCAAAGGGGCATGAAGTAAAGGGTAAGGAGAAAATGGGTTGCAGATTAAAAAAGAGCTTGTATGGTCTAAAGCAAGCATCGAGATAGTCGTACTTGAAGTTTGATCGATGGATGCTAGATCACAAATTCAAAATATGCAACTCAGATCACTACATCTACACAAAGAATTTGGGAGATGGGACATTCATCATCCTAATGTTGTATGTTGATGACATGCTAATTGAAAGTACTAACATGCAAAATATCAAAGACCTAAAAGAGGAGCTATCTAAGTCTTTTTCAATGAAAGATTTAGGTGTTGCAAAGCGGATTCTTGGTATGAAGATATCAAGGGACATGATGAAGAAGACAATAAAGCTATCTCAAGAGGATTACATCAAGAAGGTACTAGAAAGTTTGCAATGCAAGATGCAAAAATGGTTTGTACACCTTTGGCTAGTCACTTTAAACTAACCAAGGATATGTGTCCAAAGACACAAGAGGAGATAGCCTATATGTCTAAAGTTCCATATGATATAGTGGTAGGTTCTTTAATGTATGCTATGGGCTACACAAGGCCAGCCATTGCACATGTAGTGGGAGTTATGTAGATTCATGAAAAATCCAGGTAAAGAGCATTGGAAAGCTGTGAAGTGGATACTTAGGTATATAAAAGGGACAAGAACAAATGCTTTGTTTTCTGGAGGCATTGATATTTTTCTATAAGGGTATGTTGATGCAGATATAGCAGAGATACTAAAGGAGCACTACTGGCTATGTCTTCACGGTTGGAGTCACATCAGTTAGTTGGGCTTCCAAGATGCAGAAAGTGATCTCACTTTCTAGTACGGAAGTAGAATATGTAGCAATGACGGAGGCAAGCAAAGAGATTTTGTGACTTCACAGATTCTTGAAGGAGCTTGGATAAAAGCAAGACAATTGTGTCTTGTAGAGTGGCAATCAAAGTGCCATTCACCTTGCAAAGAATTCAGACTTTCACTCAAGTACAAAGCACATCGAGGTGAGATAACACTTCATACATACTCTTTTGGAAGAGGGACATCTAAAGCTAGGAAAGGTGCACACAAGTGAGAATCCTTCAGACATGTTTACAAAGGTGGTCAACAAGGAGAAGTTGAGCTTTTGCTCATCTTCAATCAGCATTCAAGGATAAGTAGCCGAGATGGAAAGCAGTCACAGGTTTGGTGTGGAGATCGGTCTCCAAGTGGGAGATTGTTAAGTATGGAGCCTGATTTACCCCTTGTAACTTTTAATCTTAAACACACACATTTGTAAGTCCCTCGTTATGAGGAGAAGCCATCATGCGTAAGAATAATTCACTTGTTGGAAAACAAAAAATTCACGCACAATCTTGAGCTTTGTTCAAGACTGGGTTCATCAAAACATTCCCTTTCCATCGGAATATTATGGACGAACAGCGGCCAGAAAGTGATCGGAAAATGGTCGGTTGGCTGGTCGATGGCCCGAAGTCTTTGGTCGGTGGCTAGTTTCTAGGCGAACTTGTCTTCTCAAGGATGGCCACACATGGGTGCATTGAAGAGTCCAACTTGGACTTGTCTACACAAGGGCAACTATACATGGCTGCCTCTCATGAGAGAGGGAAGCCCTTTTGGACTATAAAAGGATGCCTCTTCTACACACAAAAGGCATTGTGAAGTTGATGTGAGGTGGTGAGAGTGAAGCAAGGCGGGAGCTCCATTAAGGGTATAATCCCTTTGTAACCTACTTCTAGTTTTAAATACTAAAGCCATTGAGTGGTTTCTTTCCCGTGGATGTAGCCCACATTGGGTGAACCACGTATATCATGTTCTCCCTCCCTCTCTCTCTCTACTCTATAATCTGTCGTGTGTGAAAATTATCTCTCTCCATTAAGTAAACTACTCTAATATCTACTTAGCTACGCCCTATTTCCTAACAATATAGTCAAAGGTCCTTGTGGTCCTTTATTTGCTATACATTTTGCAAGAGCTAAGAAGGAAAACTATGTTTTTTCTTTCTCTTAGACAAGCATACAAAGCGTGAGTGTCTTATGAATTTTAGTGAAAATCAAGACAAGGCCAAGGGCGCCAACAAAGTGGTAGAAAAGGGCAAGGATAAAGTGTTACACACCATCTAGTTACTGCAGCTCATTGATTCCACTAATTTCTCTCAAGTGGACGTGTCTCATTGTACCAACGCACATGAATGCTTACTTAAGCTTCCATGTGGTAGCAACTAGTGGGTCCTCATGATTTAGTTTGCCTTCCTGGATATATAAGTTTCTATCTTCAATTTTTAGCTAAAATTAGTATAATTTGACTTAAATAGATATCTATACTATTTTTCTAGCCTTGACATAATTATCACGGCCTTTTATCATGTATTCTAACTCTGCTAAATAGTATGTAATCATATCACATGATTTACTAATTTCCCCCTTTAGTTTACTCTCAAAAATAGTGTGTTTCTACTAAGATAATTAGCTAAACAAATTACCTATGATTAAGATAATTATCACGGGTTTGTTAAGATGTGATTTACCTTTGATACTTATCTCAAAGGTTTTTAGTTTAATTTACTATTTTCTCTCATTAATTTTTCCTTAAAAATAGTGTTTTTATACTGAGATAATTAGTTAAACTAATTATCTGAAGTTAAGAATTATCACAGTATAATTATGTTGAAATAATTAGTTAAAATAATTATTTGAGGTTAAAATAATTATCACGGGTTCCATAAGATGTGGTTTACCTCTGATAATTATCTCAAAGTATTTTGAATCAATTTGCTATTTTTTCCCTTTTAATTTGCCCTAAAAATAGTGTAATTTTGCTAAGATAATTAGATAAACTAATTATCTAAGGTTAAGATAATCATCACAGGTCCCCTAAGATGTGATTTACGTTTGATAATTATCTCAAATCATTGTGGATCAATTTGCTATTTTCTCCCTTTTAATGTTCCCTTAAAATAGTGAAATTCTGCTAAGATAATTAGGTAAACTGATTATCAAAGGTTAAGATAATGTATCATGGGTTTCTTAATATGTGATTTACCTCTGATAAATATCTCAAAGAATTTTGGATTAATTTGATCATTTTCCCCTTTACTTTTCTCTCAAAAACAGTGTAATTCAGCTTAATTAATTATGAAAATTACTCAAAAAATTATAAGATAATTTTTCTAGCATAATGACAGTCTAACACATCTCTAATAATTATCTCATCTTAATCTAAACTTAATTAGCATAATTACCATTAATTTATGGTTAAAATGGATAATTTCAGCCTTAATATGATATAATAATTAATTAGCTTAGTATCCTTAAGCTTAATCACAATAATCAACAGAGAATTTTTAATTAAGAGAGGATTTTTGAGTATACATAGGATTAATCTTCAATTAATCAAGAAAATTGTAAATAGGTTAACGTAGCTTTGCTAATTAAGAAAGGTTAGTGCTAATTATCATTAATAAACCAACTAGAGCTTTGATCTCTAGTGGTTTTTACATAGAGGTCTCTCTATATGAGAGAGAATGTACCAAGGCTCCGAGTCTGGCTGAAATTGTGAAGCAAGGGTCATATTTATAGGTTTCTGGGTACTCACATGCTGGAAAATGGCAATAACTTGCATCCCAAGCAGCCCTACAGCTCCAAAAACGCCCCCTGCTGCTAAATCTAGTATGGGAAAGTTCATCATTACCCCACACAGCCCCTCAGATACACATAATCGATTTTTTGCTAGTTTGTTGACTTTTAATGATTAATTTTGAAAATATTTAGGATAAAAAGTCTTTAGCAGTAATAATTACTGAAACCATTCAATTTTACTTAACTAATTAAATTCATAGTGTAACCTTTCAGAGCCCGTAACTTTTTCAGATTTTATCGGAATTCGGTTCTGAAAAATTCTAACCCTAGTAAAGCTCTGATTACGGTTCCAAAAATACCAATATTTACCATAGTTGGATCATTCTACAGTGTTTTCTTAACAACCAAGCTAATTTGATCAGGCTTTGTACAATTTCGAAGGTTTCAGAAACTGGAAACCTTACAGCTACTCTGAAGCATAGCTATCACCATTATGCCCTCCAGTTTGAGGTTGATGGTTCCAATGTTTTGCTTTTGGGAGAGTGTGATGTTTCTCCTTCTCCTCCCATTGTACACCCAAGATGCACTTTTTGCGGCAAGCAAATGAAAGAGAGAAGTTTATTTGTGTTATTGTGCTTGTCTCAATTGTGTAGACATCAAACTAAGAGCTTTAGGGTCTATTGTCTTTTTGAAAGTGAGAAACTTAGTCAAGTTTTTCACGCCAATGAAGATGTCTTTCTGAAGATTTGCCTTTTGGACTACTTTCATAGTAGAAAATTCAACATAGTATACATGTGCAACCAGATATTAAGCCTATTATCAAACCAACATATAAGCTTAGTTAGTTAAAAGATACAAAGTGTTAGAACTTAACTTATTGATTATCTCAATAATCAACAAAGGTTTTATTCAAACTAGCTCTTCCTTGTGGGCATCTTTAGTGCTATTGGTGAAGAAGAATGATAGTTATATGCGCATGTGTGTTGACTTATGGTGGTTTGAATAAGGTTACAGTCAAAAAATAATATAATATGCCTAGATTTTATGAACATTTTGACCAAAGGGGCTAGATAATTTACAAAGATTGATTTTGATGAGGGTATCATCAATAACAGATTAATCTAAGTCATATTCCTAAAACAAATTTTTGCACAAGATATAGTCATTTTGAGTTTCTTGTTCTTTCTTTTGGATTGAAGCTCTAACTCCTATTATGATGCTTATGGACACGGTTCTATGATTTTACTTGGGTAATTTTGTAGTTGTCTTTTTGGATGACATGCCTATTTATATTCATTCCAAAGAAGAACATTTAGAGCTTCTCATTTAAAAAAGAAAAAAACTTGCTTAGACAAAATGCTGATTTTATGCAATTAGAGGTGTAATATCTTGGACATGTAGTTCTTGCCAAGGGTCTTAAGAAGTAAGGTAGAGGCTATTTTGAAATGGGCTCATCCCAAAACTTTGTAGGAGCTTCAATTTTTTGGGTATGGCTGGCTACTATCAAAAGTTTATTAAGAATTATGAACACATAACTGTACCTATGATTGACCAATTGAAGGGTCAAGATTGTCCTTATATTTGACAAGTAGAGTAGTTTTGAGAAGCTTAAGATAGCTATAGCTACTACTCCTCATCTAAACATCGTGGATACCACAAAACCTTTTGTGTTAGATCGATGCTAGTAATAAGGCAATTGGTGAAATTCTCCTTCAAGATGGTATAATTTTTGCCTTTGAATAAGAAGCTAGATCGTGCCAAAATCATTTCACTTACGAGCGCGAATTGTATGCCAGTATTTATGCCCTCTGCAAGTGGTGGAGTTATTTATGGTGCAGAATCAAATGGTTTACCACTAAAACATATTTGAAGGGTCGTAAGCTTGCTAGGTAGAGATCCTTCAAGAATATGGTTGTACATTGAAGTATCATCAAGGTTACGCCTACAACGTCATGGTTGACACTTTTATTGGAATTAGGGTTGGAGAAAAAACACACAGCTTGGAGAAGAAGAAGGAAGCTCAAAGCACACAAAAGTGAGTGTATTACTTAGTGTGAATGGAAAGATAAGATAGCCTTGGAGTGATGGGTGTATATACAACGCACAGGGGAAAAACCTCCTAGTGAGGGAAAAAATGCCATGGCGGTCCTAAGTGTGCTCACACACATCACTACCACATGTATATGGTAACAAATCCCTCCTAGGAGTGATGCGGTGAATGAGATTTGGCACATAGAGTATATGGAAGTGCCATGCCCTGTGAGGACATGATCCATCCACAAAGCGGAGTAAGCCCAAAGCTTTGCAGAAAGCTTTGAACTTCTCATGAGACAATGCCTTTGTGGAAAGAGCTACAAGGTTGTCTTGCCTTGGCACATAAGCCAAGTCTATCTCTCCTACTGCGAGCCTCTCCCTGACATAGTGGTAATGCATCTCAATGTGCATTGTGCGAGCATGAAAAATTGGATTCTTTGCAACTTCCAATGCGCTCTGAGTCAGTTTAGATAGTGTCGGCAGTGTCTTGTCCAACACCCAAATTAGCCATAAGACGTCTGAGCCATACACACTCAATCGTAGCTGTGAAGAGTACCTTATACTCAGCCTCACAATTGGAAGTGGCCATATTAGGTTGATTCTTTCTCAACCATGATATGCATGAACTGCCGAGCATAAAACAAAAACCACTTGTGGATACTCGCGTGTCAAAAGAACCAGCCCAATCTGAGTCCAAAAAAGCATGTAAATTTGGCAGCAATGATCTCCACTTGGGATAAACCAACCCAAGATGTAACGTGCCACTCAAGTAGAAAAAGATCCGCAACTTGCCAATGCTTAGGCTCTGGGCTATGCATAAATCTATTGACTTGTGAGACTGCAAACTGAATAACCAATCTCATGTTACACACATAAATGAGGCATCCAACAACAGTAAGAGTGACATCGGCAGGATCATCAACATCATGAATCAATTTCAAACATGTGTCCATGGGAGTGGTAATAGGTTTGCAAGCCTCAATTCCAAACGTACATAGCAATGTATCTATATAACGTGTCTGACACGAGGAAATACCACCATCACATTGCTTAAACTGTATGCCCAAGTAATGATGCAACAGTCCCAAATTTTTAAGTTTGAAAGTAGCATTCAAATCAACCTTAAATTGAGCAATATGTGCCTAATTGGCCCCAGTGATTAGAAAATCATCCACATATAGAACAACAATGAGAAGTACATCACCCTCACACTTCACATACAAAGTGCTTTCTATTGAATTGTTACAAAAGCCTCATTTGACTAAATGAGTGTTAGATTTCTCATACCAAGCACAAGGAGGCTGCTTTAACCCATACAAAGTTTTCTTACATTTGCACACTTTATCCTCTTGTCCTTTCTTGACAAAACCATAAGGCTTTGTTACATAAACTTCCTCAAATATGTCACTATTCAAGAAAGTAGTAACAATGTTTGATTGATTTACATACCAACCAAAATTAGATGCCAATGCAAGTAGAAAACACACAATAGTCATACAACAAGTGGGAGCAAAAGTCTCTTCATAATCTAACCCTTTGCAATAAGTCGAGCCTTATAGCAATCAATCTCACCATCCAACTTGCATTTCAACTTGTAAACCCACTTCATACCAATGGCCTTTTTAGACAAGTACATAAAGTCCATGTGTCATTTTCTATAAGTGCATCATATTCAGATTGCATGGCAACTATCCAATTTTTTGAATTTTGTGCTTCATCAAAAGACAGAGGTTCCTCACCTAGCATCACATAAGCTAGATACAACCAAAGCATAACAGTCTCATGCATAAGATGCATGGTGAGAACTTGAACAAGTACGACTAGGCAAAGTGCATCCAATTTACTATCACGCAAAGTATGCACCAACCATTTTGGCATACCTCTAGCCTGCTCATTCTCATCCCTTTCCTCATCAAGTACATCATGTGCATCTAAATTAGTAATAGGTTGATCTGTAACATTATCTGAAACCCTCGTAGACTATACATTTTTCTCATTTGAATTTACATTTGAAATTCCACCACTAAAAGGAGGCAACAAACTATCATAAATGTCCTATGAGCTTACATTATTGTCTTCAATACATGACAACAAGGGCTGAATAGAATCTTCCACAAAGACAACATCCCATGAAACCAAGATACACTTTTTTGTGGATGGTACAACCTGTAAAATTTTCTTTCAGCACTATAGCCAACAAAAATACATTTGATAGCCTTATCATCCAATTTTTTGCACTGCATTTGTGGCACCAAAGCATATGCCGGACAACCAAAAACACGGATGTGGTCAATAGAAGGCTTTCTATTATGCCATGCTTCTTAAGGATCCATAGATTGCAAAGCTTTTTTAGGACACCTGTTAAGTACATAAGTGGCACACATGATGGCCTCAAGCCAAAACAAATGCAGCAAAGCTTGACTTTTGACCATACATTGTGCCATTTTCATAAGTGACATGTTTTTTTCTCAGCAACACCATTTTGTTGATGCATATACGGCACTGTACATTGGTGTTTTATTCCATGACTAACCAAAAAAGCATTAAATTCATAAGACATATACTCCCCCCGTCGATCTAAATGGAGGGTGCCCATAGTACATTTTGAGACATCTTCAGCCAGAGCAAAAAATTGTTTGAAGCACATGAACACTTTGGACTTCACTTCAAGCGGATATACCCATGCATGCTTGGAGTAATCATCAATGAAAGTCGCGAAGTAAATGGTATTTGTGCAAGGACGGAGTTTGCATGGGCCCACAAACATCACTATGCATAAGCTACAACTTGCATGTGGCCCTAACTAAACCATCCTTTATAAACTTCAAACAATGCATCTTATCCAAAATGAAGCCTTCACAAACATGTTTGACAGGTGTTGCAAGAGGTGGCAAGGAATCAACCATATCATATTTTTGCAAACACATCAAATTGGAAAAATTCAGATGCCCAAAACATGCATGCCAAAGTTTTGCATCTGAATAGCCTTTGAATTCACAACAACATTTGCAAAATTTTGCCCACACTTTTCATACAAAGTTAGCTTATACAACCCACAACATAAAATTCCAGATGCAACAAATTCATCACCGAAACTGAGATCATGTACTGTACATCTATCATCCACAAATTTAACTACAAGACCAAGTCTAGCAAGTACAGATACAAACAAAAGATTCTTCTTGATCCCAGGTACATACAATGCATCAACAAGTGTGAAAGAACTGCCATTTACACCAATAAGCAAAATCTTTCCAACTCCTTGAGAGACCATGTTGGCACAAGTGACAATATTCCCATGAGGACAGACTCAAGAGAGGTAAACAAATCAGGATGTGAGGCAATGTGCTTTGTAGCAGCACTGTCAAAATACCACACATGTGAATTTATAGTAACTGACATGCA
Source organism: Adiantum capillus-veneris (assembly GCF_014529385.1). Lineage (NCBI taxonomy): Eukaryota > Viridiplantae > Streptophyta > Polypodiopsida > Polypodiales > Pteridaceae > Adiantum > Adiantum capillus-veneris. The sequence continues at coordinate 116,812,403 of NC_140932.1, read as the reverse complement.
TGTATCATGGATAACATGATCATAAGTACACTCTACACTAAAATACCACTCTACATCTACATCAGCTTCACAATCTCCTTTCACAGAAGACTCTACAATATCTACACTTGTATTGGACCTTGTAGTTGAACTAACCTCTTTCTTCTTAGCTCTTTTGCCTTCAATTTTGGACACTGCTTGATCAAGTGACCATTAGCTTTACAATAATGACAACGCATCTTCTTTTTGCCCTTATCATTGGAATTCCCAGACATGGATTTCATTAACGTAATCACAATTGTGTGATTACGTCAATAACTCCAGTATTTACACAAGAAAATCACGTGATCACGTTAATTGCTAACGTGAATTTGATTATGACCTGCAAAAACCCATAGAGCCGTTTAGCCCTCCGGGTTTTTTATTTTTCCCTGCAGGATCCAGGCGGGCCCGTCGGTGTCTGAAAATGCCTAGCCGGCCCGTCGTCGGGAAAATAAAAAAGCCCGGTGGGAGTAATTATATATAGTAAATAGTGTGCTAATTGCAGTCCTTTAGCTAGGAAAATCCTTGGGGAGTGTATCTGAGTGCCGGGTATAGTCATCTCCTTGTGGATTGACCTAAGGTTACAGAGTCACAGGTCCTTTTTTGGGCCAAACGTGATTCTTAATTCGGTAACCATTACTAAAATCTTTTAACTCGTTTACCGACATAATGGTACGAAACCAAAACAATTTAACACTTGGAAAGTCATGCTTATTGCAAAGAAGACATTGGTCCAAATGAGAGCTGTAATTGGTTTTAGAAGATGAGCATATGTAAATGACGAGTTGATAGTCAAGGGTCGGATGTTCTGTACTAGTCTATTGGGCATACAAAGATCCTTGAAGTCTTGCATTTTTCACCATCATAGATTTGAATTGATTTACAATGTCACTCCACAATATAAGAGCTATAATCCTTAATTGGGTTATAATAGCTTTTATATATTGAATTGGTTGCATGGGGGGCTACAATCCTTCACTAGGTACAAGTAGTCCTCAATTGAGTGATTATATTGTAATGGAATTGGCCTATTTAACTTGAGAGTAGCGGAAATCAATGAGAGTACTTTTGAAAAATGACTTTGTGAGCATAGCGGGTGAACATAATTGAAGATAGCAACATAATCATAGCAATTAGTTAACTTGGCATGAACAATACTTTTGCAAGAGAGAGAATATAGAGAACATGACAATAGTTGAGGACCGGATTTATGTGGAGCCGGGCCCCCCTCCAATAGGCATTTGTATTATGATTTATCACATTAAGAGAGACTTGTTACAATACAATCTTTGTGTTCCTTGTGACCTAAGTGATGCAATGAAGATGGAAAGCTTCATGCATCACAAGCATAACATAAACTTGAAGAAAGCTTTAACTATCCCAAGCCTCAGTCCCAAAGACCTTAAACACCTTCGAAGGTGGAGAGAGCTAGCAGGGAATGAGGGTAGGGAAGAGGAAGAAGAAACATTTCATAAGAGCTCCTCACTTATCATAACTCTTCTTGCTAGCATACATAATAGCATAATAATGAAGAAGAAGGAGATGGCAAGATTAAGCATTGAAGCATGGCTCTTGGTTGGATTTGCACTCCATAGCCAAGAGTGTTGGTGTAGGCTCTCAACCTCTACTTGCTTGGAGAAGGAGAGGGAGCTCTTGCACTTTGCATAGCACACAATGAGAGTGTTTGTGAGTGTGTGTGGGTGAGTATACCCCCTAAGAAACCCCCTAGCTTGCTTGGGTTGACCCCCCATTGTAGCTCATGCTTGAAGCTCATTAGACCCCTCCATGCCTAGCCAATCACAAGCAGGAGGCATTACAAGCAGTAAGGGTAGCCTTGGGACAAGTGTCCCCCTTTCCCCTTTCAGAGAGAGGACTTGATAAATGCAAAATCAATTAATTAAATCTCCTAAATTATCATTGGACCCCTTGGGTGGCCAACCAATAGGCTTCAGGCACACCATGAGGGCAACATGAGGAGGAACTTGACAAGTGTCCCTTTTGCTTTCTTTGTACCATGCATGCCTTGTGTGAGTGCATCCCCCCCCATGTGGGGCTCGCCCCCTCCTTGTAGGGATTGAATATTTGAATTTTTGACACCTCAAGCCCCTCATGCATAGGCCCAGTTCCCACCACAAGCTTGGCCCTTAAGCACTTTAAGCTTGGGCTCAGTTCTCACCTCAAGTACAACCCTAGCATGTCAAGCATCTCAATCATCAAGCACCTCAAGCATCTCAAGTACCTCAATCATCAAGCACCTCAAGCACCTTAGTCATCAAGCATGACAAACACCTCGAGCTGGGTCGGGTTCCCGCCTCAAGCTCAACCCTAGCTTACCTAAGGTCAAAGGACTTTTACACACATTATTGGAGGTCTTCAATGAAGATAACCCTAAGGTCTTATGCTCCATTGGTTAGCCTTGCTCTTTGATAGACCATGTCTCATTTGGGCCCCTTTTCTATTGGCCCCGTGTTGAGATAGATCTATAAGCACATTTCAATATCTTAACCTTTATTTTCCCACATTGAGTGATCAGTTTAATATGAGAAAATCATTTGGGTTGGTTATATATTGGTTTTTATGACATTACCTCTCTCTTGAAATCATAGTCATCCTCAACTATGATTTAGTCATTAGTCAATCTTACTTAGGAGGTAGAAGAGATAAAGCTTTAGTCATTAGTCAATCTTACTTAGGAGGTAGAGGATCCCTTTTTACCCTATGACATCTTTCCAAGATGGATGACTAATCCATTTGGTGCTTGGGAGACATGGATGCTGCAAGCATGTCTGCTCTATGGTCCATTTCATTCTCCCAAAGTAGAGTGACAAATTTTACTTGGTGTTTGAGACACGTTGTTATCACAAACATGATTCTAAGCATGCATACTATTTAAATTTGTGCACAATTAAAAAGAGGACTAGTCTTATAAGACAAAAACATGAGTCATTTAAAACAAATTTGTACATTTGCTTACTCTAATGTAGCATTGTAAGCATTGACAAGGTTCATTCTATCCTTAAGTTGTATTCCTTGCATCCATCTAGCATCTTCAAAAGGATAATTTTTGAACTTAATAAGATACCTTCGGATAATCTTACCATGTCGTAGTACCTTGTCTTCATGCCGAAGGATAGCTTCGGGTTGTGGCACCTCTTCTTGGTCTTCAACTTTTGGAGGGTCTTCAATAATTGGTTCATTTGGTGGCTCTCCTTTGTAAGGCTTGAGTAGGCTCACATGAAAAGAATTGTGTATGAGCGAGTTGGTAAGCCGTCTCATTGATAGGCTTCAAGATTTGGAAAGGACCATAGTATCTTTTTACTAGCTTAGCATAATACTTTTGATGGCCCGTAGGATTTTTGCCCGTCGTTTGCCTTCATCGAGCCTTAGGAAACTTAAGTAAGACCCAATCATTTTCTTTGAATGTTAAGGCCCTTCTGTGCTTGTCAGTAGTAGCTTTTTGCCTTTGTTGAAAGATGGATATAGCCTCCTTAATCTTTTGAAAAGATTCTTATAGGTACCGGCTATACTCATCGGCAGCAAAGATCTTCCCATGTAATTTGAGTAGCAAGGGACTTTTAGGTCTTCCCTCAATGATCTCAAAATGTGCTTTTCCCGCAGAAGTATGTATAGTATTATTGTAGGCATACTCTACAAGAGGTAAGTACTTTTCCCATTGTGAGCGTTGATCTACTTTGGTAACATAAGTCTTGAGTAGATCGAGTATCGTAAGATTAGCTATTTCACTTTGGCTATCCGTTTGTGGGTGATAGGCCGAAGAGAAATTCAATCTTGTTCCTAGATTTTCAAAGAAACTTTCCAGAAATTACTAGTCATTCTAGGATCTCTATCTGACACAATGGATGTAGATAATCCATGGTGCTTGAAAATCTGAGATATGAAGAGGGTTACCATTTAATGTGCCTTAATAGTCTTTTTGACACGAATAAAATGTGCTTGCTTGCTAAACCTGTCGACTATTTTGTCCATATTCCCGTATTCCCATGGATAGACTTGGGTAATCCAAAGATGAAATCCATGGATATACTCTCCCATGGTGAATTTGGGATAGGCAATGGCTGGAGTAATCCAGGTTGCTTCCCTCTATCATACTTGGTCTTTTGGCATACTACACATTTTGAAACATACTCTTGTATGCCCACTTATACTGTAGGCCAATAGAAGTATGTCTCTACTCCTCGGAGAGTAGGTTGAATACCTCTATGCCTCGCATATGGAGGAGCATGGGATTCATACATAACTTTCTCACGAAGGGAATGTGTAACACATAGCCTATTTCCGTGGAGAAGATAACCATTCTGCAAGGTGAATGGTTCCTCTTTCTTCCCCAAAGCAAGGGATGACATTATGTCTCTAAAGTCAGGGTCAATAGCATACTCATCTATCATAGAAGATGGATCATTGTGAGTAGCTATAGACACCGCATTAACTTTTGGTCATCGCGAAAGTGCATCGGCCACTTGATTGTGCTTACCAGCAACGTGAGCAATATGAAAATTAATTTGCGAAAGAAAATTTGCCCACTTCATTTGTTTGTTGAAAAGCTTGGTTTTTTGTGTCATGAAATACTTGAGACTTTGGTGATCGGTTCGTAGAATGAATGGAGTCCCCAATAAGTAGTGCTTCCATGTGTTTAGGGCATGTAGAACGGCTAAAATCTCTTTCTCATAAATGCCCAAGACTCGTTCATCATTATTGAGCCTTCGGCTCTCATATGCTATGGAATGCCCTTCTTGAAGCAAAATTGCTCCAAGGCAATCACCACAAGCATCACATTGGACCTCAAATGGCTTTGAGAAATCCGGAAGTACGAGGACTGGTTGGGAAGTAAGCTTCTCTTTGAGCTTATCAAAAGCATTTTTCTCCTTAGCAGTCCATACATACTTAACGTTCTTCTTAGTTAAGTCGTGTAGTGGTCCTGCTACTTGAGATAATTTTGCTATGAAGCGTCTATAGTATGCACACATACCAATAAAGCTTCTTAGCTCATGTAGATTCCTTGGGTTAGGCCATGCTTTTATTACCTCTAACTTTGATGGATCCATACGGATACCATCTTGAGAGATAATATGACCTAAGTATCGAATCTCTTGAAGGAAAAATTCACTTTTCTTTTGGTTGAGAAAAAGCTTATTCTCCCTCAATGCTTGAAAAATCACTTGGAGATGTTATTTATGTTCCTCCAAAAACTTGGAGTAGATGATGATATCATCAAAGAACACTCCAGTAAATTTATGATAAGGTCTAAAATTTTTCTCCATTAGACGATTGAACATAGCTGGTGCATTAGTCAAGCCAAAAGGCATGACTAGTATTCATAAAGACCAAACGTTGTGCGAAACATGATCTTTAGGATATGTTCATCCACTATCCTTATTTGATGATAGCCACTCTTAAGGTCAATCCTACTAAAGTAGGTAGATCCTTGTAGCTTATCAAATAGGTCTTCTACCCGAGGCACGGGAAATCTGTTTTTGATAGTGGTATGGTTTAGTGCTCGATAGTCCACACACATACGGTATGTACCATTTTTCTTTTGCAGTAAAAGGATTGGAGGACAAAAGGGAGAGGGAAGGAGTACGAGCAGAAGTGCGAGAAGAAGAGCACGACGATATGGTGAACTCGCTCTACTGTAATGTGTAGAGCATAGTGAGTTCTTATTAGGTTTTAACAAAAGAATATGTGTACATACCTGGCGGCCCGCCCACTTACCTGGGCGACCACATTGGGCTTTATACCCCAAAAACCTCCCACTTAAAGTCCAATGTGGTACTTTAAGTGTGAGAGAAGATACTATACAAGCTAATATACAAGAGACGTAGAGAAGTGATGTACTACCCTACACCTAACTGCTTGCGAAAATGCGCAAAGCTCTCTGAGGGAAGTCCTTTTGTAAGTAGATCAGCAGTATTTTCTGTGGTGTGAACTTTGACAAGCTGAAGTTGCTTATCCTCAAGAATTTCCCTGATGAAATGATACTTCACATCCACATGCTTTGTCTTTGAGTGATAAACTGGATTGCGAGCCAATTGTATAGCACTTTGACTATCATAATATAACACATGCATCTCTTCTTTGATTCCCAAATTTGTTACTAGTCGATTAAGCCAAATTGATTCTTTGCATGCCTCTGATGCTGCAACATATTCAGCCTCTGTAGTAGACTAAGTAACACAATCTTGTAATCTAGAACGCCATGATACTGCTCCACCAGCCAATGTAAAGACATACCCTGACGTAGACCTTCGGTTGTCCAAGTCACCTGCATAATCTGAGTCTGTAAAACCCTTTACACTTAGCTCCTGACTCCCATAGCATATACGCATACTCTTTGTAGCTTTCATGTATCTCAATATTCCTTTCACTGCCTCCCAATGTTTCTTGCCTGGGTTTGACATGTATCGACTTACTACTCCCATTGCAAATGCAATGTCTGGGCGAGTAGCAATCATTGTGTACATCAAACTACCCACTACAGACGCATATGGAATCTTATCCATTTCAGCCTGTTCTTCCTCAGACACATGACAATCTTGTTTGCTAAGTTTCACATATGGTGGCAATGGAACAATCAATGCCTTTCCCTTTGCCATATTGAAACGTTGCAAAACCTTGTCAATATACTTTGTTTGAGATAACCAAATCAACGTCTTTGATCTGTCTCTCTCAATGCGCATACCAAGTATATGACTTGCCTCACCCATGTCTTTCATGTCAAACGATTTTGCCATCTTTGACTTCAAAGCTGAAATTTCTTCCAAGTGCTTGCCAGCAATCAACATGTCATCCACATACAAAATAAGGATCAGCCAACTGCCATCCTTAGCCTTCTTTGTATATCGACAGTGATCGAACTCACTACGTTTGTAGCCTTGAAAAAGCATAAACTTGTGGAACTTACGGTACCATGCCCTCGGTGATTGTTTTAAGCCATAGAGACTCTTTAACAACTGGCATACCAAATCTTCCTTGCCTTTCTCAACAAACCCTTCTGGCTGCTGCATGTAAATTTCCACATCTAAATCACCATGCAAGAACACTATCTTGACATCCATTTGGTGCAACACCAAATCTAATATGGCAACCAATGCAAGAAAGCATCTCAATGCAGTCATCTTGACCACCGGAGAGAAGACTTCATCAAATTCAATGCCTTGTTCTTGCTTAAAGCCTATGGCAACAAGCCTTGCTTTGTACTTTGGCTGACTATCATGAGCGGTGATCTTATACCTGTAAACCCATTTACAAGGTAGAGCCTTTTTGCCCTGTGGTAATTTAACTAGCTTCCATGTCTGGTTTTTATGCAGAGCTGTCATCTCTGATTGCATGGCCAATTGCCAATTCCCGGAGTCCTTCATTTGCACTGCTTCCTTGTAACATGAAGGCTCATTGCAATCAGTCAACATGACATAGTTCATAGATGGAACAAACCTATCAGGAGGTCGCGTGATACGTCCAGATCTACGCAAAATAGGTGGCTCAGGATCAGCCACAACCTATGGTTCCACTCTATCTTGTCCTTGCTCCTCTTGAGCCCTGACATTTTGTCTTGCACGTACAGGTCCATCTTCTTGGAAGACAACTCTTCTAATCTCCTCAACCCTCTCTGGTTTAGAATGATATTTGGCTTCATTAAAGTGAACATCATTGCTGCGGATAACCTTTCTGGATTCGGGATCCCAAAGTATGTACCCCATCTCACCAGAATTACCATATCCTAGAAAGATGCACTTTCTACTCTTTGGCTCAAGTTTGTTCCTAAATTCCTTTAGAACATGAGTATATGCCTCACAGCCAAAGACTCTAAGATGCTTGTATGAGGGCATTTTGCCTGACCATACCATCTCTGCCCCACTGAATCCTTCTGCAAAACCTTGCTAGGAGATCTATTTATAAGATGAACAGCTATTGATACAGCTTTAGCCCAAAACCCATTTGGCAGTTGTGCATTAGACAACATACTTCTGACCTTCTCTTGTATGGTCCTATTCATCCTCTCAGCAACACCATTTTGAGGAGGATTGTAAGGAGCAGTAAGTTCACGTTTTATACCTTTTGACTCACAAAAGTCTTGAAAGGCCTTTGAAACATACTCTCCACCATTGTCAGTGCATAAGCATTTAAGCTTCTTGCCACTCTGATTCTCCACAAGTGTCACAAACGTTTTGAAAACACTAAACGCTTCATCCTTGTGCTTGAGAAAGTAAACCCATACTTTCCTCGAGTAATCATCTATAAATGTCATAAAGTAAGAAGCTCCCCCTAGAGATAGGTTAGGCATAGGTCCACACAAATCACTATGAACAAGTGCCAACTGTGTATCTCTTCTACTTCTTCTATGCTTATGTGGTTGCTGTGTTTGCTTACCATACAGACAATGTTCACAGAATTCAAAATCATTAAATGACAAGCCAGGCAAATAACCAGAACGAGACAAGATTTCCATTACCTTCTTGGACATATGTCCTAACCGGCTATGCCACAAAGAAACGTTCGGTTGCTCGGTTACATTGATTACATTTTTAGAGACATTTGATACATAAATCATGTAAAGTCCTCCAAACTTTACTCCATGTGCTACTGGCATAGAACCCTTGGATATCTTCCACATGTTCTGTCCAAAAGTGGTGACGTAGCCAGCATCATCAAGTAAACCTGTGCTGATCAAGCTCTTTGTAATTGCGGGAACATGTCTCACATTCTTCAGCGTAAAAGAAGAGCCATTCTGAAACTTCAATTGAACATCTCCAACACCTAAGATCTCACATGTCTGCCCATTGCCTAGCCGAACATGATCTTTAGTGGTCACATAAGAGGTAAACCACTCCTTTTTTGGAGACACATGAAGTGATGCCCCTGAGTCTATAATCCAGTCACTCAGTGCATTTCCATCAGATGCTGTAAGAAGAGCTGAGTCCATTGTATTCTTCAAGAAGTAGATGTCTCCTGACACTAGACTGTCATCCTCTGCAACAGTGTTTGTCACATTTATTTCTTGAATCTTCACTGAGGACTTGTTCTTCTCACCATGGTCTTCATCTTTCTCTTTGCCTTTTTCTACTTTCCATTCTCTGCAGTCTCTTTTCATGTGACCCTTCTTGCCACAATGGTAGCATTCTATGTCACTCTTGCCTTTAGCACTGCGGGACTTGCTACGAGACTGATCCCTCTTTCCACCTTTGTACTTTTCTTTGGTCCTTCCTCTGACAACTAAGGGTGTTCCTTTGCCTTTGTCCATTGTCTTTCTGTTGGTTTCTTCAGTAAGCAGACTGCCTTCTACACATGCTATGGTCAAACCATATGGAGGTGCAGAATTACTCAAAGCTGTGCGAAAAGTGTCCCAACTTTCCGGCAATGTGATCAACAGGAACATAGCTCTAACAGGTCATCAAACTTGACACCTTGAGCTGACAACTGACTGTAGATGGTGTTGAATTCATTCAGATGATTGGACATAGGGGTCCCTTCTTTCATCTTCAAGTCAACAAGCTTCTTAAGCCATTATACCTGTGAAGCTGCACTCTGCTTCTCATAAAGATCACTCAGCTTTGTCCATGCTTGATAAGCCGACATCTCGTCTGCTACATTGAAGTAAACGATTTCTGGCAAAGTCAGCATAATGGTAGAAAGTGCCAATTCATCCATTTCGCTCCATTCATCTTCGTCCAGATCTTCTGGTTTTATCCCCTTGAGCTTTATAGGTTTTATCTGCTTCTTTTGTACCAACACGTGCCAAATCTGCTTCTTCCACAATGGGAAATTGGTTCCATCCAGCTTCTTGATATTGTAAAGAGCAGTGTCCTGTGATCCAGCCATAACTACGCTTCACAGTAGTTTACTTTCCTGGGAAAAATTCGACAAAGTTTCCCCTGTAAACTGTCCTCTAAACCAATATCAACCTGTCAAATGAACCAAGAAAGCTTCAGATTTTGCAAAAATTTCGGCAGAGTCTCCTTTGTAAAATGGCTCTGGTGTACTAAAAAACAGACCAAAAACAGCTCAAAAAACCACTTTCTCTCTAACACTGTAAGCTATGGGTAAACCTGTCCTGCACCTGTACTGTCTCTCACTGTCTTGTAAGCATAGACTGCGACAATGCCTCAACGGCAGTAAAGCAAAGATGCAATCCCAACTGTCTAACTCACAATCAATACATCCTAGCTGCCTATCTAAGGGTGCTCGAGGGATCGCTCCAAGACCTGTATCACCGAAAGGATCTCAACATTGGAGAATCCCCCAGCTCAATAAAAACTCACTCGACCCTCAACAAAGGCTGCAGTAAATCTGACAGTACATAGACTTCCCACAAAGTCATACATCCACAAATTTCCCACTGTATGCTGTAACCGCTGCGGGGGTTGTTTGCTGCGTGACTCACAGCCAGCAAACCCTCAACAGACATACATCATCTTTGACAATACATCCCATGTGGAAGTACTTGCAATGTCAGGATGAAATCTGGAATATCAAGCAGCAAACACAAGGTACTTGATGAACTAGTGGATGTCGCCTACAGTCTGTGTGTAGGTGCGCCCATGTTGTATGTGACACGCCTCCAAGAACTGTAAGCCGTCCTTCGTTGTGTAGATAGCCACAAATCAGCACTCTTGAAGTGCAGATATCCTCAACACTTGCAGTTGTAGGCCGAAACCCCAAATTTGCAGAGTCGGATCTGCACTCGCCAAGACCACGTAGTCGAAAATGGCCTGCGCAGATCTTTGTCGAAGCTGAACGGTGGCCGAGATGACCTCAGAATGAAATTCTGAGAACACCGAGCCCTTCGGGATCACCCACAAGAATTGGGGCCGTGTCCTCGCCTGTCGAATCTCACTCCAATCTGAGCAGGTGACTCTGGCTACCTGCAAATGCTGCCCCGAGCCTCGATCTGAGCTCTGATACCAATTGAAGGAGTACGAGTGGAAGTGCGACGCGAGAGAGAGTGCGAGAAGAAGAGCACGACGATATGGTGAACTCGCTCTACTGTAATGTGTAGAGCATAGTGAGTTCTTATTAGGTTTTAACAAAAGAATATGTGTACATACCTGGCGGCCCGCCCACTTACCTGGGCGACCACATTGGGCTATATACCCCAACAAGAGGAACTAGGCCTTACCATCCCTTTCTCTACCAATTCCTGTATTTGCCTCATGATCTCCTCTTGTTGAGCTTGTGAGACTCGATAAGGAGGCTTGTTAGGCGGTGAGCTTCTTGGAAGGAACTCAATGCGATGGTCATTATCCCCTCGTTTTGGAGGTAAGTCCATAGGGATATCATCGATGAACACGTCTTGGAATCCTTTTAGAAAATTAGACAAGTCTAACTCTTCTTGATTCCTACCATTTACAATTGATGAAACATTAGGATCTTTTAGAGACTCTTTGACAAAAATCATGTACGCAGAAACTGAGCTCTTCATTGACTTATCAAAAGCAAGAGGATTTACAAGTGGAATAGTGTGACCACGCTCACTATCATCTATATACATGTTCTTCCCCCTGTAGGTGAAGTAGATTCTCCTTTTAGGGAACTTCATGTTGGCAGCCATGCGATCAAACCATGGCGCCCCTAGGATAGCATCCTCATGTTGGAGAGGAGAGATGAAGAAGTCTTCTTTGTCGACATAGCTTTGGACATGAAGCCTCAACTTCCCAATCAAGGGAGTAATGGAGGCTTGTTGTCTCTTAAAAGTTGCATTGACCATTACCATATCTCCCATCTCAAAAGCTTGAATGCCCAAGTTGGTGGCCAACTCCGTTGATATGAAGTTGTGAGTAGAGCCAGGGTCAAACAAGATGAAGGCATCATGCTCTCTTACCTTTCCCCAAGCATAGGAAAGTGATGATCCTTTGCAATGAGCATCCTCTTTTGGAGCTTCAATGGTGAAAGCCCTAGGAGTCTCATTGCAAGTATTCTTCTTGGGGCAAGAACGATAGCCATGTCCTTGCTCCCCACACTTGAAAGACTTATGGTCCTTGCGAAAAGCGTCAAGCTCTTCAAGAGAGAGTTTGTTTTTACCTTTGTAAACTCCCTTCTCCTTGGACCGATTGTTGTTGTTGTTGTTGGAAGTGCCTTGGGAAGAATTTTGAACATCGGTTTTCCCCTTTGCATTATTTTTGTCTTTGTTTTCCATGGGCTTGACATTACGCCTAGCCCCTTGATGGAAATTGATGCGTGAAGCAACCATGGTGTGATGGATTACTTCACTAATAGTACTAGGCCGTTGAGAATTGACGTATTCGGCCATCTCTTCATGTAATCCCACACAAAATTGCTGCCTTTGCTCGGCAAAGTCTATCTTTTGAAAGACAGTAGCCTTGAGATGTAAATCCCAAAACTTGTTAACATACTTGTGGATAGACTCATGAGAGAGAAGCTTCAAGCCGTGCCATTCGGTAAGCACTTTGTCCTTTGCATCTCTTGTAAGCAATTGCTTCATAATGGAAACTCGTAGAGTTTTCCATGTCTTTGGGGCTCCGGATCGTGTGGTCAGGCACTCCGCTACTGCTGCGCACTGCGACGCAGAGCACGCTTCCACACGACCCCCTCTCTCCCTCTCTCCTCTCTCCTCTCGACGTACCTGCAAAGGCGGTCAATGAGCTCTCTCTCTCTCTCTCTCTCTCTCTTTCTCTCTCTCTCTCTATCTCTCTCTCTCTCTCTCTCTCTCTCTCTCTCTCTCTCTCTTTCTCTCCCTCTCTCTCCCTCTCTCTCTCTCTCTCTCTCTCTCTCTCTCTCTCTCTGTGAAGGTGAGACAATGAAATAACACCCAGTGGGCCCAATCGGGCCCGTATATATATAATTCTGCGGGCCCGTTGAGCTTTTAGGTATTCTTGATGGGCCAACAGGGAAAACGTAAAAGCCCGACGGGCCCGCAGGGAAAATGGAAAAGCTCGGCAGGATTTTAGTGGGTTTCCACGCTGCCCTAAACCGGATTCTTTGTGATCATGTTCAGTGTAATCATGTAATGTGTCAATAAGACCTTGTGATCACACAAAATTTATCGTAATTACGTAAATATTAAATCCCTGTTCCCAGACAAAGTGCTGTCAACAAAAGCATTAGAAACAAATATTTTCACTCACAGAAGAACCCATGAGAAGTGGTTACATTGTTGTTACCACCTTTTCTTTGAGCATCAATAAGAGCCTATTCAACTGCATGCTGTTTAGCCCTAATTTTTCTTCAAAGTTACTTTTGCAACAACAATGTGCATAATGCATCAAACTTGACAGCTTCAAGATTTCCTTGGGTCATAAGTCTCCAAGTAGCAAAAGTCTGGTAAGAATCTAGCAAAGCATCAAGAACAATTTGCACAAGGGAACTGTTAGAAATGACTTCAACTGCATAAATAAGTTGCTTATTTATATCCTTGACACTAGCAAGGAAAGCGTCCATTTCATCTTCCTCATGCATAATCTTCGCCTCTAGCTCTTTATGTAACAATGCAATTTTAGCCTCATTGCGACTTGTATAAAGACCATCCAAAATATCCCAAGCTTGTTGTTGAACAAATATGAAGAGTAATAGTGTGTTTCACACATAATGCAATCAAAGCATGAGCCTGCACATCTTTTACATCCCAACGAGCTTGCTCAGTTGTAGAAAAAAAACCTATGGAGCAGCAAACCTGCCACCAAAACCTGCAACATCCTCAACATCGCCTACATCCTCAAAACCAGGACGTACATCAATGCCCTGCACAATGTTCCAAATTCCATTTGACAGAAGAACAGTTTGCATCATGTAAGCCCACATAGGGTACTTGTCCCCATCCAATCTGTCCTCAACAACAAACAATTTTAGGCTTATCTGTGTTGTTGTTAGCCATAGTGAATGCTTGCACCTGATGTGAAAACTGCCCCAAAAGTGGAGAAATGAAGCGAGAACAACACGTGATATACAACACAAACCATGAAGAATGTAAGGGAACTCTTATGCAGAAAACGGCATTGACAAAAATCTTGCACAAAATGACAAAATAGCATGTGCAATACTGCATGTAGGGGAAATGAAGGCCGAAATGGGCCTAAATGAGAATTTTGAGCAGACTAAGCTCTATGAACGTACCCAAAGTATTTTTTGAGTAGTTGATGCTCACCAAAGCTCACAAAAATCAAAGAAAGTGAGCAGGCATGTGATGGAGCTGTTGGCAACTAAGCCCGGGAAGACACAACCTGCTTTGATACCAATTGTTGAAATAAGGGTTGCAGGTCATAGCTTGGAGAAGATGAAGGAAGCTCAACACACACAACAGAGAGTGTATTACTTAGTGAGCAATGGAAAGATAAGATAGACCTACAGTGATGGGCGTATATACAATGCATGGGGGAAAAAACCTCCTAGTGAGGGAAAAGATGCCTGGTGGTCCTAAGTGTGTTCACACACATCACTACCACATGTATAAGGTAAACAACTTTGAGTTGCATGCCTAAGATAAACATTCCTTCTTTCACATAAATTAAAAGTGATTCCTTGGCCCTTCTCTTTTTGATGGGAATACAATCGTTAACTCTATAGAAGGTTTTCCTTTTTCACAAGGACAACTACAATGATGGGTATTTTCTTCATAAGAGAATTTGGCACCTAGTATTTAAGTCCAAGGGTACACGATTCAATACATGTGAGCAGCATTCGACAAATCTTATATAGCATGGCACATGAGAGGTCAAGAAGACTTTTGAAGAAAGTCATGACTGCCGTTAGGGTTTTCACCATGTATTTCTTTGTTATCGGTCCCTGATTTGAAGCTGGCGATCATGAATAGTTTAGCCATGTAGGTCACTTTTTCCTTAGTGCTTCATATGCTTTCCATTTCGTTACCCGTGGTACATGACAAAAGGTTGGGTCTTTCTAAAGTGAAGGAGGTGCTCTCGTGAACAAAATCAGATATTATGGATTCTTCTTCAACCAGCTCTTTCTCCACTTGGGGTGGACATCCTCTACGCCTTCTTCGTGCATATCATTATATAGTCTTTCTTTTACCTGTAATAGCTCTACCTTGATCAAAGGATATGGCAATGATTGTTGATGCTGAAGCGGTCTGGGGCGGGCAACAAGAAGAGTGGCCTCCAAGCACTCTTCTAGGCTCCCATGCTGCTCAATTGGGTTGGGGTTGGAAAAAACAACAAACACACACACAAACCCGCAACCTAACCCTACACAAATTTGGGGCACCACCTAGTTTTGGATGCGAACTAGGACGCGTAGAGAGAGAGAGAGAGAGAGAGAGAGAGAGAGAGAGAGAGAGAGAGAGAGAGAGAGAGAGAGAGAGAGAGAGAGAGAGAGAGAGAGAGAGAGAGAGAGAGAGTGCTCGGGCTGCTTTGAAACGTATCGGCAATGATCAAGCAAACACAACTATATATTTAAGAAAGCGAGAGAAAGGGGGAGGGGGTGCTTGTTGCATTAATACCTTCTTACGAATCTGTCATGACAAATCAAAGTGAGATTAGTATTTGTTCAACATAGCTTGCATAAATTTCACCACAACACATCACAAGAAAAGCCACCCCAATCACTGTCTTAAGGCCAGGGGAGTCCTCTCCACCCTGTCGCCCTCTTACAATATGTGGGATTTATGGCTAGATTGATGACAACACCAGAGACAAGCTATCAAGAACTTAACAAAAAACACCAAGACACTTACGCATCATTGTTGTCCATTACTTCACGTTGGAAGGGAGACAAAGTATCCAAGCTTAGTCCAAATCCACCCTCCTTGATTCAGCAAATGTTGGGCTTACACTAGTAGGAGAAATGATAGATTTCCTACTCTCAATTGAATTATCACTCTCTCTCTTACAATGGCATAGAGTTCCCTTGCTAATCCCCTATTACAACACATGCACATGCATAAGACAATGAGCTTCCACTCAAGAGCTCCTTCTAGAGAGGTTGAGCTTGGCTTCTCAAGCTATAGCATAGTGCTCTTGCTTATGGCTCCCCCTTTTTGTGCTAGCTACACCCTCCTTTTATAGCAATTTTGAAGGCTAGGGTTACTCCTCTAACCATGGTTGGGTTAGATTTTCAGCAATTTATCTAATTTCTTTTGCTTGGAATTATCAAGAAGTTGGTGGGGAAAGAGAGAGGAGAGAAATGGAGGTGATAGGACTTTTCATAGTGGGTTAGTGTTAGTAGAGTTAGTATTAATTTACAAATGGAATTGGATATTTACAATGGGAGTATCCATGTAGGATACAAATAAGGAAGAAAAACTCTTAAGAGGTAAGAAAAGGTGGATTTTTTACAAGGTTGATGCTCCAAGTGTCTTGAGTAGGGCCAATTTTGACGCTTGTTGACGGTCCACTAGCTTTGACGGTACATTTTTTCTCCACTCTTGACCTTCCTTGAGAGACAAGGTAATTGAAGCTGAGTAATCAACCACCATGATGCTGTCTTTTAAGAGAAGAGGCTGAATTTTGTGGTTTTTTTGATAGATATGGGTAATTTGGAGGAGGAAAAATGAGACTAGGTGGTCAATTTTGGAATGGAATTGTGTGTGGGAGGTATGAGTTCACCATGGTTTCTCTTATTCTTCAAGGTTGAGGAGAAGGTGAGTAGGGTGCAGAGAGGAGTGGTGAGAGAGGTGGGGATGATGAGTGGAGAAATATGTGTGAAAGAGGAAAATGATAAAGTGGAAGAGAGAGTGTGGCTGCATAGCATGGGAAAACTGGGGTCCACTAATAAAATCATAGCTCACAGCTCGTAGCTCAAAAAAATATGGAAAAATTTGAGGCAAAATTTCAGCCCACGAGCTACAACTTTTGTTTGTATCACCTTTTCAAATTCGGAGAGCAAGTGAACTTTAAAAATTCAGCAAAACCGATCGTTTTTTTCCACTGCACAAGGTCCTTGTGGGGTCCTTCTTTGGATGATTCTTTTGAATACCTCCAAGAGTGAGCCCTCCATAGTGCATGTATGCATGCCACCTACCCTTGACCTTATTTGGTAGGTCTATAATTGAAGATATTGTTGAGATTATGATATAAGTGAATAGTACAACTAAGAAAATCAAATATTGAGGGGTCTAAAAAATATGTACATGTCAAATATAAATAATATAAGTGGAAAAAATATAAAGGGGTCAAAAGAAATCTCTCTCATTATGAGGCTACCATAAAAAGATAAATATTTTTGGTGTTCTAATTTTTTAGGAAAAAACAAAATAGATGTAGGAAGGGAAAAATCACCATAGTGAAAAAATATACACATAAATAAAAACTAGTTTTTTTGGATTTTTGTTGGGGTAGAGTTACACCAAATATAAGAGAAGCTTACATGAAAATATTTCTATATGGAATAAAGAGTATGAAAAATGGTAAGAAAAAATTGTGGTAATGGTGAGGCAATGTACAGAGCATAAATAACACACACCTAGGTAGAAATATTTAAATAAATACCAAAATAATTATGAAAAAATCTTTTATTTAGGCCCTATATACAAAGAAATATTTACATATGCATGGGCCATAATATACTTATATTTTTTATATTTTTTATTTTTTTGGCTCAACTAGCCCAATGACTAGCTAATTGAGGGTTTTTAAAGAAGATATGGGAAAAGTCCCGTGACTCACGCACGCCTATGTACAGTGAAATGGTAGGGATAGCCACAGTGTTTGGGTGATTTTGGTAGGGTGAGGTAACTCACTGTGGCAATTACAAAGAGCCGAAAAACGGCTATCAATGCCATTGTGCAATGATTTGGTTGGGAGTGAGTTGCGTTACATTGACTGAGTGGAGAACTCTCAACTCCCGATCCATCTCTGCTTTCCATTATGCATTTGTCTCCTGAGCAACCTGTTCTTTGAGTGCATCTTCCTCAGCTTTAGAAAGCTGAACCATGGGCACTTGCTCAACATCTATGAGTGGTACTTGAAAATCTTCTTTTTTTAGCCCTTCTGTTGAATGTGTTTCCATCTCAGCAAAAGAGATTGAGGGAATCTCGATAGTCGATTGCTTAGAGGTGCCTGCTTCTTCTTGTGTCTCTGGTTGTCCTTGTTTTAACAGTTGATTGACTCTTTTTAGCTCGGCTATCTCCTTGAGCAGTTGTTATTCTATTTGTACCCACATTAGTGCAAGGTCTCTTCTCTGCGATTCCTCTAGATTTAGCTCCAGCTTGAGATCCTTATTCCTCTTTTCCAAAGCCTTATAGACTTTGTCTGTACCTTTGATCGAGGCGACAACAAAATTTTATCTGATCTATCTCAAAAATGTTGCTTGATTATTGAGTCTTTGCTCTGAGTATTGCAAAGAGGCATTTGCTGCGTCGAGCTGCACTTGGATCTTGTGTTCTGACAGAGTTGTGGTTAAGAGTTCATTAGTTACCTTTGTCAGCTGTTGGTATTTGGTCTTGCATGCATCTAATAACTTTGTGAGAAGTTTACCCATCTCCTCCATTTCTTTTTGTTGCTTCTCTTTGGCTAGATGGAGTTGTTCGGCTTCAGCTTTCAACTCTTGGACTTGTCTTTGTAGATCTGAGATGACATTCAACCTATCATCTAATTCTTCTTGTAGAGCATCGATGACCATTTCCAGCTCCCTAGCCTTAGCACTGTAGCTAAGTGCTGCTTCTCACATTTTTTTAGTCATCACCTACATCTACTTGGCATATTCATTCACCTGTATGATGACTTCATTGTTTGTCTGCAATCTTCAGGCTCTATAGGCTGTCTGGATGTTTTAGCCATTTCAACTTGTAGCTCCTTGGGTGGTTGTGTGGTGGATGCTTATGGTTGCGGCAGGGGTTCTACCTCTCCTTGAGGTGTTGCGGCTGCTTCGACTGCCTTTACTTCTTGAGGCTTCATGGATGCCTCTGCTGTTTCTTGTTGGGTGGTCATAGATGGTGTGGCCTCTTTTTTTGCTGCTTTGGGCTGCTCAAAATTTGCTGCTTCCTAAGGTTCAGGCTCTTTGTCTTTGTCTTCCTCACCCTCATTGGGTCTTACTGTTGGTGAAGGGGGAGGGCTTGGCATTGGGTGGTCTTCTTGCTCCGTAGCAGGTGAGGTGGCCTTTGGAGAAATGTCTTCTTGGTCGTGCCGTGCCTCGCTTTGTGTCGTAGCCTCCACTTGTCTTTGTTGCTCTGCTGCATCGTCTCTTGTTTTTCTTTTGGCTTCCTGAGCTTCTTTTAACTTAAGGGCTTTTGCCTCTGCATACATGTGTTGAAGAAATTTTGTGGGATCCTCTGCTTCTTTCCTTGCAAGGTTCTTAGTTCTGGGACCTCTTATCTCTTTTGGAACCCACCTTTTTTGGTCCTCACCTGTAGCTTGGTGGCTTCTTTTGTAAGTTTGTTTTTCTCTTTCAAATATTTCCTTATTTGTTGATGTTCCTCTTGGTGTGCAACTACTGCTTTCTTCTTCATCTCTTCAATCCTGACCTTCTGTCCTCATTGTCCGAGCTCTCACTGCTATGAGCTTCATAAGAGATTTTTACCGATTCTTCATGTGACTTGTAAACTCTCTTTGGCGAATGCGTAGTTCTTGGAGAAGGCTGTGCAGACACAATCCATGTGTTCTGATCTGGGCCTGGTGGAAAATTGTCGGCCATGCCAATAGCATGGTATGCTATTCTTGTTAGTACTTCAAGCACGCCTAGATAGGTGATTTTACCTTCTTTCTTGGTGCCCTTTAGCGTTGTCAGCACTTACTCCGTGTGATCAATTGGTTGCCTGGTTTTCGACTTCAACACTTGGGTGAATGTAGTCACAACTGCATGATTGGTGTGGTGTACCGTGGCGATCTCTTTGCTAAGAAGTGGAAGTATTGATGGTACAGGCATGTTGGTTCTTCCACTTGTGTTTGGATGAGGTCGGCAAAAGTTGCAGCAACAGTCTCCTTGGTGAAGGTGCCTGCTATCCTTCTGTCCCGAGCTCGCATTGTCATTCCTTTAGTTGGCAACTTCAGTGCCTCAGCCATAATTTCCTTTCTGATAATGACTTCGACTTTCTACTCTTGTTGGTCGATGATTTGGGCTGATCCATCCTCTTTAATTGTAGACAATAGCTCATAGGCTTTTTGGAAATCTACTCCGCATGGTTCCTGGTCGTAGAATTCCTTGAGGCCCAGCCTTCTGTTGGCTTCTTTTGTGTCTGGCTTGGCAGCTACATCATATATTTCCTTCGATAGAAATTTCAGCTCTACTTGGTGTCCTTCCTTGCTCTTGAACCTGCCTGTGAAAACTGTTGTATTGTTTTCCTCAAGCTGTTCCCTTGATAAATATGTTGCCTTGGCCGTCTTTACTGAACTTGGGTCCAATTGTTGGTAGGGTAGCTTCTCTTTTAGGGATACCCTTTTCTTGGCCTTCTCCGCAGCTTGCATTGCTCCTGTTAGGAGAACTCAGTGCCAAAGCTAGAAAATTCTGCAAATTATGCTTTGAAATGCCTTTGAGTTTGAATTGCTGACAAATTGAGTCCAATTTTCTCAAATCAATTTTGGAGCATGCATAGATGCATAAAAACATGTAAAGGTCAAAATCATACAGTTCATGCAAAAATTTGCACAAAAGTAAATAATCGTGATTATTTACAGCTGGAGATTTTTTTCAACTTTTTGCATTTTTGACATGATAGGCTTGAAAATAAGAGCATTTAGGTGCTCTGAGTGAAGTGTGGGCTCATTTGAGTGCACTAGGTGGAAATGGTGCCAGATTTAGGCTTTTCGTCTCTGAAATAGTAGATATGAAGGGCTTTTGAGATTTTGAGATCCAAATTAGTTCAAATTTGGTCAGTGCGCTTGAGACATCATGTGCTTTGGTCCCATAAGGTCAAAGTTGCAATTTTTTCTCATTTTGGCAAGAAAGTAAATAATCACGATTATTGACTTTTTCATCAAAATGCACATTTTTTGGTGCAACTTGGTTCTAGGCTTGATGTAGACCCTGTATATGAGATATGGTGTGATTTGGATCAAAAACTGACTGATAACTCAGAAATTGGTTTGGAAAGACGTCTTTGCACTTTTTGACAATTTCCAAGTTTTTGTTGATCATTTTGGCTCATACTTGAAATGTGGCATGTAATAGGTGTGTACAAGTGATAGGTGAAGTGAAGGTACCATTTTCAAGCCAAAAAATTGCAAAAGTAAATAATCGTGATTATTTACAACAGTCAATTTTTTGCTAAACTTGACAAATTTTGACCTAAACATATTCAATACACCTAAAACAAATCCTAAATTGAATTTGGTAAAGTTTTGTCGTGTTGGCATCACTTCGTGCTTTGTTGAATCTGAATTCATCGATCTTTGTAACTACATGGCCTGTGGAGTTGGTTAGTCACTTTTGAGGCTATGGACTTGTCCGCTACATAGTCCTGAAGCTACCCATCCAGTTTTGACCCATTTGGAGTAAGTTTGAGTTCATATGTCAAATTTGATGCTTTGTAGCCTTCGAGTTGTTTTCTACTTTTCAAGAGCTTGCCTTGACTATTTTCATAAAACCATCCATGAACATTGTGTATAGACCCAATCTATAAGCTGCCTGTGGAGTCAGAATCCAATTCTGGCATTTGGCAAAAACCTAGCTTTTATACTTGGGACCCCCCGACCCCTGCCGAATGGTCATTTAGTGATATAGAAGTATTCTATTATATAGGGGCATGCTACAGTTCAAGTCTCATCCGATTTGGTTGAGCTGACAGGCCGCTATGGTCAATTTTTGGTTGTAGGACTTTGTGCACTGCTCGGTTTCTAGGTTTTTTCCCTTGGGGTCATATGGAAGTGATCATTGATAAGCATATAACTTACCCCTCATGTCTTGTGTGAGACGGCGTTGTCAACGGGAGACTGTGGACTCCGAAAATCGTGTGCGAAGAAGCTCGCGAGCTCTCTTCTCCAAGGGCAACTAGTGGAAATGAGGTGATTTTGGGCTACCTTAGATATCTATACTCGGACTTCCCAAACTATTTTTCGCCAAATTCCCTTGTTAGTTCTACTAGGCCGTGAAATCTATGTTAGACTCAAAAATCTCCTCAATCGGTTTGTTGTAGCTCATTCTGCAAGAATTTTGTGAAAGTAGGTCTTGGCCGCCTAATTTAGGCTTCCCGCTTCCATCTGCCGATTTGATTGAAATTTTTTGTGCCTGTTCACCTTGTCCTTTTGATCATCACATATCTTATATTTTTCCATCTGAGCTCATTTGCTATTTATTATTATTTTTTGACTTGTTTATTAAAAAAATCATAGAAAATAACAAAATGCGCTAGAAACGAAAAGTGAAAAATCCAATAATTAAAAAAATCCATTGAAAAACATAGATTTATTGTTTTTTGTTGGATTTATCCATTTTTAAGCTCCAATATCAAGAAAAATGATTAAAAATAACAAAAAAGACCATTTTTTTTGATGATTTTCTCATAGTATATACACTATTTACACTCATCGGGGAGATGTTATTAGTTAAAATTTCCCTGTTGATAACTTGTTAAGGGAATTATTAGGTAATTTTAAAAAAAATCACACGCTAATATCAAACTTTTTCCTCCCTCTTCAAACATTGCCCTTAATTACTTAGTTCCCTTTCATCTCTCCTAGATGACGTACTCCGGGATGACTTTGTGCATGGGTTGAACAATTGTGTCTATCCATAGCCTTGGCTGGCTCTACCATGCTTTGAAGATCAATGTAGTTAAAACCATTATGTTGTGCAAGAGTTGGGTCTTGAGTAATTAACTCAAGGGTTTCTGATGTCGAGGTTTTGTTTTGCTTTCTTCCAAAGAACAATTATTGTAACATGTGTGCTCTTTTGCTTGATTGTATCATCAGGATGCTTTGGCATGCTCATTTCTTGACCTGTTGGTATCAATAGTGATGGTTGTCGAGCGTTTACTCGCCATTGATATCTTGGTTTGCTTTGGTCAAAAGGTTGTGGTTGAGTCTTTTGAGACTTAACTCTCCATTGCTCCATCGATTTTACAGTTAGAGGAGAAGATAAGTGATCCTTTTTCTTCCAAATCCATTTTGTTTTAGGTTCCCTGCTCTCGAAGATGCTCTTCTTTGTGTTTTGAACCTTGAAACCATCTTTGGTATAATCCCGGGTACAATAGATGATGTTTTGAGCACCCAAATTTGAATCGGCTTGTTCTTAAGCTGTGCTTTTGGTACCCAAATTTTCCTGACTCCTTGCATGCTACTTGTAGCATTTGCTTATTGATAGGATGGAAAAGATTGATTGCTTCGTGGTTTGTTCTAATGGTAACCTCCTTTCCATTCCTCTTTGCTTGGTGCAATTGGGACAATGAGTTGTCCGCCTTTAGGTGATAGCTTGAGTTGGTTGGTACCCCAATCTGGTACTGCCTTGTAAGTCCGCATCCATGAGATTCCAAGAATCATTGTTTCATTCATGTGTTCATCTGGTAAGCATACAAATTGATGAGGGCATGAACATGCATGTACTATTACATTTAAGTTGATTACTCCCAATGTCGGTGTTGGGTTCTTGTTGCATCCTTTAATAGCCGCTATTCCTGCTGTCAAAGATTGACTTGTTGCTTTTCTGTACGTGGAATAACTGACTGTATTTAATTGAGCGCCTGTATCGACCAATGTATTTGTGCTATGATTGTTCAATTGTACTTTGATGCGAAGGTCCATTCCATCTAACCATTCATCATCCGTTGACACTGCATCTTTCTGTAATTCCTATAGTCGGTCATCTAGTTCCAGAGTGTTGATGGGAATAGATATTTGTTGATTTTTGAGAGCGACTTTCCTTTTGAGTACTCGAAGTCGAGCTTCCTCTTGAGCTTCATCAATAACTTGCTGTCATTTTATCTTTCTTTTTCTAGCAATTCATTGGTTAGTGGCAAATTGGAGTTTTTAAAACGACATCCACTAATTCAATTAGCCATTGGTCCACCATCTAGGGTGGACAACTTAACTGCTCCACTTGGATATACATCTTCAATTATAAACGGTCCGTTTTCCTTTTTCTTAAACTTGGGAATGTGTTGCTTACGGGAATAGATTAAAACTAAGTTTCTTTTTTTGAAGATTTTTGTAACTAGACAAGAATCAAAAAACTGTTTTTGTTTTTGCCTTTGTGCATAGATGTGAGCTACAGCTGTTAGTCTTTGCTCATCAAAATTTTCCTAATCTTCAAGTCTCTCTGACAATTCATGTCCAGTCCACTCAAGATCCTTAGCTACCCTTAGTGTCGGCAATAGAAATTCTATCGGCAGTATCATATCAAGACCATAAACAAGGTTAAAGGGAGTAGCATTTAAAGATGTCTTGAATGAAACTCGATAAGCCCATTGAGCGGCATGGAGATTCATTTCCCAATCTGTCCATCCTGAACTAACCACTTTAGTCAATACCGAGCTAAGAATTTTATTTGTATGCTCAGTTTGTCCATTTGCTTGTGGATGATAGGGAGACGATTTGTTATGGATGACCATAAACTCATTAAGCAGATACTCAATTATCTCGTTGAGGAAATAAGTTCCCCTATCATTGAAAATTTCTATTGGCAGTCCATACCTTGTGAACACGTACTCATATAAGAATGCGGGTGTGGTTGCTTTAAGCTCTGCCCACTTAGTCAAATAGTCCGTAGCTACAATGATATATTGAGCTTGGGTTCTATAAGCAGGTGGTTGTATCGGCCCAACAAAGTCTATACCCCATTTTGCAAAAGCTCTTGTCTCCATCATTGGTCTTAAGGGCATGCTATCTACACACATTTTTTCTTGTTGATATGCATCACACCTTCGAACATATTCTTTGGCATCCGCAAAAAGTGTTGGCAACCATATGCCTGCCATTAAGATTGCTCTTGCAGTGGTTTCACTAGAAAAGTGACCTCCAACTAATCCAACATGTGCTTGTTCTATAATGGGAATATATTCGTCTTCATTTGCACAAATATGCAAATGTTGATCCTCATCTCTTCGATACAATTGGTTTTCAATAAGAGCATAGTCTCTTGCTTCAGTTTCAATTGCTCTTTGACGGCGTTTACTCATATCCTCAAAAAATGTTTGGCTTGATAAGTAAGTAACTAGATAGTTACTGCACTTAGGAACAAGTGGTATTTGGAACAATGTCACATGAGGTATGGGTGCTTGTTTTTGACATTGAGGACATTGTTTTACATATGAATGAACATCCCTCCTCATAGTTGGCCAAAATATCCAAGTATCAAGATCCGTTGCATAGTTTGGTCTTCTTCAAAGTGAAGTCCTACTACGGTAATATGTGCTTGACTTAGGTATTCGGTTTTCTCCTTAGGAATAATGCATAAAAGCAATATACCATCTTGATTTCTTTTGTATAACCTTCTTGCTAGTAATTGATACATAGCCGATTGCTCAATTAATCCAGTTGTAATAGGAAGTGGTATTTGTAAATCCACTTGAGCTATGGTCATCAATGATACCATGTTTTTTGATCATCGAGGTATCATTTCTACGGAGAACATATATACATCGGGTAGCTCATCGTTTACTCTGTTAGGTGGTTCTTCTGAAACAATCCTTGACAAATGATCTACTCTTTGATGAGAGGTGCCCTTTTTCACAACTACAATGAAATCAAATTCCAAAAGAATGATGAACCATGTCACTATTCTTCCTGTGTTTCATGGTTTGTTGACCAAGTATAATAAGGCTTGGTGGTACACAAAGAACACAAATTTGTTAGCTAATAGGTAATGTCTATTACGACATAGTTTATTCCCAATCCTTCTCTTTCGGTGGTTGTGTAGTTTTTCTTTGCCATATTCAATTGTTTGCTAGCATACAAAATAGGAAAATCAAATTTTTGTCTCCTGGTTGAGCTAGGATACACCCAATGGCAAAATTGGAAGCATCTACATGTATGTGGAATATCTTATTCCAATCTGGTGCTTTCAATATTGGAGCTGAAGTGAGAGCTTGCTTAAGCTTCATGAAGGATTCTTCACACTCATCAGTCCATTCAAAGTGTGTAATCAAGCTGTACATGGGTTTTGCAATTATAGCGTACATGTAAATGAATCGTCTATAATATCCACAATATCCCATGAAGGTTTGATACCCTTTGATTGCTGTTGGTCTAGGTAAATCAGCAATAACATAAATTTTATCCACATCAATAGCTATGCCATTTGTAGAAACTATATGTCCAAGAATTTTTCCTTGTCTGTCCATGAATGTGCACTTTTTAGGATTTAGGCAAATCCTACAAACTCTACATTTTTTGAATACCTTTTTGAGGTGTTCAAAATGATCAGCCCGGATTGATGAATGTACACATAAATCATCCATATATACTTTCAAGAAATTTCGAAGATATTCTTTAAAAGCATGGCTCATCAATCTTTGAAAGATGGAAGGAGCATTAGTTAACCCAAAGGCATAACTTGATAGACAAAAATACCCCATTCAGTTGCAAAGGCAGTTTTATGCTGATCTTTGGGGTCAACCAAAAGTTAATTGTATCCCAAAAATCCATCTAAAAATATGTAAGCTTATTTTACTGTAAGTCAATCTAAAACATGCTCGATGATTGAAAGAGAAAAGTTGTCTCTAATGGTAGCTGCATTCACTTTCACTTTTTTGAGATTGACACACACTCTTAATTTTCCATTTTTCTTGGGTACTACCACAATTGGAGACACCCAATCTGTGTGTGCAATTTCATAAATGAATTCGGGTTCCTTAGCTTTTCAATCTCTTCTTTGATCTTCACAATATGTGTATGACCTTTGTCTACTTGGTTTCGCATCATCTCTCATTGGTATGGTATGTCGATAGATTTTTGGATCAACATTCTTGAGATCCTTATAAGACCAAGCAAAGATATCTCGGTATTCTTTCAGTAAGCTTAACAAAAACTATTCTTCTTCTTTCGTCAGGTCGTTTTCAATGTAGGCAGGTCTAGGCTCCTTCCCTGGTTCAACCGGAACTATCTTTTTTGCGTTTTAAGGTCCTTTGTAGCCTACTCGCCCCGTTTTGTATTTCCCTGATAGGTTGTTTGACTATGATTTTTTGGTCTTGGAGAGTATATTTATTGTAGTGAGATGGAACACTCATTACATATTTACCTTCCTCCTCAGTGGTTTCCATTTCAGTTGTATATATCTCCTTTAGAGCTTTTTTCAACTCTTGATATTTCTTCCTTTGTTCAACTCGTGTCATGGTTGAATCTTTGTCCTGGTATTTAAGTTTTGCTTGATTTTACTTTCTCATTTTTCTTGATGTTTTTGATATTTCTTGCTTTTCACTTAAAGGATATCTACCAGTGATTTTGTCTTTGACACAGTCATGTTATCTATCTGCATTAGAAACTGTATTTTACTAGAGACTGATGGTATAGGTCTAGCTTTCAAGTTTTTCGTGTCTCTTTTTCTTCTATACCACTTTTGTCTTTTCGGTTTTTGGTTTAGAATGTCAAAAAACTTTTCCTCCCCTCCTTTCATGAGTAGTTTAGCTCTCACATCTTCTATATCTGACCCCAAAGCATTTGTGGTAGCTGAATGTTCTTCTAACTCATTTGTTGCATCATAGTAGAGGTCTGAAAAGACTTGTCGAGCCTTCATCAAGTCCTTGGATTCTTGAATTTTGTCTTCAATGTAAAGGTTTGAGATCATTTGTATGGGAATTATGGCATAGCCATCCTCATTGCAAAATTGAGTAGGCATAGACGTATTTACACATACATTCATTGTTGCTAAAATTTGGGTCCACTCAAACGGCTCAAACAAATGCTCTAGAAAGGGTTCAAGGACATAGGCTTCCTCTGTGCAATCCCTTTCTAAGATACATTCTTCTCGTTTTAAGCTCCCGTTTTTTGATACATCCAAAAATGTGTGTCTTTGTTCAACCAAGATGGAAGCTTAGTTTGAGCTGAAGAGACTGAGTCAAATTCTTGAATGGATGTTTTTATGACGTCTCTAGTGTGATGTTTTAGACTAACCCTTGTTATTGATCCCACTTGCTTTAAGTACAGATAATTGTTTCCTCAATCCTGGATAAGTTGTACTTGTCGCACGAAAGGTCTTCCCGAGATGATTTTATAATTGAGTTTCTTTCCAAAGTCCACTATTGCAAAAGTGTGTTGATAATCAATCCCACAAGAATTAACTATCACTTTTTTGAGCAGTCCTAAGGGTCTTTTGATGTGTCCATCAACCTATTGCAATTTCATTTGAGTTTGTC
The DNA here is from genome assembly GCF_014529385.1 of Adiantum capillus-veneris. Classification (NCBI taxonomy): domain Eukaryota; kingdom Viridiplantae; phylum Streptophyta; class Polypodiopsida; order Polypodiales; family Pteridaceae; genus Adiantum; species Adiantum capillus-veneris. The sequence continues at coordinate 116,784,241 of NC_140932.1, read as the reverse complement.
TAATGGCTCGTTGATCCAAGGATTCCCATACTGCTTTTGTGGCTATGGCTATTTCTACCCCACTATCCAGTATTGCCATGGTTTTGATATCAGTATATTTGGCTGGAAAGGTTATGTTTCCTTCTTTCCCTTCGTAGTATTCTCCAACTTTGTTCATTGGAACAAATCTAATCTCTTTTTTATCCAGTTCGTGTTTCAATTTTCCCTTTTTTTTACGATTAGCCCTGTTGTCCCCACCTTCTTTAGAGTTTTCTATAGATCATTCCATAAATATGGTTTGATTTTTAACAGTCCTCCTAAAGTAAGAGTGCATTGAATGGGTGTAGACATGATTGAATGGATGTTGTCTACTTCTAGGGTCCGTTCCACTCCTTTTATCTGAGTTGTTTTACACACTATGGATTCATCTTCGTTATCTCCTAAGTAAGAGGGCAGTATTTTCAAAGTCAATGGTTTAGAAATTCCTGAAGGTTCAGATCCGCAATCCCCATACAAGGATTGTACATCCATGTCCATATTAAGAGGTAGATTGTCTAACCAAATTTCCTCTATAGGAGGTGACTTCAGAGCTAGGCTCCCATCATTATTCTCTCTAAATTTTTCCCATAAGTGTCCTGGCTAGTCTTCTTCTACGAATGGAATTTCGTCAAAGGAATCTTTACTATCAAGCACTATAAGTTCTAGCTCTTTTGTTTCAAGGTGGGGTTCTACCACCACTTTGGATTTTTCTTTACAAGTTCCTTCCACCAACTCCTCAGGTTTCGCTATACTTTCAAGCTTGGGTTTTTGTTTTTTGAGCATCTCTTGAGTAATTCTTACCAAATTTTGATAAGCTTCAAGCTTAGCTGCTTCCATGTTTGGAGAAGGATAGTTTTTCCATTTGTTTTTCATGTTTTGGCCTGCTTTAAGTCCCACTTAGTAAGCTTCCAAGGCTACATTGATTGGCTCAAAAATTTTGTCTACCAAAATTGATCCTCCAGATTTCACGGTGGTTTCCTTGATTTCACTTCCAGTTTCTTTCACTTTTTCCCGGAATAGGCTCTTTGCTTCTCCTCGAGTTCAGCCCTTTGTTTCTGTTTTCTCATCTCATACCTTTTGATTTTGCTTCTTTTGGTCTTTTGAGAGGAAATTTTAGTATTCTCCAAATCATCAGAGGAGTTATGTTTCTTTTTATTAGCTTGGCTCTGGTGATTACCTTGATTGGAACAATCGGTTCACTCTCAGATGAGCTACTAGGTATCACTTGGACTATGTTCACTAATGTTTTATCCTTGTTTAATGGATTTTTTGGACAATGTTTAGGGAAGTGTTCTCCCTTTTTGCAACATTGTATGCAATAAGCTTCAACTGGCTTTAGGTTCTTGTCAGGCTCTGGGCATTCATTTTTCCAATGATCACCTGCACCACAGTTATGACAGTTTCTACTTCTTGGCTTAATCATGGGTCTTACCATAGGAGGTCTAAAACCTTGATTAGCTACATAGTACATTGGTGCAAGCTCTGGTGTAGTATAAGTCACAGGTTCTTCCATTGGAGGTGGATGTGAATTATACCAATTTCCTTCTACCATTACTGTAGATGGACTAGGCTCAACATAGGGTGTAACAGGCACTAGTGCTTGTTCATCTATGACTCCCTTTGAATGCATGTACTTTACATGCACTACATTATGTCTAAGATATGGAGGTTGTTGACCCAACACGGGTTGAGGTCTTTCCATACCCATCGGTGGTCTTTGAGCTGGGGCCATATTAGGCTCATATCTGTACATGGGTTGTCCTTGTGGCCTCATAGGCGCGTATCAAACATTCCCATCATACTTTGGTCGGTAATAGCACTCATTGGTCTCATAATTGGTCCATTTACCTTTGATTGCACACCATTTATGCGGCCTAATTGGTTGTCCCTGTTAAGGCATCCCTTACCCTGGTCCCCTCATAGGTGCTTTTTGCATGTTACTCATCACTTCATTCATCCTTTTGAGCATGTCTTCTATGGCTGTAAGCGGTGCTGCAACAGTCGTTCCCACTTGTGCTGGTTTGGTGGATGCTATTTTCTTGCTTAAATTATCCTTAGGGACATCTTCTTCATTGAAAATATCACAATTGTCTCCCAACTCAATAGCATATGACACACACTCTCCTAGGGTCATATGCTTCTTGCTATATAGTATAGTGTGAAGTTCTTTGTTTAGTAGTCCCTCTAGAAACAATGATACTAGTCTTTCTTTTGAAAGTATCTCTAGCTCTGGGCATCTTGCAATGTATCATTTCATTCTATTTGCACAACCCTAACAGACTCACCTTGTTTCTGTTTGAAGCTATAGATTTGAGCTACCGCATTGTATTTGATCCTCGTTTTGGAACATGCAGCTACAAATCCTTGAGCTAATGTATTTAAGTTTATGATTGACCTTGGTGGAATGTTTTGGAACCATGTCAGTGCTTTTCCTTCTAATGTCATTCCAAATCCCTCGAATTGGGTATGGAAATCAAATATGCATTTTGCTCTTAGCACCTATTTAAAGCTTGTTAAGTGGTCATATGGATCCCCAGATCCACTATATTTTTTACCCATTTTCAAAAATCTGCTTGTGTGACACGTCTATTTGGTTCAACTCCTAGTCTCCTGGTAGTTGGTCCTGTTCCAAGTCCTTTAAACTGGTCTGTTGGAAATAGTGACTCATGTAGCCTTGGATTGGCTTTAGTGTCACCCGGTTTTCTTCGTGATGAGGTAGTTTCAGGTTTCTTAACATTACTCTCAAAAGATCTCTCGCAGAGTTCATCTTTTGGAATAGTTTCTGGTCCTTGGCCCAATATCCAATCCCTTATGGAGTACCCTTGGTATTTGGTTTGTTCCACCTCCTCAGGAGTCCTCATAACAAAGTTATTGTTATAACAATTCCTAAACAGGCAGGTTGGTGGATCTGTTGATCCCTTGCCTTTGATTTGAAGATATAAATGATCTTCATAGACGTTAGATGTCCTGATTTGGCATGAGAAGTCTATAGAAGATCTTTGTTGTTTCTATCCTCCCAACAATAGACTCTGATTCTAGGATTATCGGTGCTAAGCTGTTTCAAGGCTTCAAATCAACTTGATCGTATCCCTCGAATTCTAAAGTTGGTGGTCCTTCTTTTGCTGCCATATCTAGAATTATGGTATTTACTTCTAACCCCCATTTGTCTATCACGTTAGGGTTTTCAACTTGTAAATGTTGAGTCCTGTTTTTATTCATGTACATTTTTCCTTGTTTGTTTACCTTGATTTCCTCTTCAAACTCTATGTCATGGTCATCAATGCAAATGACATACTCTTCATTAGGATCCAAGTAAACCTGAGATCCATGGCAATAAGTCTTATAAAAAGAGAGTATGTGCTTATATTGCACCGTCGTTCCAGTTTTTGAATGAGTTGAATAGGAAGACATTTCAGATATTGATTCTAAACAAGTGTCTGAGACTTCTTCAAAGATAGTGTACAAGTGATTGCCTTGATTCATACTCTCTTCGGTGGATACTCTACTAGCGGTCTCTCCAAATATGCCTTGATTTGCTAGTATACGACCAGATCTAAGGTTCATATAGACTCGTGAAGCCCTGGATAGAGTACTTACCATCGGATTGACTTGTTTGCAACTTTTGTCAAGCTTTCAATTCCTTGTCTGCAACAACCTGATTCATGTATCAGTTTTAATCAAGTTAGCTATTCTTTCATAAAGACTGTACAATTTTTGCTAACTATTGTGATTGGTCTATGTGTATCACTCCAATTTGAGCTAAGTGAGTCAACAGTTGAGACTTTCAGATTCTACTTTTGCAAAAAGCCAAAGGAATAATCTGCAACCTGCAAACTGAGTGAACATGTATCAATTTGGATCCGATTGAACCCAAAATTTCTCGGTGGCCTTGTATTATGTTGTCTAACATTGTACAAGTTCAAAAGTCAAAAATCTCTCTCTATGTATCAGTAGTAAATAATCAAAATTATTTACTTTTCTCAGTTTTTTACACTTTTTGGCTTTATTTGCCAAGTATGCAACTTGTTAAGGTCTCTGGACAAGTTTCACTAAGTTGGAACAAACTTTGTTCAAGTTATCAACTGTTTTGTGTCCGCAGACTCAGTTTTGAAGAATCTGACTTAAGTATCACTTTTGTGATCCAAATTTCACCAAAATTGGTTTGTGTGGTCTACTTGATATGCTTGACCTTGTGGTATACTCAAATGTGCAAAAATGTCCAATTTTATAGTAGATGTAAATAATTGTGATTATTTACTTCTGCTACTTTTATGCAAGTTTTTGCCACAATCTTGACACATATTTGTTAAGTAGCTTAACTCAAGCTTCCTAGCCAAGTTTCATCAAGTTTGGATAATTTCTGTTCAAATGGTCAACAGTTTTGTGTCTGCAGAATGACTTTGCAAATTTGGCCACAATTTTCAATCCAATGATCCAAATCTTACCAGATTTGATTTGTGGGCTTATTATAACATGATAAAGCTAGTGGTATTCTGGCTTGGTTAAAAAGTTGAAAAATAGAACAAAAATAAATAATTGCAACTATTTACTTATGGCAAATTTTTGCATCTTTTTTGTCAAATGAGCATGTACCCTTGTTTATCACATCAATATAAGCCTATAAGTTAAGTTTTACTTGGTTTGAACAAAAGTTCCCAATTTATACTCAAGTTCTCGAAAGTCAGTGTAGAATTCAGTTTCTATCAAGTTTTTGGTCAGTTTGGTGATACAAATTCTATGGGCCTTTACAAAAATTGTTTGTACACATGCATAGAGTCTCTGGTATCAACCTTGCTCACTTTTGAGCTGAAAGTAAATAATCACAATTATTTACTTTAGGCCTAGAATGAGCACTTTTTTGAAGTTTTTCACTGAAATCCACCTTGGATTCTACTTACCCTACTCCTAGGTTCCACTGCAATGGGGTTGTGGAAAATGTCCACAGACACTCGTTTTCTTGTTTTTTATGGTTTTTTGAGCCTTGATCTCAAGACTTGTCTTGTCCATTAATCATTCTCAAAATTCTAATCTAATTCTACAATCCTGTAATTCTAAAGGTACTTAGCAAGTACAATTTATTTACAAGCTACCTCTACACAACAAAAGAAGACAATCTTAAGCTATGCGGTTTTAAAAAAAAAGTCTTGACTCTAGGAGATCCTAGAGGAAGTCAAAGGATAACTTCACAAGATGCTCGTGTTTTTTCCTAGTTTAGGTCTCTTCAATCCCCGACAGTGGTGCCAAATGTGGGACGTGTGTCAAACCTCACTCCTATCTTATTGCAGGCATAACGAGAACCACAAGTATAATTGTCAATCCATGGGATGAAGCTGACTTGCCTAGTACATAGAGGCTACAAGAGGTTTCCAATCTCTTGGAAAACAACAAACAACTCGCATCTAATTCAAGCTACACTCAAATGACTGAAATCACCAAAAGCTAATCGCTCATCGGTAAACAAACTGGCCCAAGCTTGAGGTGCTTGTCGTGCTTGATGACTAAGGTGCTTGAGGTGCTTAATGACTAAGGTTCTAAGGTGCTCCATGACTAAGGTGCTTGAGGGGCTCAAGGTGTTCCAAAAGTCCACAAGTATCTCTACTCATGGGGGAGGGGGGAAGCCTCTCATTGTAGGAGCATGAGAAAGAGCACACACACCCTTACACAAGTCAAGCCTTGCCTAAAGAAGCAATAGGGACACATGTCAAGCTCCTCTCCATGTTGCCCTCATAAGGTGCCTAAAGCCTATTGTTTGGCCTCTCAAGGGGTCCAATGATAATTTAGCTAATTTAATTAATTGTTTATGAATTTATCAAGTCCTCTCTCTCAAAGGGGAAAGGGGGACACTTATCCCAAGGCTAGTATGGTTGCTTGATATGCACTCTGCTTGTGATTGGCTAGGCTTATAGGGTCCAATCAACTTCCAACATGAGCTACAAAGGGGGGGTCGACCAAGGAAGCTAGGGGCTTTCTTGCAGGGTATACTCCCCCCCCCCCCCCCCCCCCCCCCCCCCCCCCCCCCCCCCCCCACACACACACACACACACACACACACACACACATCACACACACACACACATTGTGTTATGTGCACTTTCTCCTTCTCCAAGCATGTTGAGAAGTTAAGAGCCTTCACCAAACACTCTCGGATATGGAATGCAAATCCAACCAAGAGCCATGCTCCAATGCTTAAGCTTGCCATCTTCTTCATCATCATTATTAAGCTATCATGCTATGCTATGCAAGAAGAGTGATGATAAGTGATGAACTATCTCTTTCTCGTATGTTACTTCTTCTTCTTCATCCCTACCCTCATTCCCCGCTAGATCTCTCCACCTTCAAAGGTGTTTGAGGCCTTGGGACTGAGGCCGGGGATGGTTAATGCTTTTTACAAGATTATGTTATGCTCGTGATGCATGAAGTTTTCCATCTTCATTGCATCACCTAGGTCACAAGGAGCACAAAGATTGTATTGTACCAAGTCTCTCTTGATGGGATAATCTATCATACAAAAGCCTATTGGAGGGGGGACTGGCTCCACATAAATTTGATCCTTAACTATTGTCAAGTTCTCTGACTCTCTCTCTTGCAAAAGTATTGTTTTTGCCAAGTTAATTAAATATATATGGTTATGTTGCTATCGCTAATTAAGTTCACCCTCTATGTTCTCAAAGTAGTCTCATGAAAATTCTCACTCTAATTCTCTTAATTCTGATATCTTCAAAGTTCTTAGGCCAATTCCATTACATCATGCTAGCAGATTGCGATGAGCCATCTTGTTACAAAGAAGCCATGTAGATGGATGACAAGATCAAGCAGAAGTAGGCAATCAAGTACAACTTGATTGCCAACAATGAGATCATGGGACTTGATTGAATTTTCAAGAGACAAGTCTCCCTTATCTTGCAAATGTATTTACAAGAAGAAGTTTAAAATTGACAATCCTAACCCTAAGCACATGGCTATATTGATTGTTAAGAGATTCAAGAAATAAAAGGGAGTTGATTTGATAAAATCTCATCACATGTGGTCAAGATGACTACATTTCATACATGCTTGGCCTAGTAGCCATTAAGGACATTAAGATTGTCCAAATGGATGTGAAAATAGCCTTTGTTCATTGGGATCTTGAAGAGGATGTTTACGTCAAGCAACTTGAAGGTTTTAATCTTTGGGTAGGGAGGATCTTGTATTTAAACTCAAGAAAGTGCTTTATGTCTTAAAAGCAGGGCTCAAAGCAATGGTATCAAATGTTTGACACTTTTATGCAGTCCCAAGGATTTAGAAGGAGTCAAGAGAATCACTGCTTGCAGTGATGGTTTTTTCATCATTCTCATCTTATATGTGGATGACTTGCTCATTGCAAGATTGGCAAATTGAAGCAAATGTTAAACAAAAACCTTGAGATGAAGTATTCGAGAGAAGCAAAACATTTTCTTGCTATGCCTATCAAGAGATTGGCAAATTGAAGCAAACGTTGAGCAAAAACCTTGCTATGAAGTATTTGGGCGAAGCAAATTATTTTCTTGGTATGCCTATCAAGAGAGACAAGGAACATTATATTCTTGAGTTGTCTTGACAAAAGGTCTTGCAAAATTTCAATATGTAGGGGGGGGGGGGGGGGGGGGGGGGTAGTGAGTACCCCACTACTGTCATATTTAAAACTAAGCAAGGAAGATTCCTCCAGTCAAATGTTGAGAGAGGAGAAATGGCAAGTGTGCCATAATGATGCATTCACTAAGACCCAAACTATAGTAAGCACGAATTCCAGAAGGTTGTAAACTTCAAACATCAATAACATTTTTTCTTTCTATCCTAAAAATCCTTGACTTATGGAATAGAGGAACAAATTGTTGGCCAGAAGGAAGACCAATCACAATAATAGAGTTTTCCATCTGAGATTGTGAGAGGACATACACTATAAAGATCACAAAATATACAGACTATGTACAAGAAGATGTTGAATACCACTGATGATAAGTGTATAACATGACTTAAGAAAAGCGTGTCTCTAAAAGTGAACCAAAAAGTATGGGCCAAGATTAGACTTCCAAAATTAGACAAGCCATGCAAGGAAAGTTGAGCACTGAATTATGATATGATTGGGTGATAGTAAAATATGACTTAAACACTAAAAGTTGCATAAATAAAAAATGCCAAAATAAGAGCGAGCTTTGAAAAGCCAAAATGAATTGTGATTTGTACGAAAACTATGTACATGTTTCAAGCCGTGGGATCCACTCTTTATAGGAAGGGATATGCCACCTACATATAGAGAGTTTAATTTTTTTTTCCTATTTACTACTAGTATCAAATAATTATAACCCATCTTCTTATGCTTACAAGAGCTCTAGTGGAAGACAAAAAAGTTACAAATAAATGCATTCAACCAAAAGGTATGAAGAATTAGATAAAGTATTGAAATTTTATATATATTAGGTGTGCTAAAATGATGCAAAAAATATTTTAATATAAATGTTACAAACAAATGCATCAACCAAAATGTTTGAAGAATTACATAAAGTATTAAAAATTTATATATATTAGGTGTGCTAAAATGATGCAAAAATTATAAATGTTTTCTATAGATCTTTTGGCTTAAATGGATGCTAGGTTTAGAATTAAGGCCACATACTATCTACATATGTGGTCTACATCTCTCAAACGTGCTATCTAGCTGGCTTAAGTCTTTAAGGACTTAATAGCTCTAAGTTTTGGAAGATACTAACCATGATTCAAAACTTCTAATATTTGTATAGTGTACTATTTTGCATGTAGTAGAGTCTACTATTCTGCATGTATTTTTGATCTATGGTGCATGATTAGAAAGTTTTGGAAAATACTAAGTACAATCAAAAAATTTCTAATCCTGGTAGAGTCTACTATTTTGCATGTAGTTTTGATCTATTAAAAAGTTTTTGCAAGAGAAAGACATATCTATTTCTTGACATAAAATTACGCGTAAAAGAAAAAAAGAGATATTATTTTAATAATTCTTAAGTATATGTTACTCTCTACTCATTAGACACTTAGTAATATAGAATGTAAATGCTCGCTTCTTTTATAGTAGGAGGTATTGGGATATAGTAGGTAGATGATCACATTGGTTGTAATACCTTCTTAGTCATACCACATTATACTGGGGGCATATGATTTATTTTTTTGTTTGGCTTGACGGTGCGTATCTAATATGGATGTGTCTTATTTTCAGTACACATGTTTTCTAGAAAATGAAGCCACTACATGGTAGGGCACTTAGGAAATGGCCTTTTTGAACTCTTGAAGGGATGCTTTGGTGAAGACCAACACCATGACAATTATAGATTAATAAATATAAGCATAGTCAATTAGGATTTTTTGGAACCAACTTGGCCATGATCACCTAGATGGGTGTGCCAAATCTAAGTCCAGCTTGTCAATTGATAATGCGGTGGGGGCACACACTCAATTTGGTTTTCATCTACTAGGCCTTGCCTACCTCTAGGAGCCCTTGTGCATGCCATCCATGTGGCTTTTAGCCACTGGCCTTGCCCATATGCCTTAGCCTATCCTAGGACCCTTGTCTTGACATGACCTTTGTAGATGGAAATCATTAATTAGTGCCATGTGGTAGAGTAACTCTCGATAAACTATCCCAACCATAGTCAACACTTAGGCATTAGTGCCATGTGGTAGAGAAACTCTCGAGAAACTATCCCAACCATTGTCAACACTTAGAAATTGTCTATTTTCTATCTTCATAGCTAGCCATTTGATTGTATGTTAATTTCTCTCTTTTTAGCTAATAGGTCCCCACATGGGAAATTGCCTATGGTTAAGGCATCTTGAGCTTTTATTTCACCACTTGCACATGGAGTCAAGCGGTGAGAAATTTCATCTTTAGCCTCATTCAAGTACGTTGACTCTAATGCTTGAAAATCATAAAGTAAGATAACCCTACTAACACTCCTACCAAAGAGGTAGTTTTCTCTAGAATTTCTTTTAGAGCCGTTATAGTAAGTTCCATTACCTTGAAGTACTTGCCAACATGCAAGACAACTCAAATAGGCTAGTAGATAGCACCAATGTTTGCATTAGATCGTATCTCACAAGATACCTCGCTTTGGGAAAAGGAAAAGGAAAAAATTTGGATCATAACCAAGCTTAGAAAAATGAAAACCTCTTTCCACGTGCAGCCAGGGAGTGCCATGTAAATATTTCTCTCTCTTATATATTTTGGTTGGATTTGTTCAAGATTTTCTAATCTTTATTCCTTTTTGACAATTGAGATTTGATTTTGCCTCTTAGCATGTAATTTGTCTAAAGATAATGAAGCAATTCATCTCCTAAGCCTGCATAATGAACTCAATTTCTAGAATTAGCATCTTGTATTGATTCTCTTGCATAATCAATTCAATTTCTAGATTTAGCATCTTGTATTGATAAAGAATCAATCTTCTTATGAAATAAATTTTTATGGCCAGGTGTAAAGGGAGGACAAGGAATAGAGAGATTTTTTGCTTTGTCTGATTGCGTCACATATGGCGAAGAGCCGATGATTCAGTCACCAGCAAGAGCAGGGTTTTTGGGGGGCGATATCAGGCAGCTGAGTCAGAGAGAGAGAGAGAGAGAGAGAGAGAGAGGAGAGAGAGAGAGAGAGAGAGAGAGAGAGAGAGAGAAGAGAGAGAGAGAGAGAGAAGCGGGAGGGGCGGTTGCAGTGCAATGTAGAGTTTTGCAAAGGGTTGCAACCCTATCATGCCCATTCATCGGACATGCCGCCTGTGGTGTAGCTGGATGGGATAGTACCTGTGCTAGCAAGTGGCACCACTCCATCTGCACCCAAGCCTAGTGAGTGCATTAAGACACTTGTTTCTCTGTCTGCTAGTTTTTTTTCAACAACTAAGGAATTTGAGAGTGAGAAGAGAAGGCAGATTTGCGAGAGGTGGAGTGCATGTGTTCGCAAAAACCTCAAGGAGGTGACTAGAGACATTGCATCGTAGAACATGAGCACATCAAGCACTCCTCCTTGAGGTTGAGGCTGGATGCGAGAAGGTATAGATATGGGGTGAGCTGTGAATGCAGAGCAGGGGGACCAGGGCAGGGTGGGCAGTGAGAAGGCATGGATGGGGAGGAGCGACTACAGGTGAGGACCAAGAGTGCAAAAGGTGCATGTGAACAAAGGATGGAAGTACTTTTGCTTTAGGATGGAGAGTGGGTGAAGTATCTTGTGTAGATTCCATATAAAGAACTCAATATTATGCTAGTAGATTACCCATCACCATTTTGGGCTCTAGCTGGCCAGATCAATTTAGGAAAATTTTCAATCAAGTGTGCATGTGCGAGCATATTATTGGGATTGTATCCCTGTTGAGAGGGTTATGTCCTATGATTTTTGTTTACTAAGACGCCATCAATTAACAGAGTTTTGTTAAAGGCCCAAGCGTAACAACTACACATTAACGATGTATACAAAGAAACATTAAAGATTGGAGTTACACATTTTTCCAATATGGCTTTGCCTGTCAATTTTCCAATCTATTTCAGGCCATTGTAATAATTATGATGAGTTACAAACTCAATGAGATCTCCACACTATAAAGAAGATGTCATAAGTGTGCTTAGGTAGAAGATATAGTAAATGTGGAGTCCTAAAGCCTTAAAGACCTTGGGCGCCCATACATTGCACATTTTAATCCTATGTATATTAAGGCAATGTGTACATGGAATTAGGGTTCTCAGTCTCATTTGTTGAGAGCACTTGTAGTCAGAGATCTTGTGGTTTGTGGATATGGAGTCCTTGAGCTTCTTCTTGCTCATGTGAATTAACTAACACTAATCAATGCTCTTAATTCTCATTCACTATGCCTCTTTTACTCTCTATTGATTATCTTTGATGCCTTGATTAACTAGATCTTAACTAATTAGTGGTTATTTTCTCTCTAATCTTGTGTTATTACTCTCTATTCTTTGTGTATGCATGTAGATTTGATTGAAGCATGGTTACTTGGAGATCGATGTGTGCACACTTGTGATTAGTATGTCTCCAAATGGGATTAGTGATCTTGTGCATCATGGAAATTGTTAGTGTGTGTGATTGAGTTGATTTAGGTGAGGAGAAGTGGAATTGGAGATTTCCACTTGTGGCTTAGCTCCTCCATAAGCCAAACTCACCTTCAAGAGTTAACCACTTGTGTTGTCTTGATTAGCTCATCAATCATATGTGAGCGTTTCCATGCCCTAGCTGGGAAGCTCATCACTCCGAATTGACATTTACATGTTGTTCATTGGAGCTATGCTACAATGGACCCCAACAATTGCCGAGGATCAATGGCCTACGCTAGTGTAATCTTAGTATAACTGAATAAGTTCTCTCACTTATTTCTTCACTCATTTTACTTTTGTGCTGGTTGTTTTGTGGATGTTGGATGTGTGTGCATATGGAAATGTGTTCAATTTTCCTTAATTTGACACCATATCTCTCTAATTGTGTGCCTACACACTCTAATTTCTCATTAACCCCTTTCTAATTTCACTAATTTTTGCTAACTTACACACTAATTTTCTACCAATTGGACTAACATTTGGTGCTTATGCTATGACGTTTGCCTAATTAGAGGCTTTGATTGCATTCTGATAATGCTGATTTGTGCTAATCACTTAACCATTTCTTGATTTTTGTATGCAAGTATAGGGCTTTGGAGCATTGATGAAATTGAATTATACATCGAGCAATTGTCAATTGAGTGGTGGACTTCAAATCAAGACATGTATGGTATGCAAAATTGTTACCAATTTGATCTTATGGACTTTTGATTTGTCCGTTTGCATGGCGTCATAATGCCAAATTTTTCCTAGAATTGGATATGCATGGAATTGATGATTTCGCTTGTGAATCTGCATTGTTGATTTGCTAATTGCATGCTTGAATGGTTCAATTGCAATGTGTGCACTAAGATTAAGTGTGTGTGCACTCCAGCTGAGTGCGTGCATGCTTAATTTTACGTTTGTGTATACTAAATTATCTTTGTGTGTGTCCTAATAATAAATGGATTTGGCAAATGTGATTGCGATCTACTGTATTGGCTTTGCTAATTGATCACTGATATTCTTAATGGGGAAATTTGATAAGATTAACACTTGTGTCTGCACACCTACAAATTGGTAAAAATGTCCATTATGAGTGTGCATGTGTGCGCACCTAAATTGATAAAAAATGGTCAATTCTTAGGGTGCACGTGTATAAAAGTTGATTGATGTGCATACTCAAATGGAATTTGACTGCAAAATTGATGTGTGTAATGGTTAATTGACACATGTTTTGGGCTATAAAGAGGGATTTACATACTTTAATTGCACTAATTTTTGAACTCATTTTGTCAATTTTTATTATCTAGAGCTGATTTTCATTGATGAAATTAATTGGCAATTGAGTTGGTGTGCAGTTTGAGATTTTATTGGCTACACCATTCATCCAAGTGTGTATAATGTTTTTTAAAAAAGTATAATTGTTGGTATTTTTTACTAATTATTGCACAAAATTTTGAAATAATTTTGTAAAAATTTGACAGTGCATGATCTTGATGAACTGTTTTGAATGCATGATTATGGCATGATTTTGAGTGTTTTTATGTCCTCATTGCGTGAGTCTGGCGCATTTCACCATTTTCAAGGGTCAATTTGATGATTTCATTGTAATTGATATTTTTGATAAAAATGCTATTTTTGGCATACTCATATGTGTCCAACATTGTCAAATGTAATGGCCGATGATTTTTTGATGATTTTGGAGTTTTTGGGTGAATTTTGGGCTATTTATAACACTTTTAGGAATTCAAAAATTTAAAATTAAAGTTTTGGGTTCTGTTTCACCAAGTATGTCGACATGAAAATCGGGGTCGTCGTGCTTTTTACAAGCTAGAATTACAAAATCCCAATGGATTTCAAGGTCGCCTTGAGTAAAACTGAAATCATGCCATAATCATGCATTCAAAAGAACTCACCAATAACATGTACTATCAAAATTTTACAAAATTATTTAGAATCTAGTATAATAATTAGCAAGAAATCACCAAAAAATTATGCAATTTTCTTTGAAATTTTTGCACACTTACATGAATAGTATAGCCAAATAAAATCTCAATTTACACATCAACTGAATAGCCAATTAATTCCATTAATGAAAATTGAGTCTAAACAATAAAAAATGTCAAAATTAATTCAAAAATCGGTGCAGCTAGAGTGTATAAATCCCTGTTTTTAGCCCAAACATTTGTTAATTTGTGCTTGCGTGCATGCCCCCCCCCCCCCCCCCCCCCCCCCCCCCCCCCCCAAAAAAAAAGAGATAACTTTTAAACAATTTGTACGTGCGCACACACAAGTGTTAAAAACTCAACAAATTTTCACATTAAGCATGCCAATGATCAATTAGCAAAGGCCATACCACAAACATCAATTGCATTGGCCAAATCCACAATTACACATTGATTATTAGGGACCACACAAAGATAATTTAGTTCACACACACCTAAAATTAAGCATGCCCACACTCAATTGAGTCACTTAATTTTAGTGCACACAATTGCAATCGAACCATTCAAGCACACAATTAGCAAATCAACAATGCAAATTACCAAGTGAAATCATCAATTCCATGCACATCCACTTCTAGAAAAAATTCAGCATTACGATAAATCAAAAGTCTAACATCAATTGGCAACAATTTTTCATGCCTTACATATCTTAGTTCCAAGACCACCACTTAATTGTGGCGATTTCTCGATGCATAAACCAATTCCATTGACGCTCCAAAGCCCTTTATTTGCATTCCAAAATCAAGAAACGATTAAGTGGTTAGCACAAATCAACATTGTTAGAATGCAATTGAAGCCTCTAATTAGGAAAAATATAAAAGCGTAAGCACTAAATGTTAGTCCAATTAGAAAGGGGTTAGTGAAAAATTAGAGTGTGTAGACACACAATTAGAGAGATATGGTGTCAAATTATGAAAAATAAACACATTGCCATTTGCAAACACAGCCAAAATCCACAAAATAACCAACAAACAAATTAAACGAGTGAAGAAATAAGTGAGAAAACTTATTCAATTATACTAAGATTACACTAGCGTAGGCCATCGATCCTCGGCAATGGTGCCAAATGTTGGGTTCCATTGTAGCATAGCTCTAATGACCAACATATAAATGTCAATCCGGAGTGATGAGCTACCCGGCTAGGGCATGGCTGATTTTTCTAGCAGTCCTATGGGTTTTTCCATGTGTCTGTTTGCAAGCTGTAGTTTCAACTTGGTAGCCCTCACTGCTAATTTTTTCCATTTTTTCCAGATCTCTTTTGTTGCGATGAGCTAAGCCACAAGATTGACAATCTCCAATTCCACTTCTGCTCACCTAAATCAACTCAATCACACATACTAACGATTCCCATGATGCACAACATCACTAATCCCATCTTGCTGCACACTAATCACAAGCGCACACACATAGATCTACCAAGCAATCATGATTTATTCAAATCTACATATACGCACAAAGGATAGAGAACAATCACACAAGATTAGAGAGAAATTAACCACTAATTAGTTAAGATCTAGTTAATCAAGGCATCAAAGATAATTAATAGAGAGTGAAAGAGGCATAGTGAATGAAAATTAAGAGTATTGATTAGTGTTAATCAAGTCACATGAGCATGAAGAAACTCAAGGACTCCATAACCATAGACCACATGATCACTCATTAGAAGTGATCTCAACAAATGAGACCAAGAACCTTGATTCTATATACGCAATTCCTTATATACCTAGGTTTAAAATGTGCAATGTTCGGGCGCCCAAGGCATTTAGGGCTCCGTATTTACTGTATGAACTACCTAGGCACACTAATTGACATCTTCTTTACAACTTAATTGAACCCATCACACGTCATAATTATTACTATGGTTTGGAATAAATCAAAAAATTACATTACGTGGCCATATTGGAAAATATGTAACTCCAATCTTTACTGCTTTTTTGTATCTACCCTTAATGTACAATTTCTAGGCTTGGGCCTTTAGCAAGCTCTGTCAATTGATGTCGGCTCAGTTAGCAATTTTCTACATGGTATCAAAGTTTGTTCTAGATGTGCTTTTTCAAATGCCCATTATATTATGGTGCAACATTGATAATGGTGCTCATTGAACCCATTCCTTTGCTACGAGCCCATATCTTGATGTTGATTTGTGGAGGCTTATTCGTGGTGTAACCTAGTTGATGTGCCTTAAGGCAACTTAGAAGTAATAAAAGATGAAGAAAAGTTGTCACATTCAACTTGGGTGATGGAAGCTTCTGTTCAAGTATAGTTATCATGTGTGCCATGTGGTAGAGAAACTATTGGGCAAGTTGGTAATAAGGGAAAATGTTGGGGGACTCTATTTTTCACCTTTGTGAGGACTTTGTTTTCCTACAAATTGCTATCATCAATATGTAAATCAACAAAATAATGCTTTGACATCAAAATGCAGCATCTCTAGATTACACAAATGGTTTCTAGTGTTTAAATTCACGTTTGATAAATAAACAAAAAAATTTGCCTCATTGTTTGGGGGAGAGATATGTCCCAAAAAAAGCTAGAACATATACAAATGAATTTTAGCGAGAGAATAAAAATGCTAGGCTCTTGAAGTGTTAGATGAATGATGGAGCATTCACAAGCCATTGATCGGCAATAATGATGGAGCATTCACAAGCCATTGATCGGCAATCTTGACCCACTTCTCTTTGCTTCTGCTAACTCAATCCTACACACAATGTAGTGATAATGGAGAAAAATTCCTAGGTTTCTTGATATGTAGAGTTGTTTTGCCTACGGCAGAACAAGCTCGTTGGGATGTTAAGGATGCCTAGGCTCATGCATTGATTGCGTTTTCTGTGAAGCGCACCATTGTTCCTCACATCCGTTCAGCAAAATCTGCAAAACAGGCTTGGGATATTCTAGCAGGTCTTTATGCAAGCCGCAATGAGGCTAAAATTGCTTTGCTACGTAAAGAGCTGGAGTCGAAGATTATGCATGAGGAAGATGATATGGACACTTTCCTCGCTAGTATCAAGGATATCAATGAGAAACTTATTTCTGCAGGTGAAGTTATATCAGACAGTTCCCTTGTGCAGACTGTTCTTGATGCCTTACCAGATTCTTACCAGACTTTTGCTAGTACTTGGAGACTTATGACCCAAGGAAATCCAGAAGTTGTTAAGTTTGATGCATTATGCACATTGCTGTTGCACGAGTCACTTTCCAGAAAAAACAGAACTAGACAGCGTGCAGTTGAACATGCTTTTATTGCTTCTCAAAGAAAGGGTGGTAACAGCAATGCAGCCACTTCTTATGGTTCTGCTGTGAGTGGCAAAAATTATGTTCCTAATGCTTCTGCTGGCAGAAATTCTTCTGGAAATTGTGGTGATAAGGGCAAAAAGAAGATGCGTTGCCATTATTGTAAAGCCAATGATCACTTGATCAAGTCGTGTCCTAAGTTGAAGGCCAAAGAGGCTAAGAAGAAAGAGGGTGGTTCACTGCAAATGCCGGTTCCACTACAAATGCAGCCATGGTTGATGAGTCTTCTGTGAAAGGAGACTGTGTTGCTGCAGAATGGGCTTTTAGCACAGAGTGCACTTACAATCCTGCTGTCCATGATGCATGCTTGTCAGTTGCTGCAAATTCACATGTGTGGTATTTTGGTAGTGGTGCTACAAAGCACATTACCTCACATCGTGAATTGTTTACCTCTCTTGAGTCTGTCCCTCATGGGAATTCAGTCACTTGTGCCAACAACGCCTCTTATCCAGTTTAGGGAGTTGGAAAGATTGTGCTCACTGCTGCTAATGGCAGTTCCTTCACACTTGTTGATGCACTTTATGTACCTGGGATCAAGAAGAATCTCTTGTCTGTATCCGCACTTGCTAGACTTGGACTTGTAGTCAAATTTGTGGATGACAGATGTATAGTTCATGATCTCAGTTTTGGTGATGAAATTGTTGCATCTGGGCTTTTGTGCCGTGGGCTGTATAAGCTCACTTTGTATGACAAGTGTGGACAAAATTTTGCAAATGCTGTTGCAGATTCAAGGGCTATTTTAGATGCAAAACTTTGGCATGCACGTTTTGGTCATCTGAATTTTTCCAGTTTGCTGCGTTTGCAGAAATCTGATATGGTTGCTTCTTTGCCGCCTCTTGAAGCACCTGTCAAACATGTTTGTGAAGGCTGTATTTTGGGTAAGATGGAGCTTGTGCATAGTGATGTTTGTGGACCCATTCAAACTCCATCCTTGGGCAATTACCTGTACTTCGTGACTTACATTGATGATTACTCCAGGCATGCATGGGTATTTCCGCTTAAAGAAAAGTCCGAAGTTTTTATGTGCTTCAAACAATTTCTGGCTATGGCTGAAAATGTCTCAAAATGTACTATGGGCACCCTCCGTTCCGATCGAGGGGGGGAGTATATGTCTCATGAATTTAATGCATTTCTGGCCAGGCGTGGGATAAAACACCAATGTACAGTGCCTTACATACCTCAGCAAAATGGTGTTGCCGAGAAGAAAAATAGGTCACTGATGGAAATGGTACGATGTATGGTCAAAAGTCAAGCTTTGCCGCATTCTTTTTGGCTTGAGGCCATCATGTGTGCCACTTATGTACTTAACAGGTGTCCTACGAAAGCTTTGCAGTCTATTACTCCATATGAAGCATGGCATGATAGAAAGCCTTCTATTGAGCACATGCGTGTTTTTGGCTGTTTGGCATATGCTTTGGTACCACAAGTGTAGCGCAGAAAATTGGATGATAAGGCTGTCAAATGTATTTTTGTTGGTTATAGTGCTGAAAGCAAAGGTTAGAGGTTGTATCATCCGCAAACAAAACGTATTCTGGTTTCTCGGGATGTAGTGTTTGTGGAAGATTCTGTTCAGCCCTTGCTGTCATGTACTAGAGACAATAATGTAAGCTCACATGACATTTATGACACTTTGTTGCCTCTTTTCAGTGGTGGAAATACGAATGTAAGTTCCAATGAGGCAAGTGTACAGCCTATGGGGGTTTCTGAAAATGTTCTAGATCAGCCTATAACTGATGCAGATGTACATGATGTACTTGATGAGGAAAGGGCTGAAAATGAGCAGGCTAGAGGTATGCCAAAATGACTGGTGCATACTTTGCGTGACAGTAAATTGGATGCACCTTTGTCTAGTCGTACTCATTCAGGTTCTCGCCATGCATCTTATGCATCAGATTGTTATGATTTGGCTGTGTCTAGTTTACATGATATTGAGGAGCCTCTGTCTTTTGATGAAGCACAAAATTCAGAAAATTGGATGGCTGCCATGCAATCAGAATATGATGCACTTATAGAAAACGACACATGGACTTTATGTGATTTGCCTCCTGGCAAAACCGCCATTGGTATGAAGTGGGTTTACAAGTTGAAACGCAAGCCGGATGGTGAGATTGATCGCCATAAGGCTCGACTTGTTGCAAAGGGTTATGCACAGCAAAAAGGCATTGATTATGAAGAGACTTTTGCTCCCACTTGTCGTATGACTACTGTGCGTTTTCTATGTGCATTGGTAGCTCATTTTGGTTGGGATGTACATCAATCATACATTGTTACTGCTTTCTTGAATGGTGACATATTTGAGGAAGTTTATGTAACGCAGCCTCAAGGTTTGTCATAAAATGACAAGAGGACAAAGTGTGCAGATGTAAGAAGGCTTTGTATGGGTTGAAGCAATCTCCTCGTGCTTGGTATGAGAAAGCTGACACTCATTGAGTTAAACGAGGCTTTCGTAACAGTCCAACAGAAAGCACATTGTATGTAAAGCGTGAGGGTGATGTACTTCTCATTGTGGTTCTTTATGTTGATGATTTGCTGATCACTGGACCAAATGAGAGACATATTGCTGAATTTAAGGCTGATTTGAATGCTACTTTCAAGATGAAATATTTGGGGCTTTTCCATCATTACTTGGGTATATAGTTTAAGCACTGTGATGGTGGTATTGCCTTGTGTCAGAAAAGTTACATAGAGACATTGCTATGTAAGTTTGGACTTGAGGATTGCAAACCTATTGCCACTCCCATGGAAACAGGTTTGAAGTTGAGTCTACATGATGCTGGCGATCCTGCTGATGTCACTCTTTACCAAACTGCTGTTGGCTGCCTCATTTATGTATGCAACACGAGGCCGGATATTTAGTTTGCAGTCTCACAGGTCAGCAGATTTATGCATAGCCCAGGGTCTAAGCATTGGCAGGATGTCAAGAGGATTTTCCGCTACCTTAGTGGCACTTTTCAGATTGGCTTGTTTTATCCCAAGGGGGGAGCATTGCCGCTAGACTTACATGCTTTTTCGGACTCAGATTGGGCTGGTTGTTTTGACACGCGAGTGTCCACAAGTGGTTTTTGTTTCATGCTTGGCAGTTCATGTATATCATGGTTGAGCAAGAAGCAACCTACTGTGGCCACTTCGAGTTGTGAGGTTGAGTACAGGGCAGTCTTCACAGCTACGGTTGAGTGTGTATGGCTCAGACGCCTTATGGTTGATTTGGGTGTTGGACAGGACACTGCCAACATTATCTACACTGACAGTCAGAGCGCATTGGCAGTTGCGAGGAACCCAGTTTTTCATGCTCACACAAAGCACATTGAGGTGCATTACCACTATGTCAGGGAGAGGCTCTCAGCAGGAGAGATCAACTTGGATTATGTGCCAACACAGGACAACCTTGCAGATCTTTTCACAAAGGCATTGTCTCGTGAGAAGCTTGAAGCTTTCCGCAAAGCTTTGGGCTTACTCCCCTTTGTGGACTGATCCTGTCCTCAGGGCATGGCACTTCCCTTTACTCATGTGCCAGCTCTCGTTCACCGCATCACTCCAGGGGGGATTTGTTACCATATACATGTGGTAGTGATGTGTGTGAACACACTAGGACCGCCGGGGCATTTTTTTCCCTCTTTAGGAGGTTTTTTCCCCCGTGCATTGTATATACGCCCATCACTCTAGGGCTATCTATCTTTCCATTGCACACTAAGTAACACACTCTCTATTGTGTGCCTTGAGCTTCCTTCATCTTCTCCAAGCTGTGTGTGATTCTCTGCAACCCTAACTCCAACATTTATCTCCTATTGCTCTAGGTCTTGGACCAAGGTGGAATTGGTTAATTGTATTCATGCTAGCTAATAAACGGCTCCTCGAAAGTAGTGAAACTCAAATGAAGAGGAGCTATTGGGCCCAAAATTATTGGTAGCTACTAAAATAGAGACTATTTCTTCCTTCATTGAAGGACATGGTAACCATTGCTAGTGGTAGCTTTTGATCGGATCCTTCGCATCTTCTTTTCTAACTTGCTCCTTGGTGATAATTCCATGATCTTACGTAGTGGCAATATAATTTATATGATAAGTGGATATTACTCAATAGTTAATTTGATAATGCATTATTTTCAGTGTTTATAAAGTTTTTGGAGTTTGAAATATTGACTTGAAATCAGAGTAAAAGGGACAAATCTATTAATTGTTCTTAAAAAATATTCAAGGTTACAATAAGAGGATGAAATCCTACATGATATTTTCTATACATGGAAAAGAAAATGGAGAAAGGCTATCAAGCACCTACAAGCTTAGTTGAAGGTTCAAGGTAGAGGTACCATTACGTTTAGTTCTACTACTATAAGTGGAATCCTTCATAATGGTTTCAAATTTGTAAGGATAGTCATGGTCGACTTCTAAGGGCCTTGCTAATATTGGTGGTGTAGTTGACTTGGAGTTTGAAAGGGTGTTGAGAAAAGTTGCACGAAGTTGGGAACGAGCGTGGAGATTTAGAACAAATTCTTCCATGCAAGGAATGCTTGTTTGGAGAAAAGGAGCAATGTGTGCGTATTCACTCGTAGCCTTGATGCTGACATGCTTGGCCACATTACTAGTTAATGAGAACATGCCATCACCTATCCATTGTCCTTCATGATCCCCAAGGTATGAGAAGCGATCATTGTAATGTCTGCGGCGCGCCAAATCCTCCCTTTTTGTGAAGACAATTGGATCAGGCTCAATGGTAGTGGATGAGTGTTGTTGATAATGCCATGGATTTCTCGAGAGTTTTCTTGGTTTGTGGTAGGGGCTTGGAATAAAGGCTTGTTTTTGTATTGACCTCTCTTTCTTATGAGCATTTTGGTGGCCACCAAAGGCTTGGGAGCTTGCAAACTTCCTAGGGCAAAAAGGGCATGTATACATGGTAGTAGTAGCAGTGGTAGTTTTAGACTCCACTTGTTTGTGTGGGTGCGGAAAGACCGTAGCTGTAGACTCCACTTGTTTGTGCGAGTGCGTAAACATGGAGGGAGAGGCATTCGTTGAATTAGGAGTCTCCATTTGGACAATGGTGGTGGGAACCATGGTGGTGAGGAATGGCTCAAACTTGAAGGGTGGGGCTATGGGATAATTGGGGCGTGTGATCGTGGTCATAGTGGAAACCCCAAACAACGTAAGGTGTGAGCTATCTACACGACTAGGCAGAGAGGGAGGGTTCTCTGCTAATGACGATGGATATGGGCCTACACGACTAAGCAGAGAGGAAGGGTCCTGTGCATATGAAGATGGATATGGGTCCTCTGCTGCAGCACTGCACATGTCGACCAGCTCCTCCATAGCCAACCTTTAAGCTCACTGCAGCCAAATTAAAGAGCACGCGCGACTCTACATGACATCTCTCTCTCTCTCTCTCTCTCTCTCTCTCTCTCTCTCTCTGAATCAGGCCTCAAGCTGGGACTTTGCTTATAACGACTCCTAGGCTAGACTCCTAGTAGAAAAACAAAAGCAAAAGCAATGCAAGCATAGCTCCATCATGAAAATGCCTCCAGCACCAGCTGCTGCGCCGAGTACTCGAACTACCAACGTACAAACAAATTCAAATGAAACATCGCAAAGTAAAGAGAGATGCATCTGCTTTCCACGCACAGAGAGAGAGAGAGAAAGAGAGAGAGAGAGAGAGCTGCAAGGCGCCAGCCTGCTAGGTAGTTCTTTGATGGCCATGAGGGCTGTCAATTACGTACGTGTGTGTGAGAGAGAGGGAACGGCTCGACACTTTCCAAAGCAAGAGATAGAGTAAGCTAGAAGCATTTGCAATTAGTGTAGTAAAGCCTTGTCTATAGGCTTTTGGAGGCTCTCTTCTTCAAGCAATTGCATGTGTCGAGTACTCTTTTCGTTCAAGCTCGCTCTCTCTCTCTCTCTCTCTCACACACACACACACACACACACACACACACACACACACACACACACTCTCTCTCTCTCTCTCTCTCTCTCTGTGTGTGTGAGAGAGAGAGAGAGAGAGAGAGAGAGAGAGAGAGAGAGAGTACTCATGGACCCCCCTTAGGCCTATCTCTCAATTGAGACTAGACATGACGATGTAGCAAGCTTTGAGTAGCACAATCTATCACCTCAACAACAATATTAACTGTGCTAAGTGGAATTCTAAGAGCATTGTCACACGAGGCATAATCAACAATTAGTTTTTCTGATAACTATGCCATCGTCTTGGTTTGATCACCGGCAGAAAATCTATAGGCATAGTTCTATTGTGCATAGGTTTTGCAAGCATAGTTGCACAAGTTTCAATAGTGTGAACATTAATTGATCACTACATGCGACAACTTTTACCAGACGTCGGTGTTGATACTTGCCTGCAAGCATCATGGCACGCTGGAAGTGGGTGACACCATGTTCTTTTAGTATCTCGCGTGCAGATTGGGCTCCACCTTGCACATAATCACTTAAGAGCTTGTTGTCATTGAATGCATAGCTTAGTCATGCATAGTTCTCAGTTACGAAGAACTGTGCTCTGCTTGACACTGTCTAACACAAGCACAAACTTGACCCCATTATTCATAGTGGCATAGTTTGAAGTTGAGATGTACATTATGATTGATCTGGATCCATATATTCTTAGATCCAAAATATAAGAGCACATCCCCATAGGTAGAGCAAACTCTACCTAATGAGCTCAACAACGATGCCTCCCATCTCTAACTTAGCCCAAAGTGGTCGAGTTGCCTCAACAAGCCCACTCTCTCTTTTTATTGATGATGATGTGGCCACTTCACGATAACTTCTCTCCTTAAATTGTAGTTTTTTTAGAGGATTAAGGTGGAAGAAATGATATAATTAGGGCAAAAGCCACGTACCTGGACATGCCCCATTACCGGGATAAACATTAAGTACATTAAGGCCCTCATTCAAAGACACAACAAGTTGAATGCTAAGACAATTATGCTGATGTGCTTCACAATGATTGGTAGGATCCCAAGTTCAAAACTCATTCCATGTTGTCATTTTCCAACATGCGGGGTGCATCCACCTTGTAGGGCTTAGTTTTTAACATAGCAAATCCTTTTCTTCTATAGCGTTTTGTCCCAATTGCAGGACACACTATCGTCTATATCATTTGAAAATAGACATACTACACTATTGTTTGCGCTCTAAGACACACATTTTGATGCATCACACACCAAAGGTGAAAGAAATTGATCTCATTGTCCTTAAGTGGGGGCTTTTACTTTGATGTCTATCTTAACCTCGGAGGGGCCACTTAAAAATTATGTGACTATTACGTGAGTGCAACAGAAGGGGTTATTAAATTTAATTTTTCTCCCATTTTCACATGCAGAAGGGTACCATAAAATGGAATTAGAAAAAGAATTTACAGATTAAATAAAAAGGGTGTATTTTATTTCTAAAAAATTCAGAGATAATTTTTTTAAAAATAGTCCTTGAATGCATGTGATATACAAAATTTATACATAGTGACCCCCCTAGATCTTAACAACGTCTTACTCTCATGTAAAATATAGCTAAGTGCCCGTCTAATTACTCTATTTAAGCTAAGCAGTTTGAACTTTTTGGCCTACCTTTGGTAAAATCCATAGTGTTTGGTTGGTTTTTTTAAGCTTTAAGATAATGCAATGATTGTTTAAGTGGTTGGTTACCTTCAATGCTCAATCTTTGTTTGTTCTTTAATCCTCAATCTTTGGATTGGGAAAACCACATCATCTCTCTTTATACTTTCTTTTGATAAGGTGGACAGGGAGAGGTGGTGCATTAAAGGCCATGCATGTAGCCTATGAGGCCAAAAAACATATACATGAAGAATTATCTTTCCTAGGGCAACACATTGCATGCTCAAGCTAGAGAGGTTAGCAAAGAATCTAAAAGCTTACCCCTCTCAAGCTACCACTAAAGTACACTATGGCAATGAGGTGTCATCCTCATGTGAATTAGAACATGGATTCTTAGAAGATGCTCGGACATATACCTCTTGTATAGGCACTCAAGGATAGCTATGACCATCTATGGTGAATGTATAAATGTCTCCTTTATGTGGGCATGGATATCTCATTCGGGTGTACTCTATATCCCAAGTAACACCTCCCCAGAATGAAGGCCCTCAATGAGGCTCCTGCTTGATCGACAATGGTGTCTTTCAGGCCCTTGATAATGTATCCCTACCTAATTGCTATTGATGGTCCTAGAACTAGGTGAGAAAAGAAGTTAGCTAGGTGGGCATAGTTGGTGAGGTCTCCTGTCAAATAATGGATAACTCAATGTATTTGGATCTCAAAGAGAAACCCCAAAATATTTCTGGTCCCCAAAATCCATGGAGGGTTCAAACCATCATGAAGCAAGTAGTGCTATCTCTCCTTGGAGAGGTCAATGCAAAGTATGCTATAAGACTTCTACAAATGTAATGCTCTAAAGGTGTATTTGTCTTCCTTGCAATACTCTAGCTCCACTTTTCTTTTCTTAGGTAATGCAATGAGCTATGGATTTTTGCACAATGTGCTAATCTTGGTGATAGCTAGGTATACATAAAAATCAGCTAGACGATGAAGCCATCACTGGAGAGTTGAAGAAATAAAATCCAATTATGTGACATCTTTGAGCTCTAAAAATAAGGAATTCTTATCCAATGGATATCCACCCTCCACTAACTGGTGCAGTTGCAAAAGAAATGTATTCCCCCCCACACTTTGTGTGTGTGTGTGTGTGTGTGAGGCTCTTCATGTCAAATCCATCAAATCGGCTCTCTTTTGCGATTACCCCCCCTCCCTGTGGGGGGCATAGTCACCGCCCTTCATGAGATGTATACCCTTGGAAACTTTTCATATTGAGAAGGGTTCAACATGAATAAGTGCATCAATGCATCTCAAGAGGAACTAGCTTGAAAAAAGAGGCCCGTGTCAAATGATGTTGTGAATTTTATTCTACACAAACTACTTCACATTTCAACACGTGTACAATGCCTAGTTCTAGTTTAGGAGGGAGCACATAGCATTCTAATTTGCAACGTGGACCCGCGATTTGCGACGCGTTAAAAGAATAAGCCAACTGTGGTACTCTTCTATAGCAGTGTGACACATGGAGCACTCTCTATTCATCCTTCTAAGTAAAATTCTCAACTATTCAAGCACATCCATCATATTCTTCCTCTTTATAGATCGTGTTTGCAAGCTAGACTCCTTTTGCTTATTTCATGTCAATCTATAGTGTATTATTGCTATGTGATAGTACCATAATTAATTTATCTACAACCCAAGTATGTACCCAAATTTCCATGATGTCACTATTTATCTACACATTGATGAATTTTCTAGCTTGTTGATGTAAGTTAAAGGTGGTGCTCAAGCATTAAAAAGTCTCACTCTCTGATCTCAAATCAACGAGTAGATGTTTGCTTTTTGATGTAATGTACAATCACAGTATGCAAAAAAAGTGATCTCTTGGAAAGCTTGCAAATTCTCCCATTTGTGTTTTGCTTTTGACGTAAACTACTTTAATGAAGAGTACATAAAAAGCTATTGCATTAGACTTGTGTCTAGTAAAGTGATACCTTAAAGCTCATCTCACAATTGGAAAGAAGGGCCAGTGTATATCTCTTTGTCCTCCTCGTTTCACATATTTTGGTCATGTATGATGTGTTTATTTTCCTATTGAGGAAGGGACATATAGCTAGTACCCAATTTAGTCGGTGATTCACATTATTGTGTGTAACTCTAACTCTTTACATGTGTCCTTGCTTATAGTCATGTTTCTACATGCTTAAAGTTCTAATGTGTTACTGTATTTGCCACATGCCATATGTTGGTATGCGATCAATTTGTTCATATATGCGTATGATTGCTCACAGATGTACTTAATTGAAAGCAAGTTTTTGACATCCTCACAATGGCACTGGACAAAAATATATAATAAGCCCAAAAGTTCGATGTTTCTTATATATATACTACATTGTACCTCAAGGATACATACCTATTTCTGGCAAGGTGGTACATGCACTCTCTAAGCACCCACCTCGTGACTCTTGAACTCTCTTGTCACAATCTTAGGCACACAACCCTTACATATCTCAAACCAAAACTTCCATCTAGTGCTAACAATGCCAATTATCTCTCTCTCTCTCTCTCTCTCTCTCTCTCTCTCTCTCTCTCTCTCTCCCTCCCCATTAGATGGATGAGCATGTGTCTCCAAATGGGAAAAAGTTGGCATCTCCCTTTCCATCAAGAAAGAAGATGAATGCACTCCCTTTTCTTTTGCAAAAGTGAAAAGGTATCTATCTTCTTAGACATGGTCCACCTTTCAAAAAAAGACTACCAAAAAATCAATTTTTTTTAAAATTCAATCTTGTAAATCGCCCAACTAAATATGTGCTAGAGAGAAAATTGCCTAGCAAGATCCTCTAAACAAAAAATAATATCTTGGACACCCTCTATCACACATTTATCAATAACAATATCAATTTACAATGTCAACGTTATATTTTTGAAAAAAATTATGTGATGGAACTGAAAGCTATAATCACCTTCATGAAATTATGTAAGTCATGTGTTTAAAGCTAGAAAGACTACATTCAAGCTAAAATACTACAACCATATACAAAGAAACATGTTTGGCATGGAAACACTGTATGAATAGACTGTATTTTGCAATTGATTGCCATATTCTCCTTGGATTTAGATGCCACGGTCTAAGTGTGTATTCGTTGATACCTATTACCTATTGCCACAATGTGGCTTGTAGATTTACTATTTTAAATCATTTTTGGCTCCTCTAGCTTAACAAGATGTTTCCACATAGAGTCCCCTATATATTTGGAAATATGTACACAATGGTGAACATAAAAAGTCTTCAAATTCTTATAATATTCCAAAAAGACCACATAGAGATAAAGGAAGCTAGAATATAACATTTTTAATAGATCACTCATCATCTTTGTAGCCCAGGAGCTCTACATCTAGATTAATATCGAGTTTTTAATCCATGTTTAAAATAACATACACTACAAGGGGCTCTTAAGACAAGACCCAAATACCGACATCATTATGAGGGCAAGGGACAACTGGTAGGCAAGCTACAAGCTTGAAGGCATGAGAAAGGGCCTTGTTACAGCCTATGTGAGGCTATGTAAGGGTGGTTGGGTGTTAAATCCAAGAGGCTAGCCCCTATGCCCTCACAGAGTCATAGTATGGGAGCTTTTAATAAGTGCTTGCATGCAAGGGGCATGGAGAAGAGAGTTGGGGAAGATAAAGACAACCATGTATGTAGAGGGGCTAACACACACACTCAAGGCTCAAGTGATGTGCACAAAATCAAGGAAGCTTGAGCTTGGTAGAGTTGTGGAGACGAGTGGAGCAAAAGTTGCGACTTCAATGTCATGAGAGAAGACCCGTGAAGGGTGCGGCTCCTTGTTCTTTCCCCGATGCTGCTTGTTACTCTTTGCACACCATGGCAACTCTTCTTTTCATACTCACTTGAAGCTTGGGTGTCCACAAAAGTCCAAGCCTTGGTATTCCCAAGGGAACATACCCATATGATCCTTGCAAGCCTCCTTGAGAGTCTCTTTGATGAGTTTAAAGGGAATTGGGGTTACAACCATCAAAATTTTGTGCACGTGAGGAAATTTTGAGAGATGCAAATACGTAGAAAGTCAAAAAATTACAAAATTATCCAATGTTCACATTAGAACCGATGTTAAAGCTCGATCAATCAAGAAAAAGTTCAAAGCTTGATCAACTGATCAACTTTGATATTGGCAAGGGAAAATTGGAGTTCCATCACAAATCAACAATCTTGTTGAGGGGAATTGATTATTCACTAATTGGATTTTGGTGATGGACTAGCAAGTGATTGGATTCTACCAATCTTCAAATCAAGTTTTGGCATGATGTATTGGACTTGCTAACGGTTCATGCAAGGCATGCATCCGTCTTGGGTGAAAATTTCACACATGAAGTCTTCTAGTGCTTCCCATCTACATACAAACTCTCTGAAGGACATCCAGCTAGATTAAAGGTATATTCTAGCTTCTAGTAATTTACACATGCTAGATATGGCACATGATATTCTAGTAGAGCATGGTTTTTACTTTGAGCATCAACCATAGGGTACAGAAATCTCCCAACATGGTACAAAACATACCAAAGAGAAGTTGTCTAGTGGTCATGGGTTGGTTGATTAGCAAAAATTCAATCACTTGTTGGCTTGCTAGGCTACTCTACAAAATAATTTTGCATTGTTGAATGCTAATGTTATTGCATTGTCTACATTATTAAATAAACGGCTAATATGGTGGAACAAGGTATGCAAGGGCACGTCAAAGGGTTCACGGGTTTTTGTCTAAGGGCCCGAATTTCAAGGCATACCTCCTACACCTACAAGTGGTGGACTACCTGACGATGTGCTTCAATATTCCCAACTAGATACTGGCAATAAACTTAAAAACATGACACTGCCAGTATATACAAGAGGGAAGAATGTGAGCAGAACAAGGATTTTAAGGATACATTTCTCCATAAATGGGGTGATATTTGAGGGATATCCCTAGGCTTATACACATACTTGAAGAAGAGAAAGGGGTGGAGATTAGTCTATAGTTGTAGAGCAAGGCCTATAAGTGGTGGATGAGTCTCAAAAAACCTCATAAGATGGCCATGTTGGTAGCCTTTGAAACCTCATTATGTAAGGATTCCTTTCATAGAATGAACAAGATCTGAATTGGGATGCTTGGGATGAGTCTATGATGGAAAATGTCATGCTTACCCAATATATAGCCAATCACCGAGGGATCATCCTAACGTTGGAAGGTATAAATGAGTTTCATAATGTAAACGGTTTTATTTAATCAAGAGTATAGGGTAGAGGTTAAGACCCACCACTGAAAGTTGTTAACTAAAGTAAATTTTCATGCACAAATACATGATGATATTGTGCGTAAGAATTGTGAAAAATATAAGAAGAGGACACTTGCACCATCTTTTGCATACACCGGTAAGAAAATAAAGTCAATCTTTTCCACATCAAAGTCCTCAAAGAAAGCCAAGGAACCTTGAGGACCACCTTCAAACAAAGAGTTTGAGAGAGTTAAGAAAGAGAAGTTTTGCTTCAATTGTCTTGGAAAACATGAAAAGAAGGAATGCTCACAAGGGAACTCCCAAGAAGCCAAACAGAAGGAGAATAGGAAAGGAAATGCCTAAAATATGCTACCCTTAAATTCCTCTTCAAAGTACTCTCATGTTGAGGTTTCTCATACGAAGGATCTCCTTGAGTACTGCTTGACTACTAATTTGTGGAAGCCTTTCTTCGGACCTCATGAGCTTGTGCATATGTGTGGCAATATTTGGGGCACATATGTGCATATCTTGATTGATGATGGTGCCAAACATAGCTTCTTGAATTACAAGCTAATTAAGAAGCTTAACCTACCATAGATTCCAAGTTCACACCGCCATGTTATGTTCCTTATGAATGAGCATGACAAAGTGGTTTGCATGGCAGTTTATGGAAATTTGAGGAAATCTCATGCACCTAGATTTTCAAGTGATGAGCTGAGCTAATATGGTCCTAAGTAGAGTATGGTTATGATAGTTTAGGTCCTTGTTTAGCTAAGAGCCAAAGGGGAGTGCACCCATAGGTGGGAAAGAAGAGGTTTGTGGGAAACACCAAACAAGAAGGATCATGTGTGTGCTGCATTTATTGCATTATGTATAAAGAATAAATGAAAGAGTTAGTGCACGTTGTGAGCGGGATGGAAACACACAGAAGGCCTCTATAACGACCTGACACACACTCTTTGGAAGATACACACACACACTATGGGGCACCACTCGGCTTAGACAACACGCCTGGCCGAGACAGGGAACACACCTCTGGAGTGAGAGGAGAGAGACTATCCACTTGCCCACTCCACACAGAGACACACACACACACACACACACACACACCCAAAAAAACTCAGTTCAAAAGAGGAGAATTTCTGATGTTTAGATACAATTGAGCTTGGGCCAACACCAATGGGGAAAATAGCTCACACAATATAGGTAAAATAAGCCAGATACAATCACAAACTAGAGCAGAAACTTCGCTCATAGGAGAAACTTACACAGAAAAACAGCAGGAAAAGAGTGAGGAATTTGGCAAAATGGACAGCGCCATCGCGTCCGGAACGGCCCAAAACCACAGTCTACAATGTCAAAGTGCTCAAATCCGACCTCGAATGAGCAGTTTACGGCCAAAACAGGCTCCAAAAACACCAAAAACACACCTGCGGCTGTTCCTCCTCGCTTCTCCACATTTTTTCTGGTCTTCTCTCTCTTTTTTCAGTTCCCACACTTAGCTTTATTAGTTGGGCACCCTTGGCCTTTTAGATGACCTCAAACGGACCCCGAACAGGCCAAAAACTGACCTCGCAGTGCATAGTTGTCACCTTTTTTGCATCATCCGCACACCTGTCACTCAGCTTTTTCCAATAATGCGTCCCGCAACCACGTGAAGTGGCCCCAAAAAGTGGTCCTAATGATGACCTTTCTGCGTAACTCTCACAAGAAAACACCCACGTTGTGTCCGTCCTCATCGGCGTGCAAATATTGACCTCGTTCGCCCTCCTGACGCCACTAGATGCCATCTGACGCACCTGCTGACCTCATGTCGTCGGCCCGCGGATAGCTTCCACACCCTGTCCTACTTGTACACATGTGGGCCCCACATAACCACATGGCTAAGGAAAATGGGCAATCCTTTATTTGATGCACCATGCATGTATATGTGCATATGCGCAATCCCTTGCTCCAAAAAACTCCTGACATAATTTGCCCATCCCCTAGCCTGCTAGATCATTCATGATCAGCAGCAGCAAAGAGAGATATGAGACTCGCCGCATCACAGGTCTCCTCATCCCTCACCAACACTGCTTGATCCACAAACAGCTCATCTTGCTCCACCATCATCAATCTAGCATGATACAATTTAAGACGCAACCCATTTACCCTTGACTTATGTAGAACACCATCCAGGTTAGCCAGCTGATATGTGCCATTTGGAAAACACTCCACTACCTTGAAAGGGCCTTCCCACTTAATTTGAAACTTCTTTTGGAAGGTGTTGTTTAGCTTACTATTGTAGCGCAAAACCAAGTCATGTTTCTTGATACCCTTACTTTTAACCTTTTCATTTATCTTTGCCAAAGCCTTATCCTGCATCTGCCCATAATGCTCCAATGCGCTTATCCTATCCAACTGGACCTCTTGTAACTGCAAGAGCCTCTCTTTGAATGCATCACTAGGCGACCCAAGCAACTTCTCTAACATCTTGACCGCAGGCAACTCTACCTCCACAGGCAATAGTGCTTCCTTTCCATACACCAAATGAAATGGAGTAAACCCTGTACCTGTCTTCACCGAAGTACGGTAAGCCCATAATGCACTAGGCAATTCCAAATCCCAATTCTTTCCTTGGTGCTCTGTCACTTTAGAAAGAATTTGTACCAACTCACCATTGAATCTTTCATTTAAGCCATTACACTGCGGGTAATAAGGAGTGGTATGTTGGTGCCTAATCTTCATCTTTGTGCATAAGAAGTCTAGCAGTTTAGCCCTAAATCCTGGCCCCTTATCTGAAAGTAGCTCTAATGGCACCCCAAACTTGCAACATATTTCATCATACACAAATTTTGCCACATCCTTTGCAGTGATCTGTTTTACTGCTATAGCCTCTACCCATCTAGAGAGATAGTCCACTGCCGTCAAGATATAGCTTTTGCCCCTGCTTGTGATAGGTAACGGGCCTATTGCATCAATCCCCCACTTTTCAAACACCATAATGGTTTTTCGTTGCTCTGGCTTCAACACTCTCTTCCCAAATGCTTGACACCTATTGCAAGACCTACACCAATGGTGAACATCCTTGTGCAAACTAGGCCATACATACCCCTCTTGCAAAATCTTATGCAAGGTGATCTTTAGAGCAAAATGGCCACCACATGCGCCTTCATGATTCTCTTCCAACACTCTGTAAAGCTCCTCCCGCCAAGGTACACGTCTCAACACGAGATCAACCCCTTTCATGTATAAGACATCACCAATCAATTTGTACCTGTATGCTCTACGAACAAAGCCATACTTCTTAGACTTCCGAATCTCCTTTGGAATGATTCCTGTTAGCAAAAACTCCTCTTCTTGAGCCAAACTTTCCCGGCCATGATAAAGAGGTAAATTGGTCCTCAACACGAATAGCTCCCCAATCATGCCTTGAGCTGCTTCATGTGCCTCTCCATTTAGAGCACGTTCAATGTGTCTGATGCTCCATGCTTCAAACTTTTTTAACAGGCCTTTAATTCTAAAGCACATTTCCTTCAATGAGGTGTTCTTGCTCTTCCACACACCCAGCACTTGCTTCACCACTAACAAGGCATCACCTTTTATGCTCAACCTTCGAACCCCATGCTTCAAACAAATGTGTAATCCGGCTTCCAATGTAGCATATTCAGCCTCATTGTTACTATGCGCATCCAATTTGAACCCTCTCTTGCATACTAGCTTCCCCTCTGGATCATAAAGTGCTATAACCCCTGAAGCTGCATCATGGCTCTTTCTGTATGAACCATCAAAGAACAACACATGTGCATTGTTGATCTGTGGCACTTCTTCAACTACCTTTCTCACCACCTCTTCCTTAACAATAAGGGGATTCTCCTTGTAGGTCAACAAATCAGCTAGGGTAGCCCTTGTACTATCTTCCACTAGAAAAGAGAACTCAAACTCTTGCAGCTCAATTACCCATTTCTTCACCACATTTGACATGTTAATACCATTAATTAACTGTGGAAAAAAGGCATAACTCGTCAAGAAAACAAAAGTCCGTGGTAGCAAGTAATGACGAAATCGTCGACAAGCAAATATTACACTGGCCATCACTAGCTCTACTTCCGATAACTTTCTCTCCGCTACCAACTTCACTCGGCTTGCACAATACACTGGCCTCATATAATGGCTGCACTTCCCCTTTTGCAATAGCATGGCTCCAATGGTATCATCCCCTACTGATGGATTTACATAAAAAACTTTCTCCCAATCAGGAGCCTGCATGGCTGACAACCCCCCTAACACCTCTTTCACCTCTTGAAACACTTCTTCACACTTGTCATCCCATTACAATGGATCATGCTTTGCCACTTGCTATAATGGATAAAGAAGCTGCGAAGACAATGGAATAAACCGTGCCATGTACTTCACTTTGTGTATAAAGGTTGCCAATTGCTTCGTACTCATAGGTGATGGAAGAAGAATAATAGACTTAACCTTGTCTGGATCAGCCTCAATGCCATTTTCTGACACCATGTGGCCCAATAACTTCACCCTTGGCTGTGCTAGATGACATTTCTTTGGATTTAGTTGTCCTCCACATTCATCATATCGAGCCAATACCATCTGCAGCTTCTCATGGTGATCAGCCCTACTGCTATAGACACAGAAGTCATCCATAAAAGCTTTAACACGAGTACCAATGAATGGTTCCAACACCCAATTTGCTCTCTCTTGATAGAAGGAAGGTCCATTTGACAACCCAAATGGCAATACTGTGTAGCAATAGCAGCCCCATGGCGTAATAAAAGTTGTCTTTGTGCGGTCTTTAAGAGCAATCTTCAATTGAAAATAGCCTGAAAAACCATCACACACACTGTACCTCTCATAACCTGCCACTGAATCCAAGATCTGATCGATGAATGGAAGAGGATATGGGTTCTTCTTAGTGGCTGCGTTTAAGGGTTTAAAATCCACACAAATTCTCCACTTTCCATCCTTCTTTGGACTGACTACAACTGGACTCACCCATTCTGTGGTCTCCACTGGAACTATAAACCCTGCCTTCAATAACTTGTCCACCTCTACCCGCAAGGCTTCCATTTGCTCTTGACCCATCCTTCTTAGCCTTTGCCGCACTGGCTTAGCACCTTCTTTCAGCTCTATATGCATCTCTTCACCCTTGAGCCCTCTGATCTCTTCATATGAAGTAATGAACAAATCAGGAAAACTAGCCAGCATATGCAAAAATATATCCTTCTCCATAGCTGAGAGGTCTCCACTGATCATTTGTGTCAACAATTCCTGCTTCTTTGAAAACTCAACCTTGGTTTTCATCAGCCCTTCAATCACTTCATAAGGCCCTTCACTTTCATCTTCAACCTCATTCGCAAATGCAACTAAACCAAACTCCCGGATTTCTTTGTCCATAAAAAGAAATGCAACATCACCATCCTCATCACTGCTGGTAGTGCTATCACTGTCCTTATCTGTCACCATGGAAGAGTCTTCATCACTAGACTCATCCTCATCTTCATAAAGCTCCTCTAATCGTTTCCTGGTGTCCATATTATAAAGCTTCTTGGTACCTGTCTTTCCATAGAGGCTAATCGTACCATGTCGCCAATTTTGAACAGCTCCTACTGCACGTAACCATGGTTTGCCCAGTATAATAGGATATGCTCCCAACCCTGCTGGCATCACATGAAAATCAACCACTGCCTTTGCATCATATGCCTCCACTTCTAAGCTCTTTACAACACCCAAGCATTTTACTTTTTGATGGTTTGCCAACCTGATCCGAAAACCTGACACCCCAGCCACTGTGAGACCCATCTTCTCAACGCATGAGTGTGTTATGACGCATATTTGGGCTCCGCCATCCACATAACCTTGTCCCAAATTTTTCCTTTTATGCCACACATCTACTATTGGACAAATGTCTGGTAGCTCATCCATTGCCAACACCTTTACTGAACCTCTCTCTGGCTCTTTCTCCATTGGGTTAACCATCCTCTTCCACTGTCGCTTTAGCTTAGGCACCATCTCTATAAGCTGCCCAAAAGTAGCATCTGCCTTCCTGCTCGTCAGATCCTCCTTCAAGTCATAGCTTAATTGCCCATCCCCTAGTGGAAAATCTGAAACATGAAACTTTCGACGAGCTCTCCTTTTCCTCTTGGCCTTGAAATCCTCGCCTTCATGGCTCTTTCCTTTCTTCTTACTAGGACCTGGGGCACTTCTTCCTTCCTTATCCTCTGTGGTCCTCTTCCCAATAGGCATCACTAATGTATCCTCTAGCTTTGATGCCTTCTCCAAGGTGACTACACTTAGCTCTTTTGTCTTTCCCTTTTCCTCCTGGGTCAGTCCACTGGTTCCTTCGTCTCCCTTAATTTCGATGCCATAATCATTTGACCTAGTTAGCACCTGTCTTGGCAATGGATACATGTCTCCCCCCACCCTTGGTGGCTTATCACATTGCGGGCTGATGTGACCCAACTCTCCACAATTATAACATGTGGGCGTCTGCCTCCAAAACCTACCATTGCTTTGTCCAACACCATTCCTAGGCCTTTCTTCACCTCCTTGCTGATTTGCAAACCTCCCTCGACCTCGATTATTTCCCACTTGACCTAGCATGTTTAGGCTGAGATTCTTCATCAAATCTACCATTTGCCTCATGTCTTGCCTTAGCCCATCATCTTGCACTGCTGAAGTGACCACTGCTGGCATAACCTGAGTAGTAACAGGAAGCACTGGTTCATGATGAACCCCTGACATGCGCCCTTGTAAAGACTCTATAGGCTGAAATTCAGACCTCATTGGCAAAGACTCCACCCCTAACTGGCTCATTTTCCTCAGCTTCCACTCTTTGTTCCTTGCTACCTCTAGTGCATCCTCATATGTCCTAGGCTTCTTTAGCTCCACTCTCCAACGTATATTCTCCCAAAGACCAGCCAAGAACCTGTCCTTCTTCATCATGTCAGGTGGGGGTACCTGTGGTGCTAAAGCCTTGCACATTCGCTCCCATGCCAATGAAAACTTACGTATGTACGCATCTACTGGCTCACCTTCCTTTTGCACCAAAGCATGTACTTCTTGCCACACTTTGTCAGGATCTTCTATCTTCACAAACTCCACTTCCAACCCATGTCGTAGATTGTCCCAACTCAACCTTACAGGTGGATCAGCCACACGCAACTCCTCTTCAAATGCTTTAGACCAAACTCGTGCATCACTCTTCAAACAAATTTGGAGAAGGCGTAACATCTGCGCAGGGTCATGAATCTGGTTGCTAATGCAGGCAACCTCCATCTTTTCCAAAAATTCTTCCACATCTTCATCACTTCTTCCATGAACCTCCGGATAAGAGAAAGCCATGGCTAGAGAACCCCTTCAAACACACGTGCAAGAACCCAAAACTTTTCACTACCCAATCCCCAGAAACTTCAATGGAGCTCAGCTTTAGATGAGAACAAACACATGCACATCAAATGAGTTTTCATAGTTGATCATCGAAATTACAACAGGCAAAGGACATTCCAGGATCTCTCTCAATCTTCTTGGCCCAAACATAAAGACTATGCGCTGCTGGAAAAAGATCTTCCTGGACACATGAACATTAATCTGAATTCTTTGAGTTAAATGAAAAGGAGTGAACTGAGGGCCATTTTGATCATCCATTAAAGCCAACCATGAAGCTCCCAAGAAGGCACACCTGACTCAACCTCTGATTTTGCTAAAATTTCAGCAGCATAACAGCATAAATGGCTCAAAATACCAAAAAACCAGCCATCATAACTTGGGAAAATTTCGACAGAGTTTCCCTAGAAGTAGAGCAGTAGGAACCCAAAATATAGACTGTCTATGTATGCATAAACTGTCAACAATAGAACCCGAGCATCAAGTAGGACTCACTAGTACATAGCCTATGGCGAGGTCACAAAAAGGGTGCTCCAGCTACCTGTATCACCGAAAGGATCTCCACATTTGAGAATCCCCCAGCTCAATAAAAACCTCACGCTATCGACCCTCACACGAAGGCTAATGCAAATCGCATATAGTCAAGTCTCAGAAATGACTATCTTCCAGACCAAGTCTCAGAAATGGCTGGGACTGCCAAATACAACCAAGTATGGCTCCACAAATGCGTACAATGGCAGTTTCCACAAGTAACGTACAATCCAGCAGACAATGCGCTCAAACAGGCGCCAAATGATGCATACCCACAACAACTACAAGTGACACCACTGCTAGTATATCACTGTACTCTAGCTACTTGTACCTGTGTAAATCACCTGTACCTGTACCTGTAACCTGTAACCTGTAATCCCGAAGCTCGAAGCTCGAAGCTCGAAGATCGAAGCAGAAGGTACTCGAAGAAGATCCTCAGTGGGGGCACCAAAAGAATGTGAGCGGGATGGAAACACACAGAAGGCCTCTATAACGACCTGACACACACTCTTGGGAAGATACACACACACACACACTATGGGGCACCACTCGGCTTAGACAACACGCCTGGCCGAGACAGGGAACACACCTCTGGAGTGAGAGGAGAGAGACTATCCACTTGCCCACTCCACACAGAGACACACACACACACACACACACACACACACACACACCCAAAAAAACTCAGTTCAAAAGAGGAGAATTTCTGATGTTTAGATACAATTGAGCTTGGGCCAACACCAATGGGGAAAATAGCTCACACAATATAGGTAAAATAAGCCAGATACAATCACAAACTAGAGCAGAAACTTCGCTCATAGGAGAAACTTACACAGAAAAACAGCAGGAAAAGAGTGAGGAATTTGGCAAAATGGACAGCGCCATCGCGTCCGGAACGGCCCAAAACCCCAGTCTACAATGTCAAAGTGCTCAAATCCGACCTCGGATGAGCAGTTTACGGCCAAAACAGGCTCCAAAAACACCAAAAACACACCTGCGGCTGTTCCTCCTCTCTTCTCCACGTTTTTTCTGGTCTTCTCTCTCTTTTTTCAGTTCCCACACTTAGCTTTATTAGTTGGGCACCCTTGGCCTTTTAGATGACCTTAAACGGACCCCGAACAGGCCAAAAACTGACCTCGCAGTGCATAGTTGTCACCTTTTTTGTATCATCCGCACACCTGTCACTCAGCTTTTTCCAATAATGCGTCCCGCAACCACGTGAAGTGGCCCCAAAAAGTGGTCCTAATGATGACCTTTCTGCATAACTCTCACAAGAAAACACCCACGTTGTGTCCGTCCTCATCGGCGTGCAAATATTGACCTCGTTCGCCCTCCTGACGCCACTAGATGCCATTTGACGCACCTGCTGACCTCATGTCGTCGGCCCGCGGATAGCTTCCTCGAGAAGTTTTACGCGCTACCAACTCCTCCTTATTGTAGAAAAAACACAGTGGTACTGGTAATAGTGAAAATCGATGCACTATGTACACCCCGTTCTACCTGTACACATGTGGGCCCCACATAACCACCTGGCTAAGGAAAATGGGCAATCCTTTATTTGATGCACCATGCATGTATATGTACATATGCGCAATCCCTTGCTCCAAAAAACTCCTGACAACGTATAAGGTTAGTCATGCAAACAGGTGTCCGCATGCCTATATCCCAACAATATCCCTTGTAGACACCAATGTGGCCGTAAGCAATTATGGACTAAAGCTAGTTTGTATAATCGTGAAGCATGACAACTTCACGCTTGTATATAAATGCATGTGTTCTTCCTACACCCATTAATGCAATGCAATGCGCAAACAGCTCCATAACTAGGCTTTTGTAAGAGCATCCATTGGGTTTTCATCAATGTGGACCTTGTTAAACTCTAAATGCTTATCCATCAACGCATCCCAAATGAGATGATATCTTACACCAATGTGTTTTGACTTGGAGTGAGTAATGGAATTCCTTGCCAGAGCAATGACACTCTCACTATCACAATGCAAAATTGGAACCTATTGAATGCCTAAAATTCCCACTAAATGTGCCAACCACATAGCTTCCTTACTGGTGCAGCATAGTGTAAGAAGACGTACAATCTTGGAGAGATGATATCCAAGACTCTGACTCCTCTTGCAAATATGAAAATGTCACCAGATCTAGATCTCCTACTATGTTGGTAGGCCGCATGATCTACATCCCTGCAACTAAAAATAGATGCATCATTGTTACCAAATTGTAAGCACTTTCTCACTATATCTAATACGTGGTTGATGATTTTGGCATACTCACAGTCTCTTAAAATAAACTATAGTGTGTAATTTATTAGGTTTGTAAGGCTCCTTTCATTATATCTATTGAGTAAAGTATTGATTCATCAACTCTTGGGATTTTGTCATTAGGTGAAAAAAGGCAAATAAAAGAGAATTCATTGAAACATACCAATTCTTTAAACTAGCCAAAGTATATTGAGTTATAAAATATTGGGACCGCTTGGGATTAGAGGATGTGTTTCACTGCTATCCATTGCTACTTTCCAGGTTTAGCCATGTATTGACTAGCCACTCTCACTACAAAATCATGTTTTGCCTTGGGATTATATGAGGATGTGTTTCACTGCTATCCATTGCTGCTTTCCAAGTTTAGCCATGTATTGACTAGCCACTTTCACTACAAAATCATGGGTTTGCCTTGGAATGAACTAGATCGCTTTGATAGCTATTCCAGATCTAGAATTTGATTGATAAACCAAGTTCATACTTTAGACTACCAAATGACAGATTAAGACTTTAGATGACCAAATGACACATTTAGACTTTAGATGACCAAATGATAGATTTTGACTTCAAATGATCAAATGATAGACTCTCAGAGACTTCACAACTTAACTAAAAGGAAATAACCTTTAGATGCAAGACAACCAGAATTGTATTCATATTCAAAAAACAATAATCTAAATTGCAAGAGTTTAGAGAATGGAGCTCTAGAATGATTCATCTAAAAAGTAGAATTGGTACTAGGCTCAACATTGAACACTCATAAGCTCTATAAGATACAAAAAGCTAGCATAAAGAGTCTCAAGAGTAAAGAATCTAGAGACTAGAGTCAAGAGTATCCCCAAAATGGGATTAGTGGGTATTCTTAATGGAGTCTAACTAGTTGCACATGATTGGGTAACTAATGATAGCTCCACCAAGTAACTTGAATAGTAATTGAGTAAATCCCTATGCAAGGCATCTTTGAGAGTCAGCCCACATTCTACATTCTCCTTCCCTTTATTGAATTTTCTATATACAAAATTTCAAATTCTACCATGGCTTCACCTCTTTTGCTTAGACATCCGTATAATTGAAGCCTTCTTTACTTCATGCCTCCAAACCTATTAAATTGGTGGCTACATAGGTCTTGCCACCATTTGCTACGTGGAAGTGTTGGAGTTTTTTTGCTCTTCCTAGATGGTTTGATAAACGAATTATTTATCTAGATGTTCCCTCCTTTTTTCTACCATATCCACCTCATAAGGTGTTAGGGCATGCCATGTCTCTGTATCTGGATCATATAATGTCTTCTTGCCCT
The DNA here is from genome assembly GCF_014529385.1 of Adiantum capillus-veneris. Classification (NCBI taxonomy): domain Eukaryota; kingdom Viridiplantae; phylum Streptophyta; class Polypodiopsida; order Polypodiales; family Pteridaceae; genus Adiantum; species Adiantum capillus-veneris. The sequence goes on along the minus strand of NC_140932.1, from coordinate 116,742,565 downwards.
ACCCAGCTTGTGATGGATGTAGTTTGGATCCACCCAATTGGGTACGGCTGGTTACCTTTTCTCCATGTTTCAAATAGTACCTCAGATATCTCTTTGAAATGAGGTTCTAAACCGGCTTTGCTAGCAATTCCTTCTTAGGGATTTTTAAAGCCTTAACTGAGAGTTTGAGTAATTCATTTGTATACCTTATCAGCTAGTTGACTTGAGATTTCAATCAGGTCACCATGCCTCTAAAGATGATAAGGTCATCTTTAAGGTCTAAGACTGTGTCTTTCTTCTCAGTGTCACTGAGCATTGACTTCCAAGCCACCCATAAAGCAATACTTTGATCGTACCATTCTCTAATATGATCTACAATTTGGATATATCTCATTTTATCTACTAGTTCATTGTAGATTGGGTATAGAGCTCAATAAAACCTAGGTGGTTCATCCTCCTTCATGGGTAGGCCATACATCAGACTAAGGGAGTCTAGGATAGGCTCAATATAGTTTAGCATAATCTGATTTTATTGTTGCATCATCTTTTGGAGAATCGTTGTGAGCGGGATGGAAACACACAGAAGGCCTCTATAACGACCCGACACACACTCTTGGGAAGATACACACACACACACACTATGGGGCACCACTCGGCTTAGACAACACACCTGGCCGAGACAGGGAACACACCTCTGGAGTGAGAGGAGAGAGACTATCCACTTGCCCACTCCACACAGAGACACACACACACACACCCCCAAAAAAACTCAGCTCAAAAGAGGAGAATTTCTGATGTTTAGATACAATTGAGCTTGGGCCAACACCAATGGGGCAAATAGCTCACACAATATAGGTAAAATAAGCCAGATACAATCACAAACTAGAGCAGAAACTTCGCTCATAGGAGAAACTTACACAGAAAAACAGCAGGAAAAGAGTGAGAAATTTGGAAAAATGGACAGCACCATCGCGTCCGGAACGGCCCAAAACCCCAGTCTACAATGTCAAAGTGCTCAAATCCGACCTCGGATGAGCAGTTTACGGCCAAAACAGGCTCCAAAAACACCAAAAACACACCTGCGGCTGTTCCTCCTCTCTTCTCCATGTTTTTTCTGGTCTTCTCTCTCTTTTTTCAGTTCCCACACTTAGCTTTATTAGTTGGGCACCCTTGGCCTTTTAGATGACCTCAAACGGACCCCGAACAGGCCAAAAATTGACCTCGCAGTGCATAATTGTCGCCTTTTTTGCATCATCCGCACACCTGTCACTCAGCTTTTTCCAATAATGCGTCCCGCAACCACGTGAAGTGGCCCCAAAAAGTGGTCCTAATGATGACCTTTTTGCGTAACTCTCACAAGAAAACACCCACGTTGTGTCCGTCCTCATCGGCGTGCAAATATTGACCTCGTTCGCCCTCCTGACGCCACTAGATGCCATCTGACGCATCTGCTGACCTCATGTCGTGGGCCCGCGGATAGCTTCCTCGAGAAGTTTTACGCGCTACCAACTCCTCCTTATTGTAGAAAAAACATAGTGGTACTGGTAATAGTGAAAATCGATGCACTATGTACACCCTGTCCTACCTGTACACATGTGGGCCCCACATAACCACCTGGCTAAGGAAAATGGGCAATCCTTTATTTGATGCACCATGCATGTATATGTACATATGCGCAATCCCTTGCTCCAAAAAACTCCTGACATCGTGACCAGATGGAATAAACTCTTTAAGGCTTGCTCTTGCTCTTTGATTGTCATTCTTGTGAGCTTGCCTCTAATGTTGGATGCATTGTTTTCAAGTAGACTAGCTACTATACGGTCCATAATCCTTCTGGAAATCTTAAATTTCAGCAGATCTCTTTGATCTTAGTTTTAATATCCTACATTTTCTACTAGGAATATTTCTAGCTGAATGCCTATACTTTTTGCACTCATCATTGTAAGCTTTTGTGTCTGAGGATTTCCTTTAGTGTCAACCTGTGTATAAGAATTTATTTAGGTATGTGAGTGAGGACTTGAAATATATTTGGATGAGGAGGCAATTGAAAAATGTGTTTCTTGTGGTAACTCTCATAGCCTTCCATTGCTTCACAAGCCTCTTAACACCAACAAATAACAATTGATGCCACTCTAAATCTAAATAAGAAACATCATTGTGGAGGTAAGTTTGGATTTGAAGTTGGTTTTCTTTCCTTAGCTTCTTATTTTGATTGAGACATTGATTATAGAAATGAGAGTTATCATTTGAGTCCAGTTCCACCTGGATTGCCTTCCTCTTGTCCCTATAGGCTTCTCCTTGACTACGATATGAAGCATCTATCTTATCATCATCACTTTTCTTAGAATCTAGATCTACCTCTCTCCTGTCATCCTCCTCCTCATCTTCCTCCTCTTCATCATCTAGGCTAGCTTGGGGGTCATTGCTTAAAACGCATATCATATCATGTGAATTAATCAAAATAGACCAAATTTCATACTTTTATGCATATACTAGAGGGGATTGAGGTGTTTTAAATGGGCCCACAATGTAAATTCAATATGTATATTGATGTATTATTAGTAATCTATTGAACGAAGGTGATATATGGAGCTTTTGATGAGTGACCACTTGAAGTCTTGCTGGCTTTATCCTCTAGATCCTCTTTCATACATAATTAATCCATGATTGACTCTTTCATAACATTGCTAGACGCTTTTATAACTGCCTATGGCCGCTTGCTTTTGGTCTAGGATAGACGGATGCCCTTTGAGTTCTTTGCTTAGATTCTATTTCTTAGCATTGAGATTGGAATCGATCATCTTCAGTTCTTTAGATTGTTGCTCCATTTATTCAATGGTTTCCTATGTTGTTCCCTCTGAACTTCCTCATATTTTAGAATCTCTTTGAGATGTGTACTTCTTACCTCCACTTATTGGCATTCAAGGTTTCTTATTCCAACTATTGCCTTAGTCGGTCAATTTCAAAGCTTTCTATGCTGGCTAGAGCTTCCACCGTTTGGCCCAAAGAATTTACAATTTTATTTAGCCCTATCTAGATTATGGCTATGCAACCACCTATAATGGCATCTAAATTTGTGCTTGTAGTCTCATATCTAATCGTAGGAACATTGTATGGCACAACCATCCAATGTGTATTTCTTTTTCTTTCTTTAGTGTCTCATTCAAAAGATGTTGACTTGATCATTTATACATAGTTTAGCCTTTTGATCAAATGGAAATATGAAGATGTGCAAAAGGATTGCAGCAGTCAAATGAAGTTTCCTTCCCTTGATAGTCATTATTGCTATGTTTAAGTTGAAGCTTTCTACTACTTGTTCAATTAGAGACATAGCAACATGGGTTTGTGTTGCCTCTAGAAAAAGTGGCATGCCCCAATTGTTCATTAGTTACTTATCTTCATCTTTGAAGGCATACTTTCCCATTGCATGATAAGAGATAGTGGTTTGTTGTTTTGCTGCTACTCTAGGTTGAAGTACATCTATGAGATCCAACTATTATGTTGATAATCAAGAACTCACCAAAGGATCTTGGTGATGGAAACCAAGTGTAAAATGATTGCTCACTTGTGGAGAGGATTCTTGTGCAGGGAGCTTTGTGTGCACATGAGGCGATGAGATGGTCTTAGGGTCATGCACTCGTTGCATGGTAACGTTAAATGGGCCCCATCATTTGGTTCCTTGGGGATATAAAAATCGATGTTAACATGTCATGCAGATTCACTAGTCCTTGTAATTATAATCAACTTGATTCCCAAAAATATATGGTCTTCATTTTTTTATCAAAATAACCGTTAGACACTTCAAAGTCTCATTCCTAGATCACTTTAGTCCTCAAATGGAATGAGTTGGATCACTTTGATAGCTATTAGAGAACTAGACTTAGGGTGAATTACCAACTTTAGACTTTATATTACCAGAAGATGAATTCAAACTTCAGATGACCGATAAGTTTAGACTTCAAACTTCAAACGAACAAATGATTTGAAAGAACTTAAGTTTAGATACGAGACAACCAAAAGTGTACTCAAATTAAGATAATGATTAAAATTACAAGAGTTTAAGAGAATAGAGCTCTAGAATGACTAGTTTGGAAAGTACAATTGGTACGAGGCTCCACACTAAATGCTCCTAAGCTCTGTAAGATACAAAAGGTTGGCATCAAGAATTTCAAGAGTAAAGAGTCAAGTCAAGACTATCCTCAAAATGGGATTAGTAGGTCCTATTTATAGGTATCTATGGACTGGTCACACAGTCAAACATGATTGGGTAATTGGCGGTAACTGTGCCAAACAACATCTAGGTAATTTCCCACGCAAGGAATATCTAAGAGCTGGTTCCCACCTTCTATAGGTCTTGTAGCTACCACAACATACATAAGACTACCTATAGCTGAAGAAGTCCGTTTCTCTTGCTAATGACACTAGGTGCCAAGTACTAGGTGTTGGTGATTTAGATCTTGGTACTTTATCTTCAACCAAAAGTTTGTGTGGAGTGTTACATGTCCCAAATATTTGAAGAGATCTACTCTTTATAAGCAAAATTTTGATGTCTTTTTTTGTTGGGTTCAATCACAAAAAGTGTCACATTAGAAAAGATGGATATACAATTGCCCTTGCTTCTCATCATGGCACTCTATTTGAGCTCTCATTGAATGATGATGTTAATATTGTTAAAACTCCAAGAGATCATGATTATAATATTTCGCACCATTTTTTTCATTCAAGGTTTTCAAAGTTTATTGATAATTAGTGTTGTGATTTGGTGTAGTTGGACAAAAACCCCTTTTAACAAATACACCCAAAAAATTATGATGTTTGAAAACAAATAGTAAGAATTGAATCAAGGATAAAAGTTGTCATTCCTCCATGGTCATCTCATAAAACTAATTTGTCAAAATGCACAAAATTTTACTAAATTATCTCAAACTTAGAATCAATTATTTTTTAGCAGGCTCAAACTTCTTTGGAAAATCCCCCTAGATAAGGAATACATCTCCCAAGCCTTAATGATACCTACATAAAGACTGACAACATTTTATGCTCATCTAACATAAGTCATAAATTTTATTTTTATTAAAACTTATTAATTTTAGAGAAATTATTTTCCTATTTTTTGACTCTCAAAGTCCTCTTCATGTCTTAAATTCATGACCAAGAAGTTTCAAGTAGTTTTCAAGTCATCTGCAAAAGTTATGGGCAAATTATTAGAATCCTGTCATGGACAACCTTGCCTTTTTTGTGGCCATTACAAGATTAGTGTTAAAGCTCATCCTTGGATGGGACTATGCTCTTGGTAAATATAATCATAAACCATTTTCTATTTCTACATCACTTCACTCCTATGGTCTCTTGGATCTTTTTCAAATTATGTTTGTGGACCTTCTCCCCTTTTAAGATCTCATTACCTTACTTTATCACTTTCATAGATGATTTCTCATGGGTGCACTCCATAAACTTAGTCGAAGTGAAGCTTCAAACAGCAATAAAAAAGATAGCAATCACTACAAGATGCCTTTAGGATTTATAATGCTCTTCAAAATAGAGGGTGTCTTATAAGCAACGGACAATTGCTGCTTATGGATGTCCGTCCACTTAAATTCAAAATTTTCAAATATTACATCTCTTGGGTCATTGCAAACAACATTGTAATAAGTAGCGTTTCATACGCGATGTACAATTTATGATGTCATTTATGACTATAAAATGTCGCTTATGTGACACCTACAAAAGTTCAATTTTTTCGAAAGAAGTTGCGGGAGAGCCATGTTTAAGCTCCTACATGACTCCTTCACTCTCTTTGTGAAATTGAATAGTGCCACACACACACATATGCATTCACACAGAGACAAGCATAGAGAGAGAGAGAGAGAGAGAGAGAGATGAGAGAGAGAGAGAGAGAGAGATAGAGAGAGAGAGAGGAGAGAGAGAGAGAGAGAGAATTGAAAAATGAAATGCTATATTAATGTCTTTTAAAGGCCAAAAAAATGACCTATGAGGGTTGTGAGCATGAAATGAGCCATGAGGAGTGAGCAGAGAGCTGTGAAGGCCATACATTTTTTCACACATAAGGCTAGGTTTATTGATCTAGTGAGCAAAGATTACCCAATATTTGCTTATATTTAGAGTCCTCATTGATGCAAATCTTGTGTGTGTGTGTGTGTGTGTGTGTGAGAGAGAGAGAGAGAGAGAGAGAGAGAGAGAGAGAGAGAGTCTAAATATTTGCTTATATTTAGAGTCCTCATTGATGCAAATTTGTGTGTGTGTGTGTGTGTGTGTGTGTGTGTGTGTGTGTGTGTGAGAGAGAGAGAGAGAGAGAGAGAGAGAGAGAGAGAGAGAGAGAATGGAAAGACATGATATATTAATGTTGTTTCATGTCAATTTATAACGAGCCATTTCATTTCATCTGAAACATACCTTTTAATTTAAGAAGAAATTTCATAGGACTATCTATTCTAAAATTTCCTAGAATGCCTAATTCTACAACTTGTCAGAAAAACACTGCTTGCCTATTTTTGCTTTGCTTGTCAAGATTCGCTTGGCTTTGCGAATTTCCCAAAAAATGTTTCAATTGTTGCAGATATGAGAATCTCTTCTTTGCTTGCTTCCCCAAACCTTGCTAAGCCATGGCCATTTCCTTACTCCATCCTTCAATGTCTGTGGAAAGTATTCCCCCCATTCATCCTCATCAATGCCCTTCAACCTTGCATATTGCTCAAATGTCTGTAGATGGACAATTGAGTTATCCGTCTTTCTACCCTTGAATATTGAAAAGGCAATTTTCAGACGGCATTAGAGCACTCCCTGGACCTGTGATGATTTGATTGCCACTCTATGTGTCTAACCTTTTATTTATGATCAGAATTCTTCCCTATGTGCCTGAGTTTACCGTAGTAACCCATGTCAATATCCCATTTGTTGTTAGATTGCTCATCTATTTCACTTGCAGTGTCTAGTTCATCCTCCTGATTTGACTTCATGTGTGTCATTTTCCTGCTTCATATGCTACCATCACTAACATCCATTTAAACCTTCCCTTTTCCATTCTTGTTTGCTTTTTGAGACTCACGTGATCAAGAGCATCTTCCAACCCTCTCTAAATGCCTCCTCCTTGACTGAGCCAAGTATTGAAAACCCAAAGCCCATCAGTATCTCTTTGGTCAACATTGGCATCCATCTCCTCAATCTCAAAGTCAAGTCCCCCATAAGAGCTTCTACAAATAGAGGCACGGATAGCCTTGCAAAATACCAAAAACAGCATACTACATGGCATAAATAATAGACCTACATACCTGGCTAATCCCACAACACATTATCAAAGTTGTACACAAACATAGCGAGATAGAGAGCAAGATAGAGCAGAAGAGTGTGTGCGGATGCACCTCCAGAGAGGAGTGCTACATCGTCATGGCAAGAGAGAATAGATGAGAGGGATAAGAGTAAACACAGACACTGGGTGCAATCTCCCCCGTGCAAGAGTGAGCATTTCCCTCTTGCACGTATTTATTTATAGATTCTTCAATGCTCAAAAAAATAAATACACATTGGCGGCCGGGCATAAATGGCCATAGCTCATAATGAGCACTTGAATAATACTTGTACATAAAATGTGATATCCTCGCCTAGTCTTAGCTTTTTCAACCTATCACCTGCAATAAATAAACAATTATCAATTTCCATTACATACCTCTCCGCCATTAGAAAGCAACTATCTCCTCAGTTTGCAAAGATAGGAATCTGCGAACTATACTTGTGAAAAACAATGGTTATAATTTTGTGTCAAAAATATCACATATTGAAAGGAAAAAAGTAAACTTAAAAAACATTGTTTATGCGTATCATAATCCACATACTACCTATTAGTGTCCCATACCACTAGAATAAGCACTATATGTCATACCCTGATAAATCAGGGTCACACTCATCGTTTAGTAAATTAATTCTCATAAATCTCAAGTCCAATCTCATAAATATTGTCGTGAAAGGAAATCATTAGATATCAATTCCAAATCCATGATACAAATCCAAATCGAATTATCTTTCATTTTATACACGAGTAACAAAATAAAACGAGGGACAGTGGTGGCCAACCATTGCAGCATGATTTTGTGATCGGTGTTGCCTCAACCGACAAATCTACTCCAATGAGATGTGCTGCCTAAATTGGCGAGTCTGCACTAATGCTGCCTAAATCGGCAGATATGCATTTATTATTGTTTAAAATAGTGAATCAACAATTTGTTGGTGTGCTTTCTAAATTGGAAAATCTGGATTTGTGCTACCTAAAGCGGGGGATGTGAACACACAATTGGTGTTGCCTAAATCAAAAAATCTACACCAAGATGAGCATTTACACACTGCCTAAATTGGCGAATCTGTGTGTATGTAACCATAGACTAGACAAGGAATATAAATGATAGAACATGTACTTGGTATCAAATTAGAATAGCTTGAAATGTTAGAGTATATACCAACTGTTGGAAATTGTCCCAAATCAACTAAAACTCATGCTATAGCTTAATATCAAATGATGTCAATAGAAATTTCATTTAGTACAAGTGTAAGCCACAATGTGAGAGATGATGAAGAATATAGTGCATCTAAAAAGCATATACCAGTGTGTGCATGGAGAGAGATACAAGTAGGAGAGGGATGCCATTATCAAACTTGTACTAAAGGATAGTTAACAATTTCAAAATATGTCAACTTTGTGAGATGAATGTGATCTACAAGTATAGAGCTTTATACTTGGTAAGGATTTGTAAGATTCATAATCAAAGTGCAAAGCCAATCCACAAAAATTAATTGGTCTCATGATGAAATACACAATCATATGAGAATTAATGCTAAAAAGGAGGACTAAGGATGTAAAGGGTTTGATATCAAGTTTTTTGCATAGGAGTAAGTACCCCTTAGTAATCTTAGTTATCCACAACGGAGTACTAGAACCATAGGAGGGGTGTCATACACAAGCAAACACTAAGGAACATCAAGTAAAATACAACAATAATTTCAGTGCCATATGATGCAATAATCGAGCTACATTACAACACTACTAATGGGCATAATTGTACATCATTGAGCCAATGGCTCATGAAAATAGTATAATGAGGAGAGACATGAAAATAGTATAATGAGGAGAGAGCAAGTTTCTCCTTTTTAGATGACTGCTTACATAGTTGTATCCACATTCTAGTATTGGGCAGAATCCCTCATGTGTTCATTGTTATACAATATTAAAGTATTTTCTATCTTGAGAAAGAAGATTGTGCCCTAGCATATTATATGAGAGCAGTAAAGATAAAAGTCGATTCGAGTTGGTATTGCTAAGCGTATCGGGCAGAATCCCCTTATGTGTTCATGGTTACTACAACAATAAAACATTTTCTATCTTGAGAAAGAAGATTGCGCCCTAGCATATTATCATGAGAGAAGTAAAGATAAACTAAGAGAACTTAACGATGTGCACATTAGTGTTAGGGTGATGGGAATTACACACGAATGGAAGATTTGTGCCATGTTAGTGATGCGAGATACATTTCTCAACGACCCTACACAATGAAGATCATCGGTGGGTGTCGCTCAAAGGTGAGGAGATTATGTCATTGCAACTCTTTCTGAAGTGAACCATCAGGATTTCGTAATAAGATTACCATGTTTTGTATGTGTGCATGTGTCTCGGGGAGAGAGAGTGCACGTTGTGAGTGATTGTGTTGTTGAGGAAGGACTAAAGGGAAGTAGGAAAACATGCATTTCATTCCATAAGAGGAGGAGTTCATACTCTTTTTGTACTAGTCCGTTATCTATCTCTCTTCTTTACTCCTCCTCTTATCTTTGAATGCATGTTCCTACTTCCCTTGAGTCGGTCCTCAACAACCACATCACTCACACGTGCACTCTCTCTCCCCGAGACACATGCACACATACAAAACATGGTAATCTTATTACGAAAATCCTGATGGTTCACTTCAGAAAGAGTTGCAATGACATAATCTGCCTCACCTTTGGGAGCGACATCCCACCGATGATCTTCATTGTGTAGGGATCGTTGAGAAATGTATCTCGCATCACTAACATGGCACAAATCTTCCATTCGTGTGTAATTCCAATCACCCTAACTAATGTGCACATCGTTAAGTTCTCTTAGTTTATCTTTACTTCTCTCATGATAATATGCTAGGGCGCAATCTTCTTTCTCAAGATAGAAAATGTTTTATTGTTGTAGTAACAATGAACACATAAGGGATTCTGCCCGATACGCTTGTAGCTATACCAACTCGAATCGACTTTTATCTTTACTGCTCTCATGATAATATGCTAGGGCACAATCTTCTTTCTCAAGATAGAAAATACTTTAATATTGTAGTAACAATGAACACATGAGGGATTCTGCCCAATACTAGAATGTGGATACAACTATGTAAGCAGTCATCTAAAAAGGAGAAACTTGCTCTCTCCTCATTATACTATTTTCATGTCTCTCCTCATTATACTATTTTCATGAGCCATTGGCTCAATGATGTACAATTATGCCCATTAGTAGTGTTGTAATGTAGCTCGATTATTGCATCATATGGCACTGAAATTATTGTTGTATTTTACTTGATGTTCCTTAGTGTTTGCTTGTGTATGACACCCCTCCTATGGTTCTAGTACTCCGTTGTGGATAACTAAGATTACTAAGGGGTACTTACTCCTATGCAAAAAACTTGATATCAAACCCTTTACATCCTTAGTCCTCCTTTTTAGCATTAATTCTCATATGATTGTGTATTTCATCATGAGACCAATTAATTTTTGTGGATTGGCTTTGCACTTTGATTATGAATCTTACAAATCCTTACCAAGTATAAAGCTCTATACTTGTATGATCACATTCATCAGCACAAAGTTGACATATTTTGAAATTGTTAACTATCCTTTAGTACAAGTTTGATAATGGCATCCCTCTCCTACTTGTATCTCTCTCCATGCACACACTGGTATATGCTTTTTAGATGCACTATATTCTTCATCATCTCTCACATTGTGGCTTACACTTGTACTAAATGAAATTTCTATTGACATCATTTGATATTAAGCTATAGCATGAGTTTAGTTGATTTGGGACAATTTCCAACAGTTGGTATATACTCTAACATTTCAAGCTATTCTAATTTGATACCAAGTACATGTTCTATCATTTATATTCCTTGTCTAGTCTATTGGTTACATACACACAGATTCGCCAATTTAGGCAGTGTGTAAATGCTCATCTTGGTGTAGATTTTTTGATTTAGGCAACACCAATTGTGTGTTCACATCCCCCGCTTTAGGTAGCACAAATCCAGATTTTCCAATTTAGAAAGCACACCAACAAATTGTTGATTCACTATTTTAAACAATAATAAATGCATATCTGCCGATTTAGGCAGCATTAGTGCAGACTCGCCAATTTAGGCAGCACATCTCATTGGAGTAGATTTGTCGGTTGAGGCAACACCGATCACAAAATCATGCTGCAATGGTTGGCCACCACTGTCCCTCGTTTTATTTTGTTACACGTGTATAAAATGAAAGATAATTCGATTTGGATTTGTATCATGGATTTGGAATTGATATCTAATGATTTTTTCACGACAATATTTATGAGATTGGACTTGAGATTTATGAGAATTAATTTACTAAACGATGAGTGTGACCCTGATTTATCAGGGTATGACATATAGTGCTTATTCTAGTGGTATGGGACACTAATAGGTAGTATGTGGATTATGATACGCATAAACAATGTTTTTTAAGTTTACTTTTTTCCTTTCAATATGTGATATTTTTGACACAAAATTATAACCATTGTTTTTCACAAGTATAGTTCGCAGATTCCTATCTTTGCAAACTGAGGAGATAGTTGCTTTCTAATGGCGGAGAGGTATGTAATGGAAATTGATAATTGTTTATTTATTGCAGGTGATAGGTTGAAAAAGCTAAGACTAGGCGAGGATATCACATTTTATGTACAAGTATTATTCAAGTGCTCATTATGAGCTATGGCCATTTATGCCCGGCCGGCCAATGTGTATTTATTTTTTTGAGCATTGAAGAATCTATAAATAAATACGTGCAAGAGGGAAATGCTCACTCTTGCACGGGGGGAGATTGCACCCAGTGTCTGTGTTACTCTTATCCCTCTCATCTATTCTCTCTTGCCATGACGATGTAGCACTCCTCTCTGGGAGGTGCATCCGCACACACTCTTCTGCTCTATCTTGCTCTCTATCTCGCTATGTTTGTGTACAACTTTGATAATGTGTTGTGGGATTAGCCAGGTATGTAGGTCTATTATTTATGCCATGTAGTATGCTGTTTTTGGTATTTTGCAAGGCTATCCGTGCCTCTATTTGTAGAAGCTCTTATGGGGGACTTGACTTTGAGATTGAGGAGATGGATGCCAATGTTGACCAAAGAGATACTGATGGGCTTTGGGGTTTTCAATACTTGGCTCAGTCAAGGAGGAGGCATTTAGAGAGGGTTGGAAGATGCTCTTGATCACGTGAGTCTCAAAAAGCAAACAAGAATGGAAAAGGGAAGGTTTAAATGGATGTTAGTGATGGTAGCATATGAAGCAGGAAAATGACACACATGAAGTCAAATCAGGAGGATGAACTAGACACTGCAAGTGAAATAGATGAGCAATCTAACAACAAATGGGATATTGACATGGGTTACTACGGTAAACTCAGGCACATAGGGAAGAATTCTGATCATAAATAAAAGGTTAGACACATAGAGTGGCAATCAAATCATCACAGGTCCAGGGAGTGCTCAAATGCCGTCTGAAAATTGCCTTTTCAATATTCAAGGGTAGAAAGACGGATAACTCAATTGTCCATCTACAGACATTTGAGCAATATGCAAGGTTGAAGGGCATTGATGAGGATGAATGGGGGGAATACTTTCCACAGACATTGAAGGATGGAGTAAGGAAATGGCCATGGCTTAGCAAGGTTTGGGGAAGCAAGCAAAGAAGAGATTCTCATATCTGCAACAATTGAAACATTTTTTGGGAAATTCGCAAAGCCAAGCGAATCTTGACAAGCAAAGCAAAAATAGGCAAGCAGTGTTTTTCTGACAAGTTGTAGAATTAGGCATTCTAGGAAATTTTAGAATAGATAGTCCTATGAAATTTCTTCTTAAATTAAAAGGTATGTTTTCAGATGAAATGAAATGGCTCGTTATAAATTGACATGAAACAACATTAATATATCATGTCTTTCCATTCTCTCTCTCTCTCTCTCTCTCTCTCTCTCTCTCTCTCTCTCTCACACACACACACACACACACACACACACACACACACACACAAGATTTGCATCAATGAGGACTCTAAATATAAGCAAATATTTAGACTCTCTCTCTCTCTCTCTCTCTCTCTCTCTCTCTCTCTCTCTCACACACACACACACACACACACACAAGATTTGCATCAATGAGGACTCTAAATATAAGCAAATATTGGGTAATCTTTGCTCACTAGATCAATAAACCTAGCCTTATGTGTGAAAAAATGTATGGCCTTCACAGCTCTCTGCTCACTCCTCATGGCTCATTTCATGCTCACACCCTCATAGGTCATTTTTTGGCCTTTAAAAGACATTAATATAGCATTTCATTTTTCAATTCTCTCTCTCTCTCTCTCTCTCTCTCTCTCTCTCTCTCTCTCTCTCTCTCTCTCTCTCTCTCTCTCTATGCTTGTCTCTGTGTGAATGCATATGTGTGTGTGTGGCACTATTCAATTTCACAAAGAGAGTGAAGGAGTCATGTAGGAGCTTAAACATGGCTCTCCGCAACTTCTTTCGAAAAAATTGAACTTTTGTAGGTGTCACATAAGCGACATTTTATAGTCATAAATGACATCATAAATTGTACATCGCGTATGAAACGCTACTTATTACAATGTTGTTTGCAATGACCCAAGAGATGTAATATTTGAAAATTTTGAATTTAAGTGGACGGACATCCATAAGCAGCAATTGTCCGTTGCTTATAAGACACCCTCTATTTTGAAGAGCATTATAAATCCTAAAGGCATCTTGTAGTGATTGCTATCTTTTTTATTGCTGTTTGAAGCTTCACTTCGACTAAGTTTATGGGAGTGCACCCATGAGAAATCATCTATGAAAGTGATAAAGTAAGGGTAATGAGATCTTAAAAGGGGAGAAGGTCCACAAACATAATTTGAAAAAGATCCAAGAGACCATAGGAGTGAAGTGATGTAGAAATAGAAAATGGTTTATGATTATATTTACCAAGAGCATAGTCCCATCCAAGGATGAGCTTTAACACTAATCTTGTAATGGCCACAAAAAAGGCAAGGTTGTCCATGACAGGATTCTAATAATTTGCCCATAACTTTTGCAGATGACTTGAAAACTACTTGAAACTTCTTGGTCATGAATTTAAGACATGAAGAGGACTTTGAGAGTCAAAAAATAGGAAAATAATTTCTCTAAAATTAATAAGTTTTAATAAAAATAAAATTTATGACTTATGTTAGATGAGCATAAAATGTTGTCAGTCTTTATGTAGGTATCATTAAGGCTTGGGAGATGTATTCCTTATCTAGGGGGATTTTCCAAAGAAGTTTGAGCCTGCTAAAAAATAATTGATTCTAAGTTTGAGATAATTTAGTAAAATTTTGTGCATTTTGACAAATTAGTTTTATGAGATGACCATGGAGGAATGACAACTTTTATCCTTGATTCAATTCTTACTATTTGTTTTCAACTCATATATTTTTTGGGTGTATTTGTTAAAAGGGGTTTTTGTCCAACTACACCAAATCACAACACTAATTATCAATAAACTTTGAAAACCTTGAATGAAAAAAATGGTGCGAAATATTATAATCATGATCTCTTGGAGTTTTAACAATATTAACATCATCATTCAATGAGAGCTCAAATAGAGTGCCATGATGAGAAGCAAGGGCAATTGTATATCCATCTTTTCTAATGTGACACTTTTTGTGATTGAACCCAACAAAAAAAGACATCAAAATTTTGCTTATAAAGAGTAGATCTCTTCAAATATTTGGGACATGTAACACTCCACACAAACTTTTGGTTGAAGATAAAGTACCAAGATCTAAATCACCAACACCTAGTACTTGGCACCTAGTGTCATTAGCAAGAGAAACGGACTTCTTCAGCTATAGGTAGTCTTATGTATGTTGTGGTAGCTACAAGACCTATAGAAGGTGGGAACCAGCTCTTAGATATTCCTTGCGTGGGAAATTACCTAGATGTTGTTTGGCACAGTTACCGCCAATTACCCAATCATGTTTGACTGTGTGACCAGTCCATAGATACCTATAAATAGGACCTACTAATCCCATTTTGAGGATAGTCTTGACTTGACTCTTTACTCTTGAAATTCTTGATGCCAACCTTTTGTATCTTACAGAGCTTAGGAGCATTTAGTGTGGAGCCTCGTACCAATTGTACTTTCCAAACTAGTCATTCTAGAGCTCTATTCTCTTAAACTCTTGTAATTTTAATCATTATCTTAATTTGAGTACACTTTTGGTTGTCTCGTATCTAAACTTAAGTTCTTTCAAATCATTTGTTCGTTTGAAGTTTGAAGTCTAAACTTATCGGTCATCTGAAGTTTGAATTCATCTTCTGGTAATATAAAGTCTAAAGTTGGTAATTCACCCTAAGTCTAGTTCTCTAATAGCTATCAAAGTGATCCAACTCATTCCATTTGAGGACTAAAGTGATCTAGGAATGAGACTTTGAAGTGTCTAACGGTTATTTTGATAAAAAAATGAAGACCATATATTTTTGGGAATCAGTTGATTATTACAAGGACTAGTGAATCTGCATGACATGTTAACATCGATTTTTATATCCCCAAGGAACCAAATGATGGGGCCCATTTAACGTT
Organism: Adiantum capillus-veneris; assembly: GCF_014529385.1. NCBI lineage: Eukaryota > Viridiplantae > Streptophyta > Polypodiopsida > Polypodiales > Pteridaceae > Adiantum > Adiantum capillus-veneris. The sequence continues at coordinate 116,726,665 of NC_140932.1, read as the reverse complement.
ACCATGCAACGAGTGCATGACCCTAAGACCATCTCATCGCCTCATGTGCACACAAAGCTCCCTGCACAAGAATCCTCTCCACAAGTGAGCAATCATTTTACACTTGGTTTCCATCACCAAGATCCTTTGGTGAGTTCTTGATTATCAACATAATAGTTGGATCTCATAGATGTACTTCAACCTAGAGTAGCAGCAAAACAACAAACCACTATCTCTTATCATGCAATGGGAAAGTATGCCTTCAAAGATGAAGATAAGTAACTAATGAACAATTGGGGCATGCCACTTTTTCTAGAGGCAACACAAACCCATGTTGCTATGTCTCTAATTGAACAAGTAGTAGAAAGCTTCAACTTAAACATAGCAATAATGACTATCAAGGGAAGGAAACTTCATTTGACTGCTGCAATCCTTTTGCACATCTTCATATTTCCATTTGATCAAAAGGCTAAACTATGTATAAATGATCAAGTCAACATCTTTTGAATGAGACACTAAAGAAAGAAAAAGAAATACACATTGGATGGTTGTGCCATACAATGTTCCTACGATTAGATATGAGACTACAAGCACAAATTTAGATGCCATTATAGGTGGTTGCATAGCCATAATCTAGATAGGGCTAAATAAAATTGTAAATTCTTTGGGCCAAACGGTGGAAGCTCTAGCCAGCATAGAAAGCTTTGAAATTGACCGACTAAGGCAATAGTTGGAATAAGAAACCTTGAATGCCAATAAGTGGAGGTAAGAAGTACACATCTCAAAGAGATTCTAACATATGAGGAAGTTCAGAGGGAACAACATAGGAAACCATTGAATAAATGGAGCAACAATCTAAAGAACTGAAGATGATCGATTCCAATCTCAATGCTAAGAAATAGAATCTAAGCAAAGAACTCAAAGGGCATCCGTCTATCCTAGACCAAAAGCAAGCGGCCATAGGCAGTTATAAAAGCGTCTAGCAATGTTATGAAAGAGTCAATCATGGATTAATTATGTATGAAAGAGGATCTAGAGGATAAAGCCAGCAAGACTTCAAGTGGTCACTCATCAAAAGCTCCATATATCACCTTCGTTCAATAGATTACTAATAATACATCAATATACATATTGAATTTACATTGTGGGCCCATTTAAAACACCTCAATCCCCTCTAGTATATGCATAAAAGTATGAAATTTGGTCTATTTTGATTAATTCACATGATATGATATGCGTTTTAAGCAATGACCCCAAGCTAGCCTAGATGATGAAGAGGAGGAAGATGAGGAGGAGGATGACAGGAGAGAGGTAGATCTAGATTCTAAGAAAAGTGATGATGATAAGATAGATGCTTCATATCGTAGTCAAGGAGAAGCCTATAGGGACAAGAGGAAGGCAATCCAGGTGGAACTGGACTCAAATGATAACTCTCATTTCTATAATCAATGTCTCAATCAAAATAAGAAGCTAAGGAAAGAAAACCAACTTCAAATCCAAACTTACCTCCACAATGATGTTTCTTATTTAGATTTAGAGTGGCATCAATTGTTATTTGTTGGTGTTAAGAGGCTTGTGAAGCAATGGAAGGCTATGAGAGTTACCACAAGAAACACATTTTTCAATTGCCTCCTCATCCAAATATATTTCAAGTCCTCACTCACATACCTAAATAAATTCTTATACACAGGTTGACACTAAAGGAAATCCTCAGACACAAAAGCTTACAATGATGAGTGCAAAAAGTATAGGCATTCAGCTAGAAATATTCCTAGTAGAAAATGTAGGATATTAAAACTAAGATCAAAGAGATCTGCTGAAATTTAAGATTTCCAGAAGGATTATGGACCGTATAGTAGCTAGTCTACTTGAAAACAATGCATCCAACATTAGAGGCAAGCTCACAAGAATGACAATCAAAGAGCAAGAGCAAGCCTTAAAGAGTTTATTCCATCTGGTCACGATGTCAGGAGTTTTTTGGAGCAAGGGATTGCGCATATGTACATATACATGCATGGTGCATCAAATAAAGGATTGCCCATTTTCCTTAGCCAGGTGGTTATGTGGGGCCCACATGTGTACAGGTAGGACAGGGTGTACATAGTGCATCGATTTTCACTATTACCAGTACCACTATGTTTTTTCTACAATAAGGAGGAGTTGGTAGCGCGTAAAACTTCTCGAGGAAGCTATCCGCGGGCCCACGACATGAGGTCAGCAGATGCGTCAGATGGCATCTAGTGGCGTCAGGAGGGCGAACGAGGTCAATATTTGCACGCGAGACGTGAGGACGGACACACTGTGGGTGTTTTTTTTGTGAGAGTTACGCAAAAAGGTCATCATTAGGACACTTTTTGGGGCCACTTCACGTGGTTGCGGGACGCATTATTGGAAAAAGTGCTGAGTGACAGGTGTGCGGATGATGCAAAAAAGGCGACAATTATGCACTGCGAGGTCAATTTTTGGCCTGTTCGGGGTCCGTTTGAGGTCATCTAAAAGGCCAAGGGTGCCCAACTAATAAAGCTAAGTGTGGGAACTGAAAAAAGAGAGGAGAAGACCAGAAAAAACATGGAGAGAGAGAGGAGGAACAGCCGCAGGTGTGTTTTTGGTGTTTTTGGAGCCTGTTTTGGCCGTAAACTGCTCATCCGAGGTCGGATTTGAGCACTTTGACATTGTAGACTGGGGTTTTGGGCCGTTCCGGACGCGATGGTGCTGTCCATTTTTCCAAATTTCTCACTCTTTTCCTGCTGTTTTTCTGTGTAAGTTTCTCCTATGAGCGAAGTTTCTGCTCTAGTTTGTGATTGTATCTGGCTTATTTTACCTATATTGTGTGAGCTATTTGCCCCATTGGTGTTGGCCCAAGCTCAATTGTATCTAAACATCAGAAATTCTCCTCTTTGAGCTGAGTTTTTTTGGGGGTGTGTGTGTGTGTGTCTCTGTGTGGAGTGGGCAAGTGGATAGTCTCTCTCCTCTCACTCCAGAGGTGTGTTCCCTGTCTCGGCCAGGTGTGTTGTCTAAGCCGAGTGGTGCCCCATAGTGTGTGTGTGTGTGTATCTTCCCAAGAGTGTGTGTCGGGTCGTTATAGAGGCCTTCTGTGTGTTTCCATCCCGCTCACAACGATTCTCCAAAAGATGATGCAACAATAAATCAGATTATGCTAAACTATATTGAGCCTATCCTAGACTCCCTTAGTCTGATGTATGGCCTACCCATGAAGGAGGATGAACCACCTAGGTTTTATTGAGCTCTATACCCAATCTACAATGAACTAGTAGATAAAATGAGATATATCCAAATTGTAGATCATATTAGAGAATGGTACGATCAAAGTATTGCTTTATGGGTGGCTTGGAAGTCAATGCTCAGTGACACTGAGAAGAAAGACACAGTCTTAGACCTTAAAGATGACCTTATCATCTTTAGAGGCATGGTGACCTGATTGAAATCTCAAGTCAACTAGCTGATAAGGTATACAAATGAATTACTCAAACTCTCAGTTAAGGCTTTAAAAATCCCTAAGAAGGAATTGCTAGCAAAGCCGGTTTAGAACCTCATTTCAAAGAGATATCTGAGGTACTATTTGAAACATGGAGAAAAGGTAACCAGCCGTACCCAATTGGGTGGATCCAAACTACATCCATCACAAGCTGGGTAGGGCAAGAAGACATTATATGATCCAGATACAGAGACATGGCATGCCCTAACACCTTATGAGGTGGATATGGTAGAAAAAAGGAGGGAACATCTAGATAAATAATTCGTTTATCAAACCATCTAGGAAGAGCAAAAAACTCCAACACTTCCACGTAGCAAATGGTGGCAAGACCTATGTAGCCACCAATTTAATAGGTTTGGAGGCATGAAGTAAAGAAGGCTTCAATTATACGGATGTCTAAGCAAAAGAGGTGAAGCCATGGTAGAATTTGAAATTTTGTATATAGAAAATTCAATAAAGGGAAGGAGAATGTAGAATGTGGGCTGACTCTCAAAGATGCCTTGCATAGGGATTTACTCAATTACTATTCAAGTTACTTGGTGGAGCTATCATTAGTTACCCAATCATGTGCAACTAGTTAGACTCCATTAAGAATACCCACTAATCCCATTTTGGGGATACTCTTGACTCTAGTCTCTAGATTCTTTACTCTTGAGACTCTTTATGCTAGCTTTTTGTATCTTATAGAGCTTATGAGTGTTCAATGTTGAGCCTAGTACCAATTCTACTTTTTAGATGAATCATTCTAGAGCTCCATTCTCTAAACTCTTGCAATTTAGATTATTGTTTTTTGAATATGAATACAATTCTGGTTGTCTTGCATCTAAAGGTTATTTCCTTTTAGTTAAGTTGTGAAGTCTCTGAGAGTCTATCATTTGATCATTTGAAGTCAAAATCTATCATTTGGTCATCTAAAGTCTAAATGTGTCATTTGGTCATCTAAAGTCTTAATCTGTCATTTGGTAGTCTAAAGTATGAACTTGGTTTATCAATCAAATTCTAGATCTGGAATAGCTATCAAAGCGATCTAGTTCATTCCAAGGCAAAAATGATTTTGTAGTGAAAGTGGCTAGTCAATACATGGCTAAACTTGGAAAGCAGCAATGGATAGCAGTGAAACACATCCTCATATAATCCCAAGGCAAAACATGATTTTGTAGTGAGAGTGGCTAGTCAATACATGGCTAAACTGGAAAGTAGCAATGGATAGCAGTGAAACACATCCTCTAATCCAAGCGGTCCCAATATTTTATAACTCAATATACTTTGGCTAGTTTAAAGAATTGGTATGTTTCAATGAATTCTCTTTTATTTGCCTTTTTTCACCTAATGACAAAATCCCAAGAGTTGATGAATCAATACTTTACTCAATAGATATAATGAAAGGAGCCTTACAACCTAATAAATTACACACTATAGTTTATTTTAAGAGACTGTGAGTATGCCAAAATCATCAACCACGTATTAGATATAGTGAGAAAGTGCTTACAATTTGGTAACAATGATGCATCTATTTTTAGTTGCAGGGATGTAGATCATGCGGCCTACCAACTAGTAGGAGATCTAGATTGGTGACATTTTCATATTTGCAAGAGGAGTCAGAGTCTTGGATATCATCTCTCCAAGATTGTACGTCTTCTTACACTATGCTGCACCAGTAAGGAAGCTATGTGGTTGGCACATTTAGTGGGAATTTTAGGCATTCAATAGGTTCCAATTTTGCATTGTGATAGTGAGGTGTCATTGCTCTGGCAAGGAATTCCATTACTCACTCCAAGTCAAAACACATTGGTGTAAGATATCATCTCATTTGGGATGCGTTGATGGATAAGCATTTAGAGTTTAACAAGGTCCACATTGATGAACCCAATGGATGCTCTTACAAAGCCTAGTTTTGGAGCTGTTTGCGCATTGCATTGCATTAATGGGTGTAGGAGAAACACATGCATTTATATACAAGCGTGAAGTTGTCATGCTTCACGATTATACAAACTAGCTTTAGTCCATAATTGCTTACGGCCACATTGGTGTCTACAAGGGATATTGTTTGGGATATAGGCATGCGGACACCTGTTTGCATGATAACCTTATACGTTGTCAGGAGTTTTTTGGAGCAAGGGATTGCGCATATGTACATATACATGCATGGTGCATCAAATAAAGGATTGCCCATTTTCCTTAGCCAGGTGGTTATGTGGGGCCCACATGTGTACAGGTAGGACGGGGTGTACATAGTGCATCGATTTTCACTATTACCAGTACCACTGTGTTTTTTCTACAATAAGGAGGAGTTGGTAGCGCGTAAAACTTCTCGAGGAAGCTATCCGCGGGCCGACGACATGAGGTCAGCAGGTGCGTCAGATGGCATCTAGTGGCGTCAGGAGGGCGAACGAGGTCAATATTTGCACGCGATGAGGACGGACACAACGTGGGTGTTTTCTTGTGAGAGTTATGCAGAAAGGTCATCATTAGGACCACTTTTTGGGGCCACTTCACGTGGTGGCGGGATGCATTATTGGAAAAAGCTGAGTGACAGGTGTGCGGATGATGCAAAAAGGTGACAACTATGCACTGCGAGGTCAGTTTTTGGCCTGTTCGGGGTCCGTTTGAGGTCATCTAAAAGGCCAAGGGTGCCCAACTAATAAAGCTAAGTGTGGGAACTGAAAAAAGAGAGAGAAGACCAGAAAAAACGTGGAGAAGAGAGGAGGAACAGCCGCAGTGTGTGTGTTTTTTGGTGTTTTTGGAGCCTGTTTTGGCCGTAAACTGCTCATCCGAGGTCGGATTTGAGCACTTTGACATTGTAGACTGGGGTTTTGGGCCGTTCCGGACGCGATGGCGCTGTCCATTTTGCCAAATTCCTCACTCTTTTCCTGCTGTTTTTCTGTGTAAGTTTCTCCTATGAGCGAAGTTTCTGCTCTAGTTTGTGATTGTATCTGGCTTATTTTACCATATTGTGTGAGCTATTTTCCCCATTGGTGTTGGCCAAGCTCAATTGTATCTAAACATCAGAAATTCTCCTCTTTTGAGCTGAGTTTTTTTGGGTGTGTGTGTGTGTGTGTGTGTGTGTGTGTGTGTGTCTGTGTGGAGTGGGCAAGTGGATAGTCTCTCTCCTCTCACTCCAGAGGTGTGTTCCCTGTCTCGGCCAGGTGTGTTGTCTAAGCCGAGTGGTGCCCCATAGTGTGTGTGTGTGTGTATCTTCCAAGAGTGTGTGTCAGGTCGTTATAGAGGCGCTGTGTGTGTTTTCATCCCGCTCACATTCTTTTGGTGCCCCCACGGAGGATCTTCTTCGAGTACCTTCTGCTTCGAGCTTCGAGCTTCGAGCTTCGAGCTTCGGGATTACAGGTTACAGGTTACAGGTACAGGTACAGGTGATTTACACAGGTACAGGTAGCTGGAGTACAGTGATATACTAGCAGTGATGTCACTTGCAGTTGTTGTGGGTATGCATCACTTGGCGCCTATTTGAGCGCATTGTCTGCTGGATTGTACGTTACTTGTGGAAACTGCCATTGTACGCATTTGTGGAGCCATACTTGGTTGTATTTGGCAGTCCCAGCCATTTCTGAGACTTGGTCTGGAAGATAGTCATTTCTGAGACTTGACTATATGCGATTTGCATTAGCCTTCGTGTGAGGGTCGATAGCGTGAGGTTTTTATTGAGCTGGGGGATTCTCAAATGTGGAGATCCTTTCGGTGATACAGGTAGCTGGAGCACCCTTTTTGTGACCTCGCCATAGGCTATGTACTAGTGAGTCCTACTTGATGCTCGGGTTCTATTGTTGACAGTTTATGCATACATAGACAGTCTATATTTTGGGTTCCTACTGCTCTACTTCTGGGGAAACTCTGTCGAAATTTTCCCAAGTTATGATGGCTGGTTTTTTGGTATTTTGAGCCATTTATGCTGTTATGCTGCTGAAATTTTGGCAAAATCAGAGGTTGAGTCAGGTGTGCCTTCTTGGGAGCTTCATGGTTGGCTTTAATGGATGATCAAAATGGCCCTCAGTTCACTCCTTTTCATTTAACTCAAAGAATTCAGATTAATGTTCATGTGTCCAGGAAGATCTTTTTCCAGCAGCGCATAGTCTTTATGTTTGGGCCAAGAAGATTGAGAGAGATCCTGGAATGTCCTTTGCCTGTTGTAATTTCGATGATCAACTATGAAAACTCATTTGATGTGCATGTGTTTGTCCTTATCTAAAGCTGAGCTCCATTGAAGTTTCTGGGGATTGGGTAGTGAAAAGTTTTGGGTTCTTGCACGTGTGTTTGAAGGGGTTCTCTAGCCATGGCTTTCTCTTATCGGAGTTTCATGGAAGAAGTGATGAAGATGTGGAAGAATTTTTGGAAAAGATGGAGGTTGCCTGCATTAGCAACCAGATTCATGACCCTACGCAAATGTTACGCCTTCTCCAAATTTGTTTGAAGAGTGATGCACGAGTTTGGTCTAAAGCATTTGAAGAGGAGTTGCGTGTGGCTGATCCACCTGTAAGGTTGAGTTGGGACAATCTACGACATGGGTTGGAAGTGGAGTTTGTGAAGATAGAAGATCCTGACAAAGTGTGGCAAGAAGTACAGGCTTTGGTGCAAAAGGAAGGTGAGCCAGTAGATGCGTACATACGTAAGTTTTCATTGGCATGGGAGCGAATGTGCAAGGCTTTAGCACCACAGGTACCCCCGCCTGACATGATGAAGAAGGACAGGTTCTTGGCTGGTCTTTGGGAGAATATACGTTGGAGAGTGGAGCTAAAGAAGCCTAGGACATATGAGGATGCACTAGAGGTAGCAAGGAACAAAGAGTGGAAGCTGAGGAAAATGAGCCAGTTAGGGGTGGAGTCTTTGCCAATGAGGTCTGAATTTCAGCCTATAGAGTCTTTACAAGGCGCATGTCAGGGGTTCATCATGAACCAGTGGTTCCTGTTACTACTCAGGTTATGCCAGCAGTGGTCACTACAGCAGTGCAAGATGATGGGCTAAGGCAAGACATGAGGCAAATGGTAGATTTGATGAAGAATCTCAGCCTAAACATGCTAGGTCAAGTGGGAAATAATCGAGGTCGAGGGAGGTTTGCAAATCAGCCAGGAGGTGAAGAAAGGCCTAGGAATGGTGTTGGACAAAGCAATGGTAGGTTTTGGAGGCAGACGCCCACATGTTATAATTGTGGAGAGTTGGGTCACATCAGCCCGCAATGTGATAAGCCACCAAGGATGGGGGGAGACATGTATCCATTGCCAAGACAGGTGCTAACTAGGTCAAATGATTATGGCATCGAAATTAAGGGAGACGAAGGAACCAGTGGACTGACCCAGGAGGAAAAAGGGAAAGACAAAAGTGCTAAGTGTAGTCACCTTGGAGAAGGCATCAAAGCTAGAGGATACATTAGTGATGCCTATTGGGAAGAGGACCACAGAGGATAAGGAAGGAAGAAGTGCCCCAGGTCCTAGTAAGAAGAAAGGAAAGAGCCATGAAGGCGAGGATGTCAAGGCCAAGAGGAAAAGGAGAGCTCGTCGAAAGTTTCATGTTTCAGATTTTCCACTAGGGGATGGGCAATTAAGCTATGACTTGAAGGAGGATCTGACGAGCAGGAAGGCAGATGTTACTTTTGGGCAGCTTATAGAGATGGTGCCTAAGCTAAAGCGACAGTGGAAGAGGATGGTTAACCCAATGGAGAAAGAGCCAGAGAGAGGTTCAGTAAGGTGTTGGCAATGGATGAGCTACCAGACATTTGTCCAATAGTAGATGTGTGGCATAAAAGGAAAAATTTGGGACAAGGTTATGTGGATGGCGGAGCCCAAATATGCGTCATAACACACTCATGCGTTGAGAAGATGGGTCTCACAGTGGCTGGGGTGTCAGGTTTTCGGATCAGATTGGCAAACCATCAAAAAGTAAAATGCTTGGGTGTTGTAAAGAGCTTAGAAGTGGAGGCATATGATGCAAAGGCAGTGGTTGATTTTCATGTGATGCCAGCAGGGTTGGGAGCATATCCTATTATACTGGGCAGACCATGGTTACGTGCAGTGGGAGCTGTTCAAGATTGGCGACATGGTACGATTAGCCTCTATGGAAAGACAGGTACCAAGAAGCTTTATAATATGGACACAAGGAAACGATTAGAGGAGCTTTATGAAGATGAGGATGAGTCTAGTGATGAAGACTCTTCCACGGTGACAGATGAGGACAGTGATAGCACTACCAGCAGTGATGAGGATGCTGATGTTGCATTTCTTTTGATGGACAAAGAAATCCAGGAGTTTGGTTTAGTTGCATTTGCGAATGAGGTTGAAGATGAAAGTGAAGGGCCTTATGAAGTGATTGAAGGGCTGATGCAAACCAAGGTTGAGTTGTCAAAGAAGCAGGAATTAATGACACAAATGATTAGTGGAGACCTCTCAGCTATGGAGAAGGATATATTTTGCATATGCTGGCTAGTTTTCCTGATTTGTTCATTACTTCATATGAAGAGATCAGAGGGTTCAAGGGTGAAGAGATGCATATAGAGCTGAAAGAAGGTGCTAAGCCAGTGCGGCAAAGGCTAAGAAGGATGGGTCAAGAGCAAATGGAAGCCTTGCGGGTAGAGGTGGACAAGTTATTGAAGGCAGGGTTCATAGTTCCAGTGGAGACCACAGAATGGGTGAGTCCAGTTGTAGTCAGTCCAAAGAAGGATGGGAAGTGGAGAATTTGTGTGGATTTTAAACCCTTAAACGCAGCCACTAAGAAGAACCCATATCCTCTTCCATTCATCGATCAGATCTTGGATTCAGTGGCAGGTTATGAGAGGTACAGTGTGTGTGATGGTTTTTCAGGCTATTTTCAATTGAAGATTGCTCTTAAAGACCGCACAAAGACAACTTTTATTACGCCATGGGGCTGCTATTGCTACACAGTATTGCCATTTGGGTTGTCAAATGGACCTTCCTTCTATCAAGAGAGAGCAAATTGGGTGTTGGAACCATTCATTGGTAGTTGTGTTAAAGCTTTTATGGATGACTTCTGTGTCTATAGCAGTAGGGCTGATCACCATGAGAAGCTGCAGATGGTATTGGCTCGATATGATGAATGTGGAGGACAACTAAATCCAAAGAAATGTCATCTAGCACAGCCAAGGGTGAAGTTATTGGGCCACATGGTGTCAGAAAATGGCATTGAGGCTGATCCAGATAAGGTAAGTCTATTATTCTTCTTCCATCACCTATGAGTACGAAGCAATTGGCAACCTTTATACACAAAGTGAAGTACATGGCACGGTTTATTCCATTGTCTTCGCAGCTTCTTTATCCATTACAGCAAGTGGCAAAGCATGATCCATTGCAATGGGATGACAAGTGTGAAGAAGTGTTTCAAGAGGTGAAAGAGGTGTTAGGGGGGTTGTCAGCCATGCAGGCTCCTGATTGGGAGAAAGTTTTTTATGTAAATCCATCAGTAGGGGATGATGCCATTGGAGCCATGCTATTGCAAAAGGGGAAGGGCAGCCATTATATGAGGCCAGTGTATTGTGCAAGCCGAGTGAAGTTGGTAGCGGAGAGAAAGTTATCGGAAGTAGAGCTAGTGATGGCCAGTGTAATATTTGCTTGTCGACGATTTCGTCATTACTTGCTACCACGGCCTTTTGTTTTCTTGACGAGTTATGCCTTTTTGCCACAGTTAATTAATGGTATTAACATGTCAAATGTGGTGAAGAAATGGGTAATTGAGCTGCAAGAGTTTGAGTTCTCTTTTCTAGTGGAAGATAGTACAAGGGCTACCCTAGCTGATTTGTTGACCTACAAGGAGAATCCCCTTATTGTTAAGGAAGAGGTGGTGAGAAAGGTAGTTGAAGAAGTGCCACAGATCAGCAATGCACATGTGTTGTTCTTTGATGGTTCATACAGAAAGAGCCATGATGCAGCTTCAGGGGTTATAGCACTTTATGATCCAGAGGGGAAGCTAGTATGCAAGAGAGGGTTCAAATTGGATGCGCATAGTAACAATGAGGCTGAATATGCTACATTGGAAGCCGGATTACACATTTGTTTGAAGCATGGGGTTCGAAGGTTGAGCATAAAAGGTGATGCCTTGTTAGTGGTGAAGCAAGTGCTGGGTGTGTGGAAGAGCAAGAACACCTCATTGAAGGAAATGTGCTTTAGAATTAAAGGCCTGTTAAAAAAGTTTGAAGCATGGAGCATCAGACACATTGAACGTGCTCTAAATGGAGAGGCACATGAAGCAGCTCAAGGCATGATTGGGGAGCTATTCGTGTTGAGGACCAATTTACCTCTTTATCATGGCCGGGAAAGTTTGGCTCAAGAAGAGGAGTTTTTGCTAACAGGAATCATTCCAAAGGAGATTCAGAAGTCTAAGAAGTATGGCTTTGTGCGTAGAGCATACAGGTACAAATTGATTGGTGATGTCTTATACATGAAAGGGGCTGATCTCGTGTTGAGACGTGTACCTTGGCGGGAGGAGCTTTACAGAGTGTTGGAAGAGAATCATGAAGGCGCATGTGGTGGCCATTTTGCTCTAAAGATCACCTTGCATAAGATTTTGCAAGAGGGGTATGTATGGCCTAGTTTGCACAAGGATGTTCACCATTGGTGTAGGTCTTGCAATAGGTGTCAAGCATTTGGGAAGAGAGTGTTGAAGCCAGAGCTACGAAAAACCATTATGATGTGTTTGAAAAGTGGGGGATTGATGCAATAGGCCCGTTACCTATCACAAGCAGGGGCAAAAGCTATATCTTGACGGCAGTGGACTATCTCTCTAGATGGGCAGAGGCTATAGCAGTAAAACAGATCACTGCAAAGGATGTGGCAAAATTTGTGTATGATGAAATATGTTGCAAGTTTGGGGTGCCATTAGAGCTACTTTCAGATAAGGGGCCAGGATTTAGAGCTAAACTGCTAGACTTCTTATGCACAAAGATGAAGATTAGGCACCAACATACCACTCCTTATTACCCGCAGTGTAATGGCTTAAATGAAAGATTCAATGGTGAGTTGGTACAATTCTTTCTAAAGTGACAGAGCACCAAGGAAAGAATTGGGATTTGGAATTGCCTAGTGCATTATGGGCTTACCGTACTTCGGTGAAGACAGGTACAGGGTTTACTCCATTTCATTTGGTGTATGGAAAGGAAGCACTATTGCCTGTGGAGGTAGAGTTGCCTGCGGTCAAGATGTTAGAGAAGTTGCTTGGGTCGCCTAGTGATGCATTCAAAGAGAGGCTCTTGCAGTTACAAGAGGTCCAGTTGGATAGGATGAGCGCATTGGAGCATTATGGGCAGATGCAGGATAAGGCTTTGGCAAAGATAAATGAAAAGGTCAAAAGTAAGGGTATCAAGAAACATGACTTGGTTTTGCGCTACAACAGTAAGCTGGACAACACCTTCCAAAAGAAGTTTCAAATTAAGTGGGAAGGCCCTTTCAAGGTAGTGGAGTGTTTTCCAAATGGCACATATCAGCTGGCTAACCTGGATGGTGTTCTACATAAGTCAAGGGTAAATGGGATTGCGTCTTAAATTGTATCATGCTAGATTGATGATGGTGGAGCAAGATGAGCTGTTTGTGGATCAAGCAGTGTTGGTGAGGGATGAGGAGACCTGTGATGCGGCGAGTCTCATATCTCTCTTTGCTGCTGCTGATCATGAATGATCTAGCAGGCTAGGGGATGGGCAAATTATGTCAGGAGTTTTTTGGAGCAAGGGATTGCGCATATGCACATATACATGCATGGTGCATCAAATAAAGGATTGCCCATTTTCCTTAGCCTTGTGGTTATGTGGGGCCCACATGTTGTACATGTAGGACGGGTGTGGAAGCTATCCGGGGCGACGACATGAGGTCAGCAGGTGCGTCAGATGGCATCTAGTGGCGTCAGGAGGGCGAACGAGGTCAATATTTGCACGCCGATGAGGACGGACACAACGTGGGTGTTTTCTTGTGAGAGTTACGCAGAAAGGTCATCATTAGGACCACTTTTTGGGGCCACTTCACGTGGTTGCGGAATGCATTATTGGAAAAAGCTGAGTGACAGGTGTGCGGATGATGCAAAAAAGGTGAAACTATGCACTGCGAGGTCAGTTTTTGGCCTGTTCGGGGTCCGTTTGAGGTCATCTAAAAGGCCAAGGGTGCCCAACTAATAAAGCTAAGTGTGGGAACTGAAAAAAGAGAGAGAAGACCAGAAAAACGTGGAGAAGCGAGGAGGAACAGCCGCAGGTGTGTTTTTGGTGTTTTTGGAGCCTGTTTTGGCCGTAAACTGCTCATTCGAGGTCGGATTTGAGCACTTTGACATTGTAGACTGGGTTTTGGGCCGTTCCGGACGCGATGGCGCTGTCCATTTTGCCAAATTCCTCACTCTTTTCCTGCTGTTTTTCTGTGTAAGTTTCTCCTATGAGCGAAGTTTCTGCTCTAGTTTGTGATTGTATCTGGCTTATTTTACCTATATTGTGTGAGCTATTTTCCCCATTGGTGTTGGCCCAAGCTCAATTGTATCTAAACATCAGAAATTCTCCTCTTTTGAGCTGAGTTTTTTTGGGTGTGTGTGTGTGTGTGTGTGTGTGTGTCTCTGTGTGGAGTGGGCAAGTGGATAGTCTCTCTCCTCTCACTCCAGAGGTGTGTTCCCTGTCTCGGCCAGGCGTGTTGTCTAAGCCGAGTGGTGCCCATAGTGTGTGTGTGTATCTTCCAAGAGTGTGTGTCAGGTCGTTATAGAGGCCTTCTGTGTGTTTCCATCCCGCTCACACGTGCACTAACTCTTTCATTTATTCATTATACATAATTGCAATAAATGCAGCAACACATGATCCTTCTTGTTTGGTGTTTCACAAACTCTTCTTTCCCACCTATGGTGTGCACTCCCCTTTGGCTCTTAGCTAACAAGGACCTAAACTATCATAACATACTCCTTAGGACATATTAGTCACTATCACTTGAAAATCTAGGTGCATGAGATTTCTCAAATTTCCATAAACTGCCATGCAAACCACTTTGTCATGTCATTCATAAGGAACATAACATGGCGGTGTGAACTTGGAATCTATGGTAGGTTAAGCTTCTTAATTAGCTTGTATTCAAGAAGCTATGTTTGGCACCATCATCAATCAAGATATGCACATTGTGCCCATATTGCCAACATATGCACAAGCTCATGAGGTCCGAAGAAAGCTTCCACAAATTAGTAGTCAAGCAGTATCAAGGAGATCCTTCGTATGAGAAACCTCAACATGAGAGTACTTTGAAGAGGAATTTAAGGGTAGCATATTTTAGGCATTTCCTTTCCTATTCTCCTTTGTTTGGCTTCTTGGGAGTTCCCTTGTGAGCATTCCTTCTTTTATGTTTTCCAAGACAATTGAAGCAAAACTTCTCTTTCTTAACTCTCTCAAACTCTTTGTTTGAAGGTGGTCCTCAAGGTTCCTTGGTTTCTTGAGGACTTTGATGTGGAAAAGATTGACTTTATTTTCTTACCGGTGTATGCAAAAGATGGTGCAAGTGTCCTTTCTTATATTTTTCACAATTCTTACGCCAAATTATCATCATGTATTTGTGCATGAAAATTTACTTTAGTTAACAACTTTCAGTGGTGGGTCTTAACCTCTACCTATACTCTTGATTTAAATAAAACCGTTTCATTATGAAACTCATTTATACCTTCCAACGTTAGGATGATCCCTCGGTGATTGGCTATATATTGGGTAAGCATGACATTTTCCATCATAGACTCATCCCAAGCATCCCAATTCAGATCTTGTTCATTCTATGAAAGGAATCCTTACATAATGAGTTTCAAAGGCTACCAACATGGCCATCTTATGAGGTTTTTGAGACTCATCCACCACTTATAGGCCTTGCTCTACAACTATAGACTAATCTCCACCCCTTTCTCTTCTTCAAGTATGTGTATAAGCCTAGGGATATCCCTCAAATATCACCCCATTTATGGAGAAATGTATCCTTAAAATCCTTGTTCTGCTCACATTCTTCCCTCTTGTATATACTGGCAGTGTCATGTTTTTAAGTTTATTGCCAGTATCTAGTTGGGAATATTGAAGCACATCGTCAGGTAGTCCACCACTTGTAGGTGTAGGAGGTATGCCTTGAAATTCGGGCCCTTAGACAAAAACCCGTGAACCTTTGACGTGCCCTTGCATACCTTGTTCCACCATATTAGCCGTTTATTTAATAATGTAGACAATGCAATACATTAGCATTCAACAATGCAAAATTATTTTGTAGAGTAGCTAGCAAGCCAACAAGTGATTGAATTTTGCTAATCAACCAACCCATGACCACTAGACAACTTCTCTTTGGTATGTTTTGTACCATGTTGGGAGATTTCTGTACCCTATGGTTGATGCTCAAAGTAAAAACCATGCTCTACTAGAATTTCATGTGCCATATCTAGCATGTGTAAATTACTAGAAGCTAGAATATACCTTTAATCTAGCTGGATGTCCTTCAGAGAGTTTGTATGTAGATGGGAAGCACTAGAAGACTTCATGTGTGAAATTTTCACCCAAGACGGATGCATGCCTTGCATGAACCGTTAGCAAGTCCAATACATCATGCCAAAACTTGATTTGAAGATTGGTAGAATCCAATCACTTGCTAGTCCATCACCAAAATCCAATTAGTGAATAATCAATTCCCCTCAACAAGATTGTTGATTTGTGATGGAACTCCAATTTTCCCTTGCCAATATCAAAGTTGATCAGTTGATCAAGCTTTGAACTTTTTCTTGATTGATCGAGCTTTAACATCGGTTCTAATGTGAACATTGGATAATTTGTAATTTTTTGACTTTCTACGTATTTGCATCTCTCAAAATTTCTCACGTGCACAAAATTTTGATGGTTGTAACCCCAATTCCCTTTAAACTCATCAAAGAGACTCTCAAGGAGGCTTGCAAGGATCATATGGGTATGTTCCCTTGGGAATACCAAGGCTTGGACTTTTGTGGACACCAAGCTTCAAGTGAGTATGAAAAGATGAGTTGCCATGGTGTGCAAAGAGTAACAAGCAGCATCGGGGAAAGAACAAGGAGCCGCACCCTTCACGGGTCTTCTCTCATGACATTGAAGTCGCAACTTTTGCTCCACTCGTCTCCACAACTCTACCAAGCTCAAGCTTCCTTGATTTTGTGCACATCACTTGAGCCTTGAGTGTGTGTGTTAGCCCTCTACATACATGGTTGTCTTTATCTTCCCCAACTCTCTTCTCCATGCCCCTTGCATGCAAGCACTTATTAAAAGCTCCCATTACTATGACTCTGTGAGGGCATAGGGCTAGCCTCTTGGATTTAACACCCATCCACCCTTACATAGCCTCACATAGGCTGTAACAAGCCCTTTCTCATGCCTTCAAGCTTGTAGCTTGCCTACCAGTTGTCCCTTGCCCTCATAATGATGTCGGTATTTGGGTCTTGTCTTAAGAGCCCCTTGTAGTGTATGTTATTTTAAACATGGATTAAAAACTCGATATTAATCTAGATGTAGAGCTCCTGGGCTACAAGATGATGAGTGATCTATTAAAAATGTTATATTCTAGCTTCCTTTATCTCTATGTGGTCTTTTTGGAATATTATAAGAATTTGAAGACTTTTTATGTTCACCATTGTGTACATATTTCCAAAATATATAGGGGACTCTATGTGGAAACATCTTGTTAAGCTAGAGGAGCCAAAAATGATTTAAAATAGTAAATCTACAAGCCACATTGTGGCAATAGGTAATAGGTATCAACGATACACACTTAGACCGTGGCATCTAAATCCAAGGAGAATATGGCAATCAATTGCAAAATACAGTCTATTCATACAGTGTTTCCATGCCAAACATGTTTCTTTGTATATGGTTGTAGTATTTTAGCTTGAATGTAGTCTTTCTAGCTTTAAACACATGACTTACATAATTTCATGAAGGTGATTATAGCTTTCAGTTCCATCACATAATTTTTTTCAAAAATATAACGTTGACATTGTAAATTGATATTGTTATTGATAAATGTGTGATAGAGGGTGTCCAAGATATTATTTTTTGTTTAGAGGATCTTGCTAGGCACTTTTCTCTCTAGCACATATTTAGTTGGGCGATTTACAAGATTGAATTTTAAAAAAAATTGATTTTTTGGTAGTCTTTTTTTGAAAGGTGGACCATGTCTAAGAAGATAGATACCTTTTCACTTTTGCAAAGAAAAGGGAGTGCATTCATCTTCTTTCTTGATGGAAAGGGAGATGCCAACTTTTTCCCATTTGGAGACACATGCTCATCATCTAATGGGGAGGGAGAGAGAGAGAGAGAGAGAGAGAGAGAGAGAGAGAGAGAGAGAGAGAGATAATTGGCATTGTTAGCACTAGATGGAAGTTTTGGTTTGAGATATGTAAGGGTTGTGTGCCTAAGATTGTGACAAGAGAGTTCAAGAGTCACGAGGTGGGTGCTTAGAGAGTGCATGTACCACCTTGCCAGAAATAGGTATGTATCCTTGAGGTACAATGTAGTATATATATAAGAAACATCGAACTTTTGGGCTTATTATATATTTTTGTCAGTGCCATTGTGAGGATGTCAAAAAACTTGCTTTCAATTAAGTACATCTGTGAGCAATCATACGCATATATGAACAAATTGATCGCATACCAACATATGGCATGTGGCAATACAGTAACACATTAGAACTTTAAGCATGTAGAAACATGACTATAAGCAAGGACACACATGTAAAGAGTTAGAGTTACACACAATAATGTGAATCACCGACTAATTTGGGTACTAGCTATATGTCCTTCCTCAATAGGAAAATAAACACATCATACATGACCAAATATGTGAAACGAGGAGGACAAAGAGGATACAACTGGCCCTTCTTTCAATTGTGTGATAGATGAGCTTTAAGGTATCACTTTACTAGACACAAGTCTAATGCAATAGCTTTTTATGTACTCTTCATTAAAGTAGTTTACGTCAAAAGCAAAACAAAAATGGGAGAATTTGCAAGCTTTCCAAGAGATCACTTTTTTTGCATACTGTGATTGTACATTACATCAAAAAGCAAAAATCTACTCGTTGATTTGAGATCAGAGAGTGAGACTTTTTAATGCTTGAGCACCACCTTTAACTTACATCAACAAGCTAGAAAATTCATCAATGTGTAGATAAATAGTGACATCATGGAAATTTGGGTACATACTTGGGTTGTAGATAAATTAATTATGGTACTATCACATAGCAATAATACACTATAGATTGACATGAAATAAGCAAAGGAGTCTAGCTTGCAAACACGATCTATAAAGAGGAAGAATATGATGGATGTGCTTGAATAGTTGAGAATTTTACTTAGAAGGATGAATAGAGAGTGCTCCATGTGTCACACTGCTATAGAAGAGTACCACAGTTGGCTTATTCTTTTAACGCGTCGCAAATCGCGGGTCCACGTTGCAATTAGAATGCTATGTGCTCCCTCCTAAACTAGGAACTAGGCATTGTACACGTGTTGAAATGTGTGAAGTAGTTTGTGTAGAATAAAAATTCACAACATTCATTGACACGGGCCTCTTTTTTCAAGCTAGTTCTCTTGAGATGCATTGATGCACTTATTCATGTTGAAACCCTCTCAATATGAAAGTTTCCAAGGGTATACATCTCATGAAGGGCGGTGACTATGCCCCCCACAGGGAGGGGGGGTATAATCGCAAAAGAGAGCGATTTGATGGATTTGACATGAAGAGCCTCACA